>NC_080570.1:11685576-12885576 GCF_030247185.1 Malaya genurostris
CGCTTAAGAGAAGAGTGGGTCACGCAAATTCAGCAAAAATACAATTTATCGTTGAAATTTAGCATTTCCGAGAAAGATTTTCATAGCAAGACTATCTTCTATAAATTAAAAATTAAATCACAGAAGTGTTCTCTCACCAGCACGCACCAGTGATCACTTGGGTGTATTTAGGCTATTGAGATTTTGCGACACGGTCCTCCGTGATTGCCGAGCTTTATGAAAAATGCAAAAAGCAGTGATTCGAAATATTCGATTCGCCAAATTCGATCACACTTCGTTCGGCCACTGGCAGCAAGTCCCACTCCCACCACATTCATTGCACTGCTGTTTTGGTGTCAAAACCTAATACTTAGTGCAACATGACACTGCAGCAAATATTTTGGGCTAGTTGCTTCATGTTCAACAGTCAAGCGTAAGGACAAACGGTGGAAAGTGTGGCACAATGTATGTTGTTTGTTATTGTTTTGAATCTGGGGGAATTGTTTTCCAACTTAGTATTATGTTTTCTTATCAAACCTTCTATCTGCGTCCTTCCGCAATGCGGGAGATTTTTAAACCCAAAACATTTGTTTTGGTGAGAGCAGTTTGATTTCAGTTTTAAAATAAAAAAAAACTTTTTAGTTTTGTTATTTAATAGTGTTCGTATGGTTGAGGAATTTTTTTTTCTTACTTGGATTAACAGTAACCGAAAATGTCTACTAGTTAATGATTGACTGTATAATTATTACTGGTACACGGAGTCAGTGCTGTCCATTGTAATCGAAAAGCATGATGTTCGTTTAGTAAAAAAAAACATGCCTGCACATGGCATGCTTCGTTCAGACGTGGTTGTGTAACAAAAATAACGAGGGAAAACTATGTCATCGCCCACTTGATTTTAAACCTACAGGATGATAAGAAGTTATGCGTTAGTTCCATAGAGAGAAAAAAAGAATGACACGCTCTAGTTCACTGCTCCCTTTGGTAATTTTGACATCAGTCAGAATTTTGGCATCTCATAACTCGAGAATTCACATTAGTTTCCGTTTACTGTATATCGAAATTTGCCTGATATTTTAACCATTGGTCCATCGTTAACAGAAGGGAACCGTTCCGTACGAGATTCGAGCGGATAACCGCTTTACACAATAGAAATTACTGCGGCGATAGCATCATCCCACTGAAGCAAAATGAAAACGTGAGCGAAAGCTTAAATGATACCATTATAACACGAACTCGACCAAACCAATCCGGAACTAGAGCAGGTCAGCCATAGCCAAAACGATGAATAAGCAAAAACACTCTTCCGAGGGATACTTAAGAGCGCTTGGCACAGCAGAATTCCCGTACAGCTCATCGTTAAAAGGCTTTAGATTTATTTGAAAGGTCGAGCAGATAATTTTAATACATTTGTGACAGCCAACTCATGAGCGAAATCGTGCCGGACAGGGGTTTAACGAGACGTCACTTTGTATGTTTTTACTTTGATCATCACGCATAAATCTCGAATAGACTGCGTCAAATCTGGCAACTAGTGCTGCTTTTGCCAACAATTAGGTTATGCATGAAAATGACATAACCTCACACGAAAGAGCTGGATGAACATCGTTTGACAGCTATCAGTGACCCAAAAAACAGTTTCAGAAATACTATGGGGCTGTTGATCCTGTAGATTACACCGTGAGATATAGGTTTTGAAAGTTTGGTCAAAACTTCACTGTCGATAAAACAGAACAGACTTGAAACCACATAAAATGGAGAATGAAACCGAGTAAAACAAATGACAATAATAAAATAGTAGTTTAGTGTTGTTAAGGTTAAGATCATTCACCTCTTCAGGTAGAAAAACTTTCTGATCCTATGTGCGGGGTTGGGAATCGAAACTAAGCGGGTTGTATGAATGGCATCGACTTACCCATCACGCTATACCCGTCCCCAAAATGAAAAAAATGTTCCATTTAACAAAGCGTTTCACTCGAACTTACCGTGAGATGAAAAGCGTTACGTTAAGTTAAAGAAACTAGGAAGTGTTGCATACGATAATTTTCTTAAATTGAGTTATGAGTTGTTTTATGGAAATTATGAATGTCAAAAACCGTTATAAGAGTTACGTCGCTCTTTTGTAAGTTATAGGCGTTACATGCGTTACTTTTTTGTAAATTACAGGCGTTACGAAGCGTTACATTAGTTATTATTTTGTAAGCTACATGCGTTACGAGGCGTTGCATCCGTTACTTTTGTGTAAGTTATAGACGTTTCGAAGCGTTACTTTTTTGTATGTTATAGGCGTTACGAAGTGTTACATGCGTTGATTTTTTGTAATTCACAAGCGTTACTTTTTTGTATGTTATAGGTGTTACGAAGCGTTACATGCGTTGCATTTTGTATGTTATAGGCGTTACGAAGCGTTACAAGTGTCACTTTTTTGTGAATTACAGGCGTTACGAAGCGTTACATTTTTGTAAGTTATAGGCGTTACGAAGCGTTACATGTGTTATTTTTTGTTAGTCGCAGGCATTACGAAGCGTTACTTTTTTGTAAGTTATAGGCGTTACGAAGCGTTACACGTGTTACTATTTTATAAGTTATAGGTGTTACGAAGCGTTACATGCTTTACTTATTTGTAGGTCATATGCGTTGCGAAGCGTTACATGTGTTACATTTTCATTAGTTACAGGCGTTACGAAGCGTTACTATTTTGTAAGTTATAGGCGTTACTTTTTTTTAAGTTGCAGGCGTTACGAAGCGTTACATTTTTGTAAGTTATAGGTGTTACGAAGCGTTACATGTTTTACTATTTTGTAAGTTATAGGTGTTACGAAGCGTTACATGCTTTACTTTTTTTTAAGTTACAGGCGTTACGAAGCGTTACATTTTTGTAAGTTATAGGCGTTACGAAGCGTTACTATTTTGTAAGTTATAGGCGTTACTTTTTTTTAAGTTGCAGGCGTTACGAAGCGTTACATTTTTGTAAGTTATAGGCGTTACGAAGCGTTACATGTGTTACTATTTTGTAAGTTACAGGCGTTACGAAGCGTTACATTTTTGTAAGTTATAGGCGTTACAAAGCGTTACTATTTTGTAAATTATAAGCGTTACTTTTTTTTAAGTTGCAGGCGTTACGAAGTGTTACATTTTTGTAAGTTATAGGCGTTACGAAGCGTTACATGTGTTACTATTTTGTAAGTTATAGGTGTTACGAAGCGTTACATGCTTTACTTTTTTGTAAGTTACAGGCGTTACGAAGCGTTACATTTTTGTAAGTTATAGACGTTACGAAGCGTTACATGTGTTATTTTTTGTTAGTCACAGGCATTACGAAGCGTTACTTTTTTGTAAGTTACAGGTGTTACGAAGCGTTACTTTTTTGTAAGTTATAGGCGTTACGAAGCGTTACACGTGTTACTATTTTATAAGTTATAGGTGTTACGAAGCGTTACATGCTTTACTTATTTGTAGGTCATATGCGTTGCGAAGCGTTACATGTGTTACATTTTTATTAGTTACAGGCGTTACGAAGCGTTACATGCGTTACTTTTTGTAAGTTATAAGCGTTACGGAGCGTTACAAAAAAATGTAAATGAGTTCTCAATAAGGAGCAAGGCGAATTAAGAAGAAATAATAATTATAATTATAGTGTTTTAGTGACTAAAACAGGTTTTTGGGGTAACGCCCTTACAAATGGTATGGATTAGAGAGCCGCTACCCTATATCAAATGCAACATATTATATTAAATATGCAATTGATAAAATTTTGAGAAAAAATGTTATTGGGACACAGGAAGAATTCTAAAATATACTAGATTTAGTCCCACCCTAGTGGTCTGTGTTTTTTTTTCTTTTGGCGAACAATGGTCCCTTCAACCATCATCGCCTGAATCATCTCTTACTGTCGGTCCTGGTGCCTAACTGATGGACGAAGAAAGCCTCATAAATCATTCTGCGTGTCAATGCATAAACTAACCCTCAGTCGACCCGTGGGCTTCGCATCGCTAGGTTTGACTGTGAATAAGAGTGATGTGTTAACTACTCTGAAAGGACCAAATCCAGTATCCGGAACTACCAGGAATGAGTGCCAAAATCGAAACCAATTGGTGCTTGAAATGAGCGAGGCTGTGTCTCTGCGGCTGGTCCCCATTTCGGACGTCCAGGTTATTTATGCAAGTGAATCGGTCGGAAGCGTGCCAGCAAATGTACGTGTGGAACGTTGCCAAAGTCGGAAGCCATCGGGATTGTGTTGGGCTTATGGGGGCCGTGTGCTCGTTTCTCGAGAAACGCTAGCTAGTGGGCGTGTGTCCGTCCGGTGGAAACTGTTGTCGGGAAAAGAAGAGCGATGTTTTTCCAATAAAGTTCATTTCACGTGACAAATAGTCAGCATCCCTAGGTTACAGTTCTACTAAAAAGTATCAGACTCTTGCCACTTCGAGAGCAATCATTGCTCCCATGTCAATAATGGATTCATCACAATGAATAAACTAAATGAAAATCAATGGAAATCGACTCTACAGACTCGTGAAAGCATTGAAAAACTATTGAACGTGGTATTCCGGACAGTTCGGTCACGACTTCATCACCAACCAACGTCAGATATTTTATGGTTAAAAGTTTAATACCGTGTAGTTTCCAATTGTTTCACACCATTCGACATTTAACTTTTACAGTTTGCCATAACAAATTGAGCAGACACGTGGCTACGGATGAAGTAGAATAAACCTGTTTTAACCCACCTAAAAGGCTTATTGACGTCTGCTAGAATGATTCTGCTTTTCTGTTTTTGGTGCCTAAAGCTGTTCAATATCGTTTTTATTTGACCTTAAGCACCAAGAAAAAACGGTAGAAAAAGTTTCAAACGGATGGTCCCTTTGGTTAAGCTGAAATTAGTAGCAAAAGGTTCCCCTCCTCAGTGAGGAGTCCTCACCCATCCAACGTCATTCAGTGACAGATGGCAACGGTAAAGAGTTTTCTAATCGACAATTAAAAGTTGCATCTGGTTTTCAGTCTCAGTAGGCATTTAATTGGTTTGCAATCACAACGAGACGGCCTAACTATCGGCTCGTGTCATTTTCATTCCGTGGTAGGGACGAGGCGGCGACGGTGGCGGCATGCTCCAATCGTTCCCGTTCCCGTCGACCATGGCGTCTGGTTTCGTTCATTCATGGCACACTGGTTTCCGGTTTAAGCTGGTGTTCAACCGGACTTTTTTGCAAAGTGGGATGAAAATTGAACGCATTTTCATTGTACTTGAATAAAAAAAGGAAACAGAGTGATGTCACTTTAAAAATTTGCGGGAGTTTGATTCTGCCTGCAGATCAAAACTCAGTTGTGCATTTATAAATAGTAAAGCTAAGACTTCATGACACATAAATAAATGGTTTTCATTCTCCTAGTGGTGTAATGATGCTTTTCTCATATTCTCATAATACTATGTTCACACTACGAGTTAAAAGGAGTTTTAATTCTGATTTCATGTTCTCCTTTTGCGTTATTTCATATTCAGAAACGTCACATTAAAACATGTTTTCCCAAAATAACATGATATAATTGTCAGTCAAGCACAACCCTGCAAGCATTTGCCGGTATTTTTCGATTGTGTCAATTGACAAGCTGTTGTCGAATCTGTTTTTCATCAGAGTAGCCATCTAATCATAATGAAGTGAAACTGGAAACTGTTTTTGTTTTTTGTATTAGTCTTTTGGTCATTTGTTGTTTAAAAATATTTATTTCACCTAGATAATTAACGTTTCGATGCAATAAATATTGAAAACCAACATATGACCAAACAAGACTTTTTTCATACACAGAAGAAAGCAATTGACTGTATGGTAATACCAATCGCTCCGAAGCATTGTGGATAACAACGCTTCTTGGAGCCGAAAATGCAATCTTTAATTTTCTCTTTGTAGATTTTCTGCGTGGTAGACATTTTTGCAGTTTGTTTCTAAACAAACTTAATAACAAACAATATGTCATGCGTATAACGTAATCCAAGTGTGAACAGTTCGGTTTTAATTTTATATTATTAACGTTAAAACATGTTATTTTCTTCAGATGTGAAAACAGTATAATACAGGAATTGCAACAGTTTTGTACCTAATTCAGAAAATCTATTCTTGAATTTTACTAAAATCGGACCTTAATGGATCAAATTCAAATCGGAGCTACAATGCTCCTTGAAAATTGTTTATAAATTTCTCTAGCTTGTAGATCTTGTTGGCAAATGTCCAAATAGTTTTACTTCAGTTATACTGCTTTTCCGGATCCGGAAGTACCGATTTCCAGTTTCGGAATTACAGAGGTTGAAAAAATTTGGCTCAAAACTGCTTACAAATTGAAAAGGTTATGCTATTTTATGCCCAAATGAACTTTCTTATTTTTAGTTAAAAGCTTTTTGAAGAATTCTCTAGTAATGTTTATGAAAACATGAGTAATATAAGAAACATTTCGCCTCAGTCTCCCATAACATATGTATTTATCATTTTACGTTTATGTTTTAATCCAATTTTCACTAAAAAGCAATACTGTGTGATGCGAAAATTTTTCTAGCAATTAATTTATCAATTATCCACTTGATGCCTTTCAAATGAATATATGTTTCGTTTTGTTTTGCTTCACACAGGACTATTTAAGCTAATAAAAGGTTTTTCACTAATGTAGCAAACAAATAGAATTAGGAGATTAATTATTCACGTCACGTGGCAAACAGTGCTATTGTTCTCAGCTATGTCATCCGTCATACCGAGGTGGGCAACGAATAATTTAATCAATCGCTTGGATCGGTGATCGGAGTCCCTATAATTCAACGAACAATATTGCATCGAATAACGGAAATCTAGCGTATCGCAACCGGAAGGATTGACACGTGGAGCGCAATGCGAGAAAAGCACTTCATAGCCACAGGTTATGCCGTCTTTTTTTAGTACAGTTCTAAAACAAAACCGCTTTCGACGTCGTATCTGACAGATTATAATTATGCTATGTCCAGCTATGTCTGGATTGTACCGTAGCAATCCAAATGCTGCCATGACTTCTGTAGAAATCGAACATAATGTGAAAATTGTTTGTAAATAAATAATGACGCATCCATAGCAACCACAGTTGCAGTGGGATCTCAATGAAAATTCGAAAAGTAAATAATAACGTTTCCATTGCAAGCTGAATCTAACTTAATACCATGTTCACACTATGAGTTAAAATAAGTTTTAACTCTGATTTCATGTTTTAAGCGAAATTACATGTTTTACTTTTGCGTTACTTCATATTCAGAAACGTCACATTAAAACATGTTTTCCCGAAATAACATGATATAATTGTCAGTAAAGCACAACCCTGCTAGCATTTTGCTTCACTTTTCGACTATGTCAATTGACAAGCTATGAGTTAAATCAAGTTTTAACTCTGATTTCATGTTTTAAGCGAAATAACATGTTTTACTTTTGCGTTACTTCATATTCAGAAACGTCATATTAAAACATGTTTTCCCTAAATAACATGATATAATTGTCAGTTAAGCACTACCCTGCTAGCATTTTCCGTCACATTTCGACTATGTCAATTGACAAGCTGTTGTTGAACAGTAGTTTTTCATCAAAGTAGCCATGTAATCATAATAGAACAAAACTGGAAAGAATTATGTAGCATTTCGTAAGAAAGTGAGCATTTCGTAATTCGAATAACACGCCGCCATATGAAAAACAAAACCAAAATTCAATTCTACTTAGCATAGAATCATAATCACGAGGATTTCATTTATTACATTTTCTATTAAAACGAGAAAAAGCTAATTTTCAAAAAGTTTTGACGGGATGAAATTTTTTCACGTCCGACGCGCACGCCTACTGCGATCGATTTTCAACAAAAATACAATGAATGTTCATTGAAAAAATCGTCAACAAAACTTCATCTTGAATCAATTCAATAAAACAAAAAAAGTTTGTTCAGGCTTGACCAACAAATTGAAACAGTTTTGAGCACAAGAATTTTTACGTTTTTTCACCCCGTCGTTCTGAATGACGGGTTGAAATTTAAAATACTCATCAGAAATTTCCTAGAAAATTTCTTACACAAAGATCATTTCATTTGAAAATAACAGTCTAAGAAAATAGATTGAGCAAATCCCGGAAAAACTGTGTAAGTTCAATTTTGCAGTTTTTGAGCACTATTTCTGTTTCGCCCAGAACCTGAATAGCCGATCCAAACGACTCATCACTGCGTAATTCCGTGATAGTTTTAGTTCAATTTAGAAAAAAATGGCGGTTTTTATATCCTTACTTCTTATATCAATATATTATATTGAACACTCTAGGTCCCGTAATTCCGCAATTGAATGTCGGATTCAGATATGAAACCACAAGATTAATTCATTAGAACTAAACTTTGGGCAAATCGGTAAAATCACCTCTCGGGCATTCTAACGATACAGACGGACACGGACCAATACCGGACTGGTGACCAGACGAAGCACATCGCTACCCAAGTGTCAAATTCTCCGGTGGACGAACTCACAACAGAAAATATTCGTGCCGTTCGTTCCAAACGAGTTAGCGCAAAGAAGTTTGTCGCTTGTGTCACGTACTCAATAGAAACTGTCACCTCAATGATGGCTTTGGTTCCCATCAGGATTACTAGTGTTCATTCGAAGATGGTAGCCTTGTTCGTCTGTTATGAAATTTGCGGAGCCTGTAAACCCTCACCGTATGTCGAAATAACCCAAAATACTTTCGATTAGAATCATCCAAACTTGTAAATTGTTTAATTCTTCGTCCAAAATTAGATGCCGTACGGTTAAGTAATCGAGTCCATTATTTGTGTACGATGCTGCTATCATTTCAGTTTAATGAAATAGAGCCATTTTTCATGATTTTTTTTAACAAAATTCCAACTTGTCTATCATCAAAAGGCGCAGAAAGGTACAGTAACTTTGTAAACATGAAAAATTCATATAAATTGAAAATATATATGTTTTCTTACAAAAACTGATTTTAGAACACCCTTTTCAGAAAAAACATTATATCATGATAATAGAATGAGAGCAGTGCTTTCTGCAAATTTGTTCGAAATGACTTTCTGGACAATTTTGTCGAAGTAACTTAGCCCCTATGTTGACCCTGAGCTAAAATAATATTTTTTATCTCACTTTTAGCGGGATTAATCACAAAAATAAAATTTGACAAAATATGGCGAAGATACTGTACCTCGAAAACCACGTTTTTAATGAGTTATCAATTAAGAGCGTGAAATTGGGCTTTTGAACCACTGTGCATTGACTTGAATTTTGGAGCTAAGGAGTGTATCGAAAATAAGCTATCCACATACATTTGTGTTGTAAGCATGTATTGGTGATGGTTATTTATGCTCAGATCACAGCGTTTGGCTTTCAGCTTTCGTTTATTTACTTGTTTGTGCGGTTTAAATTCTGCGTTTTCAAAATGTCGCGTCTTGAAGAAGTGAAAATTAAGGTTCTGGACACATGGCTAAATGAGAAGGGTATTACTATGCTAAAATTGGCGAAGCGGTTTGGAACTCATCGTGCCAGTGTTAACACCATCATTGATAAGTTTGGGGGACACTATTTTTTGAATGAGCTACCAGGAAGTGGCAGAAAACCCGGCTCTTCCAACCCGAAACTGGACCAGAAAGTGGTATCTCTAATCATGAAGAACAAATCAATGTCAATACGTGATTTGGTCAAAAACGCAGGAACGAGTGTCGGAATGATCCAGCGTATCAAAAGGCGAAATCACCTGAACACCTACAAGAAGCAGAAAATCTCGGTCGGTCGAAAGGTACTGGTATGGCAAGCAATATGTTCCTGTGGTTTGAAGTCAACCATTTTTTACACTACCGGGACTATAAATGCAGAAATCTATCGATCTGAGTGTCTCCAGAAGAGATTGCTGCCTTTATATAAGAAGCATAGTACATCTCCACTGTTTTGGCCGGATTTAGCGTCGGGTCACTATGCCAAAACCACTCTCAATTGGCTTGCGGAAAAGGGTATAAATTTCATTGAGAAAAATATCAATCCATCAAATTGCCCTCAGCTTCGACACATTGAACGCTACTGGGCAATCGTGAAGAGGTTCAAGAAGACTGGTAAGGCAGTTGGGAACATGCAGGAGTTAAAAAAATTGGGCTCCAGCGTACAAAAAATGCGATGCAACACTTGTCCGGAACTTGATGAAGAGCGTTCGATCAAAAGTTCGAAAATTCGTGAAGGAATAACTTAAATTTCATCCGGTTTTCATTATGCTCAAGTTCAACCTCGTACAATAAAGGATCAATTTTAAATTTGAATAAAATATCGTTTTTTATCATAATTTGAAAGAAAAATTTGTGAATAGCTTATTTTCGATACACTCCTTAGTTTCAGAACCAGGTCTTGACCGTCTTGAGCGAAAATCGGGATCCGAATTTTAGGCCTGCATTTTGGACCTGGGTTATAGACCTGAAATCCTGACAGGAATACATAGGTTTTCGTGTGTTTTGGGCATAAGTTCTAATCTCAGGCCTAGATTCTGGGTCAGGATTTCTGACAGAAATTTTACATCTGAACCGGGAAGCAGGATTGTGGGTCTAAATTTATAACATTTTTTTCCAGTTTTTTCTATGAATTGAATTTGGAATAAAGACATGATATGAATTTCTAATGAATCATTGAAACTATTTAAACTCATTCTTATTTGACCAACTCTTCGTCGTAACAGCACTTAAATTTTCATCTTTTGACTTTCGTTTTCTTTCTCAAAAACCTCACAAGAATTGAATGATGCAATAATCACATGATTTTTGCAACTGATAGATTGGAATGGAATTGTTTTTTGCAATGATAGATTACCCACATGTCTATGTGGGCCTTTCTCAGAAAGATTTTTTAAGTATCGAAGCCCACTATTTGCGACTCATTACTCACCTGTTAACAATATTGAGTTTACTACCCACTGAAATTGAGCTAATACCCACTAGTGGGCTGTAGGGATCAGTTTGGGAAGCACTGCTGTAAAAGGAAATAATAGGCTTGGCATAAGCCATGGACCATTCCAGAAATTCAGGGAAAACGGTAATCATCGCTCAGTTCAGCTCACCACAATGGCTGCAGATTTTAAGTTCGGAGACGATGTTTCTAGTGCAGAGGTCGAAAAATTCAAAAATAATAAATTAGATTTGTCAAAATTGGAAGTTCTTATGGCTTTTTGTTTTTATCCCACAAATCCCTAGCAAAAAAAGCAAAAATTATAGAACATTTTGTGAAAGAACCCTAATCTTATTATAACAATGAAGCAATTATAACTGCTTAGTGTTCTTTTTCGATTATTAAGTTTAATTGAATCAAAATCATGCTATGATTGATAACTAGAAATCACAGCTCTTGTCACAGTTCACACTTCGTACAAAGTTATAATTAACTGAAATCGTTTTGTTTTAGACAGAAAAAACTGTACGGAATGTTTCTAATGAGTAAAAAAATTCTAATTCCGTGTACAAGCCGTGATAACCCGACGCCACGGGAGGTTCCCGTACAATTCTACCGACTCATACCGGGAACCGTGAATTTTTCTAATCACTAAGTACGATTTATTTATAACTTCGCCCGATCTACTTACCGCCAGCTGTTTGTACCGTTGTGCTGAGATCCACGCCGTTTTGACCTCCACCGGTTAGAGTTCTCTGTTGCCGCAAGCCGGTCGAACACTGACCGGTTATTATTCTGATTCAATCCTATCCCTCTCTTACGTAAATTACACCAACTTTTCTTTCACTTTTCACACAGCTTCATCCAAAATTCAAACTCACAATTTATAAATGAAGGCCTTCGGTCGCCCCAGCAAAAAAAAAGAAGGAGCCTTTGTTTACCACTAACACTACCTAGCCTAGAGCACGATGTGTGTTTACAAGTAATGTCTATCAAGCGATGAGTTGATTGAGAGAAACTGAACAGCTCCGCTTACGGCTGTCTCACTTCGATACCGAAATGTCAGCCAGAGAAGCGACCGACCGACCGACCGACACTTGAACGATTAATATTTGGTGGCATATAAAAATATCACTTCGGTTTGCTCTTTATCTCCTTCACCCTGACTTCCCAGCGTGTCCTCCAATTACCGGATCAGAGACATGGTTGCATGAGTTTTCACTGAACAATTCCAACAAAACAAACACTTTTCCGCCAAGAACTGATTATAGCTAGCTAGGGTAGGAAGAAACCTAATCTCGTCTCGTCCGAATGCGACAGATTCTTGGCCGTATCCGTTTGCGGAACGATTGATGCGGATATGACCACGCACCGTACTGCAGAATGTGCTCTGAGAATGCTTGCGGGGGAGGGAGAGCCACCGAACTGTACCGAGACAGGCATATGCCGCAGGGCAAATTCCGAAGCAAGAACCGAACCGACCGACCGGAGCGAACCTAGTCGTGAGACTGGCGCTGGAGGTTGTTTTGCCTCTACACTGCACTATCAGTTCCTGATGACTACTCTGTTCGGCCGGCCGCGTGGGCAGGAAAACCTTATGCTCGCGCTCAATCCGTCCCCGTAGTCCTCTCGGAAAATGCTGTGTTTATGGAGGAAAAAAAAATACTCCACGATTTTTTGGTTTGCGTGAGTCCATACCTGCTGTTGCGGGAGGATGATAGCGATGATAGCTTGTTTGCATGTGTGAGTGCATTATAGTTATTCCCGATTTGTAGGAGGTACAAGAACTATGTTTTTTTTTTCAAACGATAAAAACAAAACAAAAATGATAACGTTTTACTAAATCACTTGAACAAAAAAGTGACAATCCTCGGCTCCCATTTTTTGGCACGTCTATGAACGGATCAGTTGTACGAATTCTTAGATGGTTCGCCAGGTTAGGGAGCACGTGGCGTGCGATGCGCATGCCTCCCACCGGTTACAAACATTTCCGAAAGAGAGCACACTTCGTGCACCTGAAAACATATCTGCAGAATATAGAGATTGTATCTTTTCGACACCAGAAAGCATAAATGTATGCATAATTAATTTATGTTTCATTGCGCCGAGAAACGGCTTTTCTCTCTCCATCTCTAGTAAGAATGTCTGCTGCCTTCGGATGTGACATGCCTAAGCAGTTCGTTGAGAAGGATCGTTGGGATGGTCAAAAGATCAATTTCTGTCCTCAGTCTCAGTCTCATTTTTTTGTCATTTTGCTTGTATTCTACTGTGTACACATTCTTAAAAAAAGGCGGGTGGGTAATGTCATAGACTTAACTATAGGACGTGAATATGAATAAAACTGACATGTTTTTTTTTTCACACTTTCGAATATTGATAATCGTTCGTATTAGTTGATTGTGTGAATTTTGCGGAACGAAACAATGCATAGGGTAAAGTGTTTTAAAATGCCCCCTTGCATTTCTTTGCAATACGTCTGAGGGACATAGTTTTCAATGATTTTGTTAGAAGTGATAAGAATTGATTGATACAAACACATTTTCCAGAATGACCACATTCTCAGGTTTTTCGCTTGCCGTTGGCATAATGCCCCAGCAACCGTATAATATGCCCCACAACAAGAGACATTACGCCCCACAACAATGATGCAAAATGTCGGTATAGAAGAAAAGCAGATAAAGAAGATATTCTTTGCATCAGAAATCAATTGCATAATCAATTAATTACAATTGGAAACCAACATTGTTTATCCTCCCAACGCAACTTTGTGTTTAATTAACCGTTATACATCTTCAAAACATTATTTTAACTCGAATCATACTGTTGAAACGAAAGTGGGACATAATGTACGTAGAGTGACTGTTATGAGAAAATCCGTATATCGAAGAAATGGCGTTGTTTCTCTAGATCTTTATACTGTAAATAGAGACATTAGCACTTCTAAAAGTTATTAACTAAACAGCAACCGACCATTAGACGTTTCACACGGTTAAAATACTTGTTTAGTCGAAGCAAAACCTTACATCGAAAAGCTGACTAATGATATTTTAAGTTTTTTCATATTCTCCTGACAACTTTAACTGCCAAACTTGCATAGCAGAAAGATCTTAGAAAAAGATATTGTCAGTACAGTACCAGAACCGAAATTAGGGACCAGATTCAGGAACTGGAACTGAACCCAAGAAAAAAATTCAAATCAAGGAATAGGCTTTGAATTCAGTTGCGTAATTCAGGTTCTGAATCCAGATCAAGAATTCAGTTCATGAATTTAGTTCTATATTTAGTTATGAAACTGAAATCAATTTCCGAATCCGGGTTTCGAATTTGATTCTGAACTTGAAGTTCCGCATTTAGTTCCAGAAAATGATTTCTGATACTGAACTCGGAAGTTCAGATTTAGTTCTAAATTTCATATCTAAAATTCATATCCTAAATGTTTGCGCAGATTTCTAAAGTTGAAATCCTAAATCAAACTTTATGGTTTAAATTCCGAATATAAAGTAAGTTCCAAAATCTAGTCTAGAAACCAGAACTAGAGAATCAGGCTTCAGTTCCTGAGCCATAGTTTTAAACTTGAAAACTTGATTTTTGGGTTATTTATAGGTACTTCACACTGTTAAAAAATTAATCATAAATTGCTAGTTATATTTCAGATTACACGGAGAAAGAATTATGTTCGTTCGTTTAGTTAAACTCGAGATATTCAGAATTAAGTTCTACCCATTCTTCCACTGGGAGAATTTTGAAAAGGCGTAAAGTAAGACGTATTCACGTCAAAAGAGACTTCTTCTGAAATCTCGGTACACAGCAAGCCATGACTATTGCTGTGGATATTTTTGCACCAGCTTGGTGCAAGCATAGAACAACTTCTTTGGTATTTTTGATTAAAAAGAACTTCCTTGGTAACGATGGTTTTTTTAAATATATAATTTATTTTACTCCGACTTTAACCATTTTGGTCGTTCAACAGGTGGTAACGATGGTTTTTGGATACTACGCCGGTAGAAATGTTCATATTTTGAAGCAAACAAATCAGACATCCAATTTTCGACTTCATCGCAGGAATCGATCAGCTGCTCAGCTAATGCGTGTATCATCGGTGAAAACAAATGGTAGTCGGAAGGATCCAAGCCTGGTGAATACGGCGCTTGGGGTAGCAGCTCCCAACTAAGTGCTTCGATTGTATCCTAAATCGGTTTTGCTTTGTTAGCTGCTAATGACAACCCGGACAACTGTCATCATCGACTGCAATCGATTCGGCAAGAAGACAATGCTTTGTGTTTGGTGGGAACAGAAAGGTGTGGTGTATCATGGGCTCCTAACACCTGGTAAAACTGTTGATAATATTCGCTACAGACAACAAATTATCAATTCGAACCATGAATTGATCGAAAAAAGACCAGGATGGCCAGAAGACACGGCAAAGTAATTTCGTTTCACGACAATGTACCTACAGTTTTAAGGTTGGGATTCTATAGAATAAATCCAATTTTCATTGACAGTGCCAGTTTTTCGGTTTTCCATCTGCCTTTCATTCAATTCATGTGGCAACTATATTCCACGTGCTTTTGGAGTCTTTATTGAAGACTATTTGGTAGTTTCGCTACATATAATAAACATTTTTCTTGAATTTATAGTAAATTTAGTTTCGATGAGTGGTAAAATCTGTTAAGAATTTCAAGTCGAAAATTATTGTGGCCGGTTTAACCCCACTTACTGGATTCAGCACGGAATGAACATTTGAGAACACTAACCATACAGTCATTACAGTTCACAAAAATCAAATATACCCAAAAAAACTAAAAAATAAATCAGTTAAACACATGCACATTTTGACACGAAACACGGTTGACACAATACTGAACTGACTCAACGTCATCGAGCTAACTGACGTCTGTCTGTCACATGAAAATGCGTTTACTAAGTCAATCCATGGATCGAAATAATTTATGATTTAGAAAATATTCAAGCTGTCCGGTTTAACCCTTATATTAAGCATGTTTGGCAGATGTCATACTAACAAAACAAAAAAAAGTTTTGTTTACATCAAATGTTCATATCGGCACATTTGTATCTTAAAGCTCACTTCATACCGCTCTACCTGGTATCTATACAATTCTTTTACCTGTGCATACAGATTTCCTAAATTTAAAACATATTTCATTTAAATTAAGACAGAAGACTTAACTTGTTCATCTGAGTGTTTCATAGATTTTCATAGGAATTCCCCTCTTGAATGTATGTGTACGCTTTTAAGAAAAAAACACAAAACAAGATTTAGTATCGAGCCTACTTGCACTGTTAATACCAGTGAATAGGTTCCTGTGCACATCAGCGGATGTGCACCTTCTGCGGATTTATTTTATGCGCCGTTCTCTTCGCACAAGACACTTTTCCAGGCCATACAAAATACTTAAATAATTATTTTCGGAAAAATATTCCGCGTAGACACAAATAAGTTTATATGGAAGACAAAAAAAAAATGCTGCCGATTTTTATAGAAAGTGTAATAAATAAAGTCATTGTGATTGTGATTATATGCTAGGTAGAAGTGAATTATAGTTTATTTTTCATGTGGAGACGCGTGTTTCAAATTTTGAAACCTATGTTGTATTCATACAGACTGGCTCATGAAGTCTTTTCATCATTACCCATCTTCTGTTTGTTAGTTTGATGATTTCATGGCACTAGAGAGCATGGAGATTGGACTCGAGTAGTGGGCTGACGCCAGATCCGGCCAGAACATCGTGTCTTTGCCCTTATGTTACTTCTTGATGAACGACGCAACTTCCGGCAGGCATTTTGTACTATAAATTTTTTCGTTCAAGGCCACTGATTGTCAGTCACGGCATTACGTTCTTGGGGAACTTGGTGTGTGAAATGAACTTCACCTCGGAGCTCAATTCCTTCGTGGGAAAAGTAAAATACGAAGTCGTTGCCATCCAGGGTGAGATAGGTCTCGTCGTTCATCACAACCGCCACGTCGCGACGGGAAAATTGAGTTGACCATCTTATTCAGCCGCCGGCGCTGCGTCATTACCTGCGGCTCCGGAACTAGTGGACACGACTTTCATTTCCTGACATTTATTTTTTTGTTCGCCAGGTACTTTTTCACCGTTTGGCCGGCCAAGCGCACGCAGCGATATAGCCACTTTTCCCTCGATCTTCCTCTTCAGCCGTTCAATCTGCCAAGACCATCGTCACAACGCAACGCAAGGCAAAAAGAACCGTGATAACACTTCAGTTGGGATTCAAATTTCTTTCTCTAGATCAAACGACCACGTCATCAAAATCAAGAATTTTTCTCTAAAACTTTATCCGATATTGTTAACAAAATAACATCATCACTAAATGCTCACTACAACTGTATTGTGATGTGAAGTGAAGCCACCATCAGTTCAAGGACTTGCCAGTGGATGCGGGTAGACTTACAGTAGCCCCGATATGACTCATCCATTCACCTTCTTACTATAGCTGTTACCGAAAAGCGAACAAAAAGGGTTGGGCGGATACGTAAGTAGAGTCACTTACTCGTATTCCGCGGGAATAAAAGATGCTCTTCCAACCATAATATCCAGTGCATGGATGAAGCATATCGCTATACATGCTTGAACCCGCCTGATGGTTTGTTTGAGAAGGGCGCGTCAGACTCATTTCAAACCTTCAGAAGGAAACAAGTTTCCTTCAAGTGACTTGGGCTGGCTATCCACAATCCCTCGTCCAGTCATCAATTCGTCCGATGCCCTGATGCTCCCTCCCCTTTACGCCCCCGTGCAAAATGTTTTATATTGATAAATACAATGAAACATAGTGTAATGAAATTAGTATAACATAAAATGATATAATAGATTACAAAATAATATAATACAATGTCATACAATATAATATAATATATTATAAAACATGATATAAAATAACAGTCAATGTAGAGAGTCAGTTATGCTCTTCTATCTTCGCAATACTGCAGGAAGTAGAATATTTCTCTTCTAATAACAATAATAATATCCACATCTATAAAAATAATATATGTTATTATTATTGATAACAAATTAATAATAATAACAATCAATATAATAATGAAAATAACAACAAAAAACAATATAATATAGTACAATGAATTATATAATAAATAATAGAATAAATAAAATGATATGTTGCGATATGCTATGATATTATATTACTTGAATTTATATGTCATTTCTCATCCTCTCATTCTGCCATCAACGCATTCCATCGACCTTTTGTCACCACAGATACACGGGTAGGCATGAAACAGGAACCAGTGAGGACCAAGCTCACCTTGTGACGACCTTGATATTTAGTTGAAAGTTACTTTAAAAATGATAACTTATAAGGAAAACAAATTTATATTTTGCGCAGAGGTACGTAGTACTACTCATAATAAACCCTACAATATAATATAATATAATACAACATAATGCGATACAATATAACATAACATAATAGAAATATAATATAACATAATATAATAAAATATAATATAATATAATACAATATAATATGATATAATGCAATGCAGTATAATACCATACAACATAGTATTTAATAACATAAAATAGTGTAAGACGATAATATATGAAATAATATGCTATGATACAATATAACAGGTAATGTCGCAGTGTAAGTTACGCTCTTCTAATAATAATAATAATAAAAGATTCCATAATAATAATTCCATAATAATAATAATAATAATAATAATAATAATAATAATAATAATATTAATAATAATAATAAAAATAATAATACATGATGTAATAAACAACACAATTATATGTTGTAATATACTATGATAAACACTGCACTTTAGGATGGGCTTCAACCTACAAGCCATTTCGCACCCTCTCATTCTGCTACTAACGCAGAAGGCGATAGCACCCAGTCGACGCCGTTCTATTGACCAAATGTCATCATAGACGCTCGGGGAGGCATGAGATAGGGACTTGTGAGGACTTAGTTATCTCACCATTTGACGACCAAATGCTCACTACAACTGTATTACGAAAAAACAACTAACAACATTAAGTGGACACGTTACTCGACAAAAATCAGCCTTGCTCTCGTGAAAAGCATAACTGGATCACCCGCGTTCTAGACGGCATCTTTCGCCGCCTGAGACGCCTCCGCCGTACGATACTCCATGTAGGAAATGTATCCGTCGTGGTCCTTGTCCATCAGCTCCAGGATAGGATCGATCAGTGATTGCAGCGTTTCGTCATCCTGTGGGTGTGCCTCCGTCCGTTGCTCACCCTCTCCATGCTTTTTCTCACCTTCTTCGGCGATGTCTATAAAAAACAATTTGCGCATATTTTTCGATTTGAAATATCAATCAAGGTCTTTAGAAAAACAACTTCCGACGTTTTTTTTTTGACTAGGTACTGTGAAGGAAAATATTTATTAACTTATTGCGATTGTCTTCTTCAACCAAGGTTAGTATGAGAAATGTCATGCATAAAGGCATAGCCAACTACGTCGAAGATTTGACGTACTCGGTCCATTCGATGTAGCCGTCATCGTTTTTGTCCATATTACCCATAACTGCCTTCACGATGGTTGTCAGCTGCTCATCGCTATACAGGTGGACCGGTTTGTCGCTCTTCTCGTCTGAACCCTTGGGTTCGTCTCCTGGTGTTAAGGAAAGTGATGTTGTGTTAGCAATACTCTTGGAAATGTACTACAAAACCCTGAACGTTTATCCGGTAACCCCTTGTCGGCAAAGCATTTTGTTTATTGTTTAAATATTACAAATTTACAGATACATAACAAAGGACTTTTTTTTTTCAATGTCGTCCATGCGGAAAATCGTCGTTGCGGTTGGCACTAACATCGGACATTCGATATTCGGCATAGTCGATGTAGCCGTCCTGGTTAGCGTCCATTTGGTTCAGCGTCATTTGGACGATACTTTTCAAATCGTCGTCTTCATACACAATGACGGTTTCTTTTTCCGTTGTCGATTTGTGGTCTGTTAGTTGGTATGAATCGTGCTGTTAGTATTGGATGCTATTAGCTTACAGTGCTACACGATGATGCAACAATGATGGAGGACTGACTTGGTTTGACACTTGCCACTGGTCCGAAACCGATTCTACGTTCGTTTGTGTCATGTAACTGGCGATGCTTGATACCCGACACCAAAGCTGTTTTTGAGAATATCGAAATATAATGTTGTCAATTGTTCAATATTAATGAAAAGGGGAAATTGAGCCGGTCATCGTTAAACCAGTCGTAATAAAACAAAACACCACAGGGTCTATATGTACATCAACATCCCTCATTGTTATTTTTTGTATTTTCAATCAATCCTGTGCATCTCAAAATTCTTATTGTTTTACAATTACAAAAATACGCACTCATTCGTAACTTGATTCATTCAAAAACTGAGATATTTTAAGAGTAAGAATGTCAGCAATAAGGATTTTTTGTTTCGTTTCAACATAGCCACATAATCGCTCGGAGAGAGAGAGTAATACATTTTGTGCAGTTAAAAATATTCTTCAGCATAGTCTCGGAATGTTCGTTCATGGACCATGGGGACAACACGATCACGACAGTTCAGTAATGACTTATGGCTCGGTTTCGGTTGTTTGTGCAACGCAAAGTTTGGAAAACAAAATCAAATTCGAGATTGCCGCGATCACTGCGACGGTTTTCCATCCTGAGTGGCCGCCTTGTGCTGCGCCCGCACAAACTCCGGATAGTCGATGAAGCCGTCCCGGTTGTAATCGTCCGAATTTAGGATCGGATCGATCAAAGCGGACAGTTCGTCGTTGGAGAAGATTTTGTCCTGGGAAGTTTGGCCGTGCGGTTCCTGGTTTTTGCTTTCCTCTATTTTTGGCGAATGGAAACCGTGTTTGTATACGAGAGAGAGAGAAAAAATCGAACAATATCTATCTGATCATCTATACTTTCAAAATCAAATCGTTTGAACTAATGTGCTCGGGTTCTTGAAGTTCAGTTGAGATTATTTAGGATTAGTCACTATTTTTTTCTACGTCCAACGGTAGTTTATGTGGGCAGCAGTACTTTTTTTCAAAATCATACTGGAAATCCTACGAAAACTTTAAACTATGGCACTTCCATTCGAAGTTGCACACAAATGCAAATCAAAGGCATGAAAAATCGTACACTACGGTAATTTACAGTTAATCACATCTGTTTGAATAAAAGTTTGTTTTTAATTGGTTATCTGTCTCACTTATCCAATTTACGCGTCAAATGTTGGTTTTCATGATGATTCTTGAAAAAACATTCAACTTTTTTTTCTCAGTGTATTTTGAAGTGTCCATCCAACTTGAAACTACACCAATTCAGCGCAGTTCTTTGTTACAACAATTTAAATGAAAAAAGCGGTTCAATTCAACGAAAACTTGCTTTTTTGCGATTCCATGTCTGAATATCTCGATAAAGGTTACTAAAGAGTGATTTTTTGCTTAGTATCATTTTGGCAACACTGTTTTGACACATCACGCATAAATCGTTTCTTGTGTCATTATAAAACGTGTTCATCTGGAGTGAAGACCAGCCAGAAGGATTGCAAGGCCTACCAATGCATCCCAAAAAAGTCACTGTTTGGTGTTGGATTATGGGCCGGTGGAATCATCGAGCCGAACCTTTTCAAAGGCAACGATGGGCGGGACGTTACTGTGAATGACGAGCGCTATCGTGGACATGCTTGACATGTGGTTCTCAAGAAGACGATGCAAAATCTCACACGGCACGCTAAACAATTACCAAATTGAGAGCCGCCTTCGTTTCGCGTTTTGGGCCCGTTAATTGGTCGCTTAGATCGTGTGATTTAATGCCTTTGGACTATTTCTTGTGGGGCCATGTTAAGGCTCCTGTCTACAAGGATAAACCAGCAACGATTGACGCTCTGGAAACCAATATTGAAGCATTTATTTATGAAATACCGCCCGATATGTTGGAGAAAGCGTGCCAAAATTGGACCTTGCGCACGGACCATCTAAAGCGGAATCGTGGCCAATATTTGCATGAAGTCATCTTCAAACATTAAATAATATTGATCGTTCTATCGATTCCAATAAAGATTTCATAAATTTTTTCAATTTATTTATTTTTGAAAATCAAAACCTATACCTCTTAAAAATCATCGTTTATGAGCAAATTGATTGTAAAGTTGCGAAACAAACCGATTCCAGCTATCCCGATTCCCGGTTCCCGAATCCGGAAGTACCGGAAATAACTGTTATATATTAAAAATGAATCTCACTCACTTTTCTCAGCGATGGCTTGACCGGTTTTTACAAACTTAGGTTCAAATGAAAGGTCTTCTGGTACCATATTGAATACCTGAATTTCATCCGGATTCGACAACCGATAGCGGAATTACAGGGTGAAGTGTGTTAAAAAATCGGCGGGTAAAACTTGTAAAATAATTTCGAAGCTTATCTCAAAACTGTTCCAATCGATGGTCATTGTCAGTAAACGGCTAAACAAATCAAAGTCGGCTTTTCTGATTCCCGGTTTTCAATTAACGACCGGAGATTGTGACTATAGACTCAAAATAAAACCCAGTCACTTTGCTCGAACCGACTTCGATTATACCGGTTCCCGGATTTTGGTTTCGGAAGTGCCTGCAATAGTGGAACTCATTTCTTTTTTTTTTTGAGATGGTCTTACCGATCTGAGAACTTTGTTGGTTATACTAGTTTATGGACAAATCTTGTTTTTCAAGAATCAAAGAAAATTATTTTGCGAAAATCCAAAACACTTTTCACAAAATTGACTTAGCAAACCCGATTTCAGAAGCAGGTTCGAAACTGATTCGATTATCAGTGCAATTACGTTGACGCTGGCTTCAAGCAAATGGTTCGACAGCAGTTAGAGTGGAAACTGGGTTAGGATCAGCATCAATCGACAACGACATAAGTTCGAATCTGGCTTCAAACGGTTTGACAGCAGCAGGATGGAAACGGTGGGAACTAGGTTAGGTTTGAATCGAGCGAAAACGACATAATTAAAAAAAACAAATGCCTACTGAGTATGCTAGCAAAAACAGTACTCAACAGGTTGTTCGCTTCACGAAACCAATTCAATTGCCAAAATTTGATTACCCTACACCTTTCGAGGAAAGAAATAATGAAACAAGTGAAACTAGCTTAAAAGATAATTTCGCTTTCGGAACGACACTAAAGACACGTAAGGTGAGACTGTCGTGACATTCACTGTTCTCGCATTGGGAATACGTGTGTTTGCCCTTGGCGATAGCAATTCGGGAAACGAAAATGCTTCACGTGCAAACCATCAAAACAAAAACCATCTGACTATCAGTCAAAACACAACTCTACGCTCACACTAGTCTCGATTAAACCAGGACAATAAACAATGCACATGTCGCAAAATCCGAAAACGAAATGACGTCAACTTATGCTTCAATACTTTGTCAATTCTTCTTTTTTGCTATCTGCCTGCAGTCGAACATATTTCGTTCACATTTACGCATACAATTAGAAAATACATAAATAACTGTGCATAATGTTGTGGTGTCGAAAATAATCTATTGTGCTGAGAACGATGCTCGACACACGGCGGCATTACGGATGAATGGGAACAGATAGTAATGATTAGTGGTCCATGAACCGGCTACACCAGATGCTAGTGAACTCCCAGTCGAATACAATAATAGTGTTGTTATTTTGGGAAGGTACAAAACACCAACATCAGAACAAATGTGATCTTCTTTATGAATGGTCTACAATTTGGCAAACTGCAGATGATGACGTGAAAAAACAAATGGTTTTTTGAACAGACAACTACAATAAGTTGAACCGACAAGCACATTTAGCCAACGGAATGAGGAAAATAAATAAAAAAAGGAACGCGTACTCACCGTGCCAGTGAATCAGCGATTTGATCAACTCACAACCGTCCAATTTATTGTTATTGTCCGAATCGTGCATCTTGAAGTAATGGAACTGCAGTTCCTGTTCACTCATTTTACTGGTATCGATTGGAACATCCATATGCTCGGCGATGTGTCTAGAATAGAAGATGTAGAGTTATCGGTCTTATCTGATTTTTTTTGAAAAACATTGAAAACATATTGAGCAATCTCTATCTTATCAACCAATTGATACTCACTGCTTCTCATGCTGTAGATTGTTTGTGTGCAACACCTGCTGCGGTTGACCCTGATGTGGTGCCTGACCGGGATGTTGTTGATGTTGGGCGGGTGGTTGCTGGTACTGTTGCTGTACTGGAACCTGTTGCTGTTGTTGGTATTGAGGCGGTTGTTGCTGCTAAGATATGAAATATAACATGTTATGATTTAGTATTTCCACGAATGAAATTATTTACATAGTGTTGTTGTTGTTGTTGCTGATGTGGGGGTTGCTGATTATTGTACTGTGGCGGAGGAGGTTGATGGTATTGTCCTTGTTGTTGTTGTTGCTGTTGATTTGAAGAATGACAATGAAGCAAAGTGTTGATTTTGAACGATTGACGAACGAACAATTGAGATGATCTATAATTGCAGATTTTCATACTTACATACTGGTTTGGATTCACTCCTGGAACGACCCGCTGACTGAAAGCCACTACTGCGAACAGTCCCAAGGTTAGCGCAAGCTGTTTCATAATTGCCGTTAAACTGGTTTGTCTTATATAAAAGAAACTTTCACTTTCAAAAACAGACAATCACGCGTACTCGGGAAGAAATAGTACCCTCTGTCCAAATACTGGACTTTCTGGAATAAACGTTGCACAATAATGTTGTCACTGGTTACTAGACTCTAGCTTGTCACTAGCTTTGCCTAGGATAGACGAGCAGCATACCGCTTACCTGTGGAACGTATACAGTAACACAGAGAGGCTTAACGAAATTCCACGTATGTTTCTTCCACTTCACTGCTACTGCTGCTGTTGTTCCTTCTTCTGGCATTTGACAACGGGGAATGTTTACAGGTGATGGCAAGGGAGACCGAAATGTAACACTGGTTTTTAGTACAAGCGTAGGGGTGCTTCAATGGATGGTAAATTCATTCGTTTTCACAAGCGCTACACTGCATCAGAAAATGACATCAATTTACTGTTTTTCTCTCAGCAAACGAACTTGCGGAAACCAAATTTTTAGACTCGTATTACCAATCGCATCCGGGAGCTACGACTCGAGTGATATGAAAAAAAAAATAGAATTTAGCAAAAAAATCTACAATCCTGTTCACCGACGAGATCATGATTATCTGATTTCAAGCGTTGCAAAGTTAGACCAGCAGCAAATGAAATTGAAATCTTACTTAAAGAACGAATGCATCTAGTCGCTAATAAAGTAACTGAGATTCAATTCAACAAGACGTCCAACTGTGTGTACATTATGATTAAACGTGAAAGCGATGCAATTGCATTCGCTTCGGTTAACAACGAGGTGCACAGTGTTGAGTGTGATAACATTGAATACAAAATCCCTGTGCACATGGTGGACAATGCCATAGAAGTACGCGTGCATGACCTCCCCCCGGCGGTCACCGATCAGTACGTTCGGGAGAATATGTCGCGGTACGGTGAAATCCTTTTCATCGAAAGGGAAGTATGGCGGAATTTTTTCCCCGGTATCCGGAATGGCGTGCGAGTGGTACGTATGCATCTACGTAAGGCAATTCCATCTTACATCGTTTGTGGTCAAGGTGGGACACATCCGTGTAAAACGCTGATTACCTATGAAAATCAGCTGGTTACATGCCAGTTTTGTGAACAACCTGCACACTATGGTAAACCTTGCACCGAAACTGCGAAAAGGACATCTTCAACCAAAGACAAGGTGAACCGTTCAACAATGGAAACTAGTGAGCGCAGCACTCCTGTTTCACCATCAAACCAACCACCAATTGCAACCAATGTACAACAAGGCGCATCTACAGCAACTAGCAACGAGCTCAAGACTGCGAACATCAAGGAAAACGAAAAGAAGACGGAAATCAACAACAAAACCACCGATGCGGCAATGGATGACAAGACGAGTCACGAACAAAGTGCCCCTCAATCCTCGCAGGAGGGAAATGGAAGCTCCTCTCCTCCTAGAAAAAGAGTGACAACGAGATCCATTTCAAAAAACACATTATTTAAAAAATCGGCTAATTTGGCCACGTAAAACTTGTACGCAAATAGGCCTGAATAAAAATACCTTTTAAATAATAATAATCATGATTATCAGTATCAAATTCCAGAACCTGCCGCTATATTTGTTCTCTTTCGGTAAAAGACGTGAGGATCCGGTTGGCTTGACGTAAAGTTACCATAACCAAAACTATAATTGCGAGTTGATTTTCCGTACCAATCTTACTATGATAGTGAACGATGCCGTCAATTGAACAATCTTCATAAGTCTGTCGCAGAGGTCGTAGACAACAGTCCGTAGAGTCTTTATTAACATTATCTACTGTTTTTGTTAACTTGCTATGTTGTGAACTACTAAGTTGTATCCAAATTTGCATCTTAAATATTTGTAGAAAAAAATACTCAATAACATACAATTTCGATACTAAAAGCCAATAAAATGATTAAAATAATCGAAAGTTAAGAGCTGCCTTTTGAACAAGTTGCCGAAATTCAATTTCTTTACTCCGTTGTGCAAATTCAACTAATGACTAAACTAAACACGAATTCTGTAAAATCTGAATTATGTCATCACAGGAGGACGTGAGCTTCGACATTCTTTCGAGTATAGTGGTTTTCAGCTGGACATAGAATGCGACGGAATCGTCGCAGGATTGCGAAATAATGAGCGTCAGAACCACTGATGCCAGGTTTGCAGATTGGTATGTAAATTTGCAATTTCGTTTGTTAGCAGACTTTGTAATTAAGTCGACTTTTTTGCAGATTTTCGAAATTTTTATAAACAATCGTCCATTTTAATGACTTTTGCTATTACTGTAGGGTTTTCGTTTGATTTTTTTGTCATACTTCTAAATATTGAGGTCGCATAGGACCATTTCTAATACGCAGACGCCTAAATTTTCACCTGGCATCGCTGCCAGAAAATTGGACAGTTGTTTTAACCCCTTCGCTGTCTGTTGTATTGACATTAACTAGAATTAGAGCCAAAAGAGAAATTAATCGGCTGTTGCATTGAGGCCAATTGCATTTTCAACTGGTAAAATTCCTTAGCGACAATTGTTATTTCATTGTTCATCGAAAGCATCAACAAATGTATATCTGTCAAAGACGACCACCTTTTTAGAGTAGACAAATAGCACAATCGATTAAAGCATGAGCTTTTGAAAACCAAGGCGTCGATAAATACAAAATATAAATTAAAAGGGAACATACTAAGCACAAAATAATCATTATGTACGATTCAGACGATCCGTCTTCTTTTGTCACAGTCAATCTCCGTCACCGGCACCGTCAACATTAATTACATGCATTCTTATGGAGCCATTCACACGTAACGTCACCGTCACGGAACGTCTTGATGGACGGAACGTATGAACGTTCCGGTAAAGAAAGTATTAAACTAATTTTGACGGAAGCTGTCGTTCCGGTGACGGTGACGAAAGGAGGCGGATCGTCAGAATCGTACATTATGTCAAATAAATAGCACACGCTTAAAAAATCCGTGCAAGTTGTAGCCGTAATCTGCCACATACGCATTATCAATATGAATTAATTATGACTGAAGTTTTCTTAATAATAAATGAAAAATTAGTTGTTGTAACGGTCAATTTAAAAAAAAAAATTTCTGGCTTGTGGTCTCGAAGGGGTTGAATCGATGCAAATGACAGTTTCGCTATCTTGCGGCATTTTGTCGCTATCTTATCGCATCGCAATCTTTTCTAGCCGACAGTGAAAATCACTATATAGATATAGTGATTTTCATTGTCGGCTAGAAAAGATTGCGATGCGATAAGATAGCGACAAAATGCCGCAAAGATCGCGAAACTGTCATTCCCCTCTCAGCAGGCCGTTCAATTTTGTTGATTTTTGATCGCTTGTTGAACGATATATTGCACGAAATATTCGTTCAATTTGCTGGAACGGTTTGTTGTTGTTTTTTCTCTTGCAAAAATAGTGTGAAAATTAAGTTTTACCTTTACATAGAAAGAAAATTTGTTGTTATTCTACGTGAAGTAGAAGTATTGTGCAGGTATGTATTGTTAGTTTAAACAAATGAGTGGAGAAAACTTCAGAAATTCTGCAGTAAAACTAGTCCAACGGGGCTCCAACTCCTCATGTTAAAAATGGCTCAACAATGGACCTCTGTCTGCCGGGTTTGTTGAACGAAAAAAATGGCATTCGGTTCAACGGTCTGTTTCAAAATCGGCAAACGAAGGACCCGTGTTGGCCTCCCGTTGAACGATTGATTGGACTTTCATTGGACCAATGATACAACGTATTGGACCAATGAAGGACCACCGTTGAACGTTTTTTTCTAAGTGGGTCGCATCGATTCAACCTCTTCGAGACCACAAGCCAGAAAAAAAATATTTTTTAAATTGACCGTTACAATGACTAATTTTTTATTTATTATTAAGAAAACTTCAGTCATAATGAATTCATATTGATAATGCATATACAACTAGCACGGATTTTTTAAGCGTTTGCTATTTATTTGACATAATGTACGATTCAGACGATCCGCCTCCTTCCGTCACCGCCACCGGAACGTCAGCTTCTGTCAAAATTAGTTTAATACTTTCTTTACCGGAACGTTCACACGCTCCGTCCGTCAAGACGTTCCGTGACGGTGACGTTACGTGTGAATGGCTCCATAAGAATGCATGTAATTAATGTTGACGGTGCCGGTGACGGAGATTGACTGTGACAAAAGAAGACGGATCGTCTGAATCGTACATAATGGTTATTTTGTGCTTAGTATGTTCCCTTTTCATTTATATTTTGTATTAATCGACGCCTTGGTTTTCAAAACCTCGTGCTTTATTCGATTGTGCTATTTGTCTACTCTAAAAAGTTGGTCGTCTTTGACAGATATACATTTGTTGATGCTTTCGATGAACAATGAAATAACAATTGTCGCTAAGGAATTTCATCAGTTGAAAATGCAATCGGCCTCAACAGCCGATTAATTTTTCTTTTGACTCTAATGCTAGTTAATTTCAATACAACAGACAGCGAAGGGGTTAAAACAACTGTCTAATTTTCTGGCAGCGATGCCAGGTGAAATTTTAGGCGTCTGCGTATTAGAAATGGTCCTATTAGACCTCAATATTTAGAAGTATGACGAAAAAACCAAACGAAAACCCTACAGTAATAGCAAATGTCATTAAAATGGACAATTGTTTACAAAAATTTCGAAAATCTGCAAAAAAGTCGGCTTAATTGCAAAGTCTGCTAACAAACAAAATTGCAAATTTACATACCAATCTGCAAACCTGGCATCAGTGGTTCTGACGCTCATTATTTCGCAATCCTGCGACGATTCCGTCGCATTCTATGTCCAGCTGAAAACCACTATAACCGGCTTAACATAAATCGCGATGCAGACGTAAAGTGCATACTATTTGCAAAACACTTTTTGCAATGTTCAAACTGACGTTTCTGACGAAACAGATTTCGGCTATCTAGCCGTACAGATTATGATAATTTAAAGGGCAAAAAACCTGTTTTAATCCACCTAGTGGTGTAATGATGCCTTTCTCATGTACATATAATATTGTGGTATTCTATTCAAAATTGTTCTCTTCGATTTTTGAAAGAAATTAAGAGATTGTTTGTGCATTAACTAATATAACATACAGAATAAAACAGTGCTTTGATTACGTAGGTCATCCTTAAGAAAACGAAGTGGGTTCACTATTATATGCACTTCCGGCACCGGAACCCGAGAACCGGTATAGTCAAAGTCGGTTCGTGCGGACACCAACTAACATGACATACAAACTCTACTAGTACGCACTCTAAATTACGATTTAAATGTTTGTTGTATCCGAAAATATGCAGTAATTTTTGGAAGGACCATAAGACCTTTCAATTGACCCTAAGATTGGGAATAACGGTTTAGAGTCCAGTTTATAACATTTTTTACGGTTTTTGTTCCGCCAGTTTAAGTGACGGTGTACAATATTGAACACACTTTACCCTATAACTCCGGAACCGGAAGTCGGCACACACACACATTGCTCAGCTCGATGAACTGAGTCGAATAGTATATACACTTCGTCCTCCGGGCCGATTTTCACTAGTCGGTTTTTCAAGTGATTGCATAACCTTTCTGTATGAGAAAGGCAAAAAGACGAAACGTCAAATAATTTTGAAAATGGGTATGTGTACCTTGCATAGATTTGGGGGTTCAAAATAACCTTTTTCCCCTCAAATTATCAATTACAGTTTCTTTTTTTTTGTAGATTTAGATAGTAAATGTAAACGCATAATCCTTAGGGAATATTTGCATGGCTCTAAACAGAACCGATTTGCGGAATTATTCCAATGTTTATGTCTTTTTTTGTCATCATTTATTTATCTACACCAGAACAATCTATCTATCAGAAGCCACTGTTATAGAATTATACAACAGTTTAGTTCTAGAACTGAATTCTAAACTTGAATTTCAAACCCTAATAAAGGAACTGAATTAAGTTCCAAAATCCAGCTCCATTATCCGAGTTTAGTTCCAGCAAGCAGGTTCTGAAATCTGGAAATGAATTCTGAAACTGAATTTAGCGATTAAATTCTAAATATTAGGCTCGGAGTTCAGTTGTAACATTTAGTTAAAATCCCATATTTTGAATTCTATTCATGAATTGTAAAGTTGAAATCCCAAATCAGAATTCTGAATTCGAGCCCCGAACATGAGTTCAGTTCCAAAATCTAATCAAGAGACCAGTTCCAGAATTAAGATTCAGTTGCAGAGTCATACTTTACAAATTTTGAGCCTGTAATCTGGAACTAAATTCTGTAACTGACGTCTGAAACTAAATTTTCAATTTGAAACTAAATTCCTAAGGTCCTCATCAAAACTTCCAGCTCCGTCCAAAGCACAAGTACAAAAGATCAATTTTTGAAGCAAGCAAGTGTGATGAGTTTTCCCCATTGTTTTCAAAAGTTTGAGAAAACTTAATTTTTGAGTTATTTATTTACTGGTTAAAATTTTATCATAAATTGCTGATCATATTTCTGATAGCATGGAGAAAGAATTATGTTGTACTACTCGAGATATTCACGATTAAGTTCTAACCATTCTTCCGCAGGGCGAATTTTAAAAAGGTGCCCCATAGTAAAGTAAGACCTAATCACGTTAAACACCTTTCGTTCCGAGTTCTATAATGCAGCTCCAGGTTTGCTTGTGATAAGCCACCATTTCCGATGGTGGATACGGTTTTTTGTACTTCCGTTCAGTACATGTGCGATATATGCTGTACCAACGCGGTATTGTTGCAGAGTTGTACCTACAGCATAGCACAGTGTGGCGAAAATGGTAATTGCGCATACACAGGATGCATAAGTTCGAGTCCTACGCATCTAAAAAAACATCGATTCTCATGCATCTGCAAATAACTGGACTTAGTTATTGTGACTTCAAACTAACTAAAACATATGAATTGATTTATTTGAAATTCATATAAGTGGTTTTATTTAAAAGTTCAAATGTATTTTAACAATTTAGCTATTTCTGAAATAGAGATCAGCAACAAATTTGAAGTTTGTGATATTCAAATCCATGTGACATTGGACAAAGTTATACTATTCTTACAAAAAAAAAAAACAGTAAGCATCTACATTCAAAACGATATATATCATTGCATGCCTTTTTCGCCTTTGATTACCAATGTGGTTAAAACTCTATTATTTGCTCATCGACACAGACCATACCATGACTATCGGTAACTTTCAATGTATTCTTATCTATTTTAACGAGCTATCAGGTACAATTGAAGCAACGATTGTACCATTTTTTTTATCTTTGGCCCCATCAAATCTACCGTGAATAAAGACAAACGATTCCGTTTTCGCACCAGTAGTCGAGTTTCATACGTTCTCCATTCAGCGGATTGTGCGGAACGTGCGAAGATGCGTTCTTTGTTCAAAATCGCCTCACTGTTAATATTTTTGCAAGTAAATTGGATATTTTACACGTAGGATTATTTTTATTTTTAAAATCGACTAATTATATTGATTCCAGTTAACACAAGCGGAAAAGCAACAATTTGTCACCTGCGACTTGGATTTAAATGATCAGGCCTTATCGCAATTACCTGCAGAATGTCAAAATTTAGACGAAAACACAAAAATGTTGTTACGAAGGGAATCTTTAAGCTTCGAAAAATTCAATGAAAAGCTTACCAAATATGAAGAAGCAGCAGGTTTAAATACCGATGATTATGTTCATAAGGATTGGAAATTTCGAATAGAACTGTACGGACAAGTGGAACCATATCTATGCCAGAATGACACGGAAACGTTGGAAGAATTTGTAGGCTGCCTTGAAAGCAAACGAACTGAAATTGATTGAAGCATTGATCGATGAAAGATCAAAGAGAACCTAACAATGTATTTTTCAAGCTACATATTATACAAGTTAAACACAATGCTTAGTTTAAAATACTCTCAAATCATTCAATTTTATCGTTCAGTTCATCGACAAATTCTGCGACTAAATCATTCACTTTCAAATCTACGTCCTCTTCGTTTGTTATTCCTTTGAATCGCTTGCTACTGGTATCCGCATCTTCACTCAGTTGCTCTGTGTCCGACTTGCGTCGATGACTATTCGTCGAGGAATCTGCCTTATCAGCTGATGACGCTGTAGGCGCAGACTCATCAAGCATCTGCACGTCATCATCACTCAATTCGATACATTTTGTGACCAAGGACTGATTTTGTTTTGGAGTTTCTACACATTTGTTAGCGTTATTGTCTTTGGTTGACACTATTTCAACGTCGTCGTCATCATCATCATCATCTTGCGAATCAACGTGAATCGCCTGCGATTCAATTGTCTTATCGTTTGCTGATTTATGAACTTCTCCCATGTTGAAATTTACTTCATGCTCAGTGTCATCTAGATTATAAACAACTACCGGGGGCTTTTCTTCTTCTATAGTGACTTCTTGAACTTGAGCGATCGGTTCATTTTCTTTCGACACTTGCTGTTTATCGCTCCGAAGGTCTATCTGAGGTTCCGTGAATTGTTCGAATCTTATTGGGGCACTGTCTTCATGTGATCTTTCTTTGTTTGAGGTCCTAGAACTCAGAGGGTGTTTCGCCTTAGCCACCATCATATCTTTGATAGCGTTTTCTTCTATTGGGAAATAGAACACTTCCTTTCTTGGATGCAGCAGAGTTTCAGTTGTGCGGGCTAACTCCGAGGCTTTCGAACGAACGTCTTCACTGGGATCGTGAACCTCGGCCAGATTGAAAATAGCAACTCCGTACTGCAGTGGCGGTGGACAAAGATGATGTGGATTGATTGTCAGGGCGTTTAGGGCGGTGAGTAGCGCCGCTCGGCAACCAGGTTCGCAGTACAGGTTCTGTCTGGTACCGGTGTTCAGTTGTGAGAACACCGAAAAACAGAGGGACACGATTTTTTCCTGTAGAATTTTGTGAATTACCGGTTTAATGAAGCACCCAGCAGCTTCCAGTATTTTGCAGAGACAATGCAAAGCGGCCAAACAAAGATCTTCATTGCCGCAATCTGTGTTTAAATGTTTATTATCAAGCTGATTGTTGGAATGAACTTTAACCAGCTTAGTGTCCGCGTTTTGTTGCTTCTGCAGTTTTCTCTTGGCTTTGGCGGAAAGTTTTTGTCTGTAAAGAATGAAATATGATACAGTTAAGCATTTTGATCTTTTATTAACCTAGAACTTTACTCACCCGCTAGCGTTCACCTGCAGCGTAACTTCGGCTTCGTATGGTGATATATCCTGTATGATATGATCCAGAACGGTGTCGCTAATTTCCTCGATGCAGCTGGAATTTTTGTTCGTTTCACACCACAACCCCATACTTTCGTAAATCTTCGCCCGAAGTGTGACAAATGATTTCTTCCTTCCTTTGACATCTACAGTTTGTGTCGCTTTGAGACACTGGATGAACATTTCCGTTATCAGGTTTCCAAACGGTAGCATATTGGACTTCAACACCAGTACCAAAGCATCTAACACTTTCAGTAGCTGTTCCTGAATCTGCGGCAAGAACGTCCCAAGAGCAATATTATCCTGTATGGAATTTTTTGCCATAGTCTGACAACTAACTGCATTGCCTCGAAGAACTACATTAAGTATCTTCATTGGCCTGAAAGGTTTCGCCACTGGGTACGGTTCGAGAATTGCTTTTTCCATGTAACAAATAACGTTTAACAGTCGAGTTACTACGCGCAGCGCACCGGTCACTGGATCATCACTCACCAAGAGTTTCGGAAGCTTAAGACATTCTAAATTTTCTTCCACGTCAAACGATTCCGGTACGTGGGCAAATACTTTCCCCAGTAAATCGTGAATTGTGTCAATTAGCTTATTCTGATATTCTTCCCATGTCTTTTTATGTAAACTTCCGTGTTGACCTCCACCCCGTATTTGTTGTAACAGGAGCAAACAGATTCCGGTACTCTCTACCACAAGAGGATCTTCCGAATCCACCAAAGAAAACAGACAATCCTCAATGCGGTTTTTGGATGGACCAGAAGGTCCCGGATAATGACGCATAACAGTTTCTAGAAAGTCTAACGTTGCAACATTGATCGAGGTATCGATAGAGACAGTCACGTTGTCCATGAGTTTGGGGATATTACTAATCATTAGTTTGTTCAAGTCGGATGATTCCAAAGACTTGAGTAAGAGTTGTACTGAAAGTAAAGATGAGCGTGAGTGACAATCGTATTGGTACTTTAGCGCTTTAGCGTACTTAGAACGTTGTAAGCCAAAGGAATACTTGCGACGTGTCCTTTTTGATTGCAGATTTTGGTACAAACATTGATGTAATACTGCATTTTTTCCTCCAACGTATCCAAAGGACACTGCGACAGAAAGTGGCACAGGGCAATTAGTCCTCGGTCGCGTGTTTCAGCATTGCCAAGAAGTGCCCCAATTTTTGTGAAATATGATGCAAGCTCGTGTTGCGGCTGGAAGCATATGTTTAACAATTATCACATTCGAATTAGGTATTATCTTGCTTTGAAGCGTGTGTATAGTACTAAGATAAATAAAGTGCATCAGAAAGACGGTGGGTAATGTCAGAGACATAACTGGATGACGTGAATACGAATAAAACTGCATGCTTCTCCACACATCGGAGAATTTCTATCTTCGTTTATTATAAAAAAGTAACTCTGAAAATTTGCAAAAAAAACGCATAACCACACATTTGCATAAAAAAGACTTAAGTGTAGATTTCTCACATGTTGGCGTATCCATAAGATACATGTATAAAAATGTAATGTATGTATGTGACACATATTGAAATGTCAGAATATTATAATAGAGATTATATTTTCATAACGATCTCGTGATTTTTTTTTTCTTTTTTGCTTTTTTTAGATGCATCATATTTCTGGGCACATTTCTGCAAAACTTAATTACAAGTAGCGACACCTGCAAATGAAAAATTGAGCCAAGAAAAAAAGCATACTTCCAAAAATTGTCATGTCGGCATTTGTGATTTGCCGAGATTTTTTCGTTTATTCAATAATGCAAATAGATATCCTTATCCTTATATCCTTATATTACATTTTGGTGGGGAAAGGGTTCCAATCAGCTTTTTACAGCCCTGTCCAAAATGTATTGCCCTCCCCGTTAATTTGTATCAGGCCGAATTAGCGCATGCGCGCCATATAAACGCCTCTTTCAATATGAGGAAATTACATTGTTACCCAGCAGTTTCTATTATTTCTTCATGTTGGTTTTCTTACCTTTGTTCATAGTTTGTATTCTGTTTTACCTTAATTCCAGTGTTCTATTCAGCTGTGATTCGTGTCTTTTGTTGTCATTTTTCACTCCGTACTTTTGCTGGCATGTTATGTTGCTTCCTTAAATGTAAAAGTTAGTTGTATGCAATGGTGTTTATATTCTTACCAGTATTCCTTTCTAATTCTTTCAGCATTTTCGTATTTCTTGTTCCTCATCCAGTCATCCGTTTCCAAAAAAAAAAAATTATTGTTTCATTGATTTTTGTAGAGCAGCTCATCATGGTTTGACGGATAAGAACTGAGGACATGCGTTTTTATTTAAATGATAATAACACTTGGGTTTAATAGTATTGCTACAGCATGTTCACATTTCGTTATCTTCGGTTGATTCTTGACAGTATATTACCATCCGCTCAGGCACTTTTGAACATCTGGTACACTGACTCGCAATCGAAATGTGTCACAACCAATTTGATACAACACACCCGAGGGAACGGTATAATGTATGTTGTACACACAAAAACACATACATACACACAGGCACATACGCATACACACATGCATACATACCTACATGTATTCCACAAGCAAGCATGACAACATTGAGTTACTATTTCTATTCTAATAGATTCTAACTAAAATTTGTGTGCCAATAGTCATCTCATTAGTAGAGTCACCATGTTATTTTACCGATTACTCGACTTTCAATAAATTTATTGAGATAAAATCGAATACAAAATCTTTGCCTCGTCTGTAAGAAGCAATGGAACATAAAAGTAGTTTAGAAATGATTCAATACTGCTGTTTTAACGAACAAAAAAAAATGCTCCAGATTTCATGTTATTCTTGAAATTAATCTATCAAACAGAGATAACAGATCTCACTCTAACTAATGGTTTTCGTACATGAAATGACTAATGGATTTGAGATGAATGGGGGTACCGTTACCCAATTTCTATCTCTTCTATTGGTCGATCGTTAGTCCTGAGCTGAAACGGTGGCCTTTATTACCGTTCTTGCATGCACTCACTCTTACATTTCATTCACACATCCTCTCACCCATCAGGTCCCAAACGATACATCCTCACAATATAAACTGGATGAACATCGTTTGACAGCTATCAGTGGTTTGCTCATTGGTTCGGTCATTATTATTTTATTATATTCTACAATATTCTATTTCATTCCACAGTATTCCATGGTACACAAACCACCAATAAACGTCAAAGATGGATTCGATTTACCGTTCATTTATTGTCATCGTGTGAAACCCAATGGGATACGTTTACTCTACTTAATTTTCACTTCACACTGGTAATAAGGGCCGGTAGTATGAAAATAAAACATAAAAAAGAGCTCAGTTAAGCCCTACCGGCCTCTCCAACCCCGGATGTTGGAGCGTAATGCAATCAACATCTTATTCAAGTCGTTCCATATATTATTCATTTAATTCAATTATGAAACTAAAAACTGTAACGCATATCTTTATCAAATTGTAACGCTAATTGATTATATGTGATGATGTTTGCAATACCGTCAAGCCCACCAACCAAAGGGAGGGATTTATTCAATAATGCAAATAGATATCAGTAATAAAAGTCAACTCTGAGGGGAAGAAAATTGATTTCAGTGACTACTACTACTTTTTCTACGATTCAAAATGGAAAATATTCGGAAATGTGTAAGCTTGGATTCGGTTAGCTTTTTTCTACGGTTGAACATTTTTTTTAAACAAAAAACAGTGTAATGTTGATATTTCAAGTCACGCGTTGATTTCGATAACGTCCAATAAGCCACCTGTCAACTTGCACTTTCGAAATAAATTGAAGGCGAGCTATGAAAAATAGAGTAATAAATTTAACACCAGACGAAAGAGAAAATTTTTCTGTGCCGTTTACTATCATGACTTACTCTCAGCGAGTTCGAAATTACTCATCAAAGTGAATGTTGATGGATGGCTTATTGGCCGTTATCAAAAAAAAAAAAAAACGCGTGAAGTAATGGAGCGTTTCGCATTTGAAAACTTACCTATTATAAATGCTCCATTCTAAACAAACTTGAATTTTCGTACAATGAATTAAGATCGACATTATCACCTCAGAGTAAAAACTTTTTCTTCCATTCCTGCTATAATTTTTCAAGTGAATTAGCCCGTTTTTACGAAAAATCGTTACAAAGATAATCTCCAAACGAGCAGCGCCTCTGCATTTCATTCCAACGTCAATGTGGCGATTGGGAATCTAACGCAAAACTAATTTTACCATCGCAACTTTCTTAGGATGACGATTGCATTTTACACGGCCTCTTATGGGGAACTCATATAATTCGTGTAATCATTTTTGATTTTATAAGATGATATGTAGACAAATATCGAGATCCGGAATGTGTTTCGGTTCGGTTGAGGTTATTTTGAACGCTAGAGCAATAAATTAATAGGCAGCGAAACACTATTCTTCATCTTAATATCGCATATTTGGTCTTGTACTAATTTCCTGTGTTGACTTTTTTGGACGATCCACGAAAATTGGCTCCCGTGAGAACTCACCTCTTTCCATAATGTTTGATGTTCGTCTATAGCGTCCAGTATTTTTCGTATGTTGCCATCTTTTACATTAACCATACCACTGAATATTTTCGAAACGCCTTCCATTTTAACTTACAATCCTTTATATTTCGTTTAATGTAAATGTTACAATAATCATTGGATTATTTTAGAGCACGTGCAGAAACGAACTGATCTTTGTAAATAAATGGCACTCTAGAGATGGGCAATTCGCTCCTGAGCTGTTCCAGTGAATCGAATCATTGAAGTGAGCTGACAGCTCACAGCTCTTTTCAAAGGAACCGCAGCTCACCAGCTCACTCATTTGCTACCCAGTTCACTGCATTATGACGCAGGGAACACGCTACGAGCTGATCGGATCTTCGGCTCTTTAAGAGATTCAATTTAGTCGACATCAATTAAAGATAAATTATTTCGCATGGCATTCATTGCATCATTGCAAATCAATGATTCAATTTCGATCATGCATTTGAAAAAAAACCGGTGCATAAGAAAACGGCGCACAAAATGAACCTTAAGTTCAAAATAAAAGAGCTGATGAGCTGATACATCGAATCGATTCACTTTGGTGAGCTGATCGGTTCGGAGCTGTTCACCAAAATGAGCTATTTTGCACGCCTCTACAGGCACTCATGAACGATGTTCAACACGAGTACTGTCAGCCGGTTTGATTACATTCCGTTAATTGACGGTTCAATGTGACACGCCGTCAGTAAGTGAAACTGTCAATTGATTTGATGATTGTTTTTGTGCGTGTGTAGCGAAATTTTTGAACTTCTTTTCAGATAGATACAAAAGCATCCACAGTTTTGTTGGTTTACTGCAGAGTATTCTTAAATGTAGCTACGATTTCTCTGCATCAATTAGTGCTTTAATGAAGAAACTCTCAGGCTGCATAAGTTGTGATTTTACATTAGCAAACGAATTTTGTTGGGTGTGAATAATACTTTGTTGATACCTACATTGAAGCCAGACTGTAAGAGTGAACTAAACAACTAAAGCAGCTGCCAGCAGCGACGATAGAGCGGACCATCGGACTGCTAGGATCAATGGATGGTCATATTAATCTCGACCATACTACATCAAACACGCCGTCTGCAACGGGTGTTGGCTTGAATGCCCCTGTTGGGGATGAAGCAGACTCGGTTGATAAACGATCCACCAAGAAAAGGCGCTGGCAAACAACGCCTGCCGAAGATGCAGGCAACCATTCGTCATATGGGGTAATATTTGTATTTTCTAGTTTAAAAAGTTATCGGATCTGATGGTTGTCATTTTCCTTTTCTTTTAGACCACGGACTCCGTTCCACAGGTAACGATCCGGGATCCCAGCAGGCGATCGGGCCAAACCGCCAACAGACAAGTACGATCTTCCGGCGGTGATGATAGATCACGTCAGCAGGAGGAAGAAGAGGAAGGTCTCAAGTACGGTGCCCAGCACGTGATTAAACTGTTTGTTCCGGTAACTCTCTGCATGATAGTGGTAGTGGCTACCATCAGCTCGATCAACTTTTACTCAACCAAAGATGTATATCTGGTTTACACACCGTTCCACGAGTTGTCGGACGATACGGGCACTAAGATTTGGAACGCTCTCGCCAATTCGTTGATTCTAATGACTGTGATCGTAATCATGACAATACTGTTGATTGTGTTGTACAAACGTCGCTGCTATAAAGTGATTCACGGCTGGCTGATCCTATCCTCGTTGATGCTGCTGTTCTTGTTTAGCTATCTTTACTTAGAGTGAGTTTTTTTTATAGATTGTCGTTCCGTTACCTTGTTCATTGTGGTTTTTATTTCTATTTTGTTTTCTACAGGGAAGTACTAAGGGCGTATAACATTCCTTTCGATTACCCGACTGCTCTGCTGCTCATGTGGAACTTTGGCGTCGTCGGCATGATCTCAATCCACTGGCAAGGTCCACTTCGGTTACAGCAGGGGTATCTCATCTTCATCGCCGCCCTCATGGCTCTGGTTTTCATCAAATATCTGCCTGAATGGACCACCTGGTCGGTGCTGGCTGTAATCTCAATTTGGGGTAAACTAATGAGGCTTGAAATGGTTAGTTTTATTGTTATTTGGTATTGTTTTAATTTCAGATTTGATAGCTGTGTTAACGCCGAAGGGTCCTCTTCGAATTTTGGTTGAAACAGCTCATGAACGTAATGAGCAGATTTTTCCTGCATTGATATATTCTTGTAAGAATAACGCTAAATTGGACATATTTTTTATTGGTAAATCTTATTTGCGCTTTGTTTTAAGCAGCAACAATCATGTACTCATATATGGGGACACATTCGGATCCAAGCGAGGAAGCTTTGACGCGCTCTGGGGGATTAAGCGGAGAACGTAGCATCGGTACTACCAGTTATGGATCGACGGAATCCCCTGTGCATAGTCTAGCGCAACAGCAGAGGCATCAACAAATTGTCGGAAATGTGGAAGGTAGGTCCATAACAGGTTGGCAGTGAAAAAAAAATACTTTCGGAGCTTCTTGTTTCGAACTCCAACAAACGCAGCAGGCAAAACTTAAGACTGTCTGTCTGGACACTGAGAAGAAGTTTTCCGCTTTGTGTGGAGCGGAGCAAATTTATCCGCAGTGTATATCTGAAACCTCCAGTTTCGCTCTAGCAGACTTGAGCTGTCGTACCAATTCGTCAAATGTCACGAAGTAAATCCGCATCAGTGTGTCATCCTTCATTCGCGCCATTTGCTTGCGTAACAGGGTCTGATTTGTCACAGATTTCTTCGCAGAAGTGTCTTCCAACGCCTTCTACATTGCTCATGTACTTTCTTTGTCCCAGGCGCTGCTGTCGGGTGAAGCAATATGTCAATATGCTAATAATATGTTAGATCTTGAGGTCATCTGCGTTCCATCGAGATTGTTCACCTGCCTAATTCCAGTTGATGGAAAAAAAAGTCATCGAAAACGTAATCCTCGCGGATTAAAGCTCGTTATAACAATACAGAAAATTAATTTATTCATCATACATAATCGATACCTTTAGATCAACAATTTTTTGTTCCTAACTTTATGCAATAACTTTATCCCGTAGATCAATCCGGAGGCTTCACCCAAGAGTGGGCTTCGTCTTCGCAGCAGCGGGTGGCTCGTCGTCAAATCGAAGTGCAGGCCAACGTCGCTAGTAATCCAAACCGTCCCGAGTATCGAACCGTAACGGCCGATTCGAATCGCACCAATAACTCCGAAAGCCGTGGCAACGGTGGTGATTCACAGCAAGTTCCATTATACGAACAGGCGGAAGAGCGTAAGCGTGTTTTTGTTTTTGATAAATACTTTAAACATGAGCATTAACGGAAACATTGTTTTTTTTCAGGGGGCATAAAGCTCGGGTTAGGCGATTTCATATTTTATTCCGTGCTGGTAGGAAAAGCGTCTAGCTATGGAGATTGGAACACGACAATAGCATGCTTCGTAGCGATCCTTGTGGTTAGTTTTCACCTTGTTATTTTTTTTTATTCTTAGCAGCCTTCTAACAAAATCGTTCTCCTTTTTTCATCTGCAGGGACTATGTCTGACGTTGCTTTTGCTAGCGATCTTCCGAAAAGCTCTGCCAGCGTTACCGATCTCAATCTTTTTTGGACTTATTTTCTGCTTCGTGACGAGCGTGATTGTTAAGCCCTTCACCGAAGCTCTCGCGTCGGAACAGGTCTTCATCTAGTGGTCCCTTTTGGACGGCAGCCTGATTTATTTGTTTTGAGAAAAAAAGTTTGCTAGCAGTACGAAATCAAGTAAAACTAATACTTAACTTATTATCAAACACTAATTCCGGTTAACTGTCCAAGCTAAATGTAAAGCGATGAGACAGAAATGAATAACTATAACTTTAAAAAATAGCCTAAGCATTATTAGCTAATGACTATTGTAATCTATTGAGAATTCATTCCTTTTAAACCTATTTAATTAAGATAACAGTTTTTTTGTACAAGTGCTCATTGAAATCCATTTGAATAAATTGTATAAAAACCTCTTCTAAACACGAAGTGAATTTTTAATCGTCTCAATCTGATCGGGATGGCAGGCTCTGTTAATCGCATTCGTGGCTTGCACATTTTCCTGTTCATCGTCACTGAACCGGTTCAAATGGGGATCATAGCGCGAATTGTTTCTTTTCATGAGATGGAAAAACTCATGGTTTTCAAGCTTTTTCACCGAACCTATAAAGTTTCGATTGTTCGAAAGCAATTGTTCCAGTTCGTTTTCGGAAAGATAGTTGGAAACATATGTTCGCTGCTGCTGCTGCTGCGGACAGTGTCGTTTGTTGCGCGATTGCCGTTGTAAAAGGTACTGCAGTGTGTTCTGAAGATCGGACGAACTCGGCGAATCGATTGTTGTTAACTGTGATGATGATACAACCATTATTTACTGTACCTGTGGGTTTGAAGTATATCCAAAAAGTAAGGGCCGTTTGCTTATAATTCGAAATCAATAAACAATAACACATTCGAACTGGGAGAGCTCTTTCATTGCTTTGTCATTTACCTATCAGCGCGTACAGTAAATAATGTCCACGGTTATCGCACTTACGCCTGCTGAATTTCATCTAGAGTTATGGCTAGTTTATGGAGAGAATGCTTTGGAAAGTAAATACTTATGGCTCCGTATGCAAACCGATGAATTCGTTTTACTGGAAGACCAAAAATTGTGATCTGATCGTCCGTCCAGTACGTCCATAAATTAGGCATCACTCTAGACGAATTTCAGCCCATGTAGCCAAATTCACAGGTGAAACCAAACAGCACCAAAAATTTCAATTACCTCATTCGGATTTAGAACATGTCGACGGCATTCCGCGGACAATCGATTCGAATAGTCCTGTACGACGAGCCGAGTTAAACACTCGGAAATATGCTCGTCTGTGTCGTCTTCCTGAAATTGTTCCTTTCGCTATCGTTTTGTTTTCTTCTAATCATAGTTTTTTTCTCGTACATACCAAAGGTACCCAGGTATTGAAATTAACTGAGCACTCCAAGGTTTCCACGAAATGCCACCATTTCGGAGGAACTACCAATACCATACCGGGTTCCAGAATAACATGATATGCATCATTTTCTACACCTGATCAAAAATAAGCTTTAATTAGTATTAAAATACGCTCAATTGCTTCCGGAAACTCACCAATCACAGTCGAATACGATGCAGGACTGTAAAAATTCTCCGTACAGTATACGCTAGACTCCTCGTAAGGTACCCGGGAGCGCTGTAGCTTGGCTTCTGGGGGAAACAGTAACCACGATTTACGGCCGTGCGTTTGAACGACGATATTGCACCCGTACGTGTCGTGGGGTGTTAGCCCCTTCGGATCCTATCCAAAACGAAACATTTTCATCGATGCCTGAGAAACCAAACGGGCCATAATCAACCCCCTTTCGGCATTCAATGGGAAGCTCCTGAATGCATCGATAGCTATAGGATGCCCAACTATCCTTAAAGTAGCCACCTTTGGATGTGGCATCACGATAGAAATTTCCCATGGTCATCGCAACTTTCTTGCGAGTTCGTTCCCACTGAGGTCGGCAACCGTTTCGAAGTGTTCCTCCGTCGAATATGAATTCATCGTTCACTGGTTTTGATTCATCCAAGCGATTTAGCCAATCGGATAAGGATTGCTGAAGGCAATTCCAAGGTATTTCGAGATTTCTAAAAACAACTGGCTGACGAGTATTCAGTATAACGTCCTTTATTGCCGTGGTTTCCATTAGTTTGTGAAACGGTGAAGAAATATATCTGTGCTGTGCAATGATGCAGCTGGTGCTGACTGGCGGTGCCGGTGCAGTGTTATTTGTAAACAAGCTGATAATCAAATGAATTATTTCATCACGGTGTTTGAAATATTTCATTACAGACAACAATTTTAATCAAGACTGCACCGAAAGCGGCGTAATGGTTTCTCAATCTTTCGAATCAGCGAGTGGAGTTTTACTGTGGAACGTTTGCCAAGCATACCAATATATACTCTTTTATTTTCCAGCAGAAGAATTAGCACTGAAATCAAACTTAATTAAGAAAAAACATTCAACGTTGCTAGCCCATCTGTTACCTCCCAATGTATGGCCAACCGTCAACGCAAGAAAGGCACCTTGCAACATTCGAAGATTCATTGGTTGAAGTTTTTCGTTGCTTTCGGTTGCTTTTTTCGAATGACCACTCTCTACTTCCGTACTTTCGGGCTTCGTTGTCAACGCAGTTTCATCCGCAAACTGTCCGGATATGCTGCCAAACATCCGCTCGTACTCGGCAATTGTTATCTTTTCAATGATTCCAGCTTCGAAAAGACGCATAATCCTACGAATTGCAATAAATAATATTTGTAATAGTTGGTCGTTGGTGTTACCATTAATAAAGTCAATAGATATAACCGGATTCACCGGAATTCTTGCACCTCAGAGCGTTTTCATTGTCGGAATATTTTTATCGAATTTAAGAATGTAAGAATGAAAAAATAGATCGTTTTTCCTTGTCGTTTCTAGGTCCGGTTTTCGAAACCATGTATCATCATTCATAGATGTGTTCAAAAGAGAAATTTATGGTTTCAATAACGCTAATGGGCAAGTCCAACCGAAGGGTTTAATTTAATCGTTAAATTTTCACTCTAAACCGATCGAAATGAAACGGTTATGAATCGCTGCCCTGATTAGTTCAATGCAAGGCCAATCAATCGTTCAGCGGGAGGCCAACACGGGACCTTCGTTTGCCAATTTTGCGACAGACCGTTGAACCGAGTGCCATTTTTTTTATTCAACAAACCCGGCAGACAGAGGTTCATTGTTGAGTAATTTTTAATATGAGAAGTTGGAGCCCGGTTGGACTAGTTTTACTGGACAATTTCTGAAGTTTATTCCACTTACTTTTTTTAAACTAACACTACATACCTGCACAGTACTTCTACTTCACGTAGAATAACAATAAATTTTCTTTCTATATGAAGGTAACACCTGATTTTTACACTATTTTTCAAGAGAACAAACAACAGCAAACCGTTCCAGCAAGCTGAACGAAGTTACCCTAATTAGGATGTCGGACAATAGCTCAGTGAAGATGGCTATTGAATCTGATTCGGTTAGAACAAGAAGAAGCAGGAGATCTAAAATGTATCCGTACCTTGAGTGACTGTGGCCGAACTAGTGACATATACGTATGCTGGACGCAGTCAAGGATATCCCACAGCTTTAGCTGGAAAGTTAGTATATTATGAATTTGAAAACTTACACCTCATTCAAGCTGTCTAGAAACGGTGATCCGTACTGCACAGCCACTGCCGAATAACGGGTAAAAAGCTTCTCGCTCAACTGGAACCGGTGAGCACCATACCGTTTGGTGTTGAAGTACAGCGTTTCACGGCCACCGAAAACGGCCCGCTTAGGGTTAGCCACCAGAGCACGTATTCCTTCTTCGACCGAAGACACCAGATAGGATTCGTTGTTCCGTTGTCGCTGTGTTATGCGATATAACCGCTGCAGAACTCCGCTACTGTTGGCAAGCATGGCCTGAAAAGCACTCTGGCGTTCAACAACCAGCTGGTAGCCATCGCGTTCCACAAACACTTCGAGTCTACCCAATGTATCTACGTTTATAGATAGATTGTATACATTTTACTGGTCTTTGCTAAAATTCATTACCTATGGGAGCTTCACGAGCTGGTTTAGCCAACTGCGAGGTCAACTGAGCAGAGTAAACATCACCTAGAACATACGTAGCGCATAGCCATAGAAGAATCGAGAAAAACCGGGCTACATGACCGTTGTATGGAATGGTTGCAGCTGAAAATATCGGATAATTTGAACGAACCCGTTTCTTAGAAGAAAAAAAATATAAAAATTATCTTACATTGTCTCAAATAAATATTGATCGTGTACCAAACACAGCGGTCGAGACTTGGATGTTGCGGTGTACCGGCAATTCCTGTTGCACGATTATAACCTCCATAGTTCATCTCTTGGATGTACTGTAGATGATAAAACGATGGCCCACGATATACCTTCAATCGCTTTGCTCTAGCGAAGCAACCGCTCGTCCATTCTTCGAGTCGATACGGTAAGGCAATAATCAAATACAGAATCGGTCCCGATATCATGATAGTAATCAATACCAACGGCCAAACAGTAATTTGAAATGGTCTCACTAAAGCCAACGCCTCACTAAGTTTTCTAGGAGCATGGGTTACAAATGCTACCGAATCTGCTAGGGTAAAGAAGGAAAACTCCATTGCTTGCATTCGTTCCCACGTTACGGCTACATCTCCTAGGAAAAGTTCGACCTCTCTCCGCTGTAGCATACCGAGGGCTCCGGAGAATGTAGCGTTTTCTTCGATGCCCATTGCTGTGCCTTGTATATTATCCTCCTGGGCGACGTACCTAAAGCTAAAATTCATCCGATCCGCAATCAGTTGCATTAGATTGTGATCTCTTCCTCCCGTCACCGTAAATGTATCTTCATCCATGTCAGTAGAATTTGCGCTCAGCTCTACAACAGCTTCAGTACCATTGTATGATTCGTTTATCTTATTATATTTCACGAAATGCCAAGGAGGCTTCTAAAATGTAGATTTCTTAGAATCACGAAAAATAAGATTCTAAACACAGACACTCACATGAATAACTGGAATGGTGAAAACACGACCTTCGAAATTTTTGTAGACTTCGGTGGGAGTCGGTAACAACGGCGTTCTCTTGAAAGTCATGTCGTTCCCATCGAACCAGTTTGCACTGAGCAATTTCCCGTGGTTATTGGGTTTAGCTTGATTGTAGAAAATTCGGAAAATGTTTCGTCTTGGATTGGTTATCACGGCCACCCGAAGTGGTTCCCGGAGTAGCGATCGGTCCAAATTAGTCGGAACATTCTTTGCGCCCCAGTAGAAAATGTACAAACTCAAGCGATGGGCCAACCGTCGTTCGGCAATATCTTCCATCATATCCTCCGGATGCGAGAACAAAAGACTCGTCGTGTCAACCGATTTTTTCAGGTTATCTCGAATGTAGCGGAAATAGTTCTCAGTATCGATGAAGATGCACGTCGGAATGTTGTGATGGTGAACCATCACGGTTAGTCGATCGATTTGGTCGATTTTCGTTTCATTTAGCACCAGAATGGCCAGAGTTTTCGGAGCCAGTAGGTTGATCATCTCCGAAAGTCCCAGCACCATCCCAGAGTGGTTGGAGTGATCGGGAAGAGGCGTCAGGTGAGTATGATAGGCTAGACAGCAGAATGGTAAAGGATATATTTAGAAGTAAGCGCATTAGAAGTGTTACTTAAGAAGGATCAAGCTTTATGTCCGCTTAGTGATCTTCTGACATCCTACTTGTAAAAATTATGGTGTTGACGATAAGATGGAACAGTCAGCTGGCTTCGTCTGAACTTCACCGACCGTACACAGTGTTCATGTGCGGTGCGCAGGTTCATCGGAATATGAATTGAAGAAAATTTTACTTTTTGCTATTTTATTCATCGAACTATTTATTTATGTCTCCCAGTTTATTAGGTTAAACACATTGGCTTCCAATGGATTATCAAGATATATGTGCCTGTATCTGCGTGTAGAAATTACGAATGAATAACTGGGCAAAACAGTCAGAACAGTTCAATACAAAACAACAAAATAAATTACTTGTTTTTTGTGGTATGTAAAGCTATTGAAGTGAAGAGTTCGAATGGAAATCGAGAGTTCAAGAGAGAAAGGCAATCGTTCCCTGACCAATGGGCGAGAAGACAATGTTTAAAACATTTTTTTTACAAGAACCGATCCAAAACTTTGGTCGGTTCTTCCGAAACAATTTTTTTTTCTTTTTGCATGCAAAGTATTTTACACTCCACTGAGGTGTTTTTTACGCGAGGGATACGTACCGCGTGAAAAAAAAACGCGCAACTTCGGAAATCCGCGTGAAAACCGCAAAACTAAAGAAGTTTTTTATTCAATGCCAAATGCTTTAGAAATGCATGAAACGTCCAGATCTGGTTTAGTCACAAAAAATAAAGTCACAGAACCACATCATTCCATTCACAGTTCACAACACAATTGATTTTGAATTTTTCATTTTTTTTTTGCTCGTTTAGGAAAAGTAATTTTTTAACAATTTTCAAAATGTGCAAAAATTTGCTAAACTGAAATTGTACGTCTCTCTTATAATTTGTGTAAATATAATGAGTGATCGAAAAAGATTTTTTATACTCCAAACCTTCAACATGACACAATATTGTAGCAGCGACAATCCAGTGCAAGTAACCGACCGTCCACATTTTCCAGAGAAACTGAAATCACGAGACGTAAATCAAACGCTGATATACTACCAATCAATGGATATCCGAATCAATCTAGTAAGACATAGTAAGAAGAGTAAAATGTTAAAAGCGCTATTCATAATTGATCATTTTCCATTCGTGAACCTATCATACGGGATAATTATCGCATCATGGTGATAGACACCGAACAGTAAAACAATTTCGTTATCCTCCAGAGGGCTAACTTTTTTACTTCAAAGGTCATACCTATGGATAGCTCTGAGAATCTAGTTCCCGAATGTTTTATTTGCAGACATGGTACGAAAAGGTAATTTATTTCGTTAGAAGCAGAAGAAAATGATGAAAAAATGGCATTACTCTCAACTCCACTTGCATATTGAGAAAACAAACTCCATATTCAAGTGAATACGCAACGTAGTAGATTTAGCAACGAATGAATTAGCAATGCAATTATTAGTTTATATCGGATAACGATTTTTTTCTATTTGCAAACTAAATTAAAATTTCGAGAATCAATTATGTTAATTATGACGATTTATTTTCGACAAGCATATTCTATCACAAAATTAAATAAGGCGAAGCCAATGACAGTCACAGCAATGCCCGGTCGCAGAGTTGCACACGGTGCGAGTTACATCAATACAAACACCCAGTGTCGAGATGACACTACATCTCGACGTTTCAGACAATTCTAAGGCATTCGGCATTATTTTTTTCGATTTTGGAAATCTCACAATTTTTCTAAGCTTAACATTAGAGACCGCCCATGTGTTGCTACTCCGATATTGATCAGAACCAATTTAGCTTGCAAAATGTTTTTTTTCTGAAACAATTTGCTTGGGAATAGTACGTAGTTTCACATTGCGTAAACTGCATTGATCCCTGCATGCTGATCAATACCGACGCAATCCTCTGCATTTCCACGTGCATCACAGGAAAGAGTTGTTAGTAAATTTTCGAATTATATTATCATCACCCTCCTGCTATGAAAGCTGGTTCCTGAAACCGACGCATTTTGTATTGGTGGCGCTGTTGTCAACAATATGTTAAGCTACGTTCATACCATACAATCAAACCACACTGGTGTCAAAAGTTAATTTCTTCAAATAATATAAATATAACTCTAGTCTAGTATTCTCCATAAAACAAGTACTTTGACCTCTTTTTGAATAAGAAAAAGGCGGATGGGTAATGTCAGAGACATAACTGGATGTCGTGAATACGAAAACAACTGACATGTTCCTTAACACTTCCGAATATCAATTAGTTGTATGAATTATGCAAGCATTGTATGAATTATGCAAGCATTACCCTTTTTCACATTTTTCGCAAAAACAAAGAAGGTTTCACTTGATCTCGATTACTGTGAATTTCACACAGCGGAAAGTGCACAAATCTAATCAAACAGTTCTAGATTTGCACTAAACTGAGGTTTTTTACCTTCGATTTGCGAAGAAAAAATCCTAACAGTTCTTTAGAAAACTTTTAGAGCCATTAGAACGGCTGATTTTGTGTGATGCTCCCCACCGTTGTCCTCTTTTCATTGTTTTTTCACCAATGCAAACAACTGGCAGCTGTGACGTAATCGCTCTTGTCTTTTTGTTAAGAGGTTTCTTTTTACGTGATTTCGTTTGTAGCATTTTTACTAATGGGCGGTCCTAACGGCTATAAAAATAGCCGCATACAGAATTTTAATGTCGATTGTTTCATTTTGGATTTGCATTTCATTGAGAAAAAACTATCAGGATGCTGTACGGGATTCATTTCTGCCTTTCAGAAGGACCAAATTGTAGAACTCACTACGACATTAGGCACTGTTCGGAACATTTTTCTCGAACGATTTGTTGTTCAGCAGCAGATATTTTGTTCTCTTCTTCAGAACGCATTCTTATTGGCTGGTGTTGACATGGGTCAAATGAGATAGGTTTTTCAATAGTGTACTATTGAAATACTTCAATACGAGAAAGGCAAACGCGCATCATGAATTATACTCCTTGATACTCGTTGATACCAAACATTTCAGAAAAGTTTAATTTTGAATTATTTGAGATTAAGTCACACAACTGAAAATTTTATCATGAAATTGTGATCATATTTCCGATGGCATGTAGCAAAAATTATGTTGATTCGTTAGATACAACAAGAGATATTCACGATCAAAAACTTATCACTCTCTCAGAGGGTAAATTTTGAAAAGGCGCCCTATACTAAAGTAAGTCGTATTCACGACAAAAGAAATTGTGGTTTATTATAGTTTGATTATATTCCATCAAAATTATGTTTGTGCAACCGCATGAAGAAAAATGTGAACGTGTGAACACTGCTTAAACACAGCATTTGACAGCGAACTAGAACCAAAATTTCCGGCTTCAAGCCAATTGTATGCAGATGACAATCGTGCCACCGGGGTGATTATCATGTGTTTATTGCTCTGGGTGGCCGGCTACCGAGAATACGTTGCAATATGATCGCCTTTTGTATTAATATGTGCTTCCTACTAGAATACGAAATTTCTTCCGAAACTCGTGAATCTCCGGCTGTCGGGATGTTCGCAATCAATTCATACGTATAATTCATTGTGCTCTGTTTGTTTTCTAATAGACAGCCGTAATACTGGCAAGAAATCATACGATCATCATCAATCGAAAAACAACACCTTGCGCGATACGAAGTAATGTCAATTTCTACTCCTTAACCAAAATAATAAAATGAATCCTTCTCGCAGTCTAAACTTTATTTACATACGTCCTAGTTAAGCACGGCCGCAAGAAATATCTGCACGGTTAAACATCACGCGCGCGTGTCGGTCACCGAATAATCGACGGTCATAATAGTTTAGTCTAGCCCGATTTTTAGTTAGGAGAAATATAATAAGGGCCTTTGTAAATAGGAAAAATGAGAAATAACTCTAAGGAACGATCTCACCAGTATCCTGTTTTTCCTATTCGCATTGCTGTAACCGCGAGATGACACAATACTGAAAAAATAAAATAAAATTAACACTTGCGGGTGGGTTAGATTTCATATTTTCAGCTTGAATCACACGATTGATTTGTATATTTTAACACATTCCATATAAATCGTTTAACACCGCCAATGATACGCAGATGACGCTTCGATCGGTCGACATAGTTTAATTTTGGGCGGTATATTCATTTTTCACTAATCAACACACACTTGCCACATCTGCACTATCACTCAAAATAACTGTCTTGACCAATTACTTTACTATAAGTTGTTTGCTACACGTTGAAATTAGACTTTTTTGAGAGCAGCACTTAGGCACTTAGGCATCCTACTTCCAGTGATGCCAACTCTCACTCCCGAAATCTCAGTCCCAGCCGAATTTTTTCAAAACAAAATTTGAGATGACAGTAAATTTCGAAGTTTGAAGCAATTCTAAGACTTTTGACATAAAAAAAAAAATCGATTTCGGAAATTGCATGTACCTCCTCTCCCTATGGTGTTTTTTCAAGAACGAAAATTTTCAAACTTTGACCCCCGGACGGCACCTTATACCCATATCCGATTTAGCTCAAATTTTCCATAAGGACTTTTTTTGAGGTGCTTAATCATTTGAGCATTACCGCTTAACGAAATTAGAGATGACTCTAGAATATTGGTACCCTAATGTATATTTTATTTTGTCTGGCTTTCTTCAAAACTTGAATATCTAATAAAAATACGATTGTTTTTTTTTTTTTTGAAAATAAAACATGAACGTGTTCTGTATCCTTGTTTTTTTTCACGAAAGAATTTCATTTAATAATAATTATCATTTGAATGTGTTGTTTGTGAGGTTTTCAATTATGCTTTCAATCTGCTCGTATGTTTTTACTTTTGCTGTTTTAAGTTTTATTTTCCTGTTTTAAATCCATCCAGTACGACATTGAGAACGTTTCAAAAACCACCGATCGTTTTATCAGTGGTATCAGTGTATTAACTTCTGTGTGTGTGCATGCATCTTGTGTGAAAATGTACTCTTAAATTTCATTATGTTCTCTTACACTTATAAAATAATTTCCTTCGTTTTCATTTTCAACTCCTTCGGTCGCTTTCTCCAGTCTAGAAGGGAACAATACAATTCGTTTTCACCAAACCGGGGACGATTTGAAAATTACTCATTTCGATTTGAATGTAGATTTATTAGCTTCACGAATTAGTGTCTATCCTGTATATGGTCCGAAATAGATCATTTGAAATGGTTTACGGCGAGAGCGAATAAAATCCGACTTAAGGAAAATAAAACAGCGAATTTCGAATAACATCCACATAGTGGAGTGGACGATCTAAATAAACGTATAAATCAAATTCGGATTATCCTCGACATTAGCTTCTTCTGTAGCTTTTCAACATCATCTAGCGTGGTTATGATTCTATGTTCAAAGATGATACAACAAAACTTAAGGACATTTTGTAGACTAGCTAGTTTAATAAATACGCACTTTTCAATAGGGGTTCACTTTTAATGATCTAGAATATAATATTATCAATGATAATAGTAATAATAATTGTAATAATAATGCTTTTAAATTAACCGTAAACTTATAATGCAGCGATGATAAAGAGTATAATGAAAACATACACGAAACGGTAGCAACATTCACTTAAACGCTAAACGTTTCTAGTACTACGTTTATTTTCTGCGCAAATAAGTTTTACTATTTATTAAAAATATATATCGATAAGAAACGTGATTAATAAGTATAAAAAATACACGAGCACCTTTTCCCTTTAATACGGAAACTACGATCTGACAGTAAAAATGTTGTAAATTCTGCGCTGCAAATTTCTCACACACTCTCTCATCAAGAGACTTTTCCATCCACAATCGTTCGAAGAAAGATTTTAGTTGTTTTGATTTCCGATTCCGAAAAATTTACATGAATTTAGAAGATGAAAACTAATGAATCTCTCGTCCTAATCTTGCGTTTCGTCGCCGTATATTTTTTTTTGGTTAAAACAAAAAGAAAATTCTTAGCATTTAAAGACATCACAATTTTGGTTTTCCGAAACATTCCTCCGAAACATACGATACAGTTTCGGTATCATAAAAATAGCCTAGGATTCAATTTTACCTGTTTCTTCTGTTGACCCGTCGACGGTTGACGACTCCTGTATGACTGCCCTCTCGTTCCCACTACCGGAGTGTTCCTCTGCGGACGGATTCCTCCGCTTTATCTTACTAGGACTTGGACAGCTGGCAGACGAGCTGTGGCACGTGCCGCTACTAACTCTACTTCTATCCAACTCTGAATCCGCATCAACATCCTCTGCTGCTGGTACACCGTGACTACTGCCTGCTATGGTCACCGATCGTTCTGCGTTAATTTCACCGTCATCGTCATCGTCGTCCAAACATTCGAATATCAACTCGATGTGACTTTCGATGTCTTTGATTAGGTTTCGCTGGTACAATTCCTGCTCGCAAAGTCTCTGCTTCGTTTGGTCCACGATATCCGTTGTGGGCGTTTTAGTCTTATCCTCCACTTCAATTGATTTATTACCGCTGTTACTACTGGTACTGCTGCCACAACTACTGAACTGTGGGTCACCCGCTTCCAAAAGACCTTGGTCACCTTGCGACTCACTGCGATTGCTTTTATCCTCGGTAATGACTGCTACTGAACTCTTCGGCGCTGCCTTATCTTCTTTCTCTTTCGATCCTTTAGGAATATTTACGACAGTCTCTTCTACTTCGCTTTCCGCCACAGGGTTCTCGTTCATCGAAGATGAGTCACTCTCCGGGACTGTTTTTTCATTACCTTTTTCCTCCTCACTGGAACAGATATTCTCTGATTTCGATTCTTGCGTTCGGTTCGGTTGTTCCTTCGATAGCTCCTCACTCTGTTCTTCTGCTTCAGATATCGGAGACCGCAGGACTGGTTGCTGCGCCTGAGTTAAGCTACCAATTTGAGCGGTAATAGATGTTATTTTCCGTCTTTTCGGAGGCGTTTCTTCTGCAATAATAATGTCGCAGTTAGCATTCAGTTGTCTATGGAAAGATCTGCTACAACACTCACCATCGCTGTACATTTCATCCTTGAACTTCAGCAACACTGCGTGCAGAGAGTTTTGCAGTAATGTCTTAACCGAAGCCGGAATTCCGGTACGCTGACCGATAATTCGTATTGCTTGCAGGTCTCCGCATATGTCCTCCAGATTGCTCTTGTCCGGCAGCAGCTGGCAAATCGATTCTAGCAGTCTCGGAACAACGAGCCGGGATTGTACCTGCAGATGGTAGGATGTTTTTGTATTTAAGATCATTCATGTTTTTTTTTTTTTTAAATAACTATTTATTGGAATATGAGTTAAAATTAAATTATTAAGATTTAAATTGGGTGTTCAGCCACAAGTGGTGACTTTTCAGCCCTGTTATATATATATATATATATATGATTTGGTTATTACCATGAAGACATCATTTGCTTCCGCAATTCTGAGATTTTTGTGTAGGGAAAATTCTAAACCTACTTGTATTGTGTAATGGGGAAAAGGAACTTATATACTAACTTACTAACTAATACAGAGAGCGAATCGATTCAATTGAAGATTGCATCGATTTTTGTCGGAATTTGCTTATAATATTATGTGACATTACATCTAATGGTTCTATATTTGTGAGTCTGTGTAACTCATTTGTACTAAACCAGGGAGGACGCTTCAGAATCATTTTCAGAATTTTATTCTGAATCCTTTGAAGCGTTTTCTTCCTGGTGGAACAACAGCTTGACCAAATTGGTACCGCATAAAGCATGGCTGGTCTGAAAATTTGTTTATAAATTAACAATTTGTTTTTTAGACAGAGCTTAGAATTTCTGTTTATAAGAGGATATAAACATTTAATATATTTATTACACTTTGCCTGGATTCCTTCAATGTGATCCTTGAAAGTGAGTTTTTTGTCATACGTTAAACCTAAGTATTTAGCTTGATCAGACCATGTCAATTCCAAGCCATTCAATTTGAGAATGTGATTATTGTTTGGTTTAAGAAAAGAAGCTCTTGGCTTGTGAGGAAAGATAATTAATTGCGTTTTTGCTGCATTTGGTTTAATTTTCCATTTTGACAGATAATCACTGAAAATATTTAAACTTCTTTGTAGGCGACTGCAGATCACTCTTAGATTTCTACCTGTGGCTAACAGACTTGTGTCGTCACAGAATAGCGATTTCTGACAACCAACGGGTAGATTTGGAAGATCAGAAGTGAAAATATTATACAAGATTGGAGCTACACTCGAACCCTGCGGAACACCGGCTCGTACGGGTAGCAATTCAGATTTACAATTCTGATAGCTAACCTGAAGAGTACGATCAGTTAAATAATTTTGAATCATTTTGATCAAATAAATAGGAAACTGGAAATCAGACATTTTTGCTATTAAACCTTTGTGCCAAACACTGTCGAATGCTTTTTCTATGTCTAGAAGAGCAACTCCAGTGGATAACCCAGAAGATTTATTTGATTTTATCATGTTCGTTACTCTGACAAGTTGATGAGTAGTTGAATGTTCATGACGAAATCCAAACTGCTCTGGTAAAAAAATTGAATTCTCATTTATATGAGTCATCATTCTTAACAAGATAATTTTTTCAAAAAGTTTACTGATAGAAGAAAGTAAGCTAATTGGGCGATAACTTGATGTTTCTGCTGGGTTTTTATCAGGTTTTAGGATAGGAATTACTTTAGCGTTTTTCCATCTTTTTGGGAAGTAAGCTAATGAAAAACACTTGTTGAAAATTTTAACCAGGAGTCTCAAGGCAACATCGGGAAGATTTTTAATAAGAATATTAAAAATTCCATCATTACCAGGAGCCTTCATGTTTTTGAGTTTCCTAATAATTGATTTAATTTCATCAAAATTCGTCTCAATAATGTCATCGTGTGATAACACTTGGGTTGAAATATGATCATACTTCAGTGAGACTTCATTTTCAATAGGACTCACAACGTTTAAATTAAAATTGTGGACACTCTCGAACTGCTGAGCTAGCTTTTGAGCTTTTTCACCATTTGTAAGAAGTATTTGATTTCCTTCCTTGAGAGCAGGAATTGGTTTCTGAGGTTTCTTAAGAACCTTAGAAAGTTTCCAGAAAGGTTTAGAATATGGTTTAATTTGTTCAACTTCTTTAGCGAAATTTTCATTTCGCAAAAGAGTAAATCTATGTTTAATTTCTTTTTGTAAATCCTTAACTATGTTTTTCATAGCAGGATCACGAGAACGTTGATATTGTCGTCGACGAACATTCTTCCACCGAATGAGCAGTTGAAGATTGTCATCGATGATAGGAGAATTTAATTTAGTTTGAGCTTTGGGAACTGAAAGATTTCTAGCTTCGATAATATAATGATTCAAATTATCAATTGCTGTGTCGATGTCCGCAGAATTTTCTAAAATAGTTTCATGATCCACATGATTTTCAATGTGAGATCTGTAATCCAACCAATTAGCTCTATGATAGTTGAAAATAGAACTAATTGGATTAATTATAGCTTCGTTGGAAAGTCTGAATGTTACTGGAAGATGATCTGAGTCAAAGTCAGCATGTGTAATTGGTTCACTACAAATGTGACTTTGATCTGTTAGAACCAGATCAATTGTAGACGGGTTTTTCACGGAAGAGAAACAAGTAGGATTACTGGGATGAAGAACTGTGAAGTAACCAGCTGAGAGTTGATTATGCAGTATTTTACCATTACTGTTATTTTGCCTACAATTCCACTGGACATGCTTAGCATTTAAGTCCCCTATTACGAAAAATTTCGATCGATATCTTGTAAGTTTTTGCAAATCGCCTTCAAAGAAATTTAATTGTTCGCCGGTGCATTGGAATGGCAAATATGCTCCAGCGATGAAATAAATTCCATGAATGGTTTCAACTTCGATTCCCAAGCTTTCAATAACTTTAGTATTGAAAGAAGGTAAAATTCGATGTTTAATTTGCCGTTGGACAAAAATGGCAACTCCACCACCAATTCCAGTAAACCTGTCAAATCGATGAACCACATAATGTGGATTACTTTTCAATTTTACATTTGGTTTAAGAAAAGTTTCTGTCACAATGGCAATATGAATTTTGTGAACTTTGAGAAAATTATAAAATTCATCTTCACTCGATTTCAAAGATCGAGCATTCCAATTTAAAATATTCAAATAATTATTTAACATCACTGTTAAATTTTAAATTCATTATAATATTATTTGCAAATTTCCATCCGATTTGAAATGCTTCAAAAAGTGATGAAGTCGAATTCATTTGGATGATCATTTGAAAAAGTTGATCTTGTAGGTAGATCATTTAATTTTCAGTTATATCGCCTAAATCGACTTCATTTAAAGAAGCGAATGGCATTGAAGGAATATTTGTAGGTAGACTGCCATTAGAAGAAGATGATTTGGCCGGTCTACCTATTAATAAATTGTTTTCGTTAGAAGAAGAACTGCAAGGCGGTCCTGTGTTTTGATTATTTACATTAGAAGAAATAGGAGATAGATTTCTACCTAATATACCAGCATAACTGACATTAGAAGAAGATGATGACGAGGTCGATCTACCTGTCAATAAATTGTTTTCGTTAGAAGACGAATTGGCAGGTGCCTTAGAAGAATTTTCAGGTATGTTCTGTAAATTTAAGGTCGTTGATTTGACTTGTTGTCTAAGCGAACGAGCGTTTAAAATTTTTTCCCTGACAGGACATTTCAAATAATTGGATTTATGATTTCCATTGCAATTTGAACATGAAAATTTATCAGTGGTTTCATTCATTGGACAAACGTCTTTCGAATGCGATTTACCACAATTCAAACACCGTATATCCATATGACAATTTTTGGTTCCATGGCCGAAGCCTTGGCAACGACGACATTGCGTTAAGTTTGCAATACGATTATGCCGTTTATAATGTTCCCAATGAATTTTAATGTGGGAAATGAAACGTACTTTTTCTAAAGTTTTCAAATTGTTTACATCACTTCGATTGAAGTGTATTAGGTAAAGTTCATGGGAAATTCCAGAGCGTGGTTTAGAAGTACCATTCGCTCTTTTTTTCATAAGTATTACTTGGGAAGGGGCAAAACCAAGAAATTCTTTTATTTCATTTTTAATTTCATCAATACTTTGATCATTTGATAATCCTTTCAAGACAGCCTTGAAGGGTCTGTCTGATTTTATATCATATGAATAAAATTTATGAAGTTTTTCGGAGAAATATCGAATAAGACGTTCGTAATCTTCCAATCCATCCACCAAGACTCGACATTCTCCTCTTCGTCCGATTTGAAATGAGACTTTTACTTCCGGGAGAAAAGTAGAAAGCTCAGTACGGAATGCTTTGAAGTCGGAAATCATCACCGTCACTGGTGGCATAGATTGATGTTTCTTCCCAGAACGACAAGCGTCCATTTTGGGAATTTTTGAAGAATTTTCTTCTATGTCGCTACAATCGGATTCAGGAAGAATCTCGTAAATATTGTTAGACGGCATAGGATCAACGGAAGGGAAATCCGTCCGTTGTCTTTTATTTTTACATTCAGATTCTATAAGATCGTGAATGTTATTAGAAAAATGTTGAATAACGGATTGTGATTTATTCCGTATTGAATTATTTTTAGCCTTAGGCTTGTTGCCTTTCCGGTTGGACGCAGGCATTTTTGAAATTAATGAAATTTTAAATTAAATTAACTAGGCTAAATTAGTCTTCGATTAGACTCCTAGCTAGCCTTAAAAAAGGCTGATTAATTTCTTAGTCACTCTAATATCACTCTTTGTATCACTTAGTCACTCTAATATCACTCTTTGTATCACTTAGTCACTTAGTTAGTGATTCAGGTAGCCTTGAAAAAGACTGAAGCCTTGAATCAATGAAACTCTAGGTAGCCAGAAAAAAATTCCAGGAGCCAAGAGCTATACGCGTGCGGTGCGAACGACTGTTCAACACCGACTGAGATCATTCATGTTAATTGGCTACTCTGTTTGGCATAATAGTTATTTGGCGTAAAATTTGCATAATGCATAATGCTTAGTTGGCCGCCCGTGCGTTTGCCGTAATTGAAAACCAGTTGAAATTGCATTTGAACATAAATCAAATAAACATAGATTTCTCACTGTACGGTACACTAACAGCACCTCTAGTGAGAAACGGGTGTACTTTTTTCCATTAGCTACTGTGGTTGTGTTAAATGCGCAGGCAACTTTTTGCATGCATTTCAGGAGCATTTACGCACCCATTCTCCACCAGACGGTGCGTTTGGTGTCACGGGTTGCTCACCTACATTACTATTACACTGGGAAATCTATGTTTATTTGATTTATGATTTGAACCAAATGATGATACTTGGGAGTGAAAGATCATGCTCAAAGTGCAACTTTAACTGACTTGGACCTAAGTAACCGATGTAAACCTGCAAAACACCACGAAAACCGAAAGAAGTGGGACTTTGGCCCGTTTGGATTTTACATTTTTTGTCGTGAATACGACTTACTTTACTATGGGGTGCCTTTTCAAAATTAGCCATATGGAAGAATGGGCAGAACTTAATCGTGAATATCTCGACTTGTATTAATGGTAGCAACATAATTCTTTCACCATTTCATCAAAAATATGATCAGTAATTTAGGATAATATTTTGAACAGTGTGAGATAACCACAAACAACTCAAAAATTAAGTTTTCTCAAAATTTCAAAATAATGCGGAAAACTCTTTACTTTCGCTTGGGTTTTTCGCGCAAGGACGACGATTTTGAGGTAGTCAGGCACATATCTTCAACTGAATGCGTATAAAAGGGGAACCGTGGTGAAAATCGATCATTTCTTTTCGTGCGTTCGATGGGAGCAGACGTCGTGGGAGTTAAACCTTCAACCAGCAGCGACGGAGAGGGCGCCTTTTGCGTGGTTAAAACCTCAAACGCTCAGGTAGCAACTTTCATTCGCTTGTTGGCCTTCAAGGCGAGCAGACTGCCATCGCGAGAGTTAAACCATCAACCAGCAGCGACGGAGAGAGCGCCTTTTGCGTGGTTAAAACCTCAAACGCTCAGGTAGCAACTTTCATTCGCTTGCTGGCCTTCAAGGCGAGCAGACTGCCATCGCGAGAGTTAAACCATCAACCAGCAGCGACGGAGAGAGCGCCTTTTGCGTGGTTAAAACCTCAAACGCTCAGGTAGCAACTTTCATTCGCTTGCTGGCCTTCAAGGCGAGCAGACTGCCATCGCGAGAGTTAAACCATCAACCAGCAGCGACGGAGAGAGCGCCTTTTGCGTGGTTAAAACCTCAAACGCTCAGGTAGCAACTTTCATTCGCTTGCTGGCCTTCACGGCGAGCAGACTGCCATCGCGAGAGTTAAACCATCAACCAGCAGCGACGGAGAGAGCGCCTTCTGCGTGGTTAAAAGCTCAAACGCTGGGCTTCAAGGCAAGCAGACTGCCATCGCGAGAGTTAAACCATCAACCAGCAGCGACGAAGAGAGCGCCTTTTGCGTGGTTAAAACCTCAAACGCTCAGGTAGCAACTTTCATTCGCTTGCTGGCCTTCAAGGCGAGCAGACTGCCATCGCGAGAGTTAAGGGCACTCCGCATTCGGCCGAGCCAACCGATCCGAGCTCTCCGGTGTTGACTTTGGCTATGGCTGAGCTACCAGCGTGCGCATGTATAGGTACGCCGGACCCGACACGATTGATACGGTGCGAAAAGCTCGGTGAGGAATATCGTTGCCAAAGATATGGATTTTATGTCGGGTCCGGCGTACCTATACATGTGCACGCCGGCAGCTCAGTCATAACCGAAGAGCGAAAAAAAGATCGGCTATGGAAATGTCGGCCGAATGCGGTTTGACCCTTGAACCATCAACCAGCAGCGACGGAGAGAGCGCCTTTTGCGTGGTTAAAAGCACAAACGCTCAGGTAGCAACTTTCATTCGCTTGCTGGCCTTCAAGGCGAGCAGACTGCCATCGCGAGAGTTAAACCATCAACCAGCAGCGACGGAGAGAGCGCCTTTTGCGTGGTTAAAAGCACAAACGCTCAGGTAGCAACTTTCATTCGCTTGCTGGCCTTCAAGGCGAGCAGACTGCCATCGCGAGAGTTAAACCATCAACCAGCAGCGACGGAGAGAGCGCCTTTTGCGTGGTTAAAACCTCAAACGCTCAGGTAGCAACTTTCATTCGCTTGCTGGCCTTCAAGGCGAGCAGACTGCCATCGCGAGAGTTAAACCATCAACCAGCAGCGACGGAGAGAGCGCCTTTTGCGTGGTTAAAACCTCAAACGCTCAGGTAGCAACTTTCATTCGCTTGCTGGGCTTCAAGGCAAGCAGACTGCCATCGCGGGAGTTAAACCATCAGCGACGGAGAGAGCACCTGCCATCATTTGGTTTTCGGTAGTCATAACGAGAAGTTCAATTTTCAGATTGTAGTTCCGCAATATAGGTTTAGAATTCAGAGCCTGCGTGCTGAAACTGTATTCCGGAACTAATTTGAGTTTCGAAATTGCAATTCTAGAATTGAAACTGGATTCTGAGTCTGTTATTGGTTCTAAATTTAGTTCTTGAACTCAGGATCCAGTTCTTTATTCCAGACTTCTTCTATTTGGTTCTTTTTAGAACCATAATAATACTCCTAAAGAATTATGCGGAAATTTACTTTACTGTACTCTATAAAACCCATTCTGGTAGTCATGGCGAAAAATCGTCTTCATGTTTTAGAGCTTAGTTCTGGAATATGGGTTTAGAATTCAGAGTCTGCGTGCTGAACTAACTAAAATCGTCACCATTTTTTTTATTATAAAGAACTATACTGCTTATTTCATAGTATTTAAGTGCGTTTCAGAATGTTTAATGTAACTAATCTGTAATTTAGTCTAGGCGCATCGTTTAAATTTCTAGTAATGAAAGAGGGGAAAGTTGCACAATTCAAACAATCGATGAACTACCAATTCGAATTCGGAAGCATAAATAAATCGTGTCATATTCGTATTCACGACATCCAGTTATGTCTCTGACATTACACACCCGTACTTTTTTATATCAATGACCGACGGAAACTATTTTTCACACAAAAAATTGACGGGAGCGAACATGTTTCACTCCCAACGCGCACGCCTGCTGTGATTTTGTTTTCCTATTTAATGAAGTAACATGCATCAGATAAAATTCTACTTTTCAATGCGGTAGTCAATCGATTTGAAACCAATCGAGTATACGAACCCCCAACGTACGTCAGAACGCGGTGTCAAAAACAATTCGCGACTACGAAGTTGAGTTTGACAGCTTATGTGTGTGAAGTGGAGGTAAACAAGAAAAGATAAAAAAGTAATAAATTTTCAAACGTACCGTTTTATGCTATTTTCGCTACTCAGTTTGAAATGGTAAATTGGAATGTTTTTAAAAATTTTTGACGATGCTAATTTAGTTGATAAATATAAAATGAATACAATAAGTGATGCTTATTTTCCCGAGTAAAAAACAGCTGTTGGTATCTCAAAAAAAAGTAAACAACATTTCAAAACAGCAGTTATGAATTAAAATCTATTCGCATGTTTAAATTTTTTTCAATGTGCTCTAGAACTGGATGTTTTCTACTCATGGTGTAAGTTTTTCATCAAAGTGTTTACTTTAAATGAGATAACAATCTATTTTTCGAATAATCATTAGGTGCCATTATCAAGTTATGCGTATGGTGTGTTGATGAACTTGCCGGATGTTTTCAGCTTCGCTGCTGGAATTAGCAATTTGGTAGTCAAACGCCAACGGGTATTCCAGGCTGGTTACCTCCTGATAATTGCATTAGATGAGGTATACAATGGCGGATTTGGTGCATTTTCCCCTTGTTTATGTCATCCTCTTTAAGTGCCGAACCGCGCACAATGAAAATCGCTGCAAAAACTACTTCGGATATATATCAGGCCACAAGATTGAGAGATCTGTTTCGGACGAGTTGGAAAACTTTCAAATTTGGAACCATTTCGTGGGAGGTAATTGCAAGTTCGGTACGATTTTTTATTTTTTTGACTTGATTTTACATTTTCAGTTTTCTCAGGTACATGAGGTAATGCCGAAAGTTGAAGAATTGCTGATGCTGGGAGAAAATAATTACTAAAAAATAAAAACTATATCAGGAAACAAAATGTTCTAAAATATTTTATTACATAATATATTCGACATATCAACAATTTCTCAAGCGATAATCATGAGCAAACGGGCAGGAATCTTGAGTCCACTTTAAAACTGAAAAAAATATTCTTAATCATTGATACGTACGTTTCATACTTGTAAATAGACAGCGAGTAACGCATGTCTGGGTTTGATTCTAAATCATTTTTCACACTTACTTGATGGAAAATATAATACATTGAAGGTGCAGTGAAATAGAAACTACACACACGCACAGTATTCGTTGGCTCAATTTTGAACATAGTGTCTTGAAATTTTCGGGATGGAATGAAATGATATTCCTGGCGGACACTTGTGTTTGTATTCTTCCTTTCGTTAATGCCCTCGTCAGCATCAGAAACATTGTCAAAGATCGTTTTTGCGTAATCATCAAAACTGCTTTTCAGATCCATGTTCTACGATATTCAGAGGAAAAATAATTTTACTTAAGTCTCGATAAACTTTTTTTGTAATGTTACGTACTAGCTTATCATATAAACATACCGTAACATAATGATTTTTTCACAAAACATCATGTGTGCTCTTACCTATGCGTGCTACCAGCGCCGGAATAGAAGTTTCATTATCGTTTTTTCTAACACAAAACCAACTTCAAAACACAACTAAACCAGTTGAAAAGTCTAGGTAATAGCCGTTATCGGTTTTTTATATTTTTACATGCACAAAATCACTTTAAAAAACAGAGAAATAATGCATTTATTTAAGCGAAAAAGTTCTATATTTTGTTTACATTCTCTTCACACACAGACTAAACTTTGATAGATGGCAGCACCGCTCCTTCTATGTCGCGAATTATGTTATAAAAATAATCTACAAAATTGGAAATGACAACCTAATCATAATAGACATCTGATTTGTAATAACCGAACTATTGGTTAATTTCTGAAGAAATATTTTTTTTTAAATACATACATATTGTTTCTCAATCTCTCGGCAGTCAGTTACCGAAAGAGAAATATTTCAATTGATGGCCAAATAGGTGCTTTGACAATGACAAAAAAGACGATAGTTTCCGTGTTATTTGAATCGATTTTTAATTATTATTTATCGAATTCGTACGAACAACTATCGTTCTAGTTGAGAGGCTCTCGATTTGTCTCTTATTTAACCTTTATGGGCAGTAGCGTCCCTCTTCCTAACAGTTTCAAGACAAATTTAGAACATGTTTTGTATCATCTCCTGCTATACATACTCGACTATCACAGCTAAGAACCAGACAGTTCAATTATAAAACTTCGAAAACTGAAAACATCGAAGACAACCGAGTCGACTGAACCAAACTTGACCTGTCGAACGATCCGAGATCCACACAGACTATTATATACGTATTTCTCCTGGACCCTTATTTAGTAAGTGATATTTTCGACTTTCGTAGTTGAACGTAGTTGACTAAAAGAGAATAAGCGATAAGGGACTCGTATGAATTGAGCTCACCACCATCTATAGCATAGAAGAACGAGAAATAAAATAAGATCATGAAATTCAGCTCTCAATCTCTCAATTATTCGACAACATTTCTTGGGAACTCGATCAAAGGTCACTTTCGGAAATAATTGTGCGGATAGCAAAACATTTGATTACGTCACTTATACGATTGTATCTTCGAAACATGAAATGTCAGCAACATTTTCTTCGAATTATTATAGTGTCGAACAAGCCTAAAACCATCGAGATCGGTTTACTCATATTCGAGAAAATCGAGTGGTAATTGAGGAACCAGAAGTGACCGCTGTTTAGCCTTTGAACTTGACCAATAATTTGCTCAGTTATATTAGAGAAGAGTGAGCGGTAAGAAAAAAGTGCGTTTTTTGGGTACGTCCCTTATACCGGAACCAGACATTCGATTTCAAACCTGAGCAATGACACAATAGAAGCTTTCAACTGAGCCTAAGCTTGTTGAGTCGGTTTTGTGTTATGACACAATGCCAGATAGGTCAAAGCAGAGTCACCTTCGTGATACCGGAGGGAGGACGCTCATATACGGTTTGCTGAGTTTACCACACTCACAAATAGCTTGCCACACCATCAACTTCTTGATAAATTGTTCGGCCTTCGTTTTTACGGAACATCCAGGCGAGACATGGCGACGAAAAACTTCAGGTCGCAGATTTGCATGGTGCCCGCCTTAGAGTACGTCTCGTCGTCCATTACGATGTATTTCGACTGCATCACTCACCACTCACGGTACAGCTACCTGGTGCGTGTTCTGCTAAATCAGGGGTTCCCAAACTATTTTGGGTCATGGACCCCTTTACTTAAATTAACTTAGGCCTCAGACCCCCATTAACAAATTCCTTTGAAAATTCAATTACTTGCTTTTTTGGTTGGTCAAATAAACACAACTTTTTTAGCATGAATATTTCAAATAATAACTTATATCAAACGATAGGAGGTCGATTTCTAGACCTCGTCAACCCCCATAGTCAGTTTTCGTTTACGTCGACCCCCGCAAAAAGGATATCGACCCCAAGGGGTCTAACAGATCGGCTGAAAAGTTCATATCGTTTCTATGAGAGGGCGCCAATAGAATTAAATCCATACCATTTTCAGTTAGTACCAACCTTTAAAAGATACGTGTATAAATTTGACAGCTGTCTGATTATTAGTTTGTGAGATATTGCATTTTGAGTGAAGCTACTTTTGTTATTGTTATTCTGCACCGGGCGAAGCAACAATTCGTAAGTGGTTTGCTAAATTTCGTACTGGTCATATGAGCACCGAAGACGATGAACGCAGTGGACGTCCAAAAAAACAACAACGAATTGATGATTCTGAGCAGTGTTTGGAGCTGTTATATCGAAATAAAACCGATTTTTTTCGTCGATATATAACAATGGACGAAACATGGCTCCATCACTTCACTACGGAGTCCAATCGACAGTCAGCTGAGTGGACTGCACGCGATGAACCGAACCCAACGCGTGGAAAGACTCAACAATCGGCCGGTAAGGTTATGGCGTCTGTATTTTGGTATTCGCATGGTATAATTTTCATCGACTACCTTGAAAAGGGAAAAACCATCAACAGTGTCTATTATATAGCGTTATTAGAGCGTTTGAAGGACGAAAAAAAACGGCCTCATTTGAAGAAGAAAAAAGTTTTGTTTCATCAAGACAATGCACCGTGTCACAAGTCGATGAAAACCATGCTGAAATTGAACGAATTGGGCTTCGAATTGCTCTCTTATCCACCGTATTCTCCAGATTTGGCCCCCAGTGAAAAAATTTAGAAGCAATGGAGAGGTAATCGCTGAAACTGAGGCCTATTTTGAGGCAAAGGACAAGTCGTACTACAAAAATGGTATCGAAAAGTTGGAAAATCGCTATAATCGCTGTATCGCCTCTGATAGCAATTATGTTGAATAATAAAAACGAATTTTGGCAAAAAAATGTGTGTTTCTATTAAACGATACGAACTTTTCAGCCGAACTGTTTTATCGACCACTTTGGGAACCCCTGTGCTAAATGGCTCGGTTAGGTGTCCTCTTTACCATGAAAGCATGCATGCAGACAATGTCACAATGTCTGTTGGATGAACTAGACGAACGAATTGACCTTTTTGGTTTACTTCCGAATCAAATTGGATTGTGTTTGAAGAAATCCCGCATCTTCCCTGCGTTCACAGAGTTGCATTTTTCCGCTGCCCTTTCCACCGTGCTAAATTACATTATGTCAAATGGCTGGTATGTCAAAGAACCATATACGGTTCTCTTACTTTCAAATGGGATTATGCCACATAACCATTATGCCAACCGTTGTCCCCGACCTACTTACCTTAGGATAGTAAATTTCAATAAAGTTAGCAATCACCGGATCGTTCAGTGATAGCCTCTCATCCCTCAGGATATCATCGATGTAATCAACTAGCAAGAGGTTCTTAATAAGTAGCTCGGAGTACCTGAAATTAATAGTTGAAATCGGAACTGTCTAATTGACAAACTTTTATTAATTTGGCTTGTATTGCCCTCACCTGTTGGTAGTTTTATTGTTGTAGATGCCAACCCAAAACTTGGCGAAGATATTGAAGTTAAGAACTACAGCTTCGATCCCGGTCAGCAGTGACAGGTGCACCAACGCTTCGTTGAACTGATTAGAAGTGACGGCCACACGGAACATGATGTCCAAAAACTCGTGATACGGGCGGTAGAAAAGCTCCAAGGCTAAGTCAAAGTCCTTATCTAGCCCCTGAAAAGTACAATGTTTTGATGACCTCTGCACCATGGAAACGAAAACTATAACAAACCTTTTCACAAATCTGAGATTGAGGTATGTTCATCTGAACCATGGGTCTAGGTGGACGTGGTGTATTTTTCGAAACTGGGGGCCATGTTGCTTTCATACCTCTCCTGGGGAAATACGACCCTAACGGACTGATTGCGTGTGAGACATTTTGTGCGTGGCAGTGAGTTAACAAAGGAACCAGTACGGTACTGATGATTTCCGGTGGGGCACATTTCACTAATTCTTTAAGCACTTCGAGGGCGATGTTTCGCATTTCCGGTGGGTTGAATGTGTTCAGCAGAGTCGCTAACCGACGGACAGCGTCCGGAAGCCCTTTCATCAGTGCGGGAGGTGGACGTTTCTTCTGTTCTCGACAGCTGGCTCGCAGTGTGCTAATCAGTAATATCACTTCTGTCAAAAGTTCCTGCAAATCGCCGAAAACGTGACATGCAGTAGCCTCGTGGTACATTGAATGCAAGGTGTGTAGTGCATCGAAGCATAACGTGATTCCACCATTTAACACCACAAACAACCGATCGTCGTCATTATCAACGAGAATTCGTAGTGCTGCTATCAACGTACCCCACGATACCCGAGCATCCAATCCGTTCAAGTAAGCGGTGAGTGTGGTTCGGCGGAAAATGGTTACTTCCCGTTGTTCCGCCTCGGTCGCATCCGGATGCCGCTGTGCAAACAATGTCATCAATCGGAATAGTTCGTCTACCGCCAGCGGATATTGTGTCGGATGTGGTGTGATATTTTTGAATGCCCATTGCAGATTCTGGTGGGCTGCCAATTGACGCGTTAGTAGACGACTCTGCTGGCAACACATTCGCAAGAGACCGTAGTACACGGGAAGCATTGCTCGATTATAGGTAACGATTTCCGAGTCGTCGTGATCGGCTCTGCAGAAGAGGAAGAAGGAAGAATGTAAAAAAAATCAACGGCGATTTAAAAACCAATACTAACAAAATGTAATTAAAAGCAATGTTCCTTGTAATTTCCGGACAGTTTGCAACTAACAGCGCATTTTCAGGACAGTCAATTGTTGCCTGGTACCAGAATGCCAATAGAGCTTGCTTATTGTGATGCGCTGGAACTGACGGTTCCGACAATCGTGGGTGGAACAGTTCCCAGAGAGCTCGTAAATGTGGTCCAAGCTGAAAATCACAACGGGTTATACTCTACTTGAACAGGTGGCGAATCGAACGTTCAATTTTACCATCAATTTTTCCGTTTTGGAAACCAAACAATACGTCATTAGATTGAAATAAACCGTTAATTTCGTAGTACCGTGTACACTGATATCCGTATAGTTTCGAGCGGATCTCAACAATCTCAACAGCAGGTTTAAGATCGTATGCAAAATAAGCTGAGCTTCACACGAAATTTCCCTATGTTGAGAAGCGTGCATTGTAAGTTTGTGGTGTGAAGTAGCTCTAAAATTGGTGCGAAAGTTCTGCGATGGGACAAGTGACACCAGCAGATAGGCCGCTGCGTTCCGCACCCTAGCGTTGTTATGAGCCAACAGAAAGGTTTCGACCCATCGTTCGGCTGACTGCAGAATCCAAGTGTGTGCTATTTTATTTCGTGGAGCTTGAACTGCCAACCAATCTAGAGCCGACTGCGGACAATACTCCGCTGCGTCCCAAACTCGTTGCAGCACTAGTTGGGAAAAACACGGAAGTCCTGAAGGACCTCCGGTGGATTCAGTCAATAGTGTAAGCAATTTAAAAAAAGGTCCACACAATTCGGTGTGTTTCGTCACCGCGGTAAAAAGCATCGCAATAATTTGTCCCGCCAATCGCTCATCACATCTACAAAGCGCGTGGATCAAATGTCGCGTCTGGTGTGGATTGATGTTATCTTTAATTTGCTGGTAGAGAAAAGGAAATCCTTTCCCACCAGCGATTGCATTATAATCGCGCGAGGATAGATGTAATCTTAAATCGGGTCCTCGCGATCGCTCCACCAACGACGCAACGAGTGCGATCATCTTATCTAGTGATGCCGGTCGACTTTTATCCACAGTTAGAGCCTCATCGGATGAGTTATCTTCGTTGTCTGACGTTGTTTCGATCTGAAAATAAAACTCGTACAATTAACGTTTCTTGAAATGCCACGTTCGGGAGTCAACTTACGCAGTCTTGTGCCTTGTGTCCTAAGTAGAAATCAGCCACACTTCGAATTACATTTATTCGTAAAAGAAATAGGGCTTCCTCTTCACCCATCCGTGAAAATTCATACAGTAGACCGAAGAACTCGGATAAATGACGAAGATGAGCCCGAGCACCGTGCTCCATTAACATGATAAGCGATTTGATGAATCGTGTCACGCAAGATATATTGCCGATTATTTCATTGCCATCTTCATCGGTTTCAACTTTCAGATAGAGGGCACTATGGCTTTGCCTGGAAATATATATAAAAGCGTCAATGTGCCATTGATTACGTTTTTTTTGTTCACGACGTATCCATTGAACTATAGTTTTGGTATTTTGAAATAATTCACAGAAACGCACTTGTATGCGCTTCGAAAAAACACATGCTCTATAATATCGTGTTCTGGAGCAATAATTTTTTCTGGAACAATCTGCCTTCTTAGTCAGATCGAGTATGCATTCTAGTGTATTATTCTTAGAATAATTGCGGGATGGGAGACAACTCGCATTTAAATTAAAGAAGTTCTTTTGTGGTTCAATTTTTATTATTTTTGAGTTTAAACTAACATGACAAAAGCTCACTAATTCAATAACTTACCTTAATCGTTGTATTACGTGAATAACCAGTCGTTGGAACATTTGTCGCACCATTTGGTTAGGACATTGGATCAGCACCTGCACTGGCCACCATGGCTCAGCCGACATGTGGCTTAGGAACCACTCACAAGCTTCCTGGCTGGCATTGAACTGTTTAGTGAGCAACTCCACCCACAATACCATAGTTGGCTAGTTGAAAAACAATGCGAACCATTAATGGAAAATATTCGAAATCGTTTTGTCAAATCACCTTTTCTTTTGCATGAATGAACGTTTCAATGAAAAATGATACCGACAGCTGGGCTGCAATGCACGTAATGTCAGGCAAAGCTAACAACGTTTGTGGAATGTGCCCACAAATTTGCCACATGAAGCTGAAAAACAAAATTTATAAAAATGTATACTTTGATGGAAATACAGCTTCGACCAACTTACTTGAAATAGGTATGTTCGAAGATGTTTCTATCTTGTAAAAAGTGTCGATTATCTTGCCAGATCCATTCTTCCAACTCCTGACTGAGCACTTTACGCTTCCGCTTAGGCGGTGGTCCTAGTCGACTAACAAGTCCTATTAGTGATGGTCCGCATGACAGCGATGCAGATGATGAAGACGAAGACGACGACGAGCAAGGTTGGTGGGCATTGGTAATCGAGGGCTGCTGAACAACGGCACTCAACGGAAGGCCAACATTCCCTCCAGCAGAAGCAGTTAAGGCTGACAATGAAGAAATTGACGAGTAGGCTGACGAGGATGGTGACTGAAGTATGGAAGGTCCGAGCAGCGGACCGGATGGTGGAAGTATACTCAATGAAGTGGCCTGCAGAGCGGCCAACGGTGATGGCGAGGGAGACGATGTGCCGGGAATCAGCGATGGAACGGCAGCAGTAGCACTTCTTATGCTAGACTTAACATCTATATCACATTTACTTAGATTACTAAGATTATCTACTACCAATGATACTTCACTGGGATGTTTCTGGATGAATTTTTCAGTCTGCTCTTCGTCACGTGCCTGTGAAGCTGATTCCGGCGGCGGACTGCCCGAATAAGATTCTTTTTGCGGCTGCTTAGATTCTTCGACGGATTCCAGCTCCGTTCGGCCAGCGCCGGGTGACATAGTGCTACCGCAGCTTGTGCTACTGTTGGAACTGTTACTTCCGCATGTCTGAATAGCGGGATCACTAGTGGTAGTGGTCGCTGGAATGGATACCAACGAAGTAGACGACGTTGCCGAAACGGACGATGATGCTGAAGTACATGTGTACGGTTTACCAGACGGATGCTCTGCCTGATCTCGCTGAATGTTGGTCCCTTTGTTCGAACGCCACTCATAGAACAGCATGTAAGCCGAATTGGTTTTTTCGAAACTGAAGTCGAGGTATTTTTCCGTCACCGAATCGTACGTTTTACTCTGAAAAGAACACAAATTTTGCATGGAAAAGAATGGGAAAATGATAAAAGATCATACCGTCATCTCTCCACCGAAGCATTCAGCCGCAATTTGCGATTGATCGAAAAGCTTCACTTCAGCATCATTGAACAGGAACCACCGCTCTTGATGGTTTGGATTACTATCCTCATTGCGTTCCTTGATGAAACTATAGTAATGACCACCGTCAGCATTGCCTGTATGCACCGTCACACCCACTAAATCGTACTCGTAGTGTTCATTGAAATCTTCCGAATCTTCTTCATCGAGAGTTTGTTGTTGCTTCTGCAGTTCAGCCTTTTCCAAGGCTTCACTGTTATTTGCTGAACCCGAAGAGGATACTGCTTGGCCTTCCTGGCCGTCACAGGAACTGACCTTCTCGTCTTTTTTCTCTTCACCACTGGAAATCATTATGCCACCTTCCGATGTGCTTGACTCACTAACATTTCTCGAGGAGGACCTTCGCAGTTCTGATTTTCTTTTCTCTTCCTGGTAGTGCTGAGGCATTAACGTCTTCTCCACATACCCGGACATGTCCAATCGCATCGGAAAGCTGAAATGTGTATTGACTTTTTCCTTCAGCATCGTGACCATGTTGAACGTGTAACGCATCGTGTTGAAGCACAGAATTTGTGGCAACTTTTTGAAACATGCTCGCTTTTCGGCTCGAACTTTTTTGCCACACTGGGAACATGTGTACATGTTGTCTCCTTCTAGGGTATCTTTCACCGTTACTTCGTCCAGTGATTCGTGCAGATTCCGCATATCAGCCACTTGGCATCGAACAGTGTAGAATTCTTCCAACGTTCGACTGACATGACCGCAGTCCTGTGAAGAAAGTTAAACGAAAAGTTAGTAATGTTGACCAACACGACACGGTTACGGCTAAACGAAAAGACATTGAATACATCTAAAAACTCACTAAAGACACCACATTGTTACTGATGACTCCACAGAATACTCGTTTCACCAGAAATTTAAGCTCCGGCGTCATCTCCTCCAACTTTGAAACCAAATCGATGAAAAATTCTGCCATATCCTTCTGCTCGCCAGTGTTCAACGGTTGATGATCCATCTGGTAAACCCGACAGAATGAACGCGGGCAGTACGCTTTCCGTTCCGATTCCATTAAATACGCGAACATACGTTGCAATTCGTAAAGTGTCGCCTTGTGCTTTTGAGGGGCTTCCGGAGAGATTGAGAGGATAGCATCTCTGGTCTGGGGAGTCATGAAGAGATGTTGAATACAAGAAGCCATGTAACACGTAGCTCCCAGATTGGTAAGGCCCACGTAGCCGCATTCCGAGCGACCCTCGTCTCTCGGCCAATAATCCCATGGGTACGGAGAATGGGGACCAGCACGATGTTGTTGCATCAGTTTTCCGTGAAGCATTAAATAGTTTTTCGGAGCACTTTTACACATTTCCACCAGAAGATCGTATGCGGCGGCTCTCGCACCATGACTCTTGCATTTCGGTTTCTCACGATCCTCCGGTGATGGAAGCTCAAACAACGATTGGAATATTTTTGCTATAAACTCCTGACCCTCGTCGCTGAATTTGAATTGTGGGTCAAATTTCACCAGGTTTGCCATGAGGTTCAGCAATCCGAACAAACCATCATCGGGGCTCCCGTGTCGACCTTCCAGGTAATCTCGGTCCAAAATACTCTTCGATACCTGTCGACACATTGATTCAATGCCAATGGACCCAGCGGAAGACGACTTTCGGCTCAGCTCCCCACCACAATCTTTAACTAACTCCGGCGACAAGGAATCCACCAACCGACACAACAGCCAAAAATAATCCCGACATGCCGGTCCATATGGTTCTTTACCTTCATCCGGCGATAAGTGACAGGATTGTATTTGAGGGCGCATCTTTTCTGCCAGTGAAAGCAACGCAACCAGCTTGGACAACAACGGAGCCATCAACTCGTAGTACGTTTGTCCATTACCTAAACACATTCGATACAGAGCCGCACAAGCCTCTCGTCGCACAGCCGGTTCGGGATCATCCAGTATCAAACGTTGCACCCAAGCTAGATTAGCATCAACTTTCCACAGGGTAGATCTCACTTCTGACAACGAATGGGCATAACAAACCAACAAATTCATCGCATAATGAATGACCTGTGCCCGGCCAAACAGTCCGGTCTTGAAATGATGCAAACTCAACGGCTGTGACTCTTCGTTCAGAATTGACGCTATCCGTTCCAATGTCGGTCGCACTTCCAGCAACAGCAGTGTGTTCCGGTTCAGCTTCGGAATGATGATAGCGTTTTCATTCTCCGGTTTGAACTCTTCCATCCCCAGCAGACACAGAATTCGCAGCAAACTCGCCAAACAATCGTGCCGCCATTCGTTCACATCGTCCCCGTCTTTGTTGGGGGTTTGCTTCTGCAGTACGCCCGATATAAAGATCCGGTACAGATGGGCCAGTCCACCGCAACGGATAAACTGATCACTCCATTCTAGCGAGGCATTTGTAGGACTGGTCGCAAGCTTCGGTTGCTGTGCCGCCGATGGCAGACGCTGTTGGAGATCCGGTGCAGATCTGCGAAAGAAGATGAAGGAACATTATTTGATTTTGATGTGGAACTCTCCTATGTAGGTCGGAAATTAGAAATTCAAGAAAGAATACACACCATGTGGTCAGGTTTTAAACACACGAAGACTTTTCGAAAAAAATGCACAAATAAAATTGGGTAGAACTAGCTTAGAGTGTAATGTTCACATATGCAAAATTTTGTCACAATCTGTAAGTGGTTGTCGAGATGACTTTCATTGACTTCCAAACAAGAAGTATTTCAACAAACACATTTTTGCGTGATTGTGGAAAATCTAGCCTAGTTCCACATAAACTTAGTTTATCGTCTATTCGACCATGTCCCTTGTGGTAAAGACCCAGTTGCGAGTAGACAGCGGAAAAAAGCAACGAAATCCATCACCGTAAAATGCCAGGAAGGTGAAGGATTACTTCAAGTGCAATCAGATCTTTTCATTTCAGGACGTGGCCAAGAAGCTCAAATCTTGTGTCTGGTTCGTCCAGCAGACAAAGAACTGAACCGATAAACAGAATATGATGGCCAAATCCAGCTGTACCTCGAGTTGTTGGTGTAGCTGGAGTGTATTGTAATGGACGACAAGACTTACATTAAAGCTGCAACCAAGTAGAACCACGATGTGGAGCTTTTCGTCGGCTAACTCCTCAAGGATGTTCCGGAAAAGTTTCGGAAGAAGGTCGAAAAATTTGCCAAGAAGTACTTGGCATGGCGGGCGATCTGTTTCACGGCACTTTCTTCTTGTTTACCTTCTCTCTCACGAATTACCCGTGTGATTTATTATTTGACGTCTAACCCCTTTCATAGCTTCCGAGTCAGGACCATAAGGGCATATTCAGTAGTGTTCTAGTTCTAAATGCATAATTTATGCCAGTTATAAAATTTAAATCTGAATTTCATAACAAGAAAAACTGGCAGCCCCAGCAGTGTTTTACTCGTGTTTCAAATATACAAAAAATAGAACGGCATCGTAAACCAGTTTTAAAGTTCACTGAAGAACTGGTCGAATAAATAAAACTAAAACGGCTTGCTGGGGATACGTTTGTTCCAGATTCTGCTCTATTATTGATCTTCCATATAGAACTTCTAGCTGCTGAATTTGCTCGAAGCTTTCAAAAAATATTGGAAACTTATGAGAAACTTCTAGAATGCATCCGTAATAATCGAAAGAGAAAGTAAACATTTGCAGTTAGGCTCTTTTGTTGTGGGACGATAGAATTCATTAAGCCGAAAAACGACCAACGCCATCAACGACCAAATGTAATGCCATCAGAAGCGCCTACTGCTTTTCCTTCGATCCCACGAAGGTGACACCAAAGATAAATAATAAAGACATGCACGTGCATATAAATATGTTTAAAAAATGTGGTTCGTTCCCGGTACCTTCTGAAATGAACGCACTCACCGCTTGGTGGAGCGCGAGATTAATTGCATTGTTATCATTTCAACCAAAGTGTGCCATAAAATCTCAATATATACAAATGAGCTACCGAATCGAAAGGGTTCTCACGGTTTGACATTTGCACTATGAATGTGATGATGGGAACTCAGCAGTGAAACCAATTTATCACCATTGGTGCCAGTTTCACGGAGGACCGTAGATGTGCGCCAAAAAAAGATCGTGACTGTCATGTCTGGAAATTCGTTTGTGGTGACACTCTGTTTTGGTTGAACTTGGCATCGATCAAAGTTTTGTTTCCGAATTTTTTTTAATTTATTTTGCAACCTAATGCTGAATCATGGTATTATTATATGAAATGTCCGTAATAAAACTTTGCTATTTCAGTATTGCAACAAATTAATTTATTGAAATTTGCACTGAATGGGACTGCCATTGCATATAGGACAGACATGAGTTGATATACATTTTACTGAATAAACCCTCAACTTTTATTGCAATTTCTGAGAGTATATTGAAGATAGATTTCATTCTTCAAGCTAACTCAAAATTGGCGAAAATCGATATGGGACTGATATGCGACATTAGAAATCGTCGTTTAGCAGTTCAAATTGACGATCATACTTTCGAAGAATTCCTCGCATCATCAGGAATACCACAGGGAAGTCATCTCGGACCGTTAATATTTCTACTGTACTTCAATTATGTCAATTTGGCTCTGGAAGGTTTAGGATCTTTACATTCTAGCTAAAGCTTCCCGTAAGTTAGGATTCACAATGGGGATGACTAAGACTTTTACAGATCCCTTTACTGTTCGCTTTTTCGTTCAACTCTCGAATACTGCTCGGCAGTTCCGAACCCCTGCTACCTGAACGGTTTTCATAAATTCGAGACGATACAACGCAGATTTGTTCGCTAAGCTCTTCGCCGATTACCGTGGACCGATCCTCATCAACTACCTAGATATGAAAGTCGCGAGTTATTAATCGGTCTCGACTCATTACAAGTACGACGGGAATTATCACGCACTTTGACAATAGTAGATATATTCAACGGTAGGATTGACTGTCCCGTTTTGCTCAACGAAGTTAGTGGCGCTTATTACCGGTGTCACTACACGGTAAAAACCAAGAGAAGTGACTGTGACCCTTATTATGGGTATCACTTCACGGTGGAAATCAAGTGAAGTGAATGTAGGTTCTTATTACGGAAGTCGCTTCAGAGACAAAAGTAATTACTTGAATGAACTTGATGTCATTATGAACATCACGTCACCAACATTTTGTTGAAAAAATTAGTTTTTTCCACCACAGTGATCACTTCATTATGCGTGATACCGGTAATAGGTAAAATCAAGTGAAGTGACATGTAAGTGAAGTGAATGTGAAAGTGGAGTGAGAACGGTAATAAGGGCCAGTATCTGTTAATATTAGCAATTTTCCCGTCTAACTGGGCGCACTGCCACACGCCTCTCTCACGCAGAGATATTTCTAGAAGGCGGGAGAGAACAGAAATAGCAGGTAGTCAGTCACCGTCGCAGCGTGTTACTTCATAACAGATATGATACTTAGGTACACCGCGCAGCTTAGAAGTCACAACGAAACACACATAGAATATCAATCGCTAGAGCTGTATGTACGCGATAGGTAGTAGGGTAGCAGTTAAGCCTACAATGTTATCATTCTTTCCTTTATGAATTCAATATATGAATACACCATATGATATCGGGTGTCAGTAGTAATCTTACTTTGACTCCGAACTAGCCCATTTTTGGTCTGCTGTGGAGGTTTTCTCCAGCAGGTTATCCGAAAGAGGTAATAGTCTTCCAGGTGAAGTATTTCATGGGAAGACTGTCCGCTTCGAGAAGAATTGCTTGAAGGAGATTTTCCTTAAGCAATTCTGTCTCTCCGCTCGGTCTACGTCCCCTAACAATAATCTCTTTTAAATACCATCCACATAACCCCCCTTTCAACAGGTTATGGGCCCAGTAACTACGGTATTTTAAAAGAAATTATTTTTGTGTTTTTCTCTACAGTTTCGAATATGGAAAATCGAATTAAAAGAGTAATAGTTCCGCTTTTTAAAGGCGATGAAAAATCATTCCCGTTCTGGAAGAAAAGGATGGAACAGTACCTCAAACAAGAGGGTCTGTTACATACTTTGCAAAAGACCCCCCCAGAGGAAGATTTTTTTCTGCCAACTGAGAACGAGACTCCGGAACAGGAAGTCGTTCGAAAGGGCAAAATTGAGAGGCGTTTGAAAGAAGACGATGCTGCAGTAAATGAATTTTGGATGGCATTAGATGACGATGCTATGGGGCATGTCCTTCAATGCACTTATGCGAAAGAAATTATGAATCGACTGGTCGAGTTGTATCAAAGTCAAGGTTGCACAGCCATGCTAGGGCTGCGTGCACGGCTATATACTCTTCGCACGGAAAGATTTGCGTCGCTGAAAGAACTTTTCACGGTTCACCAAGAGATTATTAGACAATTGGACAGCATGGAAGAGGCTATACCGCACACAGAAATTATAAATTCTTTGCTCGTTGCCATTCCAGACTCCTATAAGCACGTTTTAGGCGCACTGTCTGTGATCCGTAAGGACGACCTATATAAAATGTCCAAGGACCAGATACAACGCATATTTTTGGACGCAGAAGAGTCATCCGTCCAGTCAACCAGTCGAGCTGGGAACCAACCAGTAGCCATGTTGGGTACCCATTCGAGCAACATCAAGAAGAAGAAGCAACAGACGACAGTATGCTTCGAATGCGGTAAAACGGGCCATAAACGAAGGAACTGTTTCCTGCTAAGGAGAAAACAGAACCTAGAGCGACAGATGGCGACAGTCGATCTCAACAGCAATTCACAACGTACTGGCTTCGATGGACAAGCTAGGGGGAGAGCCAATAACGCCGTTGCGCTGGTTGCAAGGCAAGAAGGTGCATTCATGGTGAAGGTACCATTACTGCCGGCAAGCATGAAGGACGATTCTACCCGGGATGAACGTGTTCGCAACATGGATCTTGGCTGTATGCCAGTACCATTTCCGATCATCTTGGACTCCGGTGCCACTCGACACATGGCACACGACATCGAACTATTCAACCGTCTCTGGAACGCTCCGGAACTCCAAATTGGTACAGCCAAAGAAGGTTCTACACTTGCATGTAAGCGTGTAGGAAACATCAGTTTAATTAATAATAAACGCCGTCGTTTCGAAATCTACAACGTACTTTTCATACCTGAATTAGATATAAATATCCTTTCCGTTTCTCAAATCGAAGAATCAGGCAAGTATGTCGTTTTCGCCAATGGTCTTGTGAAAATAGTAACCCCTGAAGGTAATGTATTGGTAACAGGGAGGAGAGTCAATGGACTCTATCACCTGGACCTTTTCCCAATAAAAGAAAATGTATATACTGGTAAGGTAGTTCAGATGGAACACTTATGGCATCGTAGATTGGGACATTTAAATAGGCTAAGTATACAGAAGATGGTAAAGGAAAATATGGTGGAGAGGCTAAACGTTGAGCTATCACCTGTTAACAGAGAACCGATTGTTTGCGAACCATGCATAATTGGAAAGCAGTCTAGACGACCGTTTGATAAATCGTTCAAGGTCAAATCTAGCAGGCCACTCGAACTAGTTCATTCGGATGTTTGTGGTCGGATTGGAGAAATTACTTATGATGGGTACGAGTATTTCGTAACATTCATTGATGATTATACACATTTTACCCTGGTGTATTTAATAAGACGCAAAAGCGATGTCCTTCAAAAATTCCGAGAGTATGAGGCAATGGTAACTTCTCATTTCTCAGTAAAAATTTCTAAGTTACACACCGACAATGGTGGGGAATATTTTGGAAGGGAATTTATACAATTTTGCGAAGGTAATGGTATCCAAATGTTACCTACTGTTCCATACACGCCACAACAGAACGGGGTGAGTGAAAGAATGAACAGAACATTGATGGATAAGATGAGAACTATGATGCATGAAGGAAAAGTTCCTATGTATCTATGGGGTGAAGCGTTATATTCAGCCGCATATTTAACTAATCGAAGCCCAACAAATGCTTTAACCACCACTAAGACTCCGTTTGAGATGTGGTTCGGTGCAAAGCCTAATCTGTCACCACTTAGAGTGTTTGGATGTGTTGCATACACACATATCAATAAACATGATCGATCAAAATTGGATGCAAAAAGTAAACCATTAACGATGGTTGGATATGCACCAATGGGTTATCGACTGATGAAAATAGTGACGAAGATGAGTTTGTAGAAGCGGATGATATTGAGGACGAAAATCTTCTTGACAATGGTGATGTTGAACAAGAAATTCAACGCCGTAGTCAGAGAATAACTCAACGTCCAAATTGGTTCCGTGATTATGAAACAAGTTTCGTACTATCATACTATTCAGGGGAAGTTCCGCAACAAATCGACGATTTAAAGAAACGTCATGATTGGGATCAGTGGAAGCATGCTATAGAAGAGGAAATGAAAGCATTACACGAAAACAAGACATGGACTGTAGTTAGCGATCAACCTAGAGGCAGAAAACCTATAAATTCGATGTGGACTTTCGCCATCAAAATGGAAGATGACGAACCGCGCTATAAAGCTCGTCTTGTTGCAAAAGGTTGCTCGCAACGTCCAGGACGGGACTATGGTGAAACCTTTGCACCAGTAGCAAAAATGACAACTATAAGGTCATTACTGTCCATTGGCCTTCAAGAAAACTTCTATATACACCAAATGGACGTTAAAACAGCTTTTCTTAATGGAACCCTTCAAGAAGAAATTTATATGAAACTACCTTCCGACTATGATGGAATTTCGAAAGTTTGTAAATTGAATAAAAGTCTTTACGGTCTTAAACAGGCAGGCCGTAGTTGGAATTTAAGGTTCAACGACATTATGAACGATCTTGGTTTCAAGAATACAGAATCAGATACGTGCCTATACATCTGCAAAAATAGACGTCTATACATTATATTGTACGTAGACGATATTTTGATTTTAGGAAGTGACATGGGAGATATAAATTGGATTAATAATAAATTTTTCAACAATTTCAAAATGAAAGATTTAGGCGAAGTGAGAAATTTCCTAGGCCTAGATATCAAACTTCATGAACATAGCTTGAAAATATCTCAAGAATCATACGTTGAGAAAATCCTAAATAAGTATGGTATGCAAGATTGCAAACCTATCAGCACACCAATTGACCCACATGTTAAATGGTTAAAAACCGACGGACAATTGACCAACGAGCCATACAAAGCTCTATTGGGTTGTCTTCAATATCTGGCATTGATGTCAAGACCAGACATTTGTTATGCAGTTAATGTTTTTGCTAAATTTCAGAGTTCAGCTCAGGACATTCATTGGGTTGGTCTCAAGCGCATTCTAAGGTATCTACAAGGCACCAAGGGCCTCCAGCTAATATATACCAAGCAGATAAATGCCATTCCACTCGAAGGATACGCGGATGCAGACTTCGCAAACGACGATGATGAACGACGATCAATATCTGGATCTATGTTCACCGTATATGGAAATACAGTATCTTGGTCAACAAAGAAGCAGACAATGGTATCACTATCCTCGACAGAAGCTGAACTGATCTCGCTTTGTGGAGCAGCAAAGGAAGGTATATGGTTATCTAATTTATTGCGTGAGGTTGGAATTGAATCAGCTCCATTCACCATAAATGAAGATAATATACCTTGTATCCGAATCGCCGAAGAACCCAGAAGTCATCAACGTACAAAACACATTGATATAAAATATATGTTCATTAGAGAATTAATAAGAGAGAAGAAAGTAGCTTTGAGATATATAGTTAGCGAAATGCAAAGAGCAGACATTTTTACAAAACCACTAGGTTATAAATTCGAAGAATTTGTGAGGCTGTTAAACTGGAAAATTGAGGGGAAGTGTTAATATTAGCAATTTTCCCGTCTAACTGGGCGCACTGCCACACGCCTCTCTCACGCAGAGATATTTCTAGAAGGCGGGAGAGAACAGAAATAGCAGGTAGTCAGTCACCGTCGCAGCGTGTTACTTCATAACAGATATGATACTTAGGTACACCGCGCAGCTTAGAAGTCACAACGAAACACACATAGAATATCAATCGCTAGAGCTGTATGTACGCGATAGGTAGTAGGGTAGCAGTTAAGCCTACAATGTTATCATTCTTTCCTTTATGAATTCAATATATGAATACACCATATGATATCGGGTGTCAGTAGTAATCTTACTTTGACTCCGAACTAGCCCATTTTTGGTCTGCTGTGGAGGTTTTCTCCAGCAGGTTATCCGAAAGAGGTAATAGTCTTCCAGGTGAAGTATTTCATGGGAAGACTGTCCGCTTCGAGAAGAATTGCTTGAAGGAGATTTTCCTTAAGCAATTCTGTCTCTCCGCTCGGTCTACGTCCCCTAACAATAATCTCTTTTAAATACCATCCACATAACCCCCCTTTCAACAGTATCAATGTACGACCCAGAGCTCTCCACAACAGTGCTTTTCTTCGACTTCCTATACGACGTAACAACTATGGCGAAAACGGTTCTGTTATTGGTTTACAAAGATCGTTCAACCGTGTTTCATCTGAATACGATTTTAATGTGTCACGATGTAGAATACCTACAATTTTTTCTGAATATTGTTCGGAATTATCATTAGGACCAAATTGTGTCTGTTGATTGTAAATAAATAAATAAACACATAGAAAGTCCGTCCAGTTTTTTGGCTTCGTCGACGACATTGACATGAATGCACGAAACTTTGAGGCGATGCCGGAAACGTACATCAGACTGAAAGCTGAAGCCATCAGGATTGGAACTGTCATCAACGTTTCGAACACAAAATTCACGAGAGGAAGAGCTTTAAGGGACGACAATGGTAGCCAGACATCCCGAGTTCGGATTGACGATAACGAAAGCGAGGTGATCGACGAATTCGCATATTTGAGTTCCCTGGCAACCGCAGACAATCACCCCTATTCTGTATTTCGATGGAATGTACAATTTTCATTCTGTATTTCGATCGAGTGATGCTTTTGTTTAGTAAACTCAAATTCGATCGAGACACATAATGCAAAATTTTATATTTGATCAAAATAATTCGATTCGAACAAAATACAGATTCGGGGTGAATGATACCAGCAGGTATCTAAACTCAGAGACAGATCTTAATGAGAAATCGCACCCACTTCTGATTCCGGAAGACGCATCGATCGAAACGAAATTCAGCGTCGCACGAAGTTCACTATCTACAAGACGTTGATAGGACCGATGGTATTCTACGGCAACGAGACCTGGACTATGCTCGTGGATGACCAACGGCTCCTTGATGGTTTTGAACGTCTATGCCGTGAAGTGTAAATAGAAGACGAGTTGCAGGCACTGGAAAAATCACACAGCGTGCATATGCTTATCGTTTCAGTGAGCAGGACACGTCGTAAGGATAATTATTATTATTATTCGTTTATTTGACCTCTTGTCACGTCGTACGGATGTCAGACGACGACCCGGTGAAATTGGTTCTTGAGGGCGACAAGGAAAGGAGAAAGCTTCTACACACAGCGAGAGACAACGAGGCTCTAGCCTAATCGGTAAGTAAGCTTAACACATTGGGCTTTTGATATAATTTCGTCGAATGCAAGACAAATACTAATCAAATCGAAGAAAGTCTTGGTTTTCGATACGAGAGCTCGATGATCTTAGAAATTCCACACGAAAACTAGAAGCTTTGTATTGTGTACAACTGCACGTTAATAATTAAGTATTGTGATAACTGACTCAACTATTTAACAGAAAATAGCCATGATTAAAATGTTTGATTGACTTGTTCCACATCAATAGCTCGAACAACCGCATGAGGCTGATTCTTCGTAATTTTTTAATGCTGTCCTGGAAACATGATCAAATCTTAGACAGAAACACTCACCGACTTTCCGTCTCTGCTACCGGCATGGTTTCGTCCGATGTAGGCTCATCCTTCGCATCGTCTTTCTTCTCTAGCTTATCGGCCGCACTGACGGTTTCCGTTTTGTTCTCCTTGTTTTCCGTTTCACTAGAGCTGCTCTTCTCTTCACCGTCCCCCACCGAGATGTCCATTTTCTTCTCTCCGCTAACCGGTGAGGAATTTTTCTTTCCCGGCGATGTCATTGCTAGATTGCTGTTGCTAACGCCCAGAACCTGTGACTGCTGTTTTGCCAGTTTTTGATTTTGCAGCTTCAGGGACTTGGAAGTGGATATTTTTAATTTCAGTTGATTTTTCACCGAGAGGCTTTTTGCACTGGCAGCGCTAGTTCCGATTGCCGACCTAGATCCACCAGGCATTCCCGAAGTAGCGGCGATCGGTACTCCGACTGGACCGACTGGTGTCACCGGATTTCCTCCGAGAGTACTGCAGCAATTACCCATGAATTTCGATTTACACAGACTTTCGACGATGTGTAACGAGTACATGAATTTCTGCAAATTCTTAGGATCCAGAATTTCTTCAAGACTGTAACGTGGAACGTCTGCAAATTCGGGTTCACATGGCGGCTCGCGATTGGTATCATTGAAGGTTAAATTTTTAAGAGTGTTCAGGAACGATGGAGCTGTCGGAAGAACTGCGAGTATATCCCAAACCCTACGGGATAATAGCTGTGCCTTAGTGTTAGGTTGGATTCGACCTCCGGGTCCTACTAGCTTCATATCACCTAAGGTCTGCATTAGCTTAAATAGCTGCTCAAAGTATGGACTTTTAAGAAGCAATAGGGTAGGCAGACAATCCTTGGGCGGTGGAGGTTGCATCGACGGATGGTCGTGATGATCTCTTCGGCGTCCACCCCGGCTGCCCATAGAAACATACACCATCTGGTTATCTTTGAAACCAACATCAACCAGGCTTCGTTCGTCGTATTCGGCAGTTATTTCCTGACCTTGCGTAATTATTCGTAACGGACCCTCGCTCAAAAGGAGTCCAAGAACCGCGCCACTACCGGTCCGAGCAGCGGCTTCGTTGTGTGCAGTCTTAACAGTTCCTTGTACAGTTTCCCACCATTTTGCGATTTCCGCCTTCAGATCGGCCACTAAATCAGTGGAGTGCAAATGAAGCACAGACTTCTCCGGTACACCGGCTGGCTGGAGAATGATTCTTATTGGAGGACCCGGTCCCTCATTGCGCAGAGCACTGTGAGCACCTACTTCTTTTCCTTCCAATGCCCACCGTCTCAGATGATATGCATATCTACGTCGAAATGTCTCCAGGTGGGTGTTCAACAACATCAACGCACGTTGGACACACATCAAAGCATTCTCCGATCCTTGGCCTTGCCTAGTTAATTCCTCTACGGCTTGCGTTAGGTGGTTCATACATTGGGCTACGAATTGGTTCTCATATTTAAGTTGTTTCTCCATGTAATAGGTGTTGATATACTGTATGGCCGTCAGCGACACGTCGGTATTGTGTGCCCTGAGTGCTATCTTCCAAAGATGCTCCATACCAACGGAATCACTTGAATCCTGTCCCTCACTCGGATGACTAATGATCTCCTCCCGTCCCAGAGTAAAAAGCTGCTGAAAAAGTCCAAGCGCTACCATCGAAATTCCTTCCGGTTTCAGTTCGGATAATCGCTTCAAGTACAAATGCTGGATCGCATTAATTCCGAGTGCATGAGTGTCCCCTCCCTTCACCTGTCCTTGCAGCCAGGCGAACAAACAGTCACTGCATTCCGGATCATTGGCCAAACTGGTCCACAATGTGTCGACCTGTCCGAGCGCAAGTTTGAAGTTTCTCGGAGAACCCACATCACTGAACACCGACGACAGAAATTGCAGTCGGACTTGGATTTGAGTTACGTGCGAATACAGCGGGACTCCGTTTTGGTTCAGAATAACATCCTGGGCCGGACTGGACTGACGCCCGCACCGACTCACTCCACTGGTGTAGTGTTTAAGATTATTGAAGAAATGATGCATCATTCGGTGATGGCGTTCGGCCCACAGCACCACCTGATGGGTGGTCACTTCGCGGAACTGTTGAAACGAGGCGAACAGTTTGGGCAGCAATCTTAGGCTTGTGACAACACTTTTGTTCTCCGCCAAATTTTGCAGGCAACCTTCGATGAAACGAGTACGAATGATTTTGTCCGTGTGGAAGCAAAGTAACGTTCCGAGAACTTTCTCGGCTTCGAGCGCAAGCGATTCTCCCAGTTGTCCCTAGACAGCGAGGAAAGTTGTGTTAACAAAATTGAAATAAATTTGTTCGAAACATCTTACAATCTGATCATCCTGCAGTAAGTCCCACAGTAATGTGTTTCCAGGTTGACAAACATCCGGAAACCGGAAGTTCGGCGAAGAAGGAACTCCCCCACTACCACCACTGCCACAGCTACCACTGGTTGTAGCAACGGGAATCATTTCTTTCGTCGGTGCATGCGGTGTCTTACATCCCCCTCCGCTACCGGACAAAGCCAATTGCTGCTTGCCTTTTCCACCCACCGAAGTCGGAGTGCCACTGCTAGACGCACTAGGCGTCATGGGATGCGTAATTGGACCGATGCTTCCACCGGAGCTGGACAGATGTTCGTGATGTGATCGGGTCAGAGTGATATTCGGAGTGTTTGTCCGAGCCTGCGGTGAAGTATCGTGGACGATTCCGGCCCGTAGTGACCGTGAACGTGGCAAAGGAAACTGCTGATGTATGCACTGAGCCCTTGCTGCCAATTCCACAAGTTCTTCCTCACAAGGTGAGTCTTCATCATCAAAATCACCCATATTTTTCTCCGATTTGTTACTCAACGGCGACGAGCAACTGCCATCGTTATCGGCAGCGTTCAGAAAATTGATCAAATGTCCCTCGCTCATAGTGCCGATGAAGGGAGCTACGCCTTCTCCTACCGGTGGTCCAACACTGCCACTGGAACCCGATACACCGGGACCTCCCGATCCATGATGACCCATGTGTCGCAACACCGAGCTCTGCAGATTCGTATCGCTACAGTCACTGTCCGGTAGCATTGCCGCCAGCAAATCGCTATCCTCCACATCGGACACGCTTTCGGCCATCTCCTGCAGTTCTTTGCGTGTCAAACCACTTATCTTTTTGCGCTTCTTGCGTAGCATCTTCTTTCGCATCGCCGTAAAAGCTTCACTCATACCCAAGCAATCATCTTCACTGCTGGTTCCTGCGTCCTCGTTGAAAGCCGAAACAACTGCCAGCGAACGACTGATCAACGGAAGTCGCCTTCACATGAAACAAAAAAAAAAGAAGCAATTTAATGAATTTCAAATTTCCTAGCAAACCGACAAACTTACATTTTCTCTTTCAGCCGTTGATCCACTTCATAGATGTCATGATCTGCCTTGATGCTGTCTGTAGGACGATGAGAATGAAAAATAGGTTTTTTTATTACGTTTACTTGAATTTCACCGAACTTCAACTTACCGTCCGTAGTTTCGTCACAGCAATTTTTATGTCGAGCCTGTTTGCAGGGTGGCGGTACGGCCAGACCCGAATCCGATTCGTCCGCTTCCATCAAACTGGCAGCCGCTGCAGCTGCGGCGGCTGCTGCAACCGCCACCGAACTTTTCTGTCCCAAACCGGATGGTCCTGCGATGACCGGTCCTGGAATTGTGACAGCACTGCCCACCGGTTGTACCCGATGGGAACGACAGGCTGCTACAGCTACCGGGTGATCCGGATCGGAACTATCTTCCTCCTGCGGTTCGTCTTCGCTGTTACTCCCGTCCACCGAGACCGAGTTTTCCGAGCTGGAAGGTAAATCGGCTTCATGAGCAGCTGCAGCCGCAGCCGCTGCTTCTGCAGCAGCCTCCCGCAAAACATTGTTCTTGGCAAGGTCCATCAGGGTCAAACGTGAACAATCGCGTGCCCAAATGAGCTTCGTCAGGGCGGATGCTATATAAATCGACTGCTCGGTGTGTTCCTTCGGATCCAGTCGGGAAAGCAGCGTATACAAATGGGTAGCAGGACGGGGCGCAAGGTTTTTCACCAACGATGGCAAAATATCATAAATCGGCTTCGAACAATGCTTCAACTGAGCCGCTTGCCAAATCAGGGTAATGTGATCTTCTGTGATTTGATTTTCGACAGCCAGAAAGTTCAGAACTATGTGACTTTGCTTGATAACTTCAACGTGCAGGTTTGGACCGAACAAATGGGATATTATTTGATTCTCCGATAGCCAATCGGCTAACTTTTGGCCAACGATCTCCACTTCTGCCACCGTTTCGGTTGTACAAATTTCATTGAACAGGTTGATGTGAGCGTTGATTTGGGCCATTCCTGCCAGGCGCATTGTTAGTGTAGAACTGGTGAAGTATTTGAAGGCCAGTGCGAGGCCCTCTGTGTCGAAGGTAATCTGAGAATCAAGGGGATCTTTAATGGCGGTCCACATGAAATCCGCCATTGCTTTCGTTGCCGGTGATCTCAAATCTTGATCCGACAGCTTACACATATACTGCAGAATTTTAACCCTAATTGGAATAAACAGTTGAATGACCGATCGGTAGTTGATCCAAAGTTTTAGATTAGAAATAGCAGCAGTTATCGCATGGGCTATCGGCACCGGTAGAATTGAATGATCAAAACTATTCATCATGGCATCGAATCCACCTGAAGTACAAAATAATGAAACATTTCTCAGCAGGAATGCCGGAATTTCGTTGTCGTGCAAATCACAAAATATGCTGAGTGTTTGAGCCTCCTGCGGGGAAATTTCGTCCATCCGTGCGTGGACACCATGTTTGTAGGCCACATACAGAGGGAAATTCAGTAGAAAGGCCTTCGAAGAAAGTAACAGCAGCTTTTCGACATCCAACAGTGTCCAGCAGTCACCTTGCAAAGTTACATCCGCTAACGTTTGAACTCGTTCCTTCGGCTCTTCCACGGTTTCCAACTTCTCACTCCTTTCACCTTCTTTAGCAAAATCCTCCTTACAGCCACTTCCACTGGAATCTTCCTTAATATCCTCATGACCAAAGGTCTTTTGTTCTTCCCTGTCCAGCAGGTTCTTGATGTTCTTTAATTGATAGACTGTGAAGTATACGATCGCCTGTACCACTAGATTAAACCGCTCAAAGTTCTTCGGATCACGATAGCAACACATGCATTGCCGGGCCGGCCAACACTGAATGTACCCGATAACAATTTCGATCTCGCGTTTCGACAGAAAAACCGGATGCTCCGTTTCATTGCTGGCCAAGCGAGCTTCGTCTAAAATAAACAATGAGAAAAAAAATTACCATAAAACATACTACCTCAGGACCGAAAAACATTTCGATTAGGAAGTTATTTTTGTTTATCATTGTAATTATGCCTAATAAAAAATGGAAGATGGGGCGACATCTAGTTGAGAAAAGATGCAGCACTTACATGACCCAAGAAGATTCAAGAACCCCGCACAAACATCGCACATTTTTCCGCACCGGGTGGAAATTTTAGGTGAACAGCGAACCTTTTCGCTGGCTCTGCACCTCTACGCCGCTTAAAAATTTCCTTCTTCTGCACACAATTCTGTTGACTGCCAAACGACGATGAAAACTACTCTTCTTCTTCCCGATGGTAGGGCTAGATAGACACAAGCACCTCTCTCTATTCTTTCTTTCTGTGTCTCGCCCTGCTTGGAAAAGTGAAAGAAAAGACCCTACTCAAAAAAAAATCACACGATGAATACGGCCAAAATTCTCTGCTAAATTGAACGCGTTCAACGGCACTGTAACCGAATCCGGACGGGGTAAACAGAGACCAACATTTCGCGATTAGTAACGGGCAGTTTTTAGCACAGGAAATCACTAAAAATGCAGCGAAAATTTTCTTCACCCCACTTCGATTGGTTCGGTACCGCGAGCTAGGATTGTGTGTTCCAGTTTTGACTGCTGCTGGCTTTTCGCGACGTATTCGAGTTTTCTGTAACTGTGTGTGTGTGCAAGTATTTTGACAGTTGGGGTTGCCACACGAACGTACACGCCTAATAAAAATGGCTAAAATATTTTGGTTCTAGACATTCAAGACAATAGATTCGTAGTTCGAAGAGCAAATCTAACTACCGCTACAATTTCAGAACTTCATTGTTCGTAAAAATAAATTAACCATTGATTTTACAGCATAAACAATTGATTCACAATTAGATCTCGGTTAATTTTTCAAAAGCGCGTATAAGCAAGTGACAGTTTCTCTTTGTTTACTTTCTGTTCTATTTATTACCAAGCGGTTTCCACGTTTATCACTCAACTCTTTGCATGAAATGATACCCGAAACTTTCGACTTTCAAACAGAATAGTGATATCAAAGAAAATCTTTTTAATCATATCACAATAATCAAAAGAGAGAGTGATTAAAGAGAAACTGTCACTTGCTTATACGCCCTTTTGAAAAATTACAGGATTATGCATTAAACAGCTTTTAAATGCCAGTCTATTAAAACCTTCGTTAAAAGTAGGGTGGAAAATATTCACATAACTTTTCACGTAACTATAACATGATTATTGTTTTGAGTGCATGAATGGTATTTGGAAGATGAATTATTATTTCGTTCCATTTTCTTTTATTGTTTAGGAATTTGGCCCAGTGGCCCTTACTATCAGTCTCACTTCACGGTGAAAACCAAGTGAAGTGAATGTAGGTTTTTATCACGAAAGTCGCTTCAGCGAAAAATGTTATTACTTAGATTACTTCACTGAGCGTGATACTGGTAATAGGGAAAATCAAATGAAGTGACATGTAAGTGAAGTGAATGTGAAAGTGGAAGTGAGATCGGTAATAAGGGCTAGTAAATTCAATTTACAAAATCAGTTTAAAATGAACGATTAGTATTATTTGTAGTGCTTCGAATTTATAAACTTCGCAGTTAAAATCAATTATAAGACATACTTATTCATTTAAAATGATAAGTATTTCACCTTACGCTTTGGTTTATTGAAACCATACATTTTGTTTTGTTTTGTTTTGAAAAGTAAAATGAATTTTCTCAAAAAAATTTGAAGGGTTGTTTTTGATACATTTTGCTTCGATTCATGTATTTATTAGCAATTATAGTTACTTACATTTGGATATTATTTAGATCCAGAAATATGGAGTAAAATGTGCAAAAAATTATTAAAATAGGTACACCAACTTTTCTCGGAAATAGCTAAATCAATTATTACAAACTTAGATTATAATGAAAGGTATTATGATTCCATACAAAATTTCTGAATTTTGTTTGAAATTTCTGAATTTTGTTCAAAATTCCGGAGGCACCAGGAATAGTTATCAGTTCCCCAAATAAATTTCACTCACTTTTCTCAGCGATGGATTGACCGATTTTCACAAACTAGGGTTCAAATGAAAGATCCTGTTGTCCCATACGGAGTCCCTGTTTTTTCCGGATCCGACTTGCGGTTCGGATTTATAGGGTAAAGTGTGTTTTATATCATTATTTAAAAGGGCGAAACAAACATAAACAATTTTCTAAATCAACATCAAAACTACTCCAATCGGTAGTCATTATCAGTAGACAGCCAAACAAAGCGATTCCTGTTATTCTTCCAAGAATCTATGAAAATTATATTGAAGAATACCACAGTATTATACATGATGATATGATTAATATGATAAAGGTATCATTGCACCGCTAGGTGGATTAAAACAGGTTTTCTGGTATTCAATGATTCGGTATCCGGTCGACAGAGATAACCTGCATGAAAAAACGTGTTATGGAATGTTATGCAGTTTCTAATATTATTATTTATCAATACTTACGCTTGGATTGTTGAAAAGCTCCAAAAGAAGAAGAATTCAATCAACATAGATATTGCCAATAAAATCAACTCTATTCTTGTTCATATTTAAAAAATAGGTAATTTAATTCAACGATAAAACCAGCTGGAGCAATTTTTTTTCGTTTGTCAAGACCAAAATTTTGATTCACATCAAACAGAGATCATTGTTGATGTTGAAGGGAGAAAATGGTTTGAAACAACCATATTCTAGCATGTAATCAACATGAATTAGATTTAAAAATCTACTAACTGATTTGTTATTGTGAACAAGCTGGAACATGAACATATTAGAAGAAATTAAGGTGAAGTAAGTTTTCATGGTATGTCCAAGAAGACGGGTACAATTCCGGCTATACTCATTTGACTGCAGGCGAAATCTAGCCACCTTGGTAGAGTTTCTACACAGCGGGAGCTTTGGAAATATTTCAGAAAACTTTCATTGAAGAAATATTAGAAGCTGTTGGCCTAGGTTCGACTCTGCTTTTCCAGATTATTGACATTTTGACAATTTACATAAATGGCTTATACGCGTATAGGGCTTTTGAAAGCAAAACAAGCAATTCACGGCCGTCATAACAATTTCGATTTTTTTTATATTTTACCTTGAAAATCCAACTATAAATCGAAACATCTGAGATGAATTGAGCGCGATATTGTTTATCTTTACTGCTGTTTCTGATTTGCCACGAGATTGGTACCAAAATGAACTTGTTCAAAAAAGTGATAAAGCAAGATTACTGAAGAACCTCTGCGGTTTTTTTTCTTGTTATCCGGTGACGACGATACTGTGAACTCGGTGAAAAGAAGAAAAAAACGAACAACAGCAAATACAGGCGTTTAAATATTTGCGTATTTATTTTCAAATCCAGAAGATTTCTGGCTGTTCTGATTTTTTTTCTTCTCTCTTCCATCAATTGATAGCAAGAATGATTCGCATTCGAAGGAAATTTTTGTTCATTCTTTCCGGAATTGCGCTGTTCATATTTTTGTTGCTTTATGTTCTTTTGAATCACTCAATTCCGATTGCAAAACCGGTACGGGTAAAGCATTGGTTCCAGGAGTAGAGCGGAAATGTAATTCATGTATTTTTTTTTGTTTAGAACAATGATTTTCTTGTGCTGGAGGATAAAATTAACCAACTGGAAACGGGTTTGAACAAACACCGGCGAGAGTTCGGTGCCTTGAAACAACAGTTCGATACCATTCGATCGAACGGGGGTGGTCAGCAGGGGCGAAATGGAAATGAAGCGGACGATTACATGGATGAATCCCGACTGGACAAAGTCCCGGCAGTAGCGGCTCCACATTTGGGCAACCGGGAAATGATCAAAGATTCGGTGATCAGTGCTAACCGAGACACCGGTGGAAATTGTGCACTGCGAACGGACATTGTTCCGCAGCCGGATATTCAGATGCTGGAGGTGTACGAAAAGGTTCCCTTCGATAACATCGACGGTGGTCCGTGGAAGCAAGGCTGGAGGGTAACGTATGACGAGAAACACTGGAATCAACACCACAAACTGAAGGTATTTGTGGTACCCCATTCGCACAACGATCCGGGATGGGTTCAAACATTCGACGAGTACTACGAGCGACAGACGAAAAGTATTTTTGCTAATATGCTGCGGCATCTGGAAGAGAACCTGGAAATGAAGTTTATCTGGGCGGAGATATGCTATTTTGCCAAATGGTTTGATAATTTGGTACCGCAACAAAAGGACATTGTGAAGAAGTAAGTAGCTGTGGGTTAGCTATGAAATGGTAAATTAACCTATTGTTATTTTTTTTTGTAGATTGATTAAAAGGCACCAACTTGACTTTGTAACCGGAGGCTGGGTGATGCCCGATGAGGCAAACTCACACTGGTACTCTATGTTACTACAGTTGACCGAGGGTCAAAGTTGGCTGAAAACTCGTCTGAACGTAACGCCATCATCTTCTTGGGCTATTGATCCGTTCGGTCACTCAGCAGCAATGCCGTACATTCTGAAGAACTCTGGTTTCGACAATCTGCTGATTCAACGGACGCACTACATTATAAAGAAGAACCTTGCACAAAGGCAGCAACTTGAATTTCGATGGCGCCAGCTGTGGGACACTCGTGGTGAAACGGATCTGCTGACGCATATGATGCCCTTCTACTCGTATGACATTCCACATACCTGCGGTCCCGATCCGAAAATCTGCTGTCAGTTTGATTTCAAACGTTTACCTCATTTCGGATTGTCCTGTCCGTGGCACGTTCCGCCGCAGCAGATCACAGATGACAATGTGGCCGAAAAAGCGCGGCTGATTGTGGATCAATGGCGAAAGAAAGCGGTACTGTACAAAACGCGCAGTGTTCTGATTCCACTGGGTGACGATTTTCGCTACACCCACAGTAAAGAGTGGGAAGCGCAACGTGTCAACTACGAGAAACTGTTCGAATTCATAAACAACGAACCGTCACTGAACGTTGAAGCAAAGTTTGCAACACTACAGGACTACTTTGATTCGATTCGCTCGACTACTGAGGTGGAAAAATTCCCATCGTTGAGTGGTGATTTTTTCACTTATGCTGATGTAAACGAAGATTATTGGAGTGGCTATTTTACTTCGCGGCCGTTCCACAAGCGACAGGATCGTATTCTGATGAACTACGTTCGATCGGCGGAGATGTTGCATTCGTGGCACAACTGGGACCGCGAAGCTGAACTCGAACACAGACTGGAATATGCGCGGCAGCAGTTATCGTTGTTTCAACATCATGATGGCATTGCCGGAACGGCAAAAAATCACGTGGTCAAAGATTACGCCGATCGTATGGCGAAGGCGATCGAGGAGTGTAAGTTCGTTATGCAGCAAGCCGTTTACAGGTGCGTTCGGAATTAATTTTTCTCATATAGATCAAGCAATTGATTGGTTCTTGCTTCGTTTTCAGACTCCTAACAAAGCCCTCCGTTTACCAAGCGGATCCTAAGTTTAGCTATCTTAGCATTGATGATTCCCGCACCGTCGATGGAACGGATACTTTCCGACCAACCATCATCATAGGCGATGAGCTGCCCATCAAACACGTGGTCGTGCACAATTCGCTACCACATCAACGGGAAGAACTGGTAGAAGTCTACATCGGGAAACCGTTCGTTACGGTGCAGGATGCCCATGACGGTACGACCGTCCCCTGCCAGGTGGCACCAGTGTGGTCTTGGACAACCAGACCGGATGGAATCAGTACCCCGCAGGCGTCTACGACAAAGTTTCGGTTGCTATTCCGTGCATCGGTGCCACCACTAGGTTTGGCAGTTTACACTGTCATCTCTCGCAATCGGGTCGACGATAGCACTGGAGTGTCTTATGCCAAAGTGACCATTCTGTCGCACACACCGTTCTCGATCAACCTGAATAATTATCCAGAGGTCGAAGAGTTTAGTGAACCGAGAGAAACTTCACTAAAGGTTGGTGACGGTCCGGGAGCTTCGTTCATTGCTAGTGGCCTACTTAAATCGCTATCCATCGAAAGCAATACCGTGCCGGTTCATTTGGATTTCCTGAAATATGGAATGAGATTTGGGTCTGGCAAAAGTGGTGCCTATCTGTTTCATCCGGATGGACCAGCAACGAGACTTCCGCTAGGTGATCCGGTTGTTTTGATTGTAAAAGGCTCATTGGAAGCCAGTGTTACAACTGGGCTACCGTTTGCAGTCCACCAGACGATCCTACGGGGTGACGCCGTGGAAATTCGAAATCTCGTTGATATTGGGGAACAGGAAAATACGGAGATCGTTATGCGTATTTCAACGAACATCAACAGTGCAGATCATTTCTATACCGATCTCAACGGAATGCAAATGATCAAACGAAAACGGTTCAACAAACTTCCGCTGCAGGCTCACTACTATCCCGTACCAACGGCCATGTTCATTCAGGATGATAACCTGCGTCTGACGATACTGAGTGGACAACCGTTGGGTGGTGCGTCGTTGAAAACGGGAGAGGTAAGTGCACTGACAACGCAATCGTAATGTAACGTAAATGAATGGCGGCGTTCTCTTCCAGATGGAAATCATGCAAGATCGTCGTCTTTCCCAGGATGACGATCGTGGTCTAGGTCACGGGGTACAGGATAATCTACCCGTACTGCACATATTCCGATTGGTGCTGGAAAATCGCGAATCTTGCACCAAACTGGATCCCGGATATCCGGCCGGGTTTCTGACCGCCAGTGCTCACGACGAATTGCGATCGTTGCTTCATCCGCTGGAGAAGTTAATTTTCAACGAGAATGAATGGACCGGACTGGTACCACGCTTTGGAGTCAATCACGAACCGCTGGAGAAGGGGATGGAACTGGTAGCGTTAAGAAATTTACCCCATGTGGTATTTGGTAAAGAGAAGAAAACGGCAGTCGGATTAGTCGTACATCGGACAAATTTTGACGACTGCGGCTCGGAGGCCACTGGCGAAGGAAATGTATGTTGAGAATCCGTTTGAAATGCACAATAAATTCACACAAATTTTTCAGATGAACATCAAGAAGCTACTGAATTTGGACGATGGATGCCAAATCTACAGTTCACTACTGACGTTGCTGAGGAAACAAGAACTGGTGTCATCCGATGATATCAGTCTATGCCCGATGGATATCAAAGCTTACATTATTCAGCGATGAGCTAACCAAACCATCTTGGCTTCAATTTAGTTTTAATACATCATCCAGCTATGTTCGAAAGAATTTTGAACGGCACGCTTAATGGTTACAGTCTATCCCTTGTTTTATAAGAGAAATAATTTATTATAATAGCTACGTTAGCGACGAGTGAACGAAGTTCTTGTGATGTCCGGTCATATTATATGCTTTCTGCGTATTCCAACTTGACCGTTTCCTTATTCGTGTGCTGCTTCTCCTTCGTCCTTCTGCGGAAATAATCTAGCAAGAATGATACGTCAATCCTGCTGACAATTCACCTGGAGGGATGCAACTTAGATCAAACGAACGATTGATGGAACATATGAACCAAGAATGATTGCGGCTAAATATGAATTATACCGCATAATTTGAATATAATTCATATTTAATATGAATTATACCGCATAATTTTACCATTCAAAGAATATCCAACAAACTAGGCGTGATTTTAGTAAGGCATTGAACAATGAATACAATTGGTTTGCAAAAAAAACATTCAACTGTTTGAAAGTAAATACATGAAACAAAAATCTACACACAAATAAGCGTATTATATGGCACACCCATACTTAAGTCCGTTGTGTATTACATAAACAGTACTAAGTTGCTTTCGTTTTATAGGAGATTTGAGAAATCCGATTCAGATTGGATTGTTGGGTTGATCGCAACAAATTTAAGTTTTGATGAGCAAAAAAAGCAAATTGAAAGCTTTTAGAGGCTCATTGGCAGTCTGTGATCGATTTCATAAATCTGTGTCATTTTCTGAATTTGTGCAGCATATTGAAAATCTGTGAAACACAGATTAATCTGTGAACCTGTCAACCCATTTTTTATGCCGGTATGTAAACATTGAGAAAAAAACTCGACAGTCCCACGACGGAAGGGACTTACTGCAAACGACAGTTTCTCTTTATTTACTTTTTCTTTCGTGATTTATCGGATTTTCGACGCCTTATCAAAGAGAAACTCAAGATAGAGTGGTCTGCGATTTCTCATGAATCATTTGAACTGGACCCTTCGATGAGCTCGGTTCACTGACAATTTCAGTCTTTTGAAGCAAAACAACAAGCGTCTGATCGCATGATGCGTCGTAACTATGACAATGATTGTTTATGTTTAAAACAATATCAAGTTACAGTATAAACGATGTTGAGCAATTTCGCTTCATATCCAGTGGGAGTACTACAAAAGGTTTTTCCATGTCGTCTAAGGGGTTCACATCGGGATTGTGACATCCAGCATCACGAACCAATTCGTGCATATAATTTTTCAGCATAGTGAATGCACGGCTTTTACAACTGTTTTCGGTTTTTTTGCCATGCTGACGAGTCGCGCAGTCCCAATAATGGCGTTCGTTAACCTAATTTAACATCATTCATTATTTTAAACCTACATGATAAAAATGATCAAATACTTTCTTATTCAAGTTAAACAGATATCCCTGTATATTCAACATTAACTTACCTTTCTGTGAATGAACGGTTGTTAATGCAGAGTTCCTTCCTTGTCTGTAAAGTCGTAAAATTCGCTTGAGCTGCTCATTTTCTCTAGGTGTTTCTACTACAATTGTAACACTAGTGGACGAAACAGTTTTTTAAGTCAGAACAAAATTATGTTCCAAATATACTAAACGGTGGAATTCTTACCAATTATTTTTGTACCACAAAAATAATACACAACTCTAAAAACCGGTGAAAAATTAGATCAGCGAAAAAGAACTAATAAAGTTGATCACGAAAGACAGTTGTTGATATAGGAATAATGAAAACATGTGGTCTCTCTGCACTTCACTGCAGGGATGCCAGATTTAAATAAATATCTTTTCTACTCATATAAAAGAAATCAATTTTTATTAATAAAGCTTGCTTCAGATAGCATTGGAGCAAAGGCAATTGTCTGTATTTCAGTTATTTATTATTAAATTCACGATCTTTTTCTATATAAATGTAGCGTTTTCTTCATAAAAAATACGGATAAAATTATTCGTCACGGTTTCGAAGGAATTCTCGTTTTTTTTTCTTTTCATACGGCTCATTAGGTGGCGCACACCTTCTTCGTCCATCGCTTTAGCCATCTTATTCCACCAGGTCGTCATCCGATTGATGTCTTTGACAACCTTCCCCTTTGCCTTGAGTCTCCTCTTCATGATTGCCCAGTATTTCTCAGTAGGGCGGAACTGGGGGCAGTTGGGCGGGTTAAGGTTTTTCGGAACAAACTGAACCCCTTTCTTTGCATACCATTCTTGAACGACTTTGCTGTAATGCTTGCCAAATCTGGCCAAAATATTACGGGATGGTCGTGGGATCTAATGAACGGCAAAATTCGTTTTTGGAGACACTCTTTTTGATATAGTTCCGATGTCATTGTCTTATTTGTAACAAAAACTTACGTTTTTTGCCACAGCTGCAAATGCCCTGCTAAATCATAATTTTTTTGGAAATTTGTCGGCAAAAACAAATTTAAATTTGGCTGGAACATCCCCCCAAGTCGTTGCCAAGTGAAATTTTTGACCTGGGATTTGCCCGAAGTCAGCCTTGACATAGGTTTCATCGTCCATCAGAAGACACCCGTTGAACTTTATCAGCACCTGGTCATATAGTTTCCGAGCACGAATTTTGACCTCACTATTCTGTTTTATGGTCCGATTTGGCTGTTTGCTAGCTCGATACGACTTGATTCCTTTCCGGAGTCGAGTTCTCCTCACGGTACTATGGGCAGCACCGAATTTTCTGGCCAAATCACGGTCCGACAGAATAGGATTCCTCTTAAAAGTCTTCAAAATCTTCCGAATCGTCGTCAATGTTTCCTTATACCGTTTGATAACGCGCCATACGGTATTTCTGGGCAATTTCAGCTGTTTAGTTAGCTTAGATGCAGACCACAATAGATTTTCCAAACAACTGTGCACATTTTTTCCCTTCTTTCGGCCTCCATGTTGATTGTTTACAAAGTACAGTCGATTTGCGGAATGTCAAAAATAATACGCGAAGCTGACAAAATTCCCGACACGTGGGCGCCAAGAACTTCCAAATATGAGCAAAAGTTTGTTCCAATTCTAAATGAAGCAAGCTTTAATAAGTAGTTTAATTATAGACAATAAGTGGATTACCGCTAAAAATGTAACTTTTCTGTGAAAAAAATCTTGTAACTCACTCGCTCGCCAATATATATACTTCGGCCTGTGATGCTTCGGCTTTCCAAAATTTCGGCTTTATGTGGTAGATAAGAACATCGTCGGCCTTATGTATTTCGGCCTTTCGTTATTCCGCCTTTCGTATTTGGGCCTTTTTTTAAACTTCCATATCCAGTGGTTCCTAAAACAAGAAAGAAAAAACTACTTAGAACTATTGTTTATAATTTATTTAGTTTGATATTGCCTCATCCCACGAAGCATTAAAGTCAGTTGAAGTAAGAAATCATTAGGTGTTGACTGTGTACATATGTTTGCTTCTTTCTTAATTTGTATTGTTTCCATGGCATTTTGTCGGAACTAGTCGACGCTTATTAACGAAGGGTCAATAAAGTTTTTAATATTACTGAACCAACTGGTTCACGATTACTGACCCAAAATTTATCAATGGAGTTTATCTTTGGCCTTACCATTCGCAAAATTTTCAAGTTATAATCACGAGCTTTCGATTTATATTATGAACTTTCAAGAAATTGAAAATGGTTCCGTATCAGACCCGTGCGCAAGAGTCAAACAAAGGGGTGGGGTATAAGGGTTGTGAGGGTTCAAGGGAGGGGAGGTTCAAAAGGTGGACAGGCGCAAAAAATGGCCTTGCACTTTTAAGGGATAAATATCATTTACATTAGAAAAAAGGAATACTTCAAAATAGTCAGTCGTTCTCCCTGGTATGAAAAAACTACCCACCCGGGTTTAACATGTTTCTCCGGCCCTGGAAAGGTACTCTGGAATCTGCTGCGAAGTCTGTTGAAACAAAAGGTCAAATTCCATAAAAGGAATGTAATACCAAGGCTTTGCTAAATGTCGTTACCACATAAAACACGCAAATTAAAACCGTCTTTGACAGTTCAATTGGAATTAAAATAATGTCTCCGCTAGTCTCTGGTTAAAGGATTATTAGATAAAGTCAAATCATTACCTCCTACCCGACCTACTGGTTGCATAAAAATACTTTCAAACTACTATTTTTTTATCTGAATGGCAATCCCTGCCAGTACAACCTGCAATAAATGTTTAGAATAATACAGGAATAAAATTGGATTTTTCTGTTAATTTATATTCGAAAAGTGGATCACTTACGCATTTTCAATTTCTTTGTACCGATTATTTACTCACCCATTGCTTGGCATTTTTCGATTGACGTGTAATAAATTTAAAACATCGGCACACTGTGCAGATGCTCTAAGCGTTTTCATTCAACATTCAAAACAGCGCAGAAGTGTACACAGCAATAAGCAAAAGTTCGTATACGCAATTTTGTTGACAGGGGAAAGGTTTGCGAGTGCGACAGTATTTTGTTTAATGAATTGCTAGACCTTAGATTTTCGTTCATCTAGCTCAAGCCAGTTGGAATAGTTTTTTTTTTCTTTCGGCACGGTATCTGGTCGGAGAATGTCGAAAGTGTACAATGCTATAATCACTTCCACGGACCGTTTTGTGCCCAACGCTCTTCGTCCACTTTGGAATCATGCTGCAGGTGAGCGCGATCCTCATTCTTCTGAAGGTCAAGTTGATTGGCCATGACCATTCATCGATCACGCTATACAACATTGAATTACATAATGGTGTTAATTTTTTTGTTATTTGTGTTCCATTATGAGTTTGAATTCCGGAATTGACAAATATGAAGCCGAACGCAGTCAAGCGTGTTTATCAGTCTGTAATCATTCCCATATCTAAAGTGTACCGTATGGTGCTATTTTATTAACTGTATTTTTTCGTTCTTGTAGCATCACAACACTTACGCAATTGATTAATTTGTTTTTGTATTCCATTTCTCATCTAGGACCTAAAACAATATTTTTCTGGGCACCAGTATTCAAATGGGTAAATTGCTGCCATCCGATATTGAATTCGTGTATCGTAGTAACTCTCATGTTATATTTTAGGGTCTGGTCGTTGCTGGATTGAGTGACCTTCGCCGTCCCGCCGACCAACTGTCCGTGTCGCAAGCGGCTTCGTTAGCTGCCACCGGTTTGATTTGGTCCCGCTATTCGCTGGTGATCATTCCGAAAAACTACGGTCTTTTTTCGGTGAACCTGTTTGTGGCAATCACCCAGCTGGCCCAACTGTACCGTGCTTGGGACTTTTCCCGAAAACATCCAGCCCAGATTGAGGATAAAAAACCAGATCTGTAACCGCACGCTGGTACTGTTTGGTAATTGGCAAAATATCCAGCCGGTTTCGGATAGTCGTTAGTTTTCGGTCGCAAGTTATCTGTTTTTGTTACAGACTAATTATGAACGACTTTCCAAAACAAAGCTAGTGCCATTCACCAACGTAGATTGTCGAGATTTCTAACGAAAACTGTTGAAATTCCTCCGAAGTAAATGCGGCTCATTTTCAAAAAGCTTTGCGATACAAATCTGGTCCTTCGAAGAAGGTGATTTAGTACAATATAACAATTTAATACATGATTTAAAACTTTTGGGGTACGAATACGGGTTGGTATGATGTAATGTTTCGTTATTGGGTTCCAGTAAGAATTGATCTGTCTGTTTAGAGATGTATTTTGTGACAGATTGATCGAAAATAAAACATATATGAGTGAGTTTAATCATGTAACTATTTCATACTGTGTTTTTTTTCTAAAACTGTCCGATTCAATGTGAAGCAATACTATAATTAGGCTGATGGCCATCATCAGAACTTTCGCAGAGTGTGAAAACGATTATGTGCTGAAGTACAGGATCAATACTTATATCTAGAATGAACACGAACGTTTCTCCTCTGTTCAGAGAGCGAGCCTATCCGAGTGTCTGCTCCCCATGTTAGAAGCGACTGATTACTGTCCTTGTGTCAACGAGGGACTAAATAGGCCTGACACGATGGCCCTCCGGCGAGACAGGAAAATGGTGCAGGCCTAACAAGCCGTCCGTAAAAAAGGAGTTACGAACAATCAAGGAATACGACTCGGAATAATCGGCAAGGACCTACGCGACGAACAAAGGACTACGATTAGAACCTTGGCACATGGAACTGCAAATCGCTTGGCTTCCCATGATACGACTGAACCTGTGGCACAACTCAGGTTGGCGGTTCAATGTGACAGTTTCGTTTTAATCACTCTTTCGATTATTGTGGTGTGATTAAAAAGATTTTCTTTGATATCACTATTCTGTTTGGAAGTCGAAAGTTTCGGGTATCATTTCATGAAGAGTTGAGTGGTAGGACTGGATAAAGTGGAAACCGCTTGGTAATTAATAGAAGAGAAAGTAAACAAAGAGAAACTGTCACTTGCTTATACGTCCTTTTGAAAAATTAACCGAGAAATGTCATTGAGTTTTCGCTCATTTTATGAATGTTTTAGTGTAAAAGTAAGGCGAAATACGCTATTTCATTACACTCCAGCCCACATTATCAGATCCAAAAAGCGGCCCTTACACGATCATTAAAAGTGTCATTACTAAAAAGTAATGACACTTTTAACGATCGTGAAAGGTCTACGAATTCAGTAATGACACGAGTAATGATGGAATTCCGGATTTTCCATCATTACCAACATTATTTCTTCTTATTTTTTTTTGAGGAAGTGCTGAGTATCTTTAGAACTATACGCGAAAAAATGACGAAGTGTCGATTTAAATTGTTAATATTTCATTAACCTTAACGTTTCAATGACAAATCAAATTTATTTTCAGCTAAACGAAAATAAAAATATTGCTATTGCTATTGCTGGAGTAGTTACAAATACTCATCATTAATAATGAACGTGTAATGCTAAAAAGTAACGATGTACAGTAATGCAGTGATAACGAGCGTTTGAGCAAAAGTGTCATTACTTAGTAATGACACTTTTAATGATCGTGTAAGGGCCGCTAAAGGATTCCGAATCGGCGAGAAATTTTCATTCAGAGTTCCATGTTGAAATCATGTAGAATTCCGAATCAATTCCAACTCCAGTGCAACAACCGATTCCGAATGAATTTCGCCTACAACCGGTTGGTTCGGAATTGAGTGAGAAGATGCGGAATGAATTGTCAATTCGTTTTCTTTTTATTTTTTCTCGTTTTCGTGCTGATTTATTTCTAAATAAGAAATTTATATAAGACATGTACGGCGAGATAATGACGCAATTTCGCCTGGACAATTTTGACAGCAGCCAGTCTTCTGACGGTTGCCAGAATTCCTCACAAGCGGGTTACACTATTTTACACGAAGAGAAATGGAGCATGTTTAAAATAACAAAACTGTTAGCAGATTTTCAAATTTGATTTATGATGCACTCTAGCTAGAATATTATTGTTTTGAACAATTTTTTTCCTTCAACATCAACAATTTTCTCTGTTTGATTTGAACCAAAATTTTGGTCTAGTCAAATGAACAAAGTATTTGTTTCGGATGATTTTATTGATGAAATAAACTAACTATTTATTATATGTCACCCAAAGTTTAGTTGATGTTATCGACCATGTCTACGTTGATTAAATCCTGATATACGTTTATATCAAGAAAAAATTTGGTTCAATTTATCTATGATCAAGTTTGTATTATGACAAAACTAACTTTACTGTTTAATTGAACCATACAAGTTTTATTTCTTATAAACCATAGCAATTTTTTCCCGCGCGAATAAGCTAGAGCATTTTTTCTCCCGCGGATAAAGTTTGTGTGCGTTTTTTTAAGTGAAATTTTTTCTACTTTTTTCATTTTTCAGGAATTTTCAAAAATTGAAGCGTATGTATTGTTATTTCATGATATTTATGAAAATTTACATTACACAAAAGATTTTTTTTATAACAAAATATTTGATGATGAAGCACCAAGTCATTGAATACTAATTTAAAGACCAGGGCTTGTAGTAGGTAAATGATTGGATCGTTACGACAAAAGGGCTACATGTCTTGAAATTTGGTAATTTCAATCAAAAACATGATTTTTATGAATTTGAAAGTGAAATAAAAGTACTATCATAAATTACCTTCCGAATTAGTTTGAAAGAAATCATTTTATTCTTTAAACAAACAAAAAAGTATGATTATAACATACAAAATGTGAGTTGAAATAACTAAATTTAAGTTCATTTATTTCTACTAAAAAGTTAGTAAATTCGAAGCCCTACAATTATTAACTTTAACTAGAGTTTGTTCTTTTGGAACTATATTTTTTTTATTTAGAAATAAACTGAAAATCAGCACGAAAACAAAAATAAAATCGGGAAAAAATAAGAAGAAAAACGAATTGACAATTCATTCCGCATCTTCTCAATCAATTCCGGTTGGTTCGAAAACCAACCGGCTGGAGGCGAAAATTCATTACGAATGAAATCTGATAATGTGGGAACAAGCGCTCAACACGCGACCGAATCTAACCGCTTCCTCAGTGGGTTCGCTATTTCTCGTACAATTCCCACAGATTTTCGAACCAATCGGTTTGGAGGCGAAATAATTTCCGAATCGGTTGGTGCACACGCTTTGATTCGGATTTCAAACTGAATTCCACATGGAATTCTGATGAAAATTTTTACCCACTCCTGATTTGATTCGGGATTCATTCCGAACCGATATTGAGCAATCCCACTTAGAAAAAAAAAGTACGGGTGTGTAATGTCAGAGACATAACTGAATGTCGTGAATACGAATAAAACTGACACGATTTCTTTATACTTTCGAATTCGAATTGATAGTTGATCGATTGTGTGAATTGCGAAACTTTCTCCCTTTTCACTACTAAAATTTTCAACGATTTTTGACGTCGATTATGTCATTTCGGATTTGCATATTTCATTGAAAGAAGCTACCAAGATGCAGTACAGGATTCATTTCTGCCTTTTAGAAGGACCAAATTGTGGAATTCTCTACGATATTCAGTACAGTTCGGAACATTTTTCTTGAACAATTTTCGCACAGCGAAAAGTGCACGAAGCAAATCAAATTATTTTGTAAATTCACTAAACTGATGATTTCTACCTTCGATTTGCAAAGAAGTAATCTTAGATAACATTTAGAGCCATTAGAACGGCTGATTTATATAATGTTGTCCACTTTTCGTTTCTTGTTTTCTTTCTCTCCAATGCAAACTACAGCAGCTGATGCAATCGTCCTTGCTTGAATTGAAACTAGCTTTGCGTACAAACCGACACATCCGCTCGCATTGCCAAATGATACGAACTGGTTTAATGCGTCTTCTCGTCTTGACGACCGGAAAGCAAAAGAGAACTACGACCTTAGCGTTTGAGGTTTTTAACCACGCAGAAGGTGCGCTCTCCGATGCCGCTGTTTGAATGCGTCTTTCTGCCGCGACGTCTGCTTCCATCCAACGCACAAGAAGAAATGATCGATTTTCGCATTTTTTGCATAAATATCTGTTTATTAATCTTATTTTTGTGTATTACATCAACATTTTACAGTACAAGTGTTTTGACCCTTTGGCCTTTCATCTTGGCCTTGTTCATACGATTCGTTATTGTTTTGTTTCTAACTTTTATTTCAAACAACTAATATTTATTATGAACAAACGATGTGAACACGGTGAGGATACGCTTAACACTGAATGCTGAAGAGAAAAAGCACAGCTTGATTTAGCGGGAAAATATGTGATAATGTGTAAGTGAGCAAAGGGTCAAACAATACTACAACATCTTCCCATTTCTATAAAAACCTTATTCTAAAAGTGTAAATTAAAATCTTGAAGTTTTTTTGGTGTTCTCGTTGATCTTCTGGGTCGGTCTTCTTTTGTCGGTGTAACAGAATTATTCCCTTCTAGCCCACTCGGCAACGGCGACGGTGTAGCAGCGTTCGGTATTGTTGGCAGTCTACTAATTTCAGCTGTCAACTCAAGTCTGAAACATCGGGTATCGTATGAGCTTCACGATTTAACAGCTCTCTTCATGCAGGAACTTCTCCAGGTGAAATATCTGGAACACGACCTGTGCCTTCCTGGGCTTTATGCCCCGTTTACACTTCTGCTGGCTGCCAGCATGCTGGTGTCAGTGTACTGCCCTCTTAGGAAAAAACGTTCAACTGTGGTCCAATGATCCAAAGTATTAGACCAACGAAGGACCACCGTTGAACGTTTTTTTCCTAAGAGGGCAGTACACTGACACCAGCATGCTGGCAGCCAGCAGAAGTGTAAACGGGGCATTAAGTGGATGCTGCGAGCAGGATGACGATTGATCGATTGGCAGCGTATTAGGTTCCTTACGCGGCTTCAAGTGAACTAGTGAGCGACGATAATTATTTCCACCTACATTCACTGTATACGAGCGCTCGTTGAAACGGTTGGTGATTCTCCCTTTTGACCACATTTTGGATGTTTCCGGATTCAATTGGACGTAGACAGGAGAACCAATCTGTAGCTCAGGTAATGCTCGTGCTTTTCTGTCGTAGTTTAGCTTTGTGCGCTTACGATTTGCCTCTATTTTAGTTGGTACATCTTCTTCTACCTTTGGTACCAAATTAGTTGCAGCTGTTGGAACACTGCATCTTGTGAAGCGAGACAACAACCGAGATGCTGGACTGGATCCAATGTTATTGGGGATATTTCTCCAGTGCAACAACGAGAACCAAAAGTCGTTGCCACTTTCTTCTGCTTTCTTCATGAGTTGTTTCGCTATTTTCACTGCTGCTTCCGCTTTTCCGTTGCATTGCTGATGATGTGGCGCTGATGTAACGTGCTCGAAGTCCCACTCTTTCGAAAAAATGACCATCTTATTATTGACAAAATTTGTCCCATTATCAGTTATTACTCTTTGAGGTACTCCAAATCCCGAGAAGTTTTCTTTGCAAGCGTTGATAACTGATTCGGGGCTTAAGTCCTTTAGAAAATTCACTTCAAAGTAATCGGAGTAATGATCGACGCTGATCAAAAATTTACTCTTTTTACCTCTTTGTTCTGCAAAAAAGACGTCCATTGATATCAGCTGAAAGGGGTGCACCGGTATTTCGTGGCTTTTCATTGGTGGATTCTGCTGAGATGCTGAAAATTTTGCGCAAACTGAGCACTCTTTCACGACGTTCTTTATCTGCGATGTCATACCTGGCCAAAAAAGGTTAGCTCTAGCGAGTCGCAAAGTAGCTTCGATGCCGTTATGGCTTGCATGACAGCAATCAATCAACATTCTGCGCAAAGAATGAGGTACTACGATGCGATCGTTGCGAAAAACCAGTGAGTCCTGAGTAGACAGCTCATTCCGATAGTTGAAGTATAGCTTCGCTATGTCTGGAGCCTGGTCGACGGTTTTAGGCCACCCATGTTGAATGTACTTGATGATTAGTTGCATATGTTGGTCTCTTTCAGTTTCTCTCATTATTTCGTTTAATTTCGAACTAGACACACTCAAGAAGTTGGTGAGTTTTAATCCCTGGATATCCTCGAAAATAGTGAAGATGTCAAGCTTCTTATATTCGTCTTGTGTATCTGAGGTTCGAAGTGGAGCTCGTGACAACGCGCCAGCAACAACATTCTCCTTGCCGGTAACGAACTCGATTGAAAGATTGTACCGCTGCAGATTTAGCAACATGTGTTGCAACCGACGAGGTGCTGAGAGGAGAGGTTTGTTAAACACACTAATGAGAGGCTTATGATCAGTTCTCACTGTCGCTTTCGGCTTACCCACTATTAATTGGTCAAATCTGATGCACGCAAATAGTATCGCTAGTAGCTCCTTCTCGATTTGCGCATAATTTTTTTCAGTAACTGTAAGTGTTCTGGACGCGTACCCGACTATTCCATTCTTCTGGTACACTACAACTCCAAGTCCAATGCTACTTGCATCACACTCGATAGTTAATGGTTCGTTGACATCATAGTATCGCAGTGTTTTAATATTCGAAACTATGGATTTCACTCTATTGAACTCTTCTTCTTCGATAGATGACCATTGCCATGGAACTGATTTTATAATCAATTTGCGTAGATTAGTCAAACTGGCACTGAGGTTACTGATGAAACGGCCTAAATATGTTACCATTCCCACAAATCTATGTACTTCTTTGTGGTTTAGTGGTCGTGGGAAATCACGTATTGCCGCAATTTTGTTTTCATCTGGCTTCAGACCTTCATCGGTAAGAATATGACCATAAAACTTCACTGAACGTTCACATAACTTTAGTTTCGCAATATTCAATTTGACATTATTGAGCTCCAAACGACATAGTAGTTTCTCCAAGCAAATGTTGTGATCCATCAATGCTTGCTCCAACGTATCACCGGCTCCATAAACGAGCAAATCATCTGCAATACATTCGACACCTTTTAAGTCTTGAATCACCTCTTGCAACTTGATTTTGAAGATTTCAGGAGCAGGTGCGACACCAAATGGAAGGCGTATCCAACGGTATCGTCCAAAAGGTGTCCAGAATGTGGTGAGTTTACTGGAAGCCTCATCCAACACAACGTGCCAGAACCCTTTTTTCGTATCTATGGTGGTGAACACTTTTGCTTTGCCTAACTCGGGTAGTACTTCGTCCAACGTAATAAACTGTAGGTTGGGACGCTTTAATGCTTTATTGAGCAAAACGGGATCCAAGCAGATACGAAATTTGGAACCGGGTCCTCCCCGCTGTACAATAACTATATTGCTAACCCACTCGGTGTGTTTAGTTTCCTTGACAATGATTCTTTCTTGTTCAAGCTTATCCAACTCTTTTTTCAGTTTGCTTCGCAATGCATTACAAAACTTCACTAGACCAAGCTCACGAGAAGCTCTGGCGGAAAGCAATGGACGATGATCTACATCCACAACTTGAAGTATCAGTAGGAATCTCTTCTCCAACCGTCGACATGGTATTTTTACTTGACCCAGTACCTTGATGGGGTTACCACCAAAGCTTTGCAGTTGTAACTTCGATGGAAGCAATGGTGGATTCTTCTGACCTGACAATTTGATAAGATAATCATGTCCTATCAGACTAGTGTTTGCCCCTGTATCAAGTTCGCAAATCACTTTTCTCCACTTATCATTGAACTTCAAGTTCAGTTCTGCCAAAACACTTCCCCCGGTAGAAGAATTATCGTAGATTTTTCCAATTTCATATTCCTCTTCTTCTGATGAAGAATCACTTTCGGAATCCTCCTCGAATTCATCGTTTTCCTTTACTTCTTTAATGCGACTCGACTTCCGGTTTTTTGCGTTTCCCGTTGCCTTGCACACTTTTTCGAAATGGTTCTTTCTTTTGCAGCGATGACAACGTTTACCGAATGCTGGACAGATTCCTTTGGCAAATTCATGAATGTCCCCGCAGAATTTGCAACGAAGTGATTTGTTCTTCAGGTATCCGGCGCTTTTGCTGACTTTATTTACATCTGACGGTGGCGATACTCCAAGATCGAAAGAACATTTAGTTGCAATTTGTTCGGCACGGCACAGATCGATGGCTTTCTCCAGATCAATTTCCGGAATAGTAAGCATTTTGGTTCGCAATTGCGGCCACTTGTTAGCGGTTACGATCTTGTACGTGATCAATTCTTTTTCCATATCCCCAAGCATCGCTACCTTCCCTAGCAGTTTGAGTCTAGAAATAAAATCGTGTATGGACTCTTCAACTAATTGCACGGCAGAAAAAAAAATCGAGGCGGTCAACTATCACGTTTCTTTTGACTACCACCTTGGCCTTTATCGCTGTTAGCGCTGCTCGTAGATCCATTTGCTCTGCTGGAGACAACTCGAAGTTGAAGTACTTCTTCCTTGCTTGCTCTCCTATCACAGACAGTAGGTAGTTGACTTTTCTAGCATTCTCCGTAGCGGGCCATTTATCCATGCCAATAGCTTTCGAATAATTATCCCAGCTCTTCTCGAAAAACTCAAAATTTTCTGCCATATCACCTTCAACTGCTAACGGTGAAGGCTGCGGAACAGGAACATTTATGGGCTTTGGTTGAAGCTCCGGTTGATTTCTGCTTTGTGCTGACGTTGTTATAGCACTCATTAGTTGCGTAACTAAATTTGTCTGATGTTCCAAGAACATTCGGAATTGATTTGGATCCATATTGATGAGGATAACCACTTCACAAAATTTTAAAGTTCAGTTTTCACTTTTTTTACAAGATGGCTGCCGACACTACGCCACCTTTTCTCGTCGGAAGAGAAAGTTTACTGAATTTTTTCCGCGATTTCACTTAATGACGCCGAAAAATATTCTCAGAAGCACGCGACTACTTCTGACACCATGTTTTGTTTCTAACTTTTATTTCAAACTAATATTTATTATGAACAAACGATGTGAACACGGTGAGGATACGCTTAACACTGAATGCTGAAGAGAAAAAGCACAGCTTGATTTAGCGGGAAAATATGTGATAATGTGTAAGTGAGCAATGGGTCAAACAATACTACAACAGTTATTAATAATAGATGTTTTAGTTACTCTTGTTTTACATACTAATGTTTAATCATAATATTTATTTTAATTATTAATAAAATATCTACCTACTTATAACTATCCCTAATCTAATACGTACAAATTTTGAATTATTTGTATTTCAGAGATTGAACATCTCTCTTCAAATTTCGTGCAGTATTGTTCGAATTTTTGTTCTAGTATATCCAGGGAGGCCATCTCATGTACTTCACTAGTCCTTGTCCAAGGGGGTAGATTTAGAATCATCTTTAAGATCATACTTTGAATGCGCTGAAGCCTAAGTTTGTGTGTTCGTGCACAGCCCCGCCAAACAGGGACTGCGTATTCAATTGCCGGGTAGATGATTTGTTTATAGACAGCCATCTGATTCTTCAGGCACAGTTTAGATGTTCTACAAATCAGCGGATACACAGACCTGATGAGTATGCTGCATTTTTGAACGATTTTGTCAACTTGTGACCTGAATATCAGATGTCTGTCAAAGGTGAGTCCTAGATAGATAACTTCGTCGGACCATTGGATGACCTCATCACCGAATCGAATGCGGCATTCGTCTGATGGAACAAGTTTTGGAGATCTTGAATGTGGAAACAAGATGACCTGAGTTTTTGCTGCATTGATCACAATTTTCCAGCTTGTAAAATATTCAGTTAGAGCGTTCAGACCTGTCTGTAGTTTATTCTTCAGAGCATTAATGACACGACCTTTGTAAAGAATGGCAGTATCATCAGCAAATTGTGACTGAACACCACCACCCGGAAGAGGTGGGATGTCTGATGTAAAAATGTTGTATAGAATGGGACCTAGGATACTTCCTTGGGGTACACCAGCAGGAATAGTAAATCTTTCTGAAAGTGCATTATTCAGAGAAACCTAGAAAGCTTTATCTGCAAGATAATTTTTGATAATTTTAATAAGATACATGGGAAAATTATACCGATGCAGTTTAAACACCAGACCATCGTGCCACACATTATCGAATGCCTTTTCAATATCCAATATTGCCATGGCAGTCGTTTTGGACACTGATTTGTTTTGCTGGATGACGTTGTTAACCCTTGTGAGTTGGTGGATGGTGGATCTTCCTTTCCGGAACCCCCCCCCCCCTGTTCTTCTAGAAATATATCCTGTTCATCTGCGAAAGCAAGAATTCGCCTTTGTATTGACTTTTCAAACAGCTTGGATAGGGCAGAGAGTAAGCTGATGGGCCGATAGCTCTTGGAAAGGGAAGGATGTTTCCCCGGTTTCAAAACTGGGATAACTTTAGCTAACTTCCACTTTGAAGGGAAGTAACCAAGCTCCCAGCACCTGTTAAAAATTTTAGCTAAGAAGACAAATGAGCCAATACTCAAATGCTTCAGCTCAATGTTGAATGTGTTGTCGAAACCGGGGGCCTTCATATTTTTGGATTTTTTCACAATAGCCATCAGCTCATTCGCAGTGACTCTACTAAGTGATCGATTTTCGACCACGGTTCCCCTTTTATAACGTTCAGTTGAAGATATGTGCCTGACTACCTCAAAATCGTCGTCCTTGCGCGAAAAACCCAAGCAAAGGTAAAGAGTTTTCCGTGTTGTTTTAAAATTTTCAGAAAACGTAATTTTTGAGTTGTTTGTGGTTAATTCACACTGTTCAAAATATTATCCTAAATTCCTGATCATATTTTTGATGAAATAGTGCAAGAATTATGTTGCTGCCTTTAGTACAAGTCGAGATATTCACGATTAAGTTCTGCCCATTCTTCCATATGGCTAATTTTGAAAAGGCACCCCATAGTAAAGTAAGTCGTATTCACGACAAAACGTTCAACGGTGGTCCTTCATTGGTCCAATACGTTGGATCATTGGTCCAATGAAAGTCCAATCAATCGTTCAACGGGAGGCCAACACGGGACCTTCGTTTGCCGATTTTGAAACAGACCGTTGAACCGAATGCCATTTTTTTCGTTCAACAAACCCGGCAGACAGAGGTCCATTGTTGAACCATTTTTAATATGAGGAGTTGGAGCCCCGTTGAACTATTTTTACTGCAGTTTTTTCCACTTATTTGTTTAAACTAACAATACATACCTGCACAATACTTCTACTTCACGTAGAATAACAACGAATTTCCTTTCTATGTAAAGGTAACACTTAATTTTCACACAGCAAACCGTTCCAGCAAATTGAACGAATATTTCGTGCAATATGTCGTTCAACAAGCGCTCAAAAACCAACAAAATTGAACGGCCTGCTGAGAGGGATTTGACGTCTCTGTTACGCACACCTATGCAGTGAATACGGATATTGCGGGGTTCGATTTTACACTGACGTAAAAACATTTCAGCTGTTTTTCAAAGAACGGCGAATCTTACATTGACAGCAAATGGAGAAAATCATCGATGAATGTTTCGACTTTGGTTTCAAATCGTGTTTAGAAATTATCGTATATTCTCAGATCAATTTATGATTAGTCGATGAATTGTTAGTTTATCTTCAAAAGGCACGCAAATGTTACCACTTTCCTTCTATATCCACTGAATAAATAAACATAAAAAGAGTTTCGCCCTTTTTCGATTTGTTTACTTTTATACTTCCTGTGTGAATTATAAAGATACGCCCTTGCGCATTTTTCATTAAATTGGCTGGTTTTCGCGACTAAGACAAATCTGCGAGTAGTTTTATTGCCTCCTTTACTATTTCCAGTAATAAAAGGTTCGGAAACCATCTAAAATAGAGAAAATAAATAGTTTCGCCCTTTCTTACTAGCAATTGAAGTATCGCCTTGTTTGTTGGCATGGAACACGGAGGGCGAAACTTGCGTAAACAAATGGAATGACAGTTTCGCCTTTTATAGTTTTTTGTATTACTACACACTTAAAACCATTTCTTGAGCTCGGCATAATAAAATGCCGAAACTGATCAGCAACACGTAAATTTGCTGATTGCTCAGTAATCAATACGCATGTTTCTGAACTTCGTTAAATGCATTCACTGATATTTCGGTAAAATGCATCACTTTGCCGAAATTTGGCATAATTGCTTGCTGAATTTATCAGTAAACAACAGATATGCCGACATCAGCAGAGACGTTTGCCGAGATTTCGGAATATGCGCTAGCTGTTGCCGAGATTCAGCACGACAGCTGTCATTTATTGCCGCGTTACATTTTCGCTTCGCATTGTGCGATTATTTTCTAATGAAATTCTCGAGTGAAAAAATGGAGAATCTTCGAAGAAGCGTGGAACCGTGTGGAAAGCGTCCTCGAGACAAAACTTTGGGGGATATGCGAAAAAATAACCCAATGCAAGGAATAATTCAATAGATCAAAGTAAGTTTATTCTTTGAACAATCCGTATATGCATTATTAAATATTGAACATTTTTGTAAGCCAAAATCAATATATATTTTTATTTTCATATTTCCAGCTCGACTCAAGGTGGCCGCATCTGGAAACGCCGCTTTTTATTTATGCTACATGTTTTCAGGTAGGCTTTAAGCACTACTGGCAACAAATTTGTAAGCCTCCTTTAAGTGTTAATAAAATGAATTTTTTATCCTGAATGGCGTGTTTATAATGTTGAGAAAATACAAAATTAATTGACTAGATTTTTAATTACTGATGATTCGGTAATTTATTTTTTTCATTTTTTCGTTTTATTGGATTGCCGAATATTCAGTGAACGTTTCACTGAGCAAACAGTAAATCTTATGCTGACGATTTCGGCAATATTTGACGTTTGTCAAATTTTAGGGTGCCGAGACGCTCAGTAATTTTATTTTTGCCGAGAGGGTTGCTGATTACTCGGCTGTGCGAATCTCGGCATTTTTTTGCCGAGACTCAGCTAAAAAAATTAAGTGTGTAAGTTTGAGATTTTTGTAGAATACGAATTTTTAGACAAAATTGTAGGATTTTGAAGCATTTATTGGTAGGAAAGAGAATCTCGATTTGTTTACTTTTGTAAGATTCGTCCTTCTTTGAAAAACAGCTGATTTATGAATTTTATAATTATACACTGCGGAAAAAGTGCTGAGAGTTTCATTAGTTTAGAACTTATGAAACAAGCAAGAATCAGTTCGATTTCGTGTTGAAGATTTTCGTGAACAGTTTTGTGGTTATCCTAACTGTTTTCTAAGGCTGTGAACCATTTCGCGGTTAATTTTAACTTTTGGTTAAAATCTGACACTCGTGTGGTTAATTTGATGTTGTCAAAAATAACCCTGCTCGAGAACATGGTTATTTTTGACAGATCGATAGTTATTTTCCAACACTGAAAAAAATCTCGCAATGAAAATTCTAATACTAATTCTTTAGTTGAAATTATTTCCAGTGGAAAATAAACCCAAATAACTTTCCTTCCGTCAAACTTTGAAATGGGTCACAGTTTTAGTCAAATTTAACTACTCGACACCAAATAACCACTCAAGTGTCAGATTTTAACCAAAAGTTAAAATTAACCGTGAAATGGTTCACAGCCTAAGCATTGCACAATTTTTCGTTCCAAATATTCTTTCAATAATCGGCCCTATGCGGCTCGACAAAATTCACTGGGCATCTTTGGCATACTCAGTTCGTTTCAGTTCGGAATCAGACGATAATTTGTTCTAGGGTAAGATCGAAGTGATCTCACTGCTAAAGGATAAAATTAACGATACTCACCTTCTAGGTAAAACTAGGCTGCATTAACCAAGAAAAAAATGGCTCCGAATGTTGAAAGTTTATGTTTAAATTTTTCAATATAATTTTTATTTCTTTTGATATTTAAATATTAAACATTATTTAACAAAGTTTCTTCACACCATCCCTTTTATCAGCTCGAGATTTGTTTTTTTTTTCTTTTTTAATTAAATTTAGTTCTTTCTCTACCTCCTATCTTCTCCTCAGTTCCGTCGTCTCTTTATCTTACAATCCGGGATACCGCTCGGTTGCAGTCGATTCTACTACTAGCTTTTCGCTATTCGCCTTCCCCTTACTCCATTCTTACCTAGTTGCGTAGGTTCACCTTTCATATTGACTAATCAGTTTTTGATCCTGCTAGCTTCGTCCGTCCATTAGGTTCTTTTTTTTTTTGCTTCTGTTTTTCGTTTATTTGTTACTTTTATTTACGTGTTTGCTTTAAATTTAATTGTAATTGAACTAATTTCCCAGCGCCTCGAGTGCGATATTTTTTTTTATTTTCGTCTTCTTCGTTTCTTCGATCCTCCTCTGCTAAAGTTTAGTCTCTCCTCTGTGTTTCGTGGATGGCCGACGTCGTCTCCACCTGCTGCTGCTGCTACTTCTGCTTTTCGACCTAAATATGTGTCATATTTGCTATGTATAAATATTTAGGTATGCATTGTTTGTTTTCATTTGCTGCCGACGGATAGAATTTCATTTTTTTTTCTAATTGTTAGACATATCTGTTTTGACCCTCCGTTCCTTCGATCCTCATCTGTCATCCATGCCCCGCGTTCCGGTATGTCTTTTAACTGGTTTGTTCTGACTTTGTAAAGTATGTAAGAGTGTGTGTGTGTGCTCAATTGATTTAGCTTATTGCTGGGCGCTCGAACAATGGTTTGCTTTTTTTGTTGTTGTTTTGTTTTGCTGCTGGCTTTCAACGTATGTAAAGTTGTGGATTGTTTAGTTTTAGTTTTCAGAGAGTTTGAAGTTTGAAATGTGCTGTGAGCCTAAGGTGGTGGAATGTGTGACAGATGCTAAAACAATATCTAATCTAAGGAAATGAGTGGATCACACATACGACGAGGGCACGGTTGTTGAGCGTAATCAACGTGAGTGAAAATGAGAGGCTTCACGTTTTTTTTTCTCTCTCGAACGAAATGACATGGTTCGGGTGCGATGAAGATAGAAAAAAAAACGAGCGATGAGCTGTGGCGATTGAAAGAGAGGGAGAGAGTTTTTTTTTTATTGTTATGAGAGCATGTCGGATGTGATGAATTGTGAAGGAAAACAAAGGAGCTGGTGATTTTATTTCTTTACTGTTGTATTTGAAAGGTTTCTGAACGGTAACTGTTTAAAGTGTTATGATTAGGTTTCTAGTAATTATTCATTCTTGTTTTTTTTTTGTCGCTTATAATTAAGATTTTCTTCTTTTATTCACATTCCTATATGAATATTGTTTTTTTTGTTTGCAGTATGCTAAAAATTTGATTTCTTTTAGTTTTATACATTTCTTGTCTAGCTTGATTTCGCTTCTGCATTCGTTTTATTTCTAAGATAAACAACATTTTACTTCCCATTCCTAAAAACATTTTCACTCTATCTATTTGTTTTACTGTTTTCTTTTAATATTTATATATATACATAATTCGTTATAATGGAAAAACAACATGAAAGGGATGACAGGAAGAGTTTTTAATTGGTTTAATTAACTTTCTTTTTTTTTTTGTTTGTTTCTTGAGAAGATAGTGCAAGTTGGTTTAGGTTTTTATTACAATATTTTCACTATTTAGAGTTTAGAGTGGATTCCACAGGTTCTCCGTCTTAGCTGCAAAGTGGTGTACTTTTAAAAATGTGGAAACACGTGTTTTCGCCTACTTTAGAACAACAGAATGCAAATGTGATGCCAGTTTTGTTTTTTTTTCTTTGTGTGTGTGTGTATTTTGGTAAACCGGAATTTCGTCCGCCTATTCGTGTTAAATTTGCCGAAGGAACTTTTGAATTCCGAGCTTGTGATGACTTCGGGTCTACTAACCCAAAACGAAAAACACAAAAAACAGCACCGAGTCCTGGGTTTTACGGGGAATAATCGCGGTAGTTTTTCTAGGTATTGTCTATGTTTATTAACAGTGTTTTCTTCTTCTTCGTCTTCTTCTTCTTCTAGCTGCTCTGCTTCCCACAATGATAAAGCGAACTTGAATGTGGTTCTTTTCTACTGCCAAACGAATGTCATTAATGTGAATATAAGCGAAGTCGAGTGACTGACTGGTTTTGTGGGGGGGGGGGGGGTGGGGGGGGGTTGTGCTGGATGAAAAAATGGCGATCTCTAGCGCGAACGTTGATATCTCGACTTTAAAAATAATGTCTCCTAATGCCATCAGTTTTACCGTCTTACAAATATAAATAGATGTAAGGTTCTTTTTTGCTATACTTTTTTTTCTTCGTTTCTTACTTGTGTTCTTATAAAGAGAGAGGGTTACAAAGAGTTGAATGTTTTATTTTTTTTTCTTCTGTTTGATAAACGAATTCTGCTTTCTAGCCGTTCTATAAGAATACACTTTTCTGCTTCTGCCATTTGCAGTTTCACCGTAACTTGTTTGATTTAATTTTATCTCTAGTTTTATTTTGTTTTTTTCGTGATATAATTTCGCCCACGGGCATTCTATATCCGAACCTTTTTCGACGAGTCTAGCCCGTATTGACGCGAGCTAGACCGGCTTTAGAAAATCAGGGACAGTTTGATGTGAAATACTGGACTTTGCTGTTCGCTTTGTTAATGTTTTTTTTGCTGCTTGCTCGCTTAATTTGTTATTTAATGTTTTCTCTCGTAATGGGATAAAATGTATAAAATGACCTAATTCTTGTTTTTTTTTTCTTGTGTGTCTGTGTGTTGTGGTTATGCATGCATAGTTTTACTTCTTAAATAGTTTTTTGTTTGTTTTGTTTTGTAATGAATGACTTGTTTTGTTTTTCGCTTGACTTTATTACTACATGTATAGGTACTTTAATTTCCATCAATTTGAAAAGCAAAACCAAAAACTTATGGCGTTTGTTTTCCTTCGTTTCAGACTGTGACCGACTCGTGAATCGTGAATATCGTCTGTTCAATCCGCTGGTAAGTGCATACTTTCATGAACAGAAGTAAAATTGAAACAGAATTTGAAAGAAATTTTTGGCCAAAACTAGGTACTAGTTCATTTGTTTTCATTTCTGCTAGTTTTAGTCCGTTTATGTTGAACCTAAAACGGGTTGTTTCGTTAGATTTGATGTCATCAAGTAATGTTTTACTTGGGAAAATTGTCCTACTCTCTGCTTTTGTGTTCTAATTCTATGGTGTGTGTACTCTTCATACTCCAACAAATAACAGCAATAGAATTGTCTACCATCACAACGTTTTGTTTTTGTTTATCAATTTGAATACAAACAGTTTTTCATTTTATTTCACTACTATGGTTTGTCAATATGTTTCTGCAAAGGGATTCACTTCATATATGTAACTTTTTCATTTGTGTGCCTAGAGCTAGAGCTGGTTTTTGTTTCCTTTTCTTCAATATATATAAGTATATAAATCTATTTTTTCGGATGGCAATTCACAAACGTAACTTACCCACCACCGGGAACGACCGGTCGGTTGATCGGTCGTTCGTGGTTTCGGTAACTGCTTCGGCATGGGTTTTCGACACTGTGTTGTTGGTTAGTAGAAATGATTTGGATGTGGATTACGGTGTGGGCTCAGCGTTCACAAAAGACGGAAACAGACTGTGTTAGAAACGAACCTAAAACCGATCAATTCTAAGGTGTCGCGTCCTGCACACTTCCTCCGTCGTCCGTAAAAGGGGTCTGGATTGCAGTAGTTTAGTAGGTTTCCTGTCCTCTAGTAATGTTGGTAACATTGTACTATCTGTGTTACAAGTAGGCTTCCGAAATTGTTTTCTTTAATTTCCGCTCTCTAACTCCTTAAAACTTGAACCGAACCAAAATCACATCTTAAAAAATATTCCTCTATCATCTACGATTTTTTTCCCCTTCGTCTGATGTTTGTATTTGCAACTGTGTCTATTCTCGTCTGGCACCTGGGAACCGTAGTCTCAAACCGAATTAACTAACGCTCTCTCGTTCGCTCTGTGTCTGTGCATCTTAAGGCAATCTCGTTTGACTGATAATCCTCTCGACAAAATCTGGGACAAAACCATACCATACCGGGGCAGAATGATAACCAGCGAATGCGATGTTGTCAATGAATGATTGTAACTAAAAACTAAAATAAATTGCAAGCTTGACAGTTTGTTTTTTTTTCTGTTGGTAATAATTTGTTTAATCCCGTATATTTTCCGTTTAATTCGTTCATCTGCTTATACTCGTATATACGACACTTTGTTTTGCGTTGCATTTTGGCTAACAATTCCCACACTCACACAGTGTTCTGTGTTCCGCTTCCGGGTCCTCTTTCCTCCCACTGTTCACTCTTCGTTTGGATATAGTAGTTTTACTTTGCGTTTATCGCCGTAAACTAGATTATTAACAGTTAAATGTGTAATTGGCTATAAATAATGTATTCTGTTTTCTAATTGGGGATTGTGTGTACGGGGAAAAATGTCTGTAAACTGAGAACGCTCTTTCATTTTAATGGAGTAAGATTTCACGTGATGTGTGTCACTTCCTAACCAATTCGGAATTCAAATGAATCTGATCTAACAATCAAAAAATGGTTCTAGAAAAAAATACCATTTTAAACTTTACACGTCACATGTGACCTCACTCGACAGCGAACTCTATCTCCCTCAAGTCGAGACCTCAAACCTAACCCAGCTTAGTACGAACCCAAGTCACTTTCGTTGGCATTGTTTGCCTGACGAAACTGACCGGGATTCGTTTCCGGGTTTTTGAGAGCATGGAACTCAAATTTTAAGTAATATTTAAATTACCTAAATATTGACAGTTTCGTTCCACAACTTAAAAATGAGTAGATGGATGGAAACTCAAATTTCGACTACGTGCGTTTTCAATGAAATTGAGTGGTGTGTCACTCATTTTTGAGTGGTACGGTCGATGAGTGTGGCAGGGCCTGAATTTCGGACCGCCTACTTCGCCTGGAAGCAATACTTCTCGATAAACATTAGAAAAGGTCTCAAGTGCAAATGACAGTTTCTCTTTGTTTACTTTTTCTTTCAATTATTACGGCATATTCCTGTATTTTTCAACAAGACATTTACGTCAAAACATACCTTGGTGTTATATTGAATTTGAATGTCATACGTTTTGGTAGGGATGTCAGAATAATTAGAATTCGAATGGTTAGGAGGTTTTTCGTTTCGCGAACTAACAACTGGCACGATTGTTTACGGTAGTATAACCGTTGACGGTAACACGTAAAATGGACATGCGATTGTTCTTTTTTCTCTCTAACCGACGTGATTGTTTTTGTTGCCATAAGTGCAGTTTTGAATAGAATTGAAAACCAATATATTAATGGTTTTTGACTTTTGAGATCCACAATTGATTTTACAATCGAGCATTGAATACAGAGAAATGTCAAACATATAACAGTGAAAACCAAACTATTTTGTTCGAGGAAAGTATAATTGAGACGGTCCGGCATTTCCGCGTCACCTTCCCGTAAAAAAACATTGTTTTTACAGCATAAACAATCGATTCATAATTAGATCTATGGGTAACAATACATTTTATTGTATCTTGAGAAGATTTTTTTCATTTCCAACGATCCAATATATTGTTTCTTCGATTCTACTATTGAATTTATTTTACACGTGGTGTTTCAAACAATATGCAAACTGTACATTTGATTGTTTTCCAAGAAAACATGTATGAGAAAATTTTATGATTTGAATTGTTACGATAATTAACAACCTATTCATTCTTTTGTAAAAAGCAAGTTCACAAATAATTGAATAGTGTATAACAATACATTAAAATATTTTTCAATGGTCAAGACAAAATTGTGGAAGGTTTTGTAACCGACGTTGCCAGGCATTAATGGTGACGTTGTTTGCGTGTAAATACGGCTCAGATGGTCAAAATTTCAGAAATTTCAGCGTCGGTCGAAATTAGTTTAATATTTTTCAGTTCACACGTGCCGGATGTCAAGACGTTCCGTGACGGTGACATTGTGTGTAAATGTCTTCATAAGAATTGCATTCAACTAAATTTGACGGTGACGGAGGTTGACTGAGACAAACCGTGTGAATCGCACTTAAAACTATACGACGCTAAGGTATTTTGTTCCGGTGTGGCGTACATCGGGGAAGCTCGGTTTTTTAGACACCAGGACGGACAGTTTCCGAATATTTCAAAGGTGTAGCAATACCACAAGAATTCTATTCAATACCACAAGAATAAAAGCCATGAACTGCGTTTTGTAGTAAACAATTTCAATAATAGTGGGTACTTTTTGGCTGTTGTCCCGGGTTGGCGGTTCAATGCATAGGACGCTGGTCTTACAAGCCAGCTGTCGTCTGTTCGAGCCCCGACCTGGAAGGATTCTTAGTGTCAGTAGGATCCATAGTACTAGCTATGCAATGATTCTGTACACTAAGGCTGTGAACCATTTCGCGGTTAATTTTAACTTTTGGTTAAAATCTGACACTTGAGTGGTTATTTGGTGTCGAGTAGTTAAAATTGACTAAAACTGTGACCCATTTCAAAATTTGACGGACGGGAAGTTATTTGGGTTTATTTTCCACTGGAAATATTTTCAACTAAAGAATAAGTATTAGAATTTTTATTGCGAGATTTTTTTCAGTGTTGTAAAATAACTATCGATCTGTCAAAAATAACCATGCTCTCGAGCAGGGTTATTTTTGACAACATCAAATTAACCACTCGAGTGTCAGATTTTAACCAAAAGTTAAAATTAACCGCGAAATGGTTCACAGCCTAAGAATCGGCTGCGGAATCTGTTGAAACAGAAAGGCCAAATTCCACCACAGGAATGTAATGTCAAGACTTTGCTTTTTAGTACTTTTTGGCAACTAAAGGGTGATTTTTAAGAGGTATGGGATTTGATTAAAAAAAACAAAAAAATTAAAAGAAATTGATGGAATCTTTATTGGAATCGATAGAACGATCAATATAATTTAATGTTTGAAGATGATTTCATGCAAATGTTGGCCGCGGTTCCGCTTTAGATGGCCCATGCGCAAGGTCCAATTTTTGGCACACTCTCTCTCTCTCCAATATATCGGCCGGTATTTCACGGAATAAATGCTTCAATATTGGCTTCCAGTATGTCAAACAAGGAGCCTTAATATGGCCCCACAAGAAATAGTCCAAATGCGCGCCTATTGACGGGCCCAAAACGTGAGATAAATTGTTCACCGAAGGCGGCTCTCAATTTGGTAATTGTTTAACGTGCCGTGTAGGATGTGACACCGTCTTGTTGAAACCACATTCCAATCATTGTCACGCCATTCACAGTAACTTTTCGCCTATCATCGCCATTCGACCACACCAAACAGTGGCTTTTTTTGGGATGCATGGATAGCTCCTGCAATGCTTCTGGCTGGTCTTCACTCCAGATGCGGCAAATTTGCTTGAACCAGAAAAGGGGCTTCATTGCTGAACACATTTTTTCGATAAAAAAGTGGATCTTCCTCCAACTTTGCCGTTGGACGTTGTAAGTCGATTCATGATTAAAATATTTACCAAACTGAACAAGTTTAACATCGACACAAGACACAATTCACGCATGATCTGTCAAACACAGTGTTGCCAAAAAGATACCAGCCAAAAATCACCCTCTATTTCTATTAATTGGTTTCCGTACATTCCATAGCTTAGTAATTATGATGAAACGCGGAACATTCGAAAAAATCGCTACGAGACAAACAGATTAATGATTGTGATTGGAACCTTCTCTCAGCGGCCCTGACAGGCGTTAAAAGTTTTGCCACTCGACCACCACTCGGCGTCATCTAATTTAAAATAACGACGCCAAGACAAGGCTTATGTATTTTGTAATGAAAACAAACCCAGTTCCGTGGGGCGGTTTTGTATTCGTTTTATCGCAAATTTGCTATCAAATAGCCTTATTATTATTGTCCTGTTTGATGAAGTGTCTTACCATTCATAAAGACAAAATCGCTCCGGCACCGGAGTTATTTGCCCAGTTCATTTTTGAGATCGGATCTACAAAATCCAATATAATGAAAAAAAAAATTTTTTTTTTCGGCAGACTACAAGGAGGCCATGCGTTTCTCAGGTTGTCAAAATAGTGAGAGGTAAAAAACCATCAATCAGAAAAAATCGAGTATAAAACACAGAATGAGAAGACTTTTTTTGCTGGTTCCGATTGTGGCTAAATCGTTACATTCGATTCAAGGTAAAGTATAAAGCAGGGAAAAAAATAAAGAAAGACATTTTCCCATTTTTTTAGCAGAACCAACACGTGTTCGATTCGAGCCGTATGAAAACTCAAAAGCAAAAAAAAAAAGGTAGTTCCGACCTCTAAAGCTATGAACCATCTCGTGAATTATTTTAAAAATGAACAGTTGAGTTAGTCAAAAATAACCCTGCTTGAAAGCATGGTTATTTTTGATTGAGAAGAAAACTAATTTCAGACCTTTCAGTCAAAGAATGTTCTTCTAACGTTCGCTGTATTCCAATTACTTTCCGTTTGCCAAACTTTGCAATGGGTCGCCGTTTTATGGCGTTTTCGTTTTTAATTTGCACTACACCGGTGCAGTGCTACACTGAGGCATGAATAAACGAACAAAACTGACGAAAACATAAACAGTAACCATTGACTACAATAAACGATTCCATTGCACAGAGCTACACCAAACTTTTGATGAGTGCTACACCAGTGGTATCGGTGCAGAAAAAGTGTAGCACTGGTGTAGTGCAATTGGCAAAAACGAACGGATTCAGTGCACCTTTCGCTACACCGGTGTAGTGCAATTTAAAAACGAAAACGACATTAGTTTAGTTTCACTACTCGATAGAAAAACGAGCGGTTGTCAAACCCTTGCTTTAAGTGTACAACATGCAGCTGGAACAAATATACGACGGCTGCCCGCGTAGAGATATTTATGCAAATTGTGATATGGCGACATGCGAATGCTTAATGCAGGAAGCAAATGACCAACGATGTGTTAACTTTGCAGCACCGCTCCCGAAGAATGGTAGCCAGGAGAAGCTTCCCCTCTCGCAAGGACATCCATAAAGATATCGGAAGATCCGGGGGCAACGATAGCCTTGTCAAAATGGTTTTCGAAAATGATACTTTTCGGATAAGAAGATGGGGTGTGTTGCCGATCTCAAACTGACAAACGCTAAGTTATTTTCAATCGAACTATCAGTAAAAAAAAAGGGCAATTTTCGACGCTTTGACTATTGACAACCTGTGTCTAACATTGCCATTATTATCGAGTAAAATTGAGTGTCCAACTTCTTTCACTAAATGAGCAACAATTAACTTATTCTTTTCTTATTTAACTACACTCTTGAGGCTCACAAAAGCCGCCAATCACGTTCAAATGTGATAATTAAAAAAATAAAACAGACGCAAATATCTCGCTAACTTCCAACAAAACCACAAATATGGCAACACTGCAGGGTGATGTTTCATTTTCGTCTACAAATCAGGAGGTGGGTGGAAACAAAGATGGTGATGAGCAATCTGCTTTAAGTATGGGTGTGTGAATCGGTCTGTATGTGTGCTACTTTAAAAACTAGAAATTGTAAAATGTTTCAGGAAGAAAAACGTCTTTTTGGTTTAACATTAACAGATGCATTTTTGAACACTGAAACAAGTTAAGGTAAAATAGCTTTTTGCACATGCTCCTCGGAAGTTTCATTCTAGTGGATTAATAGAATATGAAAACAGAAAGAAAAACGTGTCTAATCCGATGTCATATAATCTATATAATCGAACAAATCTTTCCTTTGTTCGGATGATAAAAACAAGAGAAAAACAGAATTTAAAATTCTTTCGCTTTCATTGGTTAAATATAAGAGCTCTTCTTTTAGTTTCACTAACTTAACATTCAACTAGTAAAAATGGTTGTTAAACTGTACCCTTTTCTCAGTTACTAACTTTTTCTACTACCATTTTTTTTGTTGGTTTGTTTTATTTTTGTTTACATACTATGACTGCGTTTCAACATGTATTATATGCACATCTCCGCAATGGTTCCTCTCTATCTATCGACATTGCTGGCTTCCGTTGTGTATGTGTGTGTATGTCTGTGTGTGAGGTGTCTATCTGTTTGCTAACATTCAACAATGCTGGACTGAGACAACAAAACAGAGCAACAGAAAAAAAAACAAAAAAGTTGGGCGCACTAAATGGCAAAATGATACGCCTCTAGAACTCTAGCGAAGTAACAAACAAACAAAAATTCAATGATTCTGCTTGTCACTGTGTCTGTATGTGTGTGTATTTGTGTATGCTTATATTGTACAGTGCACTTTTTTTTATCCCTAATCAAAATTCTACCCGCACAGAAATCGAAAGAAAAAACGTACAATCTAAAATGTGTATGTAATTTTTTGTTTAATATATATGTGTATGTGTGTATGTGATTTGCTTTTCGCGATTTGCACAAACAATTTTGCTAACAGCTAAAAAATCTTTAGGCCTGGCCCGTAATATATGAAATTTGAATATTTATATTAAAAAAAACTTAAATAAAAACATCTCTTAAATTATAGAAGAAATAAAAATAAAACACGGAACTAAACCGAAACATTGCAAATAAAAATTCCAAAACAACTGAATAGTATGATTGGAATATATTAAATAGAAAAAAAAAACTAGTACGACGCTGCGGGAGTTTTCCGCTGCCATGACAACAGTGTAACGCGTGGACTTATCTATTCGCTTAGATGTGAGAGGTGTTATGATGTTTGTGTGTGTTTCGTTCTTGACTGCAATGTGTTTGTGTGTGTGTGTGTGTGTCGGTGTTTGTTTGGGTTTGGGTGCAATGTTTATTCCTCACTTATCTATCATATATTGTTTAGTTGTTTTACCTTCCTTTTTTGTTTTTTTTAAACTGAGTTAAAAATGTTCTTTTTTCAATCGTTAATTACCTACTAAAATAACAATTACTTTAATATAATTATTATTATTTCATATACGTTCACACTCGCTTATTCTTTCTTTCTCGGTTATTTTGTTATTTGTTGTTGCAACATTTCCCCATGGACCGCACTCCGGTCGTCACATACCTACTATTAACCAATACGAACCCCTGTACACGCACACACGTTCATGTTTCTCATGTGTAGAACACGCGTACGGGATGATGTACGCCTGAAGTATGGGTTTGTGTGTGTGTGTCTGCTTGTCTGTGTATGTTTGTGTGGATGTTTGATTTGTTTTTACTTTCATTCACTTTACTGCGTACCGGCGGCAACGGTAGGACCGGTTTTAACGGCCGCTCCCGTACTCGTCTGGCAGGCCCGTTTCGCTTCCTCCTCCTGGATGCGCTGCTCGATCAGATAGTGAGCAACGTTGATGGCATTCGGTGCGCCGGTAATGGTAACGATGCGATTGCGGGTTCCCGGCGCGAAAATGCCCTTCTTGGAAATCTGAATGTTGGCACCGGACAGGTGCTGGATCTCGACCAGACTGCGACCGGCGGGACCTGCAAAAGTTGAACGGGAAATGGTGGTTAGACGAAGTTAGGGCTGTCTGTTGTGAGGTTTTGCCTTTTTTTCTACAAACTAAAAGGCCCATAACATTCCTGCTTTCCCATCACCGTGGTGTTAGAAACAGTCTGCGCTGGCAGCTTTAATCTACTATATTAGATTAGGGGAGACTGGCTTACTATTCACGTTCGCATTCCATAACCAGGTTAGTATGAGAGTAAATATGCTATGATATGCGGGTAAAACGTAGGGCTTGTAGTTTTGATTCTAACGATATCCAACTGGTCGTCAAATATTTGTGAATATGAAGCCTTTCGCCTCAAGGCAGCCACTAAGGACCTTTGATTTTTTTCTCTGCTCTTAACAGAGTGGTAAGTGAATTGTCGATTTCAATTTTTTGGTTTGCGTGATAAAAATTCCCGGATTTTAGAAGAAGCCTAAATGGCCTCTGTTACAATTGTAATTTTGCAACAAGAATTTTTATGCTCTGATTGTGAAAGAATATAGAAACCAAGCCAGTAAGATAGCCCCTTATAGTAACTTTTTTTTTGCGTTTGAACGTGATAATTGAACATTTGTCCATTTGATTTATCCCATTTTTTCGCACTATTTGGAATAGCTAGAGATCATCAGCGAAAGATGAGCGTGGACATTAGAAAAAAAGATTCATGGATTCGTTTGATTCGTTGAAGTACAGGAAGAAGAGCAGAGGCCCAAGATGGCTGCCTTGTGGAACCCGAATTGGAGCGATAAACTCTTTGCCACAGAGTAAGTTTATCTTGATTGCTAATCGGCGATTATTGACAATACAACGCAGCGCCCAGTGTGTCCGCTACTAGCGACTGTAATGGCCGTGGTTAATTTTGTCGAAGGCAGTGGAAAGGTCTGTGTAAATCAAAGGCGAGTTTGTAAACCACTGGACATAGCATCCGTCACAAACGTCGTAAGGGATAAGAGATTGGTAGTCGCTTGCTCGTATTGGTGAGCGAATATCCGTGTACAATTTTGCTTCCGCCGTTTCCCGATAGGTGGCTGTACCGGCTGAGGCTGGTCAAAATACATAGATGATAACGCCTTCAAAGGAAGTGTGTACAGTGCCTAACGAATTGTCATCGCCGTTTCAGTGACAGTTGTACTTGTTTTCGTATTATTCACGCTCGAAAATGTCCGTTTATGTGCCCAACTCTCGCCATTTGCGGGAAGTTTTACTTTTCTGTTACAATTCGAAACAAAATGCAACTGAGGCGCATCGAATGCTCTCAGAAACTTACGGTGATGCTGCTCTGAGTAAAAGAACGTGTCGGGATTGGTTTCAACGTTTTAAAAAGGGTGATTTCGATGTCAAAGACAAACATGGAGGTGGAAGAGAAAAAAAAACCTTCAAAGATGAACAACTAAAAGCATTGCTTGATGAAGATTCGTGCCAAACCCAAGAAGAGCTTGCCGAATCGTTGGGAGTGAGTCAGCCAGCCATTTTAAAACGTCTCAAGGCCCTGGGCATGATTCAGAAAGAAGGAAACTGGGTGCCGTACGAGTTGAAACCGAGGGACATCGAGGGACGTCTATTTGTATGTGAGCAACTGCTTCAAAGACAAAATCGTAAGGGGTTTTTACATCGAATCGTAACCGGTAATGAAAAGTGGGTTCGATACGATAATCCTAAACGCAGAAAATCATGGGGCATGCTACTTCGTCGAAGGCAAAACCGAATATTCACGGCGCCAAGGTTATGATTTGTATTTAGTGGGATCAGCTCGGTGTGATTTATTACGAGCTCTTAAAACCGGGTGAAACCATCACAGGAGATCGCTACCGAACGCAACTGATGCGCCTTAGTCGCGCGCTAGAAGAAAATCGGTTACAACATCAAGAGCGACATGACAAAGTCATCCTCCAACACGACAATGCTCGGCCTCACGTCGCAATAGTGGCCAAAAAGTACCTGGAAACGCTGAAATGGGAAGTCTTGCCCCACCCGCCGTATTCCCCAGATGTCGCCCCTTCTGACTTCCACTTGTTCCGTTCGATGGCACACGGCCTGGCAGATCAACATTTTCAATCCTTCGAAGAGTTGGAAAAATGGATTGCTTCATGGATAGCGTCAAAAGAGGAAAACTGCCGGAAAGATGAGAGAAAGTTGTCGCTAGCGAAGGACAATACTTTGAATAATACATCTGTAAGCACTTCTCCAGCAATAAAGCTTTTAATTTTGGAAAATGAAGCAAAGTTGTACACCTGATAAATCAAATGTATTTTTCAAAAACTCTCAAGATATCGATCTAAATATTTAGCGTATCTCGTGGAATAACCAGAAAAATGATAGGAAAGTTCGACTTCTTCATAATGAACTCTTCACTGATTTCTAACCAGTTTTATTTCCAAATAGCCCAGCAAGTTTATCTTCTATGAGAAACCCTTCTACAATTGACCCGGATCTAGAAGATTGATGTTACATTTGTAGTGAATGGATTACTCAAACAGACTTTGATTCTGATCCAATCTACCAATAATATTGAAGATAAAGCAATGATTAATTCAATTAAAACCTTAGAACTAATCGGCTAGGATACAGATCTCATACCGGAAGCAATGTGAACTCTGGAAATAAATTGAATCATTACATGATTGAAGTTAAGAGTCTATCAGTTCCAAAAGCTCAAATTAAATTTGATTCTCCTATCATAAATTGCTCCTGGGTCGGCATCATTAACAAAATTCTTGTGATCCTACTACGAAATTCATAGTTGAGCACAGAGCTTAAAATTGTCACACATTCTCAATGAAAGAATCTAATACAAAAGCCTAATGTTCAATATTTTACTGTATCATTCGTAAATGATCGACACCAGAGCAAACGAAGAGAGTCGAAGCTTTTTCGTTTCTCATTGACTTTTTACTCTTTCCTCTATGACAAGACGAAACAAAACTAACGTCAGCAGAATTTCAATTCTCACTCTTTCATGGATGTATTAAAAATCTGCGACGCTTGGCCTGAAACAGTGATTAAAATATGATAAATCGAAATAATTACACCATAGAACCTCCTTGGAAACCAAAACTACTACAAATTCGAGCACCAACAGGTAAAAGTCATTGTGAAACTTTGTTCTGTCATTTTCGATTCTCAAAGCTTCGGTTGAATATCAACACTGTAAGCTATGGGATTTTCACTGAAAACCGCAAATGACTGAACGGGAAAATGGAAGAAAGAACACAATTTTGAAACTACTGTTCCGCTTATGTCATTGACTAGAAATGTATCTCGTTTTCATAATTTGCAAGCGAAACTGAGAGTGGCATTATTTCTCGTCATTTTCGTCTATTTTGAATCAATGAAAATGACTTTTATTAGCTCTGGTTGAGAACATGCAAAAGAAAATTAAACACAGATTCACAGAGCAAATCCAACCATATTCTAAAAAAAAAACGAACCAGTTTCTGCTTTTAAAGAAGGAAATTAAATACTCCCTGCAAACGTTGGATAAAGTCAAATTCGACAACTTTTTCTTTTTTTTTAGTCCTGTTGAAATCAATATCTCACACAAATATGAGCAAAACAGCAAAGTATTGTCTCCAGATGACATTACTGAGACAAATTATGATGGAACTAGGGCAATCATTAGTAAAGTTGAAGAAAAGCTCTGATGCTTTCTGATTGATTGATTGAACATTTTTGCTGAACTTTTCGCTAAAACGCAAAATTGGGCGTTGCCTCCAACTTTTCAAAAAAAATCATGATGCTGAAAATTGTTTCTCATATTTGAGCTAGTAATATTTTTCCCGGTTTTGCTCGAAAATTTCCGACTTTTCCTCGTTTTTCCGTCACTTGCCACGCTGCCTTATCACAATCTAACACTAAAGAATGCACTCGAAAAATGTGTAACACTTTGTTTTTAGAGCAAATTGGCTCAGGTGGCACGTTACTCTAATTATCTGGAGATTTGCACCTTGTCTTCTAATCATTTTCCTGGTGAGAAGGGAAGTATAAAAGAAACGAGGAAAGCCCAGTCGGTGTTGAACAGTCGTTCGCACCGCACGCGTATAGCTCTTGGCTCCTGGAATTTTTTTCTGGCTACCTAGAGTTTCATTGATTCAAGGCTTCAGTCTTTTTCAAGGCTACCTGAATCACTAACTAAGTGACTAAGTGATACAAAGAGTGATATTAGAGTGACTAAGTGATACAAAGAGTGATATTAGAAGGACTAAGAAATTAATCAGCCTTTTTTAAGGCTAGCTAGGAGTCTAATCGAAGACTAATTTAGCCTAGTTAATTTAATTTAAAATTTCATTAATTTCAAAAATGCCTGCGTCCAACCGGAAAGGCAACAAGCCTAAGGCTAAAAATAATTCAATACGGAATAAATCACAATCCGTTATTCAACATTTTTCTAATAACATTCACGATCTTATAGAATCTGAATGTAAAAATAAAAGACAACGGACGGATTTCCCTTCCGTTGATCCTATGCCGTCTAACAATATTTACGAGATTCTTCCTGAATCCGATTGTAGCGACATAGAAGAAAATTCTTCAAAAATTCCCAAAATGGACGCTTGTCGTTCTGGGAAGAAACATCAATCTATGCCACCAGTGACGGTGATGATTTCCGACTTCAAAGCATTCCGTACTGAGCTTTCTACTTTTCTCCCGGAAGTAAAAGTCTCATTTCAAATCGGACGAAGAGGAGAATGTCGAATCTTGGTGGATGGATTGGAAGATTACGAACGTCTTATTCGATATTTGTCCGAAAAACTTCATAAATTTTATTCATATGATATAAAATCAGACAGACCCTTCAAGGCTGTCTTGAAAGGATTATCAAATGATCAAAGTATTGATGAAATTAAAAATGAAATAAAAGAATTGCTTGGTTTTGCCCCTTCCCAAGTAATACTTATGAAAAAAAGAGCGAATGGTACTTCTAAACCACGCTCTGGAATTTCCCATGAACTTTACCTAATACACTTCAATCGAAGTGATGTAAACAATTTGAAAACTTTAGAAAAAGTACGTTTCATTTCCCACATTAAAATTCATTGGGAACATTATAAACGGCATAATCGTATTGCAAACTTAACGCAATGTCGTCGTTGCCAAGGCTTCGGCCATGGAACCAAAAATTGTCATATGGATATACGGTGTTTGAATTGTGGTAAATCGCATTCGAAAGACGTTTGTCCAATGAATGAAACCACTGATAAATTTTCATGTTCAAATTGCAATGGAAATCATAAATCCAATTATTTGAAATGTCCTGTCAGGGAAAAAATTTTAAACGCTCGTTCGCTTAGACAACAAGTCAAATCAACGACCTTAAATTTACAGAACATACCTGAAAATTCTTCTAAGGCACCTGCCAATTCGTCTTCTAACGAAAACAATTTATTGACAGGTAGATCGACCTCGTCATCATCTTCTTCTAATGTCAGTTATGCTGGTATATTAGGTAGAAATCTATCTCCTATTTCTTCTAATGTAAATAATCAAAACACAGGACCGCCTTGCAGTTCTTCTTCTAACGAAAACAATTTATTAATAGGTAGACCGGCCAAATCATCTTCTTCTAATGGCAGTCTACCTACAAATATTCCTTCAATGCCATTCGCTTCTTTAAATGAAGTCGATTTAGGCGATATAACTGAAAATAAAATGATCTACCTACAAGATCAACTTTTTCAAATGATCATCCAAATGAATTCGACTTCATCACTTTTTGAAGCATTTCAAATCGGATGGAAATTTGCAAATAATATTATAATGAATTTAAAATTTAACAGTGATGTTAAATAATTATTTGAATATTTTAAATTGGAATGCTCGATCTTTGAAATCGAGTGAAGATGAATTTTATAATTTTCTCAAAGTTCACAAAATTCATATTGCCATTGTGACAGAAACTTTTCTTAAACCAAATGTAAAATTGAAAAGTAATCCACATTATGTGGTTCATCGATTTGACAGGTTTACTGGAATTGGTGGTGGAGTTGCCATTTTTGTCCAACGGCAAATTAAACATCGAATTTTACCTTCTTTCAATACTAAAGTTATTGAAAGCTTGGGAATCGAAGTTGAAACCATTCATGGAATTTATTTCATCGCTGGAGCATATTTGCCATTCCAATGCACCGGCGAACAATTAAATTTCTTTAAAGGCGATTTGCAAAAACTTACAAGATATCGATCGAAATTTTTCGTAATAGGGGACTTAAATGCTAAGCATGTCCAGTGGAATTGTAGGCAAAATAACAGTAATGGTAAAATACTTCATAATCAACTCTCAGCTGGTTACTTTACAGTTCTTCATCCCAGTAATCCTACTTGTTTCTCTTCCGTGAAAAACCCGTCTACAATTGATCTGGTTCTAACAGATCAAAGTCACATTTGTAGTGAACCGATTACTCATGCTGATTTTGACTCAGATCATCTTCCTGTAACATTCAGACTTTCCAACGAAGCTATAATTAATCCAATTAGTTCTATTTTCAACTATCATAGAGCTAATTGGTTGGATTACAGATCTCACATTGAAAATCATGTGGATCATGAAACTATTTTAGAAAATTCTGCGGACATCGACACAGCAATTGATAATTTGAATCATTATATTATCGAAGCTAGAAATCTTTCAGTTCCCAAAGCTCAAACTAAATTAAATTCTCCTATCATCGATGACAATCTTCAACTGCTCATTCGGTTGAAGAATGTTCGTCGACGACAATATCAACGTTCTCGTGATCCTGCTATGAAAAACATAGTTAAGGATTTACAAAAAGAAATTAAACATAGATTTACTCTTTTGCGAAATGAAAATTTCGCTAAAGAAGTTGAACAAATTAAACCATATTCTAAACCTTTCTGGAAACTTTCTAAGGTTCTTAAGAAACCTCAGAAACCAATTCCTGCTCTCAAGGAAGGAAATCAAATACTTCTTACAAATGGTGAAAAAGCTCAAAAGCTAGCTCAGCAGTTCGAGAGTGTCCACAATTTTAATTTAAACGTTGTGAGTCCTATTGAAAATGAAGTCTCACTGAAGTATGATCATATTTCAACCCAAGTGTTATCACACGATGACATTATTGAGACGAATTTTGATGAAATTAAATCAATTATTAGGAAACTCAAAAACATGAAGGCTCCTGGTAATGATGGAATTTTTAATATTCTTATTAAAAATCTTCCCGATGTTGCCTTGAGACTCCTGGTTAAAATTTTCAACAAGTGTTTTTCATTAGCTTACTTCCCAAAAAGATGGAAAAACGCTAAAGTAATTCCTATCCTAAAACCTGATAAAAACCCAGCAGAAACATCAAGTTATCGCCCAATTAGCTTACTTTCTTCTATCAGTAAACTTTTTGAAAAAATTATCTTGTTAAGAATGATGACTCATATAAATGAGAATTCAATTTTTTTACCAGAGCAGTTTGGATTTCGTCATGAACATTCAACTACTCATCAACTTGTCAGAGTAACGAACATGATAAAATCAAATAAATCTTCTGGGTTATCCACTGGAGTTGCTCTTCTAGACATAGAAAAAGCATTCGACAGTGTTTGGCACAAAGGTTTAATAGCAAAAATGTCTGATTTCCAGTTTCCTATTTATTTGATCAAAATGATTCAAAATTATTTAACTGATCGTACTCTTCAGGTTAGCTATCAGAATTGTAAATCTGAATTGCTACCCGTACGAGCCGGTGTTCCGCAGGGTTCGAGTGTAGCTCCAATCTTGTATAATATTTTCACTTCTGATCTTCCAAATCTACCCGTTGGTTGTCAGAAATCGCTATTCTGTGACGACACAAGTCTGTTAGCCACAGGTAGAAATCTAAGAGTGATCTGCAGTCGCCTACAAAGAAGTTTAAATATTTTCAGTGATTATCTGTCAAAATGGAAAATTAAACCAAATGCAGCAAAAACGCAATTAATTATCTTTCCTCACAAGCCAAGAGCTTCTTTTCTTAAACCAAACAATAATCACATTCTCAAATTGAATGGCTTGGAATTGACATGGTCTGATCAAGCTAAATACTTAGGTTTAACGTATGACAAAAAACTCACTTTTAAGGATCACATTGAAGGAATCCAGGCAAAGTGTAATAAATATATTAAATGTTTATATCCTCTTATAAACAGAAATTCTAAGCTCTGTCTAAAAAACAAATTGTTAATTTATAAACAAATTTTCAGACCAGGCATGCTTTATGCGGTACCAATTTGGTCAAGCTGTTGTTCCACCAGGAAGAAAACGCTTCAAAGGATTCAGAATAAAATTCTGAAAATGATTCTGAAGCGTCCTCCCTGGTTTAGTACAAATGAGTTACACAGACTCACAAATATAGAACCATTAGATGTAATGTCACATAATATTATAAGCAAATTCCGACAAAAATCGATGCAATCTTCAATTGAATCGATTCGCTCTCTGTATTAGTTAGTAAGTTAGTATATAAGTTCCTTTTCCCCATTACACAATACAAGTAGGTTTAGAATTTTCCCTACACAAAAATCTCAGAATTGCGGAAGCAAATGATGTCTTCATGGTAATAACCAAATCATATATATATAACAGGGCTGAAAAGTCACCACTTGTGGCTGAACACCCAATTTAAATCTTAATAATTTAATTTTAACTCATATTCCAATAAATAGTTATTTAAAAAAAAAAAAAAAAAAAAAAAAAACGAGGAAAGGAATTGTGTGGTGGGAAAATAGCACAACTCAAAAAGAATGTTATGCACCCCAGGAAGGATGTTGAACGATCGTCAGGTGCCAAAATGCACAGTTAATAAAACTGATAGCGACACTCACGACATTCTGCTTTCCCGGATGAATGAAGAACGAGCCGCAATATTTATGAGCAGAAGGTCAATACAGAAAGGATGATCCTCTCCGAAAAGAGCGATGAACCCCTCTGACTATAGCTCTTGACCACATTGGGTGAGAAACGACAGAATATCCTTCAATTTAAGCTCCCCATACACAGATGCAACCATGTTTGGTGAACCAGAACCCCGGATACGTAGTTGCGTCAATGCGGGTCAGTTATATATACAATGATATGAAAGCACCGTAATCGCACTCACACAAATCACACGAATAATACTCCGAGCTCTGATCAGAATATTGTAACGATGTTTGGAAAAATGCAGTAGACATTCGACTTTTTTTAACTTCAAATCTGCTAAAAATCTGCTAAAAATTTCTGAGCGCAAGTTTGGAAGCATCATCAGTAGCTGGCATGTATTTTTAGGAGATTTGCTTTTCCAATAGAGATTACTCTATTGTCGGAAAGTTGTTTTGACAGTGTAAAGTGCACTCTACTCTACTCAGTATTGTTTGGTAAATCATCATGAATAGGTTAACTCTAGAACTTCCAAATCGTGGAAACTCATTTTAAAAATCAGTGTTCACTCAAATCTGTGAAAAGCGCAAAATTCTCTTCAGTGATGAGGCAGATTTTGTTTTGGTTAAACCGAAGATAATCCACACGCCGTTCAAAAATTGCTGAATCATCGGTCCTTTTTTTAAATGAGGAAAGAACGACGCGATACCATGATTGGAAATCGATACAGAACCAGGATCAATAATATTTTTTGCCAAATCTTCAAAATATGTATGTGGACGAAAGATGGTTTCAACCGGATGGTGCCACTTGTCATACTGCGGCCAAAACAATCGACTTATTGAAAGAACATTTCAACGATAACATTATTTCGAAAAATTGGACCGGTGAATTGGCCTCCGCGTTCGTGTGATTTGACGCTACTCGTTTGTTTTTTTTTGTGGATACGTGAAGTCATTGGTTTAGGTGGATCTTATCAGCAACGATTGATGCTTCGGAAATCATTAATCAACGTGTCATTGCTGAAATACGCCCTCAAATGCTTGAAAAGGTTATCGAAAATTTAACCTCCAGAATGAGCTATGTGAAAAATAGTCGTGAGGGTCTTTAACGCTGCCTGACTGTCGGAACAAAACTAAATTCGTTTACCACAAACTCTTCTCTGAAGTGCCGATTGTATTCCACACAGAATCGCGTAGATTTCTGCTTGGAATACAGTACAGTTTCTACCAAGTGAATAAGACTGCTCTAGTCTCATTTCACGTCAGTAGACACCAGCACCATCCTTTGGAGACGATTTAGCTTTGACTGAACTGGTCGGAAGCCATGCAAGCTCTCTTCCACCGCTAAAGAATGCACTCGAAAATTATGTAACACCTTAAATTGGTGAAATATACGGTACAACTAACTTAGAGTGTAATGTTTACATGTGTAAAATTTCGTCCCAATCTTATCGAGTGGTTCTCGAGATGGCTTCCAAGCAGTCCGATAGGTGGATCGTGCAACGGTTGGAAATTGACAATTCGCCCGGTGCAACGAGGCAGCTGGAGGAAAATGAGGCAAAGCGTTCCCGTCAACGCAAGGAAGGTTAGAGATTACTTCAAGCGCAACTAGCAACCTTCGATTCGGAACGTGATCAAGAAGGTTCTGCTGTCTGGTCTGGTTCAACATAAAATAAAGCCGGCCAAACCTGATATCTTCAAGGTAAGGAAGCAGAGGCCGGATTGGTGGAGCCGAAATGCATGAACGACGAGACGTACATGAAAACGGACACCGAGCATATATCCGGCCTGCAGTTTTTCGTCAGCAAGGAACGGCCTTGATGTTCCAGGCGAAGAAAAAAAAAACGGTTGAAAAATACTTGGTGTGGAAGGCTATCTGTAGGTGCGGCATATTCAACAAGCCGTAAAGCGTAGAAACGTCTGTGTTTCGATTGTAAAACTCGTTTGGCGAAATGGCTTTTGGCGAAATGACCCTAACTCACCATGGAGTGTTTTGAGTTCTAAGAATATGTTGGTTATGATGACGACATCTTTCAAGCCAGGACCTAGCAAGTTTCACATTTCGGTAATGCGAATTTTACATCGATAGACTTAGTAAACAATTATCTACTCATTCAGAAGTTGGAGGTAGCGGAATCCGCATAAAAAACCGTATTAAAAAAACCGTGAAAAAGATATCTCAGTGTATTCATAACATCCACTTTCTTGCTGCTTGAAAGTACACGCGGAACTTTTGACAAATGGAAAGTACAGAACAAGTTCTGCGTGAACTTTCTCGCTGTAAGAAGCAAAACAATGTATTCTAGAAGAAGCTAAGAAGTTCGTTCGATTGCGTCACGCGAACTTTCAAATGTGGATATTTGCATGAAAGTCGGGCTGCTTAGAATTCTATTTATGAACTTGGTAAGCTGCTTAAGCCAAATCAGTCCCTTTTATACGAACTTTTGGTTAGTTGGGTAATGAATCTGAAACGTTGCGACTGCTGTGTGTTCGAGACATACACAATCGTGCGCTCCTGTTACTTCTTCAAATCAAATTCATCATAATAGCGTTTTTGTTATTAATTTGAATAGGACTCTTGTACCGACAGTTATCTCATTAGTAGAGTCCCTATGTTATCATGTGGATTATTCAACTTTCAATAAACGAATTGTAATGAAATAGAATTCAATGGCTTTGGTTCGGCTCCAAGAAGCAATACAGCAGAGAAAATAGTAGATTTTTTTCAGAAAAACATTTTTTTCGAGCGAACACCAGATCTGGACGTCTCATGCATTTTAAGACATTTAGCATCAAAAAAAAATTTCGATTTTGGAAATCTCATGTACCCTATGATGATTATTCAAAATCGAAAATTTTCAAACCTTAATCGTCGGGTAGTTGAAGTACCTCGAAAAAAGTTCCCATGCAAAATTTGAGCTAAATCGGGTATGAGTAAGGGGTTCTCATACCCGATTTAGCTCAAATTTTGCATGGGAACTTTTTTCGAGGTACTTCAACTTTTGAGCACAACCGCTTCACAAAATTACAGCGGATCCCAAAATATTGCCACCCTTATATGTATATATGTATATATCGGTACGTGCTGGTACGGAAAAAGAAAACACCACCGCCTCTACGAACGAAGCACACAGCGTGCTTTGTTCAATTTTGTATAGCGTGCAGAGTTGCGACATTAAAATCTATATTAACTCGACATAACTGTTTGCAACTTGAAAAGGTTCCATAACCTACCATTAGTTTATACCCAGAAAAAGTTTTTGATTTTATTCAAGTTTGAAAACAAAAATCTTGACTGAATTTTCTAGTGATGTATTTGAAAATATAAGTAAAAAAAACTACTAGGTGGATTAAAAAAGGTTTTTGTTAATGCCATATGTCTAACCTGAAATGTCGAGATCTACTGTCATCTCTATTTTTTTTTGAAACACAAATCGACTCTGGGAATTTGAAAAATTTTGAGATTTCCTGAAGGCATTTTTTTTCGATATGACGCTAGATCTCAACGTTTCATGCAATTCTAAGACATTCGGCATTACCAAAAAAAATGTTCAATTTCAGAAAATTTCGGATATATTCCCAAAAGCAGGCTACGCATCATCGCTTCTGTGCGGTCCGATCTCGCTTCTACTTATTTAAAGCATAGATACCCAGCTTTGAATTAGTGGTGTCTCGTGACAAAATTTACGTCGGTTGTACACTGCTTATGTGGTATCAGATGTAACAGTTTGTTTTCGGTAAGTGAAAACAAAAGATTGAGGAATGGATATTCGCTTTTGTTTTTCAATACAACCAAATAACGATTAACGATAAACGATGGAAAATATTTATTCCGTATAATCGACACAAAATCGAAAAAAAATCGGCGCTCTGCACGTCGAGCAAATCTGTCAATAATTTTATCAATACAGGGTCCGGCACTCGAAGTGTAACCAATTAAAAAGGCCATAAATTCAGTTTGGAAAATTACTTTTACTTAATTCAAAGTACAAAATGTGTAAAAGTAATACAAAATTCAGAATGGTCTCTTAATCTTAATTTTTTGAACTTTGGATTTTTTTTCGGCGAAGTGACCCACTTCTCTTCAGTAGTTAGCCGGAATAGGCCACAGCCTTTCTTAGTGTGACTTATTTTTAAGCTGCTATTTACAAACTGCACAAATGAATGAAGGATGAGATTCATGAAAGTAATTCCAGGAGCCATCGAATCCCATTTGCCCTTGTTTCAGTGAAGCTTTGTTAGTTTAAATAGAGAGTGGGGACAGAACCAACATGCACATGCCAGATTAAGTCTAATAAATAACCAACACCAATCAGCATGCTTCGTAGCAAATTAAAAAAACAACGACCCAAACAGATTGTTCCCGCAACTGAACAACCAATCGCCAGACACCGGACAGACCAGGAGTTAGTTACAAAAAAAAAAAACAAAACAAGCGTGCAGCGTTGCGTCTTAGATGATATCGAGTTAGTAATCGTATAGATATAAGTAATTAAATGGAGTAAAACAAACAAAAAAAAATGGTGTATACTTGAATCAACAACAAAAAGCGGCCAGATTCGGGGTCTCGATCATCGCTTTCTCAGTTCGCTGTTTTTTTTTGAGCTAGTGTTCGAGGGCGCGGGATATTGTGTTAAAATTGTGCTTCGATCATCATCACCATCCATCATCGTCATCATCATCATCATCATCATCATCATCATCATCATCATCATCATCATCATCATCATCATCATCATCATCATCATCATCATCATCATCATCATCATCATCAACAACAACAGAAACGTCACCAACGTCACCGTCGTCGTCGTCGTCTTAAAACTTAAAACTCTCAAATCTAAGCTACAGCTCCAGCTAAACCTCTTATCTATTTGTACTATCTCACTTTCATTGGCTATTCTTGTATCAGTTTAGTTTTAGTGTGTATGTGTGTTTATGTGTCTTTTAATCACTTCGCACTAGTAGTGGAGACGCGTTTCCTAGAAGTGTTCAAGTGTCTTTTTTTTTTGTTCGAGTTCAGTGGAATATGGCAACAAGTTTACGATTATTGGTCTCGTTGGTTATTAATTGTTTGGCATGACTTTGACAACATTTAAAAAGCAGAATAGATAGTGGATCGAACGGTTCTCTTTCAATCGCTTAAACATAAAGATAATAAACTAACAAAACAAAAAAATCCTATCAACTATCACGACTGGCAATTTTCCTTCACTAGAATCGTTTCATGGGTAACTATTTGACCCATTCGCTCAATCGCTGCTGGCAAAAATGAACCGTTTTTCTTGGGTAAAATAAAACAGTGTCTGAACGACATATTGAATAATAATTATCTAATCACTATAGTCTGGGTCCCGGCTCATTGCTCCATTCCAGGCAATGAAAGAGCCGATAATTTAGCCAAACGTGGTGCTATTGAGGGTGAAATTTATGAGCGACCGATTGCTTTCAACGAATTCTATAGTTCGTCTCGCCAGAGAACACTTGCCAGCTGGCAAGCATCTTGGGATAGAGATGATCTGGGTCGGTGGATGCACTCAATTATTCCGAAAATATCGACAAAGGCATGGTTCAGGGGACTGGATGTGAGTAGGGATTTCATTCGTGTGATGTCCAGACTCATGTCCAATCACTACACGTTAGATGCACATCTCCTTCGAATTGGGCTCTCCGAGACTAATCATTGTGCTTGCGGAGAAGGTTATCGGGATATTGATCATGTCGTTTGGACATGCGTGGAGTATCGTGATGTCAGATCTCAACTAATAAATTCTTTGCGTACCCAAGGTAAACTATCCAATATCCCAGTTCGAGACATTCTTGCTTGTCGTGACCTTTCATACATGAAACTTATTTATCATTTCATAAAGAAAATTGGAGTTTCAATTTAATAAAGGCCCCTTTTAAGACTTAGTTCTGATCCCAGCTGCGTCCATGAGTTCAACCAATAGCTAAATTAGAATAAAAATTATGTAATGATACAAACAAACTCGAAACAGTTTATGAAATTATCAACAAAATGTCTGAAAATAACAGCTTATTTTATAATTTATAGAAGTTAATCGTTTGGTTCAAATAATATTTCCGAGTAGATTTCATAATTAATGACGAGTTACCTAAGATGATATTTAAGCTATAAGAGAATATGTTTTAATAAATTCAAAACGTTGTGACTATGTTAGAATTAAATTAGGATAAGAATGTTATGTAAAAGTGATGCTACGGCGAAGAAAAACTTATGTAAACTGCCTTAAGAAATAAACGTATTTATGGAAAAAAAAAAACTATTTGATGACAAAAAAAAACAGAATCTAAATAAAACATAAACGCTCCAGGCGAGTAAATCATTTCCCTCTTCTGTCTACACTCTAAACGCTAATCAATGACATTAGCGTCATCATCTACTCTTTTTTCTCTTTCCTCTCCCAATTCGTCGCGGTCGTCGTCGTCCGTCGTCCGTGTTTCAAAAGCGATGATCGTTGGCATTTTCTACCGGTGCATTCATCGGAAATGCATACTGTAGAAACGGCGAATAGATGGAGTGAAGATAGGGATTACCTGCAAGTACAACATACACACACACATACTGAATTGGTAGAGGGAGCGAGCGAGCGAATGACTGAGCAGAAAGAAAAAAAAACGGTACGGTACGGTACCCGATGGTCGTCAGTAAGGCCACCGGGACACGGGATTCGGGTTTCGTACGCGGAAGTGACTCTACTACAGAAAAATAAAAACGATAACGATTGAATTGGTGGGATGGCGAGCGGGTGTTTGTGAAAGGGTGAAAGTTGAGTTGGGATGACGCGTGAAAAAAAGGGGTGGTGAACTTCACATCGAGATAGAGAGTGTGTGATCGGAAGAAGATAACATATTTTTATTTTACAAAAGAGATGATCTGAAAAATGGCTAGCTGAACTTGATTTCCCCCGCTTTTGGATGTGGCGAAGTGAGAAGCGCTACTTAACTGCGGTCATGCGGTTGAATTTGGTTGAATGAGCAGTATGTTGACGTGTGAAAGTCGTGATTTGTCAAAGTGTAGAGTTGAGGATTTGTTTCGTCTTCGGCTTTTCGCTGCTCAGCAGTTCAATTTAAATCACTAATACAATGTACCTTGAATTATTTATATTGTCTGTCTAGCGCTTCATGTTTAAATACTAAGTTGCACTGGTAATTCGTATCGCACTGCTTTGCACAGTAGATTTGGAAACGAAACGTAGTAACAAACCAATTCTAATCTACCAAATATTTATTTTCAAATATTTTTCTCATACGGTTCTTAAAAATTCTTAAACACATGGCTTTAGTGTGAAAAAACTTAGCGGATACAGCGTAATGGGTAAGTAGATGTCTTTCACGCAGCCTGGCTGGGTTCGATTCCCAACCTCATACATAGGGTCAGAACCTCTATAATTTGAAATAATTCACATTTACGCATTTTTCCAATAGGATTTTCACGGCTTTCCACAATCGGTTTGTTGAGCTCAAACTTGTTGAAAAAATGAACGAGCCTTAGAACCAAAAAACAAACCCAACAAGCCATATGATGTTTCCATACATTGAAATGCTCGTGTCAGTATTAATCAACGTTTGTGGTAGGGTGCCCAACTTTTTAGGGTCATCTCTAATTTCGTGCACGGTAGTGCTCAAAAGTTTAAACTCCTAAAAAAATCCCTTTGCAAAATTTGAGCTAAATCGGACATCCCAGAAAGTCAATTTCTCAAACATTTTTTTTCGGGATGAGACTAAATCTCACCGTTTTAGACAATTCAAAGGCATTTGGCATCAAAAATTAATTATTATTAGAAACTCTCAGCAGCCCAAAAATTTCTTAAATAACTGCTCGAAAAAACAACTCAAAAACTGCTCTGAAAACTTTTAACAACTGCTCCAAAAGCTGATCAAAAACTGATCTAAAAACTACTTTCTAAACTACTCTAAAAACTGTAAATGATTGATCGAAAATTGCTTCAAAAACTACTCGAAAAATCTGTTAAAAAACTAATCTTAAAACTGTTTAAATATTTACTGGAAACTGCTTTAAAAACTACTCGAAAAAAACTGCTCATAAACTGCTTGAAAAACTACTCGGAAACTACTCTAAAAACTACTCCAAGGACTGCTCGAAAAACTACTTTAAAAACTGTAAATGATTGATCGAAAATTGCTTCAAAAACTACTCGAAAAATCTGTTAAAAAACTAATCTTAAAACTGTTTAAATAACTACTGGAAACTGTTTAAAAAACTACTCGAAAAACTGCTCATAAACTGCTTTAAAAACTACTCGGAAACTACTCTAAAAACTACTCCAAGGACTGCTCGAAAAACTACTCTAAAAACTGCAAATGATTGATCGAAAACTGCTTCAAAAACTACTCGAAAAATCTGTTAAAAAACTAATCTTAAAACTGTTTAAATATTTACTGGAAACTGCTTTAAAAACTACTCGAAAAAAACTGCTCATAAACTGCTTTAAAAACTACTCGGAAACTACTCTAAAAACTGCTTAAATAAACTACTCCAAGGACTGCTCGAAAAACTACTTTAAAAACTGTAAATGATTGATCGAAAACTGCTTCAAAAACTACTCGAAAAATCTGTTAAAAAACTAATCTTAAAACTGTTTAAATAACTACTGGAAACTGCTTTAAAAACTACTCGAAAAACTGCTCATGAACTGCTTGAAAAACTACTCGGAAACTACTCTAAAAACTGTTTAAGTAAACTACTCCAAGGACTGCTCGAAAAACTACTCTAAAAACTGTAAATAATTGATCGAAAACTGATACAAAAACTACTCGAAAAATCTGTTAAAAAACTAATCTTAAAACTGTTTAAATAACTACTGGAAACTGCTTTAAAAACTACTCGAAAAACTGCTCATAAACTGCTTGAAAAACTACTCGGAAACTACTCTAAAAACTGTTTAAGTAAATTACTCCAAGGACTGCTCGAAAAACTACTCTAAAAACTGTAAATGATTGATCGAAAACTGCTTCAAAAACTACTCGAAAAAACTGTTAAAAAACTAATCTTAAAACAGTTTAAATAACTACTGGAAACTGCTTTAAAAACTACTCGAAAAAACTGCTCATAAACTACTTGAAAAAATACTCGGAAACTACTCTAAAAACTGTTTAAGTAAACTACTCCAAGGACTGCTCGAAAAACTACTTTAAAAACTGTAAATGATTAATCGAAAACTGCTTCAAAAACTACTCGAAAAATCTGTTAAAAAACTAATCATAAAACTGTTTAAATAGCTACTGAAACTACTCTAAAAACTGTAAATGATTGATCGAAAACTGATACAAAAACTACTCGAAAAATCTGTTAAAAAACTAATTTTAAAACTGTTTAAATAACTACTGGAAACTGCTTTAAAAACTACTCGAAAAACTGCTCATAAACTGCTTGAAAAACTACTCGGAAACTACTCTAAAAACTGTTTAAGTAAATTACTCCAAGGACTGCTCGAAAAACTACTCTAAAAACTGTAAATGATTGATCGAAAACTGCTTCAAAATCTACTCGTAAAAACTGTTAAAAAACTAATCTTAAAACAGTTTAAATAACTACTGGAAACTGCTTTAAAAACTACTCGAAAAAACTGCTCATAAACTACTTGAAAAAATACTCGGAAACTACTCTAAAAACTTTTTAAGTAAACTACTCCAAGGACTGCTCGAAAAACTACTTTAAAAACTGTAAATGATTGATCGAAAACTGCTTCAAAAACTACTCGAAAAATCTGTTAAAAAACTAATCATAAAACTGTTTAAATAGCTACTGGAAACTGCTTTAAAAACTGTTCATAAACTGCTTGAAAAACTACTCGGAAACTACTCTAAAACTGTTTAAATAAACTACTCCAAGGACTGCTCGAAAAACTACTCTAAAAACTGTAAATGATTGATCGAAAACTGCTACAAAAACTACTCGAAAAATCTGTTAAAAAAACTAATCTTAAAACTGTTTAAATAACTACTGGAAACTGCTTTAAAAACTGCTCATAAACTCTAAAAACTGTTTAAGTAAACTACTCCAAGGACTGCTCGAAAAACTACTTTAAAAACTGTAAATGTTTGATCGAAAACAGCTTCAAAAACTACTCGAAAAATCTGTTAAAAAACTAATCTTAAAACTGTTTAAATAATTACTGGAAACTGCTTTAAAAACTACTCGAAAAAACTGCTCATAAACTACTTGAAAAAATACTCGGAAACTACTCTAAAAACTGTTTAAGTAACTGCTCGAAAACTGCTCCAAACTTTAAACTACACCAAAGACTGCTCGGAAACCGCTCGAAAAACTACTCTAAAACTGTTTAAATAATTGCACGAAAACTGGTCCATGAATTCCTCGAAAAAACTGCTCAAAAAATACTCTGAAAACTGTTTAAGTAAACTACTCCAAATACTATTTAAATAACATTTCGGAAACTCCTCTAAGAACTGCTCGAACAAACTGCTCAAAAAGTTTCTCAAAAACTCCTCTAAAAACTGTTTGAATAACTGCTCCAAAGCATTTCGAAAAACTATACTAAACGTTTTTTTAATTACTGTTCAAAAACTGCTCAAAAACTACTCTAAAAACTGTTTAAATAATTGCTCAAAAAATTGCTCAAATTTGGCAGAAAAACTGTTAAGAAATTACTCTAAAAACTGTTTAAATAACTACTTCAAGAATTGCTAGAAAAATAACTAAAAACTGTTGAAATAACTGTTCGCAAACTGCTCCAAAATCTACTCGTAAAAACTGCTCTAAAAACTTTTCAAATAACTTCTCGTAGATTGCTCGAAGAACTGCCCAAAAACTGTTTCCAAGAACTGCTTCAAACTGCTAAAATACTGCCCGAAAAACTACTTCAAACTACTGTAAAAACTATTAATAACTGCTCGAAAACTGTTCCAAAAACTACTCACAAACTGACCTAATAACTGCTCGAAAAAACTGCTCGGAAACTACTCTAAAAACTGCTCAAAAATTACACTCAAAACTGTTTAAATAACTCGAGACCTGGGAAATTTGAATCTTGGGATTTGGGGTTTGTAACTTGGGATTTGGAACTGGTTCATGGAATCAGGAACTGGGAATTTGAGACCTTGGAAATTAAGGGCTCAAAAATTTAGGATTTAGGACTCCAAGCTTGGAATTTGCAATTTGAAAACCTCGGACTTGAGACTTGAAGCTTGGTACTTAAGACTTTGGACCTACGACTCTCGATTTCTAGGTGTTTGGGGCTTTTTACTTTCTGGTTCTGGAACTGGGTAATGCAACTAGGAACTGGGAACTTCTGGTTTGGGAAATTGGAGCTTAGAACTTAGGTCTAAGAATTTTAAGCTTGCAACTCGGAATTTGGATCTTTGGATTTGGAACTTGAAGCTTGATCTTAGGGATTAGGTCGTACGGCTCTCGATTCGGAGTTCAAGGTTTGTAACTTGAAACTGGGAACTCGAGACCTGGGAAATTAGGACTTAGAACTTGGGTCATACAGCTCTCGATCTGAATCTTGGGATTTGGGGTTTGTAACTTGGGATTTAGAACTGGCTCATGGAACCAGAAACTGGGAACTTGAAACCTTGGAAATTAAGGGCTCAAAAATTTAGGATTTAGGACTCCAAGCTTGGAATTTGCAATTTGAAAATCTCGGACTTGAGACTTGAAGCTTGGTACTTAGGACTTTGGACCTACGACTCTCTATTTGTAGGTATTTGGGGCTTTTTACTTTTTGGATTTGGAACTGGGTAATGGATCTAGGAACTTAGGATCTTAGGAACTTAGAACTTTAAACTTGGAACTCTGAATTTGGAACTTCGGGCTTGAAAATTGAAGCTTGATTTTGGGACCTACGACTCTCGATTTAGAGTTCGGGGTTTGTAACTTGGAATTTGTAACTGGGACTAGGAACGTGACAACTGAGACTTGAACCAGGGATATCAGGTTTTAAAACGTGGAATTTGAAATTTTGGGCTTCGGATTTGAGGCTTGATACTTAGAACTTAAACCTACGACTTTCGAATTGAATCTTTGAATTTGGGATCTATAACTTGGGATTCGGAACTTAGTCGTGGCACTAGAAACTGGGAACATGAGGAAAATTGGGGCTTAGAACTTGGGACATACGGCTCTTGATTTGAATCTTGGGACTTGGGGGAAGGAACTGGGAATTTGAGACCTTGGAAATTGAAGGCTTAGAATCTAAGACTTCAAGTTTGGAACTTGGTATTAGAAACCTCGGATTTGGGACTTGAAGTCTGGTACTTCGGACTTTGCACCTACGACTCTCGATTTTTTGCTATTTGGGGTGTACTGGGAACTTCTGGTTTGGGAAATTGAGACTCAGAACTTGGCACTAATTTTGGGCTTGGAATTTGAAGCTTGATCTTAGGAATTAGGACTAACGACTCTCGATTTGAAGCTTGGGGTTTGTAACTTGAAATTGGAATCTGGGTCATGGGACTAGGAACTAGGAGAACTTGGAATTTGAAATTTCGGGCTTGTAACTTGATCCTTGATATTTAGCACTTGAGGCCATCGACTCTTGGACTTGGAGTTTGGGAGATCTTGGAAATCAAAGGCTTAGATCTTAAAAAAATTAGGACTTCAAGCTTGGAACTCGGAACATGAAACCTCAGACTTGGGACTTAAAGTTTGGTACTTAGGACTTTGGACCTACGACTCTCGATTTCTTGGTATTTGGGGTTTTTAACTTGGGTTTGAAACTAGGTAATGAAACTATGAACTGGGAACTTCTGGTTTGGGAAATTGGAGCTTAAAACTTAGGACTTATAATTTTGAGCTTGGAACTCGGAATTTGGAACTTCGAGCTTGGAACTTGGAGCTTGATCTTAGGGATTAGGTCCTACGGTTCTCGATTCGGAGTTCGAGGTTTGTAACTTGGAGTTTGAAACTGGGCCATGGGATTGGGAGAAATTTGGGCTTGGGACTTGGTGCTTCAAGCTTTGAAACTTCGGGCTTGGGACATGAAGCTTGATACTTAGGACCTACATCTTTTGATTTCTTGGTATTTGGGGTTTTTAACTTGTGAGCTTGGGTTTTGGAATTAACTACTGGGTAATGGGAACTAACTAGGAACTTGGAACTTCTGGTTTTGGAAAACGGGGCTTAGAACTTGGGACTTTAAGCTTGGAACTCGGCATTCGGAACTTCGGGCTTAGAATTTTAGGCTTGATTTTAGGATTTATGACTTGGAATTTGAAATTACGGGGTTTTGTAACTTGAAGCTTGATATTCAGAACATGAGACCCTCGACTCTCGCAGTTGGAGGTTGGGATTTGTAACATAGAAATAAGACTAGGAATTGGAAACTTGGAACCTGAAAAATTGGGACTTTAAAATATCGAGCTTGGAACTGGAAGTTGGGTACTTAGAATTTACTAAGACGTTGGAACATAGACATTTGGACTTGGAAAATTCTACACTTGGAACTTGGCATCGGGTATTTAGGACCCTAGAAAATGAGTCCTGAGGGCTAAGGCCAGTGTGTTTAAGAGTGTTTAAGAGCACTATTTTCACGCTTTAAATCTGATTTTCTCAGAAACGGTGACGAATATCAAAAAACTCTTAGAAAGACTGTCCCAGAAAGTATGGACGCAACCAAAAACCGTTAACTTTTATGACTGCGTCCTGTTGTTTACACTCTTCTCTAACCACTTGTGCAGTTGTTTATTCGTTTTCATTAGTTTGTTTGGAAATGCGTGGACCTTCAGCAGAACAACGTCGAAAAATGGTGCACAGAACGCGGACTATCACTGAGAAAGATAGCAAAAATGGAAGGAGTAAGTGAAAAAGCCGTGCGAAATGCAATCAGGAAGTTCGGTGAGGATAACAACTTTGAGGATAAACCGAAAACGGGTCGAAAAAAAGGTCCTGCTAACCCTCAGTTGGATAAACGTATACTGAAGGCGTTCGAGCAAAAGAAGGAGGTTTCAGTTCGGGATGTAGCCAAAAAAGTGGGCACTTCGAAGTCAAATGTTCTTCGTGCCAAAGAACGTTTGAATCTTCGAAACTATAAAAAGCAGAAACAACAAAAACGTAGTCCGGAACAAAAAGCATCGATCAGGCCGAGGGTTCGAAAGCTGTACAATACGATTCTTGCTGGAAATTTGAACTGCATAATCATGGACTACGAAACCTACGTGAAATTTGATTACAAATCCTTGCCGGGACCACAATATTATACGGTGCGAGAAGGGCAAGTGTTAAACCAGTCCGAGACATCGATGAAAGTCGAAAAATTGGGTAAGAAAGCTATGGTCTGGCAAGCAATTTGTAGCTGCAGTAAGATTTCGAAACTCTTCATAACCACTGCTTCAATGAACAGCGAAATATACATCAAGGAATGTTTACAAAAACGACTTCTACCCATGATTCGAAGCCACAGGGATCCTGTTGTTATCAGCATATCGAAAAAAAATTTGAATATCTAACACTTGTGAATTATTTACAGCGAAATCAAAGTGCGTCCACACTTTCTGGGACAGTCTTTATTCTGTGAAAATTTCAGAATGAGTCATTGACTTTAGCGGTCGGGAAAGTCTTTTTTCTGAAGGAAGAATTGCATAGCTGAAAACGCCGTCTTTCAACTAGTTCATTGAATATCTCGCCTTCAAAAGCATGGATCAAAAATCTATCCTGACAATGTCTAGGTAATTTAATTTAGATGCGCAATCGTGCATAAGAACATAGATAAAAATGAAGTGAATGTTATTTTTGTGAAGTTAAGTCGATTTCTATGGTGGCGCCATTTTTTCTGCTCCAGTTTCCTGGTAACGTAACGAAACATGAGAGAGAGAGAGAAAAAAATCGGCTCAGAAAGGCTGCCAAACAAGCGGTAGCTTTATTGGATTTTATGTGATGTAGTCAAACTTGTAACCGAAAATATCAAAACTTTCTTGGCCACCCGGCCATATCGAGAGTCATTTTGCACATTTGTGAGAGAGCATGGAGAGAAATGTAATACGCAGAGACTCTCAGCTTGTAAGTGCTTACAATTTGAAACTTCAGATTTGAGACCTAGGACACTTCCGATTTGGATCTTGGGGGGCTTGAATTTAGGATTTGAAGCTTGAAAAATGAGACATAAAACATGAAATTTGTAACCACTGAACGATGCTGAATTATGTGCTCGTGGAAAACGGAAAAAGTTAGACTGATGCGATTAACAAAGAGCCGGTGCAGTGCGTTGTAGACTCTCAGGTAGAATCCTAACTCAGAAATGTCGTTTGTTGGGGCGAACCATTACAATTAAGTAAACTAGTGGAACAATTCTGCCGTTTTTAAATGGAGGTCATTTAGCAAAAGCGTCGCAAAAATAAATCAAATCGGAATTCTCCGGGCTTACTTGATTGATAGCCTTACTAAACTTGCAACTGAGGAATCCGGACACGATGTTAACAGTTTTTAGCATTTCACAATCAGACAACAGACGAACGCAATTCAGTGCGACATTAATTTCTAATTTACATCAAGAAACCAAAAAAAAAAAAAGAAAACAAAACAGAAAAACGACAACACTTCAAATTCACTACTGTCACTGGAGCTGTCCTGATGAGGATGAGGAAATCATGCATATTTCCAAAACGTGACAGAGAGAAAGTGAGCGAGTGAGTGAGTGAGTGTGTGTGAGAGAGAGAGGAAAAATATATGTGCAAGTGAGGAGCGAGAGATGATGATGATGAAGACGGAGATGATGAATGGCGTAGTGGAAGGAGCGAGTTTGGCGCTGTGACTCACTTTACACTGACTGGTATTAGGAGGAAATGCGTGCGAAAATGTGCTGAAATGGCGCGATGTCTTGAACCATAATCCACGCGACGACGACTTGTTATTTTTTGGCCTACGGTGAGAGGTTCTGTGGCCACGCGCTGGGAGGTTAGTAAACTGGATGGTTTTTTGTTTTGTTTTTTAGATGGGACGCCGCGCGATAGCCATTGTACCGAAGCAAACACTTACCTAGAATAGCACCGACGATCACCTCGGGGATCTCGACGTTCTTCTCCTTGCTGGTTGTCATCTCAGCCGGTGTCGGGCTCTTGCTGAGCGAACCGAGTGATTGGGCGGCGGCGGCCGCATTCAGAGCGCTGGCACTAGTCAACCCGAAGGCATTGTTGTTGATGGAGATCGGGGTGGCGGCTTGCGTTCCCGGATGCCGGAACGGATCGAAGGTAGCGTCGTAGCGTTCCAGGGAGGTACGGGGTGTCGCGGTGCCAGCACCGTGTAGATACGAGTCCAGGTTCAGCTGTCCGACGGCACCGTACACGCCGCTGGCGGCCGAAGCAGCTGCTGCCGCGGCCGTCGATTGCTGCAACTCCTGAACACCGAGGAAGCTCAGCGGTGTCGTGTGGGTTCCGTTCTGGAGACCGACTCCGATGCCCAACACACCGTACTTGGCCAGCACGGCCAGCGCTGCGTGCACCTCATTGGTAGCCGTGTCGGAGTAGCCGGACTGTCTCATGGCACCCTGCGATTTCGGTTTTCGAGTTTGAGGGGGCGAAAGAATAGAAAAAAACAAAAACAGAAAGCAAAAACACGAGATATCGTTAGGTTATGGTTGATTACACAATGGAAGGATCAAGAGAAGGGGTTGGAGCTTATACATTTAAGAGACAGAGAAATAGTTTGCTGAGTTTTGAGAGCTGACGGCAAAATTTGTTTTGTTTCTTTGTTGTGAGGGGGACAACAGAGAGACAGAGAGAGAGAACGAGACAAAATCTTGAGGGGTTGAGGGGTTGGTATTTTTCGAGATGTGTCTCGAAAAAAAAACCCACAAAAGAAAACTGTCGTTTGTTCGGCAAAATATGTGATCGCGAGGGATAGAAAAATAATGAAAACAAAAAAAAAAGAAAAACATAAAAAATAGAGAATATTTAAAAATATCGAAATGAAACTTCTACCTTAATATGTTCAAGCAATTGTGTGGTAACTGTAGGATTAGTTTGTGGTGAAGGTGCACCTAGATTTAATGACAGATTCAGTCCGGTGCCGTTGACCAGTAAACCGGCCGCGGAAGCCCCCGGCATGGCGCCGCTCAGTGCGGAATTTAATGATGCGGTACTGGAACTGAAAGTGGGATTCTGTGAGGCGGCAAATGGCGAACCAGTGGGGTTGAAATTGGCCACCGGTCCGTTGATGTCTGCGTATGATACGTTCAAGCATGAGCCGGATGAGGGATCTTCGACGATCTTTGCCAGGATCATCTTGCATGCAATTTTGTTGTTTTCCTTCTCGCCGATTATGGTGATGCAACGCTCCTGTAGCGTCAGTTCTTTCGGCTTTTGCGAGATCTGCACGTACGAGCCCGATTCCTCCTTGATCTGTTTGATGTACGCTCCGGCTTTGCCGATGATCATTCCGGCCGTCGAGTTCGGGACCAGAATTTTGATCTGCTTATCGCGCTCGGCCGCCTGCTTGGCGTCGGCATCGGTTAGCGCCTTGGTCATGTCGGGCTTCTCGCGAATCTTATCAATGATAAAATCGAGCACAGTCAATATGCCATCGACTGTGCCGCTAATGAGACAGACGCGTTCGGATGTTCCTTGAGGATGAAAAGTAAAATGAGAGAGAGAAAAAAAAGAGATATTCGGTGAGCTGAGAATGTGAAACTTTTTACAGATGCTGATTGAAAGAGAGAGAGACAGAGAGAGAATAGAGGGGTGAATAGGGGGTGGGGGGAGGGAGAACTGGGATTCTAGCTGGTCCAAACGTATTGGCAATGAAATTCGAACTGCAACTCAGTAGGCGGCTGTCCCGAAAAAAAATGTGTATTCGAAGAATGTATGTTCGAAACACGCACAGCCTTCTTCGATTCTACTGTTGTTTGTTTGGTTTGATTTTTCTTTCCGAAGGATACCGGACACGGATGGTTAAACACAGATTCAACATTGATTCCGTTAATGAAGAAGACAGCGGTAAAAACAATAAAGTTACACAGATAAATGATCGCGATGAGCAGATGTGAATGCTACATGAAAGCTGATCGTCCGATGGAAAAAAGGCGCGGGTACATTTTTTTTTTGAGTTAAGTTTTGTGAATGTTTTTTTTTTTGTTCTTGCTTTTGTTTGTCAACGAGTAGGTAATTAGTTATAAAATGAAGGTGGTATTCTGTTTGAAATATTCTGTTTTACGAATACTGAAGAGAGAGAGATAGAGTTAATGAACGAAACACTAACAGATAATCGTAGACAGAGACAGGTCAAGTGGTCCGTTAATAACTAAAACGAGAAGATAGTTAACAAAATTAAGTCGGGATTCGGTGGACGAAGAAGATTTTGAAACATTTGATAGAAAGTTTAAAATAGTAGGGAAATTGTTTAATCGAAGGTTAAAGCTTCTATCGCAGTCGCCAGTAGTTTTTGTTTTTTTTTTGGTTTGCCGAAATGTGGTGGATTCAAAAAATTCTTACCCGGATAGAAGTCATGTGCCTTGGACATTTTCACCCGCGCTCCAGCATCCTTCTGCAGGGAGGCAATAGTTTCGCCTCCCTTGCCGATGATGGCTCCGGCGGCCACCGACGGGACCAGCGTTTTGAAGTGATAATTGTCACCGCCTCCGACTGCCGTGCCGCCATTGGTTGTGGTCGTAGTGGTTGTGGTTCCGGTTGCTGTTGGGAAAGAGTGAGTGAGAGAGAGAAAAACAGAACAGATTAGAATGCGATATTCTTTTAGACTTACACTTTTAATTTGGAAGTACGTTACAGCACAGCAAACCCTTTTTTGCAAATATCAAATGTCTTTACCCGACGAATGATGGATGGAGATGGGTGTATAGCTGTGAACGAGTGTAAGTGCCACTTGCGATTTGAAGCCTCACGCGATATACAGGAAAAATAACCATGTCTTGTGTTTTGTTTCCGAAATACATGGAACGATAAAGAATTTCGAACGATTTGTATACTAAATTCAGTGCCCCAAATATGGACATGAAAAAGGATGTAAATTTACAAAATATGTCTTCTGTGTAGACAAGATTTAAAATAGAGCTACACCAATATCTTAAACAGAGTACATTGGAGATGGTCGGAAAAGCAATTTCTTAAATTTCAGTGCTTTAAGCAGTTCAAAATGAACACAAAGTTCACACTGTGTTCAAATTCTGCGACGGCCAGTCACATAAATTGAGTGAATTTTGCGTCTGCTTAGCGGATCAAATTGAACTGCTGGGCGGAGATGGCGGTTTAATTTGAACTTCTTTAAGCACTGATGAGCCTAAGGCGAAACGCGAAAAATCGAAACAAAATATGTACTAAAAAAACCCTAAATGTTCAATTTGTCAAACCAAAAAATAAATAATAAAAATAATAAAAACAAAAACGTTTACCCATACTTGACCCGAACTTGAAAACAACAATTTCTTATTTCTTCGCGTTTCGCCTTCGGCTCGTCAGTGCTTAAAGCAGTTAAAACTGAACTGACATCTCGTGCCTAGCAGTTCAACTTAAACCGTTAAGCAGACGCAAAGTTTGCACTACTTATGCAACCCTCAATTTCTAAATCCCGAACCCGATAAAAATTTATTTCTTAATCCCGAACCCGATAAAAAAAATATTAACCTTACCCAAAAAAAATTGGTTCTTTAACCGAGCCTGTAAAGTTCATTTTTCGGGACGAGTATCGGGTTGGAAGAGCCAAAACGAGACAAATTCACTTGGTTGAGTTCATGTCAACCGAAACGCGTCGTAGGTCCGCTCCAGATACCCGCAGAAGGCTTCTTTAGCGTCATCGGGTTGCGCTTCATGCGGGCAGCGAACGATGATGATGCTATAATTGAAGAAACGGCCTTTCATCTTGAATACGTACATCCTATGACCAGTGCTGTAAAACTTCATTCAATTCAATTGAAACTGAATGTGGAACACATTGACGATCTCTCTAATGCAGTAAACTTCACTCTCTGACACACACAATGTTTGCTGACGGCCCGAACGGGCAGCATTCAGTCATCACTCGTTTCTCTTCAATCGAGGCTTAGTTTAACCACCGTCAGTTGATCTCTTGAAGTAACAAAATATCTCTTTCAATAGTGTGAGAGCGGCCTTCAAATGAGGTTCATGTAAACATTCGAATTGGTTCAAGATAATAGATGAAAGACTAATCAGATAGCTGAAATATCAATCACAGAATACACATAACTTAATTGTTTCCTCCTTAAGTTTTCATTTTTAACACTTTACTCCATTTATAATTCTATTCGATCGAAATTGCTTACTACCAAGAGCGAAGACTATGAAGCAGCTAGACTACTTGGCACTTGAAACTGAGCAAGCAAAACTTCGAATGACTAGGTACGATTATTCAACTGACGATGAATGCTGGGAGCTTCACTTGGAATTGGCAGCATAAGTCAAATGAATTAGAAGGGATATGCTGACGGTCAGTGGCCATAAATTTCATTTTCATCTAATATTATTCGATCGAAAATGAAATTTTACCGCACTGCCTATGACTGATTCAATTGCCACTCAATAACGCGCTGATGCATCTTGTCATGCACGTTCCAAGAACACTGGATGTACTACTACAGCTCCGACAGAAGTGAGATGTTCTATACTATGCTTTTCTACACCTTGTATCTCGTCCAACAAAGTTCATGAGTTTGGAGTTCATCATGCAGTATTCGATTGCTCCCCGGAAATTTTCGTCAAAGTCGCCTATTGTTCCGTTCCGAAGATCAACAAAGTTTGGAAAGTCTTAAAAATCTCAAAATTCCTAAATGTCTCGAAAGCTCGTAAACGTCTTACAAGTCTCAAGAGTCCAAAGATTCTTTGAGTTTTCGTAAACTTACTAGTCTTACCAGTGTTAAAAAACGAAAAGTTTGAATGCTTCAAAGTACGAATTTAGTTTTATAGTCTTAAAATTCTAGAAAAGTCTTAAGAATCTCTAAACTCCTGAAATAGTATTTAGTATTCAAAGTCTTGCTAATGTTAAAAATCTTTTCAAAATCTTAAGTCTTAAAAGTTTTGAAAGTCTCCAAGATCTTAAAATTCAAAGTCATAAGTACTAAGCTTGTTGAAAGTATTACAGTTTTCAAAAATCTTAGACTATTGAAGTCTCACAGCGCTTGCAAGTTTTAATTGTTCTGACTAGTGTTAAAAGTCTTTCTAATATCTTAGGTCTTATAGTTCTGAAAGTCTTCAAAATCCTAGAATTTTAATAACCCGGAATTTCTTAAAATTATCAAAAGTTCAAACAATCTTACACTATTAAAGTTTTCAAGCGCTTGCAAGTCTTAAAAGTCTTCATAGTCCTTCTAGTGTTAAATGTCCTAAAAATCTTAAAAATTTTGCATTTTTTTCGGGAAAAGTAATTTATAAAATTTTCATAAAATGTTAAAAGTCATAAATGTTTCAAATATCCTGAAGGCCTCGGAAGTCAAAAGTTCTAAAAGTATTGAAAATCAAAAAAATTCTCAACGCTGAAAGATCGCTAAATTCGTTAAAAATTTTAAAAGTCTCAAATCTTGAAAGTCTTTAGTCTTGAGAATGTCAGGGCTCAAAGTCCTCAAAATATTGAAAGTCTTAAAAATCCGAAGATATCCGAAAAGTAAGTCTTAAAAGTTCCAAAAGTTTGCAGTTTCGTACGTTCAATTTATGCAAAAACCTTCGAAGTCGTACTAGTATTAAAAATCTTAGAAGCTCATAGTATTGAAGTCCAAAAATGTCCTAAAAGTCTTAAACGACCTAAAAATCTTAGTTCTCAAAAGTCGAAAGTGTCATAAAAATTTCAAAAATCTTAAATCGTGAAACTGTTAAGTCCTGAAGATTTAGAATGTTTTTTAAAGCTTTTAGTCTTAATAATCTTAAAAGTTTCACTAATGTTAAAAGTCCCAAATGTTTCAAAAATCCGTAGAATCTTACGTGTCTTAACAATAATAAAATTTTGATGAAGTCTTGAATGTGACAATCGTGACAATCTTAGAATTCTTAGAAGTTCTCTAAGTACTATAGGTCTTGAAAATCTTAAAAGTCTTAAGTGTAAATAGTCCTCAACAAAGTTCTTAAAGTCTTATTTTTTTAAGTCTTGAAGGTCTTAAAATTCTTGGAAGTCTTTGAAGTTTTCTAAAGTCTTAAAATTTCGAAAGTCTTGAAAGTTCTGAATGTCTTGACAGTTTTAGAATTCTTCAAAGTTCTTTAAATCCTTTAAGTGTTTAAAGTCTTACTGGTGTCGAAAGTATTAAAAGTCCTAAAACTTAGTATAACTCCGTAATGCTTCAAAATTCTTGTGAGTCTTACAAGTTTTCAAAATCCTGAAAGTATCAAAAGTTTCAAAAATCTTTGGTCTTAATAATCTTAAAAGTCTTCAAAGTATAACTAAAGTAAAAAGTCCTGATATCTGGAAACAAATTAAATGTTCTAAAAGTCTTGTGGCTTGAATTTTAAATAAAGTCTCGAAGTCCTGAAAGTCTTAACAATATTAAAATTCTTGAAATTTTTAGAACCTACAGGTCTGAAATGTTTTAAAAGTCTTATGTCTAAATCGTCTTCTACAAAGTTTTTGAAAGTCTTAAAATTTTGAAGGTCTCGAAAGTCTCGACAATCTTAAAATTATTAAAAATTCCATAAGTCCTATAGGTCTTGAAAAATTTTAAACGTCTTGAGTCTAAATAGTCTTCAAAGTCTTACTGGAGTAGAATGTATTAAAAGTCTTAAAATTTTGTAAAACTCCTCAAAGCTTTGAAATACTTGTGAATCTTAAAAGTCTTCAAAGTCCTGAAGGTCTTGAAATTCTTAAAATTTTCAAGTAACTTTAGTCCTAAAGCCTTCAAAGTATACTAAAGTTTAAAGTCCTACTAGTTTTAATAGTGTGGAATTTAAAAACACTTTTGAAATTCTGAGGATCTTAAAAGTACTAATAACCTTTAGTCTTAATAATCTTAAAAGATTTTTCCAGTGTTAAGAATCCTAAGGGCACCAATAGTCCTTAAATTCTTTATAGTCTTGAAAGTCTCAAAATTCAAAGAGTCTTGAAAGTTTTGAACGTCTTAAACGCCATGGAGGTCTTGATAATCTTAGAAAAATAAAAAAATAAAAAATAAATAAATCGCGTTGCAGCAGCTCTAGCCAACTCATCAGCAAACTTACTTACAGTAATATAAGAATGCCCGAAACCGCATAAGAAGAAAATAGCATTTTAAATCTTGAGAACCAAGGATGGCTTTTATCGTATCAAAAAACGCTCACTGGCAACTCTTCACACGATTGAATCAGTGCCATCAAAGAGAGACGGATATCATCGCAACAACAAAAGCCCGGCATGGCTCATTTAACATAGAATCGACACCAGTGCGAGAGCGAATTTCTCTAGATGACATTTCTGAGAATCAAAGGTTAGCACGCTGCTGTGGGGATCCTCTCTGAAGCAACAAACGGTCGCTTATTCTCGTTTCGCGATCCGATTCTATACAGGCAGTTGATAATTGCGATAGAATCATTTTACTATTGCCGCTTATTCTAACTATGTGCATATAATACTTTGTATAAGTTGTGTCTATGAAAATGTCTGTGAATACTCCATACAAGGGTTTTGAAATATTGCAACCTAGTATGAGAATCATCAAGTTGAATCATCGATTCAATTTTCTGCGATAATTGTCAACTTGCGATTCTCTCTTGGGAAATTCCATCCAGCAACGATCATTATCAGACTGTATTTTTTTTTAAGGACGTGAAATACTTAGAGTATGAAGTGGAGCGAAGAAATGTAGCATAATTCTCTCACGGTTCATGCATTGAGAGACTCGAGTTCTTGTGGAATCTTCTACCGGATTGAAAATGTTGTATACAATATAAATAGCAATATGGCAGCTTCTGTCAAATTATCGGCAATCACCAACACTGTTGAGAACATTAATTTGAGTTCGACATGCGATTCGAGTCAAGTTCCGTTGAAATAATAAACAAATTCGTTTACCTTACATTCTCTGTTGAAGTGCCGATTGTACAGTACAGTACAGTATCTACCAAGTGAATGAGACTGCTCTAGCCTCATTTCACGACAGTAGACACCATCACACCACTAGGTGGACTGAGAATAAGTTTTCTTGTATGTTTTAGCGGACACGAAAAAAAATTGTCTGCTACCGTTGTAAAATAATACGATGTACCACGCTGTTGATCCGGAAATTGTCTCGAAAGTTCATTCCACTGTCATAAAAAATCGAAAAATGAAGTTACGAAAAAGAGCTGATTTTAAAAGAAAACTTATTCACAACTTGAACTTTTGCAGCACTTGAATATGAAAGAATTGTTCGAAACCGGGTGCCACGGCTGATCTATCACAACTTACAATCGCATTCACCATATGCGCCAAATTTAGTCCTCAGCGACTGTTTTCAATGAAAGTGGTGTAGAAGTTTTGGTACGTCGTTTGAACAATTGTGTTGCTCTTCAAGGCGAGGTACAATCTTTTTCGATTGATACAGAATGCTCGAACTGATTTTCGAACTGATCGTCGAAATTGTGTTCTACCTGTGCTAATTATATGATCACGCTGTTCAGTAACAGTTGCTTTCAATCGCTCGATAATCGATGATCATTTGAGTGATATTTCAAATACAGCGAAGAAACCGTGTAACGATTGATCAATCCCCAGCATATTAAGGTCATAATTAGTTGCACGATTGATGTGCTAATTAGATGTCCATCGGAAACCTTCATTCGCTTCGAAACGTAACAAACGTAACAAAAACTGAAGTCTAATTTCCACAATAGTAGAGGATAAGATGAACCGAACGAACACAAACAATCACCGTTTAGGGCCTGATGTCATGACATGTAACATACAATCGGTCCGCTCGGTTGGTTGGTTGGTTAAATGAATATGACCTCCCTTTTCCCATTGGCACAAATGACACAGCTCATAAGTTCACGTGACTAGACCTGCTCAGTGGGGTCCATCCGAGTGTCACTAATATTTTATTTATTGCGACAATCTCTGCGTCTAACTGGCAACTGGTGGCCTTTTCGTACTGTCCCCGGTTGCATTGCGTGCGTGGAATTGATTGGAACTGAAATCGACCGTTTTGCTTCAACCGACCGAGCAGCTGCGTGATGTGCGTTTGTTTCTTTCAAAAAAATAAAAATTATTCGTCATCGTTTTCTTTGCGTGTACACGCTCTAAAGCTTAAAAGCCAAGCCTACTACTTCGCGATGCGTCGAAAGGTGACTTTTTCCCACACACACACACAGCCTCCGATTTCATAATATTTGAAACGTTTATTGTTGTTGTTGGTTTACCAAACAATCAGATGAAAGTGAAACGCAAACGTTTCCGATCTTCTCGCCATTAGCCTGAACATATAGAGATTGCGCAGCGTAAGTGTGGGTGGAAATGCGGCTTACCGTTTCAATTTCACTGGATTCGTGTCGAGCGCAACCAACCCACAGGCGGGTAGTGCTTCCAGTTCAAATGTTGTACTTGTTTTGGCAATTGGCGTCGAAAAAACAGTAATTTTCTACCTCATAACGGGAGTACCAACAAAAAAAAAGTTCAATAAAGTAGGCGACATTCCAAACTTTTTTTCTTGTTATCGTTCGTTTCTGACGAAACGAAAAGTAGGCCAAGGTTTACATAGTTTCCCATTATTTGCCATCGCGATTATTCATTTTCTCGACAAGTAGACCTAAGGAGGTTATGTCTATTGCATTCAGCATTGAGTAACTGCAAAATAACCGCTGCATGTGTTTTCAGTTCACTTTCGTAGCTCGTTCGAAACAGTCATTAACTGTTTACAGCTCGAATTGTTCGAAACAACAGGTAGTACTGCGTGGAATGAAAAGTCCCAGGCCACTCACAAAAAAGATGTGAATTGTTTCGAACCGTGTATACTTTTGTTGAGAACAAATGGCCTCTCGCTGATTGAGACGAGCAAAGTTTGAGGCAGATCCACTTTTTATCGAAAAATTGTGTTCAGCGACGAAACTCATTTCTTGAAATTGAATGCAATACGTCAACAAGCAAAATTGTCGCATTTGGAGTGAAGACAAGCTAGAAGCACTGCAAGAGCTACCAATGCATCCCAAAAAAGTCACTGTTTGGTGTAGATTTTAGGCCGGTGACATCATCGGGCCGTACTTCTACAAAGACTAACAATGGGCGAAACGTTACTCTGAAAGGCGAGCGCTACCTGATTGACGGTGTTTTTTTACCCAAAATAGAAGAACTGGACATACCTGATATGTGGTTTTCAATAAGACGGTGCAACATCCCACACGGCACGCGAAACAATTACCAAATTGTGAGCCGCCACGTTTTGGGCCGCCTAGATCGTGTGATTCAACGCCTTTGGACTATTTCTTGTTAAGGCTCATGTCTTCAAGGATAAACAAGCAACAATTGACGCACGTGAAGCCAATTTTGAAGCATTTATTCGTGAAACACCGGCCGATATCTATCGGCTGAAAAATTCGTATCGTTTCTATGAGAGGGCGCCACTAGAATTAAATCCATACCATTTTCAGTTAGTACCAACCTTCAAAAGATACGTGTATAGATTTGACAGCTGTCTGATTATTGGTTTGTGAGATATTGCATTTTGAGTGAAGCTACTTTTGTTATTATGAAAAAAATGGAAAAAAAGGAATTTCGTGTGTTGATGAAACACTACTTTTTGATGAAAAAAAGTGCCGCCGATACCAAAAAATGGCTTGATGAGTGTTATCCAGACTCTGCACCGGGCGAAGCAACAATTCGTAAGAGGTTTGCAAAATTTCGTGCTGGTCATATGAGCACCGAAGACGATGAACGCAGTGGACGTCCAAAAGAGGCTGTTACCGATGAAAACGTGAAAAAAATCCACAAAATGATTTTCAATGACCGTAAAGTGAAGTTGATCGAGATAGCTGACATCCTAAAGATATCAAAGGAACGTGTTGAACAAATTATTCACGAATATTTGGATATGAGAAAGCTTTGTGCAAAATGGGTGCCCCGTGAGCTCACAATCGATCAAAAACAACAACGAATTGATGATTCTGAGCAGTGTTTGGAGCTGTTATATCGAAATAAAACCGATTTTTTCCGTCGATATATAACAATGGACGAAACATGGCTCCATCACTTCACTCCGGAGTCCAATCGACAGTCAGCTGAGTGGACTGCACGCGATGAACCGAACCCAAAGCGTGGAAAGACTCAATAATCGGCCGGTAAGGTTATGGCGTCTGTATTTTGGGATTCGCATGGTATAATTTTCATCGACTACCTTGAAAAGGGAAAAACCATCAACCGTGACTGTTATATAGCGTTATTAGAGCGTTTGAAGGACGAAATTTAAAAAAAAACGGCCTCATTTGAAGAAGAAAAAAGTTTTGTTTTATCAAGACAATGCACCGTGTCACAAGTCGATGAAAACCATGCTGAAATTGAACGAATTGGGCTTCGAATTGCTCCCTCATCCACCGTATTCTCCAGATTTGGCCCCCAGTGACTTTTTCCTGTTCTCAGACCTCAAGAGAATGCTCGCTGGTAAAAAATTTAGAAGCAATGAAGAGGTAATCGCTGAAACTGAGGCCTATTTTGAGGCAAAGGACAAATCGTACTGCAAAAAATGGTATCGAAAAGTTGGAAGATCGCTATAATCGCTGTATCGCCTCTGATGGCAATTATGTTGAATAATAAAAACGAATTTTGGCAAAAAAATGTGTGTTTCTATTAAACGATACGAACTTTTCAGCCGAACTGTTATATTCTAAAATTTTAGTTGAAACAGTTTTGCAAATAGCGAAGCTCGAAACTCAACTCACGTTTGTTCTCACGTTTGCGCACGAGTTCAAAACACGATCGCGAAACTTGTACTTGCACTGCGCTTGTGTAAAAACTTGAGTACGATTTAGTGTGTACAAACCTAACCATTGGAGGCAGTGTTCAAACGAGTGCAAAAACTTTCGTGCGTACTCGTGAAGATTGGAGCAAAAAAAAACATCCGCCCTTTTGAAAACTCAGTCTTGAATCGATTTGGTCTGTGTCAATCCGTGCAAAACAAATGATTTTCCATTCTGAAACCGTGTGCAGTTTTATCCGAATCGGAGTATGTTAACTTTCTGATCGTTTTTGCTAAACTTCGAATGCGGCCAATCCTAAGAGTGGACGCCATTTCCACAAATAAAACGTGTTTATTTTGTAGGATGAAATCTGATGTGTTCAGCAGGTCGTTAATTTTGAGCGGAGTGGAAGCTATAAAATAATGGGAAGATGAATTTCGATAGATTTATGCTCTGTGATAGATGATAGATCACCACTAACTAACGCCTGTTGGTGGTGATGTTATCGTGACGGACAATCTCCGATTGGGGGCCGCGATGATGACGGGACAAAACGACGGGTTCCCCTGGTGCGGCGGAAAGAATCAATCAAACTGTGCCATAAACCATCATTGCGCTTTCAGTATTGGTGCTTGCTCATCGACCGCAGGATTGACGGCTGGTTTTGACCGCTCGCAACACAACGCTTCAGCGGAGAAGAAGGCAGAAAAAACACCGGCTGCTGCTAAGTGACTTACGCGACGGGTTGATGGTTAAATACACACGCTGTAATAATCAACATGTTCGGAATTTGACACACAGTTTGTGGAGTTTTGTGACGAAATAACTCCATTCCGTGCTCTCATTGGCTGTGACAGCGAACAAATCATCACACCCTTCAAGTAGGCCCTGATTTCGATTCGCTCCTGACAGCCGGATGTGCGCAACCGTTCGTTCAGGATCAACGAACCGCAACCGGTGTAAATTTATGCTAATCGCCCAATGGAATGCAAAACTCGAGGTCGCGGGGTCATCAAAATACGCGGTCCGTTTTCGGAAACGGTGTGGGCGCCAGTCGACGTTCGCTCGTCGGATCCGGGAGTGAATCCTTTTTCGCGCCATTACTTTTGCTCGGTTCGGCTAAGGCAGAGCAAAGGGCAGCTAGCAAACAAGTTTTCAGGTTACGACGAAAATGGCGATGTTTGCAAACTCGAAAACCATTTGGCACTCGTTCCATTTGGAAAATATGGTCTGTGGAAGCTGTGAGCCAAAAGAAAAAAAAAACCGGGCATAAACATCGTTCGATAGGAAACTTCGAACAACGCATCGTCAACAAGATCATCCCAACAGGAATTAGAAGAAAATAACAAATAACAGGAATGGCGAAATTGTAATGATGCAATGAGTCGGATAACAGGTCATTCGGTCAATTAAAATTGAAAGCATGTTGGGTAAAGACACGTGAGAAGAAAATGGTTTGCTCTTAAAAAGGACAATGTCGTTATAATGATTATTTTCTGGCAGATAACCTAATTCTCATCAGAAACCCCTATTTTGGAACAACGACAAAAACTTTGATCCGATAATATTCCACCAAATTGTCATTCGATAAGGGTTCATTTCATTTACCGTTTTTCCCAGGGTAGCGTCCGACGTACCCCCGTTTTCGTTCTAATTACATTATATTTTTAAACCAGGTTAACTCAGCTCAGAGTTGCATTTTTCCAGCTAGTTTAGCAGGAACTTAAACTCCACGCGGGCACCACCGAGAGAAGAAAATCCAATTAAAAGTTTTCGTTTGCAAACCGGTGACACGCTACCGGGTTTTTCGTATTTGTTGAGCGCGCGTAATACCGCGCCTGAAAGTAGACAACCACCGGCAAGAAGGAAATTGTCTCCCTCCTTCGGTTTGATGGCCGTTGAACAGTGAAATGACAGGAAAGAGGGATCACAATCCACGTAAGCTGTTGTGGTGGTTGTCATGGTGAATTATAGCGCCGCAAATTTCTTCGGATCTTTTTGACGCTTTGAATTTCGTGAAAATAATTGGAAACCTAACGAATTTGTCATACGGGTTTGCTCGGGTTTGTGAGATAATACAAAAATCTCATCAATCGGTATTGTTTCCCAACCAGACACGTTTCACAGGAAACCCACGGGAAAATTTTTTTTTTCATTCGAGAAGCACCCAGCAGAAGTTTCCTGCTTGTAGAAAGCAGCATGCTGCTTGATTTCTGGTAAATGTCAGAACTAAAAGATATTTTAAAATAAAAATTTAAAATTTTTCAATTTGGCAGTACTCCAACTATGAATTCCATCATTCTACAATTCTCTGCACCGATAGCTAGCAGAAAGCCAACAAATCGAAAACCGGAATGTCGGATCGGATGTCTCATGATTCATAACAAAAAAAAAAGCAAACACTACCGAGTGTAATTCGAAGCGGACGCCTGCGAAGAGGACGATAACAACTCGAGTGAAAACCAAACTCGATTATGACTCAAGCGCACGGCGGTCAACCAAGTCCGACCTCAGAACAAATTGGCTCAAATGGCACGTTCTCCTTGATATTTGGAGATTTGTGCCTTAAAAAGTTCGACGTCCGACCTCAGGCTGGACCCGTTCGTGTACGATCGAAAACCAATGAGTCATTTTCAGTTTTACAACAGAAAAAAAAATCCAATCACTGATTGAATAGCGAATACTTTTGTGGTGAGAGAAGCTTTCCCGGTTCTCGGAGCTGCTCACAAAAAAAATAGTATTTTATAACCCAAGAAAATTTATCATATCTCACCAGTGAACGGAAGGATAGGTATAGGATTTGATTTAAAAAAAAATGGGAAAATTGATGAATTCTTTATTGGAATCGATAGAACGATCAATATAATTTATAGTTTGAAGATGATTTCATGCCCAAGATCCATTTTTTTCACACACTTTCTAGCATATCGGCCGTCTTCAATATTAGCTTCCAGGGCGTCAATCGTTGCTGGTTTATCCTTGTAGACATGAGCCTTAACGTGGCTCCACAAGAAATATTCCAAAGACGTTAAACCACGCGATCTAGGTGGCCCAAAACGTGAGATAAACTGTTCTTCGAAGGCGGCTCACAATTTGGTCCTTATTTAGCGTACCGTGTGGGATGTGGCACCGTCTTGTTAATTCTTCCATTTTGGGTAAATAAATCGTCTATCATCACACGGTAGCGCTCGCCATTCACAGTAACGTTCCGCCCATCATCGCCTTTGAAGAAGTACGACCTTTGCCAGCCAGCCCATTCATGACCGAATTATAGACCAAACTGAACAAGTTTGACAATGACAAAAGCAAAGTCTTGGCATTACATTCCTTATGTGGAATTTGGCCTTTCTGTTTCAACAGACTTCGCAGCCGATTCTTAGTGTACAGAATCATTGCATGGCTAGTACTATGGATCCTACTGACACTAAGAACCCTTCCAGGTCGGGGCTCGAACATACGACAACTGGCTTGTAAGACCAGCGTCCTAACATATGCATTGAACCGCCAACCCGGGACGATGACACAAGACACGATTTACGCGTGATCTATCAAGAACTGTGTTGCCAAAAAGATACCAGCAACAAAATCACCCTTCACGAGACCTAAAAATTGAAATAATTTAGAACTCATCTTTAAAGAATGCTTAGATTAGGAGGATATGAGTCTTCATTCACGTAACTGCTCAAAATTTAGATCATTAAATATAAATTGTAATTTCCGGTTTGAAGTTTATTTTGACTGATTTTTCCGGTACTTTTGAAACTAAATGGAGCTCAAAACTGTTCTAATTAGTAGGTCATGTTAATTGTTGGCCGTTCGAACCGATTTCGACTATATCGGTAACCGGAGTCCGATTCCGAAAATACCAGAAATACTACAAATGCTTATTTAGCCTAACCGCGCTATTTGAAACCTTCACTTGGATGTAATCGAACAATCATATTTTATTTTTATACAATTTACAGAAAACGAAGTTAAACATATAATAAGCTTAGACGAAACAATAAAATCACCGATACACCAAAAAAGCTCACGCACTTGTGTACAACTCTTTGCACAGGATTGTAGTAAAGCTGGGTACAAGCCCGTGTACAAGTTTGAATTGAACCTGCGTACCTGAAGTTGCACACAAAATCAACGTGGTGTATATTTTCTCGTGGTAGTTTGCAAACTAAAAATAGTACAAAAAATAGTATTCAAGAAGAAGCTGTAGGAAATTGATTGCACACTAAAAAAAATATACACTGAAAAATGAGCCGAATAATTTTTCAAGAGTTTACGAATTTCCCAACAAAACGTGTTCGCTCAGATTAGAATGAAACTTTCAGGACATGTAGACTTTATTCCTAAATTTCATTTTACATACTTTGGTTCTCCAAAAATTGACCTTGACTGTCTTCTTTTGTTTTTGTTTCGATTATAGAGGTCCCTTCTTCCCTTCTTCGAGCCACAAAAATTTTTTCACCGTAAAGCTTGCTTAAGATAGAATTGGAACAAAGACAATTGCCTGTATCTCAGTTACTTATTATTGAATTCAAGATCTTTTTTATACAAATGTAGCGTTTTCTTCATACTTTTAAGAAAAAATACGGTTAAAATTATTCGTCACGGTTTCGAAGGAATTCTCGAATTTTTCCTGTAACACGGCTCATTAGGCGGCGCACACCTTCTTCGTCCATCGTTTTAGCTATCTTATTCCACCAGGTCGTCATCTGATTGATGTCTTCGACAACCTTTCCCTTTGCCTTGAGTCATGATTGCCCAGTATTTCTCAATAGGCCGGAACTGGGTGGGTTAAGGTTTTTCGGAACAAACTGGACCCCTTTCTCTGCATACCATTCTTGGACGACTTTGCTGTAATGACAGCTTGCCAAATCTGGCCAAAACATTACGGGATGGTCGTGGGATCGAATGAACGGCAAAATTCGTTATTGGAGACACTCTTTTTGGTATAGTTTCGATGTCATTGTCTTATTTGTAACGAAAACTTTCGTTTTTCTTGCCACAGCTACAAATGCCCTGCCAAATCATAAATTTGATTGCAAATTTGTCGGCAAAAAGAAATTTAAATTTAGCAAGAACATCCCCCCGAGCCGTTGCCAAATAAAATTTTTGACCTGGGGTTTGCCCGAAGTCAGCCTTGACATAGGTCTCATCGTCCATCAGAAGACACCCGTCGAACTTGGCCAACACCTGGTCATATAGTTTCCGAGCACGAATTTTGACCACACTATTCTGTTTCATGGTCCGATATGGCTGTTTGCTAGCTCGGAGTCGAGTTTCCTCACGGTACTATGGCCAGCACCGAATATTCTGGTCAAATCACGGTCCGACAGATTAGGATTCCTCTTAATGTTCTTCAAAATTTTACCACGGAGTTTCCGGTCGACAGTTCCACTTCGACGATTGGCTTGAGGCTTCCGAATCGTCGTCAATGTTTCCTCATACCGTTTGATAACACGCCATACGGTATTTCTGGGCAATTTCAGCTGTTTAGATAGCCTAGATGCAGACCACAATGGATTTTCCAGATAACTGTGCACAATTTTTTCCCTTCTTTCGGCTTCCATGTTGATTCTTTACAAAGTACAGTCGGAATGTCAAAAATCATACGTGAAGCTGACAAAATTCCCGATACGTGGGAGCCAAGAACTTCCAAATCCGTCCACCAGGAGCGCCACAATATGAGCAAAAGTTTGTTCCAATTCTAAATTAAGCAAGCTTTATGTACGGGCTGCGTGAAAGACATCAAATTACCTAACACGCTACACCCGGCTCTGACTGGCTTAAACTGTTTAATCGATTTTTCTTCAAATTGGTTTTGTCAAAATTGACAAATTCTACAGAAAAAAGTGTTGTGTTAGCGATGTTTACAAAATCGGAGCAATTTTCCAATGAAAATATTGAACATAATAATGGAAGCGAAATTTCCTCCAATCAAAAGTGATATCTTTAAAAATTTGACTATAAAATTTTAAAATCGATTTTGTTCAGTGTAGGATTCGGGTAATTATTTTTTCAATATATTTTTTTGAAACAACACTTTTTGGTAGGATTTTTCATTTTTTCGACTATGACTAATTGAAAATAAATGCCAGAAAAAATTTGTCTCTTTTCAAAAGGCAGTCACGATAAATTTTAGAAAAAAAAGTACAAAGCATCATTTTGGGACAAAGCCTGAATGGCTAAAAAGGTTATTAAAATCTGAGCGTGCGAAATTGGTACACCGAAGAAAATAATCGATTTTCAAAATTGATTTGCAAACAAATATATTTCGTTCCAAGATAGGAGAGTATGTTCCCTTCGGACCGTTCATACATTGCAAGAAGGGAACCATCAATGAAAAAAATAAAAATAAATACTTTAAATTTTGAAAGTCGATTTCTTTCAGTGTAGGATTCGAGTAGACCAATTTCGCGTCAAATCGTATTCGGATTCAAAGAATTCGCTATTCATCACATGGTTACCTATGGAAAAATACTCTTGAAATTGACATTTTCACACTACGCACCCTATCTCCGGAACCGGAAGTTCGATCTGAATAGTAATCGGGATATTCTTATGTTAGCTGAAGACCTTTAAGTTGAATCAAAGATGGTAAAAATCGGTTGAGTCATTTTCGAAAAAAGTTACATGCATATTACTCTGTATTTTAGTTTAATTAATTTTTAGTTTGAAGGTTTACTTTTTGATTGATGTTTAGCTTTGAGTTATTAGTATTAGGTAATAATTGTTGTTTATTTGTTATTAGTTATTTGTCACTAATTATTTGTTTAGTCTTTAGTTTTTCGTTATTAATTATGTTATTAGTTTTCAGTTTTCAGCTTTCAACTTTTAGCGTTGAGTTTAAGATTTTACTTTTTAGTTGTATGCTTTTAGTTTTCAAATATTAGTTTCTAGTTTTAAGTTTTTAGCGATTAGTTTTTACCTTTCAGTTTTTTTTTATTTTTAGTCTTTGCTTCCAGTCTTTAGTTTTCAGTGTTTAGTTTTGTTTTCTAGCTTTTGGTTTCATGTTTTTTTTCTGTTTTTTTTTAATTTTAGTTATTAGTTTTTAGTATTTAGTATACAATATTCAGTTTATAGTACTTAGTATTAAGTTAATTTTAGGGTTTAGTTTTTGATGTTTAAAATTTAGTTAATTTTTAGGTTTAGTTTTTGGTTTTTACCTCAATTTATATTGATATTCAGATCTTAGTTTCAAATTATTAGTATTAGTTGAAAGTTATTATTTGTTATTAGTTTTTAGCATTTGGTTTTCAGCTTTTAGGTGTAGGTTTTTAGTTTTTATTTATTAGTTAATAATTTTTAGTTAGTTTTTCGTTGTTAGTTATTGGATATTAGTGATGTTATTAGTTTTGAGCTTTAGGTTTTAGATTTTAGTTTTCAATTAAGCTTTAGTTTCTAGTTTTAAGTTTTTAGGTGTTAGTTTTCAGTTTAGGTTCAAGTTTAGTTTTTAGATTTTTTTATTTTATTATTTATTAGGTTTCAGTATTAGGTCTATGATATTCAGTTTATAGTCTTCAGTTTTTAATTAATTTTGTACACACGAAACAGAAGTACCCTACAGAGAAATCTACTATCAAGATTTCGCCTAGTCTTTAGACTAATGTTGATTGATTACAACACATTAAAAGCGGAGAAAAATCAACAACCGCTTCCTTCCAGTAGCCTAAGCTATTTTTCGTTCATTTTTTATGTTTTCGATTGATGCGATAAGACGGTAGCGAAGCGATCTATTTACGTACTTCGTAACTTTGATTTACTTAGACCATATTCAGTAGTGTTCTAGATCTAGATGCATAATTTATGTCAGTTTTAAAATTTAAATCTGAATTTTATAATAAGAAAAAACTGGCAGCCCCAGCAGTGCTTTATTTGTGTTTCAAATATCTCGGTTGATTTTTCATTAGGGCTTATACGCAAGTGACAGTTTCTCTTTGTTTACTTTCTCTTCTATTAATTATCAAGCGGTTTCCACGTTTATCACTCAACTCTTTGCATAAAATGATACCCGAAACTTTCGACTTTCAAACAGAGTAGTGAAATCAAATTTTTAACCACATCACAATAATCGAAAGAGAGAGTGATTAAAGAGAAACTGTCACCTGCTTATACGCCCTAATAAAAAATCAACTGAGATATAGAAAAAATAGAACGGCAGCGTATGCCAGTTTGACATAGTGATGGGCAATATGGCTTTTTTTTTAATATCGGCAATATGGCTCATTTCAATGAGCGGCTCTGAACCGAACGCTCTTCTGTAAGAGCCGGTTCAATTGAACGGCTCATTGGCTCTTTTTCTATAAACGTCAATGTGGAGAAGCGGTTCGAGAGAATGAGTGTGAGAGCCACGGAAATGCATGAGCGGTATGGGCGATCTAAAATTGTGAGAGGTGTCCGTGTGCGAGGAAGCGGGATATTGAAATAAATAAGTTGAAATTCCATTTGGGAAAAAAATCTAATTTTCTTCTCCTATTACGACAGAAATCTTTGAAAATTCACTGCTGAATAAATGTTCCAATGTATTTTTGACAGCTTCATTAGAAAACATCATCGTTTAACCAACAACGCAAACAAATTTGGGCGTACACAGGCACACAGATTTTCCAAGTTGAAACGCAGATTTTAAGCGCTCGCCCATCACTAATATCGAGTGATCCTGAAATATGAAAGCAAAAATCAATTAGGATTATTACTAAAAACCTATTTCTTTTTTCTTACGAGGCGTTAAAGTGAATGGGAGTAACAATCCTCTAGATTCGTTTTTTGTATGTACCGCGGGATTGTTGAATATAAAAAGAAGGAAGAGAGAAATAAACAAGACACGCAGAGATGTCCATCTACTCTGTGTGACGAAGAGCAAGCAAAACTTCTCCCCTCGCACTGACAACTTCAACGAGAGCTCTTCCCTTTCACATATACACACCACTGTTGTATAAAGTGTGCACGCATCATGAGTGCGTTTGTTTATTTCCTTTTACCTCCTCCACTGAATCGCACCAAAGTGCTAGAGCAGAGCTAATAAATTCTCTGAGGTGAATGCAAATACTTTCACAGAGGTGTACACGCCGGTGAGCACTCTGGTGTATGGTTTGCGTAGAAAAAGTGTGGGACACGCAAAATCAGCAAAATAAAACAATTTATCGTTAAATTTTCGGTTTTCGTTGAAAATTTTTCATAGCAAGGCCAGATCTACTCTCTATTAATTGAATTTCACAGAAGTGTTCGCTCACCATCACGCGCCAGTGATCACTTGGGTGTATTTAGGCGAGAGCACGTGAGAACGATTCGTGCGAAGAGAATGTTATTCTCTCGCACCAGCTTCTTTCAACACAAGAACGCACTTAAAGTCTGTCTCTCTGGACACTGAGAAGAAGTGCGCTTTTCTCTTTGTGTGGAGCGGAGCAAATGTATCCGCAGTGTTCAATTGAAACCTACGCCCTGCTGTATCACTCTAGTGAAATGCCATGACGCGTACGGCGAGATAATGACGCAATTTCGCCTGGGCAATTTGGTAGCAGCCGCAGGCTTCTGTCGGTTGGCAGAATTTCTCACAAGCGGGTTAGTTTATCAAAAATATCAATATAGCCAAAACCGTCAAACTCAAACCATAGAGGGCATGTATTGAAATTGAATGAAAATTAAAGTCACTGTAATTTTAGAGGAAAAACCGATTACAAAGGGTGATCCGATAATTAGTGGGAAACTTCAAAACTTGCCTCTTTCCACTCATGGATGGAATTATTTTAGGTTTGCCCTAGGGCAGGATCAGACAACTGACATCTTTTTCCAGAAAAATATTTCTCCCCTTACTCCGGTTGCTACCTATTATAAATAATACATTCCTCGCGATCACAGTAGAGATAATTATTCATTCTGAAAAACTTCTCCCCTTATAACATGCGATTGTTTATCATTTGAAAACACTTAGACTAATGTTATATCAGTCAAAAATATAGCTCTGAATTATTTTTGATCAGATACTTGTTTTGAAACAGTTTAATATTTTTTTTTTCTAAAATGAATTTTGAATGATTAATTTTTGTAGCTTTCTTTACTTAAGTATCCAACATATTTAATTTGAGGAAAATACTAACAAACAGAAGTACCAAAAGATTTGGTTCTATTCTCAAGTACAACCAACGTGATCAATATTCTCGTCCATATAACCCTCGTATATTTTCCACATTGACAGAACTTGAAAAACAATTTGAACTTAAATCGAATTACAATTAAAAATTTTATATTATCATCAAACTACATTGTTACCGACGATACTGACAACACTTTTTCTACCTCCCTGCAGTAGTATTAATTTCAAAAACTTGTACTAGCTAATGTCAATTTCAACCAATCACGAGCTGGTCCGAAGTTGGCTCTTAAAATTTTTGAATCGATTGGTCAATATTTACTTGACTTATGTTTCCGGCCAGCTCAAAAATGCAGCACTTTCGCGGAAATGCTACTCCATTTTTTGGATACCAAAATAATTCCCCAAAAAAGTCCTTCTCTTTTTTTTCTACAGTGGTGTAACCCCTTAAGTGAAAACAATTTCGTGTGTTAATTTATCATCGTTTTTTATGAAAAAAAAATTGTACAAGCTTAGCAATAGCTTCAAAATTGCTATCAGAACTCAGATCCATCGAAGAGAACACTCCGGCAAACAACATAGAAGAAGGCCGTAAAAATATCAGTGTGTTTGAAATTATGCATGAATATTTGACCATGAGTAAGCTCTTTTCAAAGTGGGTGTCGCGGTTACTCACAGTCAAACAAAAACAACAACTTGTTGATGATTCAGAGCAATGTTTGGCCAAGTAATAGATATGTGACAATGGATGAAACATGGATCCATCACTTCAGCCAAAGATCAGGGAAAAACGATCTCATATGTCGAAGAAAAAACCACACCATTGAACGAATTTCACTTCGAATTGCTCCCTCATCCACGCGTATAGTCCAGATCTGGCCCCCAGTGAATACTGGCTATGTACTGATCTGAAGAAAAAAAAGCTCACCAGTAAGAAACTCAACTCAAATGAAGAAGTAATTGTCAAATCCTTCTACAAGCGCGGCCTCGAGAAGCTAAAGAAGCGTTGGAACGCGTGTATTGCATTGATGAATCAAATCGATTTTTGATAAAACTCAAAAGACTCAAAATGGCAATTCTGTTTTGGTCGCAAAGAATGCTCATGCCAAAATTGAATTATCATAAAAATCGTCATTCTCAGTTTAATCGTCCATACATTGTTTGGATGATAGTTATAAAAATCTATCGACTTTTCAAATGAATTTTGACACTACAAAAACTTCTCGTCAATCACCGAATAAGAAATAAACTACTGAAAAAAAAAAATCCAAAGTTATAGTGGGATATTTCATCTCGGTTCGGGATCCACGCTTCGGGGTCACACGAAGTTGTTAAAGTTGCTGGAATGTCAAAGACACCGATTCCGGAGAAACCGAAACATGAGCAAACAGTCGTCACCGAGATTACCGAGAATTGTGGCTTCGAGATCACGATGCCGATTAGAACGTCGTTGCACAGTAATGTAGGGAATACATTTTGCATCATCATGACGTATACTCATGCCTTGATAAGATTATATTAATTTTTTAATTATTTTGACTGAATGAGACTCAAAGAGAATAATTTTCGAATGAAAAAAAACATTTCTATGTGTAGATAATGATTGAGAATCTAACCAAAGTAGGCTAAGGTTGCAGTCAAAGTTTACGTTTCGATGCGATGCTCTGCTAACAACCGTCGTCTGTCACATTCACTCGGGCATGCTTAATTTGACGTGTTCACTTTGGGCAGCACCGCAAAATTGCATTCTGAATCACTGTCAAATTACCAGGTTAAAAATGATTCCGCATTTCAGGCAATCCGAAGGGGACATACAACTTAATTATTCAATTTCGGGTACCAAAGTTCAGTCCGTTCGCCTCACTCGAACGGACGGAGCCGATTTTGTTTTTAAATTTTTCAATGCAAAAAGAACGGCCTACTAGGTAGGTTGGTTGCAGTGCTAAAAGAATTAAACCTGAAACGCGAGTCGCAAATGCAACGAAGAAAATAAAACACTGTACAAAGAGCATCAACAACAAGTCGTAAAAGAAGGTGACAAAAGGCGTATACGGGGGAAAAAAATATAAATAAATCTTAATTTCGTTTCCACGCGCGCGGCCACCGCCGGCCCCACGCTAGGTAGCGGCGCGAACTCATGCTAGCCTGTAGAAAAAAAAAACACCGCAAATGGTGTTTCAGTCACAATTGCAACTCTAGTCCTACAAACACGTTAGTTAGTCTCGGTAGGCATGCAGTTGAAAAGTACTTGTGCTGCAGCAATTGTACGGTTATGAAGTGCGCTTTTTTTTGTCTCGCTCGATATCAACAAAGCCGCAGCACTTCGGGTGCCAAGCTTAATCGAACGAATGAAAACAACAGAAAGAGAAAAAAACTGAAATCAGCAGGTCGATCGAAACTTGTTGACCGTGACATCGTAAACTTGGCGGCTTGCGTCAGCGGAGACAAGATGCACCCGTTGCCCTTCTCTTCGTCTACTACTTTTTTTTTCGTTTTGTTTCACGAGCAGCTGTTCGGTGGAATGATCGATCAAACCGTTTGTTTTTTCTCTCTATCTCTCTTTTTGTCTTATCGGTACTTCTGTACTTAGATCGTTGCGCCGATATTGGCGGCCGACTTGGACCAATGGCGGCGGCATATCGGTTTAACACAATCTGCTACACGTTGCCAAAAACTACTTCATATCAAGTAGTTAACACAACGAACAATGATCCGGCGCCGGCCTACTTGATTGAATCAACTATTATATATTTTGTTTTGCGCATGGTGTTTTTCACTCATTTTAAATTGTTGTTTTTTGTTGAATCACACCAAAAGGTTTCGATGCAAAACAATAAAAAACCTTTCAATCAAGTTCAAATTCATGTTCAATTTGCTATCGTATTTTTTTGGTATTAGAACAACAACAACAACAACTAAAATTGTTGTTTTGACTTTGTGTCCCAGGCTGATATGACAAAAAATTTTATACTGCGTGATAAGATAATTTTCACTTTTATGTACGGTAATATTGTATGTATTATTTAAAAATAGTTTTTTTTTGTTGGGGGGCCTGAATTATGTCATTTCTTGTAGATTCTTTTTTGATGGTTTTATGAAACGTACGCAGCTGTAATTTGGCACCAGTCATAAGACAAGTTTTATTAAAATATGTATCATTTTTTGAGAGCCGAATTCGAAAAAAATTTTTTTTTTATTTTGCGTGATAAGATAATTTTCACTTTTATGAATGGTAATAGTTTTTTTTTTTTCGAGAGACCTGAAAATAATCTTCAAATAATGACAATATTATTTGACGATTCTTTTTTGACGGTTTTATGAAAAGTTCGCTGCTCATTAAACAAGTTTTATTAAAACATATATCATTTTTAAGAGCCGAATATATAAAAAACAGGGGATAGGATTTATCTCAAAAAACGTCTTACTGGTGGAAGTAATGCAAAGAGCAATAATTTTGCATATAAAGGGTAATTTTTAAGTGGTATAAGGTTTGATTTATAAAAAAAAACATTTTTTTTTAAATTGAATAAATTTTCATTGGCATCGATAGAACGATCATTATATTGATCGTTAATGTTTGAAGATGATTTCATGCAAATGTTGGCTGCGGCTCCACTTTAGAAAGCTCATGCACAAGGTTCAATTTTGGCACACTCTCTTCAACATATCGGCCGGTATTTCACGAATAATGCCACCGGTCCATAATCCATACAAAACAGTGACTTTTTTGGGATGCATTTGGTAGCTCTTGCAATGCTTCTGACTGACTTCTTCATTCTAGATGCGTCAATTTTGCTCATTGACGTATCCATTCAACCAGAAATGAGCTTCGTCACTGATTTTTCGGGTGGGTAATATCAGAGACATAACTGGATGTCGTGAATACCAAAACAACTGACATGTTCCTTAACACTGCCGAATATCGATTAGTTGATCAATTGTATGAATTATGCAAGCATTCTCTTTTTTTCTCATTTTTCGCAAAAACAAAGAAGGCTTCACCTGATTTCGATTACTGTGAATTTCACACAGCGAAAAGTGCACAAATCTATTCAAACATTTCTAGATTTTCACTAAACTGAGGTTTTTTACCTTCGATTTGCGAAGAAGAAATCCTAATAGTTCGTTAGGAAACTTTTAGAGCCACTAGAACGACTGATTTTGTGCGATGCTCCCCACCGTTGTTCCCTTTTCGTTGCTTTTTCACCAATGCAAACGACTAGCAGCTGTGACGTAATCGCTCTTTTCGGAAGCGAAACTAGCTTTGCAAACGACACACAATACATCTGCTCGCAGTGGCGATAGAATTTAAACCGATCCAATTTTTGTTAAGAGATTTCTTTTTACGTGATTTCGTTTGTAGCTTTTTCACTAATGGGCTCCTCACGGCTATAAAAATAGCAGCATATAGAATTTTAATGTCGATTATTTCATTTTGGATTTGCATTTCATCGATTTTAGGAATGTCGAAATCTCAAAAGTTCCAAAGTCGATTTTTTCAACAAAATTTTGTTGATATTATACCAGATCTGAACGTTTCATGCATTTCTAAGACAGAACCGCGAAACATCGGAAATCCGTGTAGAAAAAAAACCGCAAAAAAGAAGATTTTCTTTTATGCCAACAAAAAAAAATTTCTTTTTTTTCAGTCTTTTCAAGCCTATCTGGAAAATCAAACTTATTCAAACTTGGAGTATATTTTTAAAAATACCTGAAGAAAGAAATTATACGTAAGGTTGAAAATGCATTAGTCAGAAACAACTCTTTTCCCGTAAAACCGATTCCATCTTACAACTTTACGCTATTCTTTCAGAATCGTTTTTTTTCCTGTATAAATGGCATCTCTGATTCGAACATTTAACCGAATAAAATGAACGAAAACGTCAAACATGTGAACAGTGAATGGAATATTCCAAACAAGTAGGCTAGATTTTCATGTGTATCTCTTCGGTCTTGAGAGTGCAGGTTTTTCAGCAAGCCTCAGTGCAGAGATTAGTTACACTTCTATCGAGTGAGTAAAATAAATTGAAGTAGCTTTCATCCTCTGGTGAAAATTGATCTAACATTTACGTACATTACACGGGTTGGAGTTCGATCGGTTCCCGACCCTCTAGGCGGGAAGTAGGAGGGATTGAGATACGGTTCTGAAGAAGAAAAAACCCCGGATGAAATGTGAGTTTGCTTACCTGAAACGAGAGGGAAAGAGAAAAAGGAAATGCTTAATTAATTTACGGCAAAACCGCGAACAGATCGTTGAAAGATGGGATGATTTGAATAAATATTGGTGCTCCGGCGGAGAAAGCTGCAATTCGTAGATTTTTCTTGTCTTCGTTGTTTTTTTTTTCAACTCAACGGAAAAATGATGCAGTCAGAATCGACCGGTTTTTCGGAACGCCAGAGAGACAGAGAAGAATGCAGTCTGTCATCTTGGGCTTAGTGTCTTCATTTTCGTGAATCCGGTGAGGACGAGTGCCAAATGGCCCCCGGCAAAAACCCTTGAAACGTGGTAGTCGACCCAATGCAGTTGGCGACATGACCTACATCGGCTAATACCGAGGCTCTGGAATTGGGTTTCGAAATGCCGAATAGCCGCAGCAAAATTTTCGACAACTGCTGATCCCAAAACCGAACCACCACTTATCACACTCTGGACACTCTGGTTGGCAGATTTATGGCCGAAGTGGGATTTTTAGCACGCGAATAAGCCAACTGACAAAGTCATTTTGTCGCACGAAGACGAAAAAAAAACAAACGTTCACGCGTGTAAAAGGTAACAATGTACCGGAGGAGGGCGGTGATTTATGAGAAAATTACTAAAATAAAATTTCAACAGGGGTCGAACCGACCATAACTGGCTGAGAGGCGAGAACGAACCGTCAAACGGGGCAGTGTGCATAGATGTGTGAGTGAGTGAGTGAGTGAATGAGTAGGGCAGCAGCTCACGGCACTCGTTCGCTCATTGGACTCTCTTGTAAGGTGAGAATGAGTTACGGAAAGTGTGTAATCGGAGAAATGGGCTGGTAATCGTTTGCGGGCGGCGGATGTACGAGCGGGCGAACGGACAGGGCCTGGAAAAAAAAACTAAGAGTGAAAACATAACAGCACCAAACTTGACTCGTCACGATCATCGGCGGTTACACAATCGTTCGATTTGTGTGTTTTTACCTAGGTTGTTGTTGTTTGCACATTAGGTCATTGCTGGCAAAAAAAAACAAATTTTCTATAGGACGTTAGTAAACGATAAAAGACTTTCTCCGTCAGGCTGTTGCAGTGTTGCAGTGCCATTTTTAAAGCCTGTCAATGATTCTGCAATTTTGTACGAAACACGTTGACATGTACTCCTAAGAAAGTGGCGGTGGAACTCATCAAAGCAACCATCAAATTGACTGGAAAGTGTTTCCCTGCGGTTTACCTTACCCTTTGAAAAATTTGTTTTTGTACTTGTCATTTCGTTGAAGAGTTAGATTTCTATCGGACAGTAGCTTTTTAAAATCATTACGCAGCAATTCTCTGCATTTTACTATCTGTTAAGTGATTCCATGCAAGGGTAGTATCGGATCGGCGCAGCTGCGTTTGAAAAGTCAGTGCTTGCTTTGCCTTGTGTCAAAATGGTAAGAAACCACAAGTACAATGATGTCAGTATGTGTAAAAAAACAATCTTGACCATTTGCGGGACAGAAGACCCGAGTGTGTTACAATTTATTGTCCCGAATCCAGCAAACAAAACTGTCTACTTAGCGGTTCAAGTTGAACTGCTTAAGTTTGCAATAATCAGTTCAATTTGAACTGCTCTGCACTGACGAGTCTAAGACGAAACGTAAAGAAAAGTAAAACTTTGATTACGTTTCCACTCGTCAAAACCAATCCCAATTCCGAGTGTAAAAGTTCTGTTGAATGGGGAACGTGCCACTTGACCCAATTTGTTCTGATTTCGCTTTGGCACACTTTGATTCAATTTAGCTGTTTGGTAAATTTTTGACGAAAGCTTTTGGTAAATGGAAGAAAAAAATCATTGTGTTACAGAAATTATACGAGTTTTTACGGGCCGATCAGTTAATCACGACATTGTTTTAAAGAATTTATTATAAATATGTCAAGTTGTACAGTACATCTTGATAATCAACGAGTACAGTAAAAATCTGATCAGGATAATTTTGCCGAGAGCCATTTCGCCGAATGTCCTTTCACCGAATGTCATTTCGTCGAATGCCATTTCGCCGAAAGGGTCAATTCGCCGAATTCTTCAATTGTCTTCATATCATGATGGCAATTGATTTGAAATAAAGACGAATGAAAAATGATGTTTACTCCCGGGTTTTGGTAAGAACCAATGGTCGAACGTCGGCGAAATGGCTTTCGGCAAAATGACCCTCTCCCGTATAGTCAAATTACCGAGCTTCGGTAAATTTGATAACCAATGACAATTAACTGTCATTCATATCGCTTATATCGTTATACCAAATTTCGAAAAGTTAAAGGCAATTTTCCTAAAATTTAAACTTTTTAACTACCTCATTGGAGATTCTAACTAGGGTGGTTCTTAAGATTTGCATTTTATCTGAAGTAACCGCTTCTTCAAAAATTTTACAAAAAAATAGAGCTGATTTAAGCATTATCGGAAAGGTTAACAATTTTTCGGCGATGTATTTCTTGCATTAAAAATACTTTGAAAAATTTGAAACATACTTTCTCACATTTCCACATTTTGGTACGACACTGAATTTTTTGGTATTAAATAAATAAGAAACGCATGGTGCGCTTAGCTCTAGTAGTTATGCACCTTGCGTTTCCATATAATAGAACTTTGATGGAGACGCATGATTGATTGTTATTTATTTTTCACAAAAACTCGAATATTGACCTTTTTGACGTCTAAAAAATATATGAAACCGAAGGACTTCAAGGTTTCCAAAAATTATTCATTTATTATTAAAAAATCCAGAGTGATAATGAAAAAAAAATATTTTAACAATTTTAATTATTTTTAATGCAAATTTAAAAAAAAATCAAACATGGTCCAGAAGTTCCCCGATTTTTTAAATTTTTCGATGGAGCGGTTGCTTTGAATATCGAATAAAGTTAAAATCATTAGAACCACCCTTGCTCCGTCAATATGATAGTTGTGAAGGGTTGATTTTTTTGGGAAAACTATCTCCAGTCCAAGCTCTTTCAAATACAATGAAATCTTTTTTTACAGAAATTTCCGAAGTTATACGGATTTCTTTACACAGATTTTCGAAATTACGCGGTTTTTTTCCGGGGATTTCCGAAATTGTGCGGTTTTTATGCGAATTTTCAAAGCTATCCAGTTTTCTTGTTTTGTCTTAGAAATGCAGTAAAACGTCGAGATCTGTTGTTATCCCGATTTTTTTAAGTCACCTCTCTCTCCGACACTAAAAAATTTTTCGATATTTTTGAAAAAAAATTTTTTTTAGGATTATAACAGATCTCGACATTTCATGAATTTCTGAGACATTTGACACGAATAAAATTTTTTCCAACTTCGGACATCTCAAAAGTCCCAAGCGATCCAAGAAATTTTTTTTGAGATTACACCAGATCTCGACGTTTCACAGAAAAAAAAACATGAAATTTACAGATTTCAAAAATCCACAAGTGACACAACTCATAAGAACGGAACTCGTAAAATGATGCATGAAATTGTACATTCAAAATTTCAAGTGGAATTCAAATATTCATTTGAAATGTGCAACCGTAAAACAACTGGAATTTCGACAGGAAGAAAACGCTTCAAAGGATTCAGAATAAAATTCTGAAAATGATTCTGAAGCGTCCTCCCTGGTTTAGTACAAATGAGTTACACAGACTCACAAATATAGAACCATTAGATGTAATGTCACATAATATTATAAGCAAATTCCGACAAAAATCGATGCAATCTTCAATTGAATCGATTCGCTCTCTGTATTAGTTAGTAAGTTAGTATATAAGTTCCTTTCCCCATTACACAATACAAGTAGGTTTAGAATTTTCCCTACACAAAAATCTCAGAATTGCGGAAGCAAATGATGTCTTCATGGTAATAACCAAATCATATATATATATATATATATATATATATATATATATATATATATATATATATATATATATATATATATATATATATATATATATATATATATATATATATATATATATATATATATATATATATATATATATATATATATATATATATATATATATATATATATATATATATATATATATATATATATATATATATATATATATATATATATATATATATATATATATATATATATATAGGGCTGAAAAGTCACCACTTGTGGCTGAACACCCAATTTAAATCTTAATAATTTAATTTTAACTCATATTCCAATAAATAGTTATTAAAAAAAAAAAAAAAAAAACTGGAATTTCGATAAATGAAATTAGATTTTTTTTTATGATAAGAACCAATGAACTATCTGTCAACATGCATCTTGGAAAAGGAAAGACACGTCGAAAAGGGCCTATCTACAAACCAGAGCCTCTCTTTGTTTACTTTCTCTTTCGGTTATTACGAAGCCATTATAGAAATGTTCTCTCACTTTCCGATATTAGTCGAAACCTTTTGGATCTGTCTTGCAAGTTGAGTGTCAAATATAAAGTCAATCTGATAATTCGTAAAAGAAAAAGGAAAGTAAAACTGTCATTTGCATTAATGGCTCTTAGTCATGATTTGATCGAATTATTCGAAACAAAAACGGAAAAGAGTGAATTGATTTTTGAAAGCTAAATTGATCATCATTCGGCAGTTAATTTTCTTGAAAGTAGATGTTGGCCGTTATCGTAAAAAAAAACAAAACCACATGGCATAATGTCTTTCCGGCAATTCTGGCCAGGCTAACTAATTTTGCTATCCGCAATAATTACATTTCCGCCTGGAAGCAAGAATGTTGTTCCATTAATAAACACGATCGTCTTCCTACAACAAACATTAAACTTTGCAAAAGGTTTCTTGTTTATAAACACCGCCTCAAAAAAAAAAACACTGTCATACCAAAGATAAATAATAAAGACATGTATGTGCTTACAAATATTTAAAAAAAATCTGGTCCATTCCCGGTACCTTCTAAAATGACCGCACTCACCGCTTGGTGGAGCGCGAGATTAATTGCATTGTTATCATTTCGACCAAAGTGTGCCAAGAAATCTCAATATATACACACAGAGAAAAAAATTGTAAAAATAACCAAATTTGGGTTTCACCCAATGAATATTTTTGTTGAAATAGTGACAAAAGAAAATCTGGTTTGATATTGTAAATATTGCTAATTGAAACTACAAAGCATGATCGTTTATATTTCTCGGTGGATTAGTTTGTTTCAATAAACAGTTTTCCTGTCAATCTCTTGACAAACAATTTCACAGTAAATTCAACTTAAAATATAGTTTTAAATGAAACGAACTCTAGTTAAAGTCAATAATTGTAACGCTTTAAATTCACAAAACCTTTTAGTTGAAATAAATTTCCTTGAAATTAGTTATTTCAACTAACGCTTTTGATTGTTGAAACCATACATTTTTGTTTGATTTCAGGAATAAAATAATTGCTTTCATACTAATTTAACGAAGTAATTTTCGATACTACTTTTATTTGTTTTCAATTTCCTAATATACATTTTTTTTTAAATTTTGCATTTTTTCAAGACTGTGAGCCGTTTTGTCGCTAGACGATCGAATTATTTACATACCCCACTATCAAGCCCTGATTTTTTAATTTTTATAGCATCCAACGATTCGGTGCTCCATCAGTCAAAATAGAGATCCTGCATGAAATATTTTTTGCAAAGAAAATGTGTTATGTAATGTTATGCAATTTTCAAAATCTTTCCAATTATCGATACATACGTTTGAATTATTGAACATCCCTTAGTTAATTAAAGAAGCAGGTAAACGTTTTTTATAAAACTTGTAAAAAACTTTATCCGCGGGAGATAAAAAATGCCCTGGATTATTCTCGCGGGAATAATGCTCTTGTCTATTGGAAATAAAACTATTACGGTTCATTTGAACAGTAAACTTAGTTATATCAGTACACAAATAAGATCATAAATAAATTGAACCTATTTTTTTCTTAAAATAAAAATACAGCAGGATTGAGTCAACACGGATATTTCGATAACGTCAATACAACTTTGGTTGACATGTAATAAATAGTTGATTTATTTCAACAACAAAATTCATTGGGAACAAATAAATTTTTCGTTTGGTTAAACCAAAGTTTAGATTCAAATCAAGCAGTGAAAATTTTTTATATATAAGGGAGAAATTGGTTCAAAACAATCATATTCTAGCTTGAAATGAACATAAATCATATTGAAAATTCTACTAACTGTTTTGTTATTTTAAACATGCTCCATTTCTCTGCGTGTACAAATGAGCTAACGTATCGAAAGGGTTCTCACGGTTTGACATTTGCATTAGGGGCTGTCCATAAAAGACGTCACGCCGAAAGGGGGAGGGGGGTGTTTCATAAAACGTGACCTTTTGTGACAAAGGGAAGGGGAGGAGGTTTTTGGAATGTGACGTCCAATATTTTCAATGAGCGCATTTTTGAAATACCTAATTATATTACTGCTTTGCCCTATTTCCTGAAAAAATCTCCACAATAAACGTTTACATTTTATACAGCTTCTTCTTGTAAATTCGGAAATGAATGATGCAGGAAATAATTTCTGTTGTGATCAGCAAAAGTGCACGGAGGAGCGAGTAAATTAGCGGAATTAATAAATTTTGCCTAATATGAGTAATAAAGAAAAAGATGCCTTCAAACGGTTTAACTTAAGTTATGCACTGACATTTTATCAGTGATTTGATTTTCTAGCATTGATAATAGCATATCATAAGAATTTCTCTTATCTGATTCTGATGCAGTTTATTCAATTGTACTTCATTTGAAAAAGGGCGGGAGATCAACGATTTCAGACGTAGATCATGTCATGTCTTATCTTGATCATATGTGATTTTCCTCATCCAACATCAAAGCTTATCGAATCATCCAATGATTGAACTTACATAAATCAAGAATCATCCTAGCTCAAAATCACTACCCATTGTGTGACGGAAGATCAGTACCGATATTGATCGATTTGATTTAAAATTCACTGATCAACTGATAATGAAAAGATTCTCCGGCAGTGATCTCGTTTTGATGAGGTTTTGGTCTTTATTTTCTCAGCCCTGTATGCTACACTAAGGAAATATTATTCTTTACCTAAATTAATAATATATCTTTGTACCCCTAGGAGGCATAAAACAGATGATTTAAATGTTTCATCAATTCCAACCAAATACTGTTGTTAATTTATATAATTGATATTAATAAAATAATTCCGATGATTTTGTAGTTTTAGGGATATTTTTCAATCTAATGAGAGCATGTAATAAATCGATTTTTCCCTCATATTTGTATGGTTTGTCATGCATATTGAGAATGTATTGAGATGAATTTTATTTATTTTGAATTCGTGACATGTGACATAGGAGGGGGGGGGGGGTGTCTTTGCTTCTGTGACAATTTGTGACAAAGGGGGGATGGGGAGTCAAAAATTGTCAAAAAAAAGTTTGACGTATTTTATGGACAGCCCCTTATGAATGCGATTATGGGAACTCAGCAGTGCAACCAATTTATCACCATTGGTGCCAGTTTCACGGAGGACCGTAGATGTGTGCCAAAAAAAGATCGTGACTGTCATGTCTGGAAATTCGTTTGTGGTCATACCTGCCTGTGTCTGAACCAACAATTACCTGTTTCTCCCGCATCTGGTCGGTCGAAGCAAGCTAGGCGTTCTTAATTTAGAATCTACGAATGCCGAACGGCGACTGTCACTGTCTCGCTCTCTCTCTCTTTCTTTTCTTCTGTCCATCCGTACGACATAAAGCAAGACAGTGGACAGAAGGGGGCAATAAATAGGCCACTAGACCGCCTAGCAGAATGGCACACAATCAGTCGCAGTCGTCTTCACCGTCGCCGTTGTCGTCGTCAAGCAGCAGGCGGCGGACACTCAGTCGCTCATCAACCTGTCAGTTAATGGCGTCCAATTTTCGCTGCTCAGAGGCTTTCGGCATTAATTTACGCGGTGCACTTTGCCAGCAAACAAACGCCGGCTGAGCAATGGCGATTGTTAATGGTTTCATTTATTGAAACCGATCGTCGTACATTCCTTGCCGCGTTCCCGAACAGGGAAAAATAAAGAAAATTGTTGGCCTGTGTATTTAAATTGAAAGTGTCTCCCGTTGACAACAGTGTTTTCGATGAAAGTAAATTCTCGTCGAACAAACGAGTCCGGTTGGACTCGGAAGGATGATATTATTCGAACGGAAGAAGTTTAAAGTGGGTGTTGATTCCGCAAAGACACGCACAAAAGTTCGACAAACATTTGTCTTTCAATTTTTAAATAAATAAATTATTTGGCAAGAAATTTGAAACTGACGATTGACTGGAATTTTTTAAAAACTGTGCACATTTTAAGAAATAATTTCAATAGTTATACATCTGACTAGAAAAAAAATTATAAGTTATAACTTTTATATCAATACTCCAGCGAGGAAGTTTTGAAACCCAGTTTTGTTGAAACATAATAAATTTCGGTAAATGCAAGAACATCAATTTAATTTGGCTCAAAATTTTTACAAGCATTCTTAATGGCAAAACTATGTTTCAATCTACCTAGTGGTGCAATGATGCCTTTCTTACTTTTTCATAAACTTTTCTGAGGGACTCTTAAAAAAACTTATTTCTTTGAATATTAAATGAAAACAAAGAAGGTTCATCTGGTCATAAAATAGTATAACCTTTGCAATTTGTGAACAGTGTTGAGTCAAATTTAGATTTTGGTTCGTTTTTCGCGTCGTAGTCCTGGACGAAGCTTCGAAATTTTAAGTTCTAATCACCTTGCAATTTTCAGAATCGGAAGTCGGAACCGGATTAAATTTACGAGTTTTGTATAAGATCATAATTAATATCTGTCAATTAAATCTAAGTTTTTGGAAGTGGACTCAACCATCTCTGAGAAATCGTTGCTTTCGTGTTTTTTTATAATTTGAAATGAAACCAAATAAAATGAAATTAAGTGATAAGTTTTTCAGGTACATGTGGAAATCCTAGATACAAAACGGGGCATGCGGTGACCCTCTTTTTTTTAATTTTACTTTTTTCGAAAAAAAACTTTAGCTCTAGTAATTGTTACGAAACATTAGCGTAGCTTCAGTGGGCTTTTGTCTTTTGTGAAAATAAGAAAAAATAGAATAAATAAAACAAAAGGTTTTTTTAATCCACCTAGTGGTGTGACAATGTCATACTTTTCCGATTTTCTCAATAAAACCTTTTTTTTCTCGTTAGGCTATTTTCTGAAACGAATCTGGGCTGATTACATTTACCACAAATTCATTCAGACTGTTTCGGTTAATTCAGAAAAGAGTGGCACAACGCTTACGTCGCATAATAGACAACATTCTTGAAACCAAAAAGTATCAGCAATAATACATTTGAACTTGATCATTGATTATTTTATGAAAATTAATCATTTCGTCATTTACGTCACTTATACCATTATACCTCCGGAACGGGAAGTGACAGCCAATTGATCTTCGAACTCGATTTGACACCCAATAGTAGCTTTCAAATGAGCCTAAGCCTTCTCCAGCAATTCTATAACCTTTCTATAGAGAAAGACACAAGGATTTAGATGGTGAGTTTTTTTTTCGGTACAGGTTGCAACGCCTAATATAAAACGGGGGAATGCAGCGACCCTAATTGTACGCATTTTGAAAACAAAACTCATGCTCTAGTAACTGGTAATGATATTAGCGTAGCTTCAGTGGGTTTTTGTCTTTTGTGAAAAAGAAATTTTCTAATTTTACATTTTTCGAAAAGACAACTATTTTAGCTCTAGTGATTGGCATTATTAGTAGCATAGCTTCAGTGAGATTTTGTCATTTTTGAAAATGAAAATTAAAAAAAACTAGGTAAAGTATTTCAGGTATATGTTGCATCTCTAGTTTTGAAACGGAGGCATGCAACGACCCCATTTTTTAATTTTACTTTTAAAAAACCCCAGCTCTAGTAATAGGTAATTTTTTTAGTTTGGCTTCAGTAGGTTTTTGTCATTTGTGAAAATGAAATAAAATAAAAATAAATTAGGTGTGGAGTTTTTCAGGTACAGGTTACATCCCTGGATATAAAACAAGGGCATGCAGCGTTCCTATTTTTTTAAATTTTGCTTTTTCCGACTAGCAATCATACTTTAGATCTAGTAATTGGTTAGAATATTAGAGTAGTTTCAGTAAGATTTTGTCATTGAAATAAAATAAAAATAAAATTAGGTGATGAGTTTTTCAGGTACAGGTTGCATCCCTGGATATAAAACGGGGGCATGCAGCGTTCCATTTTTTTATTAGTAGCGTAGCTTCAGTGGGTTTTTGTCATTTGCGGAACATCATGCGGAACGTGCCATTTGAGTCAATTTGCTTTGATTTCTGAGGTCTAGATCCAGCTTCACACTCAATATCCGGAACTAGACTTGTTATATGAAAATTAATTTTATATCATTTTCTTATATGATGGTAAATTCTGGTTCCGATCTAGATGCATAGATGGATGCTGCATCTGGGATCTGGATCTGAATTCTGGTCCTAACCTAAATTCCGGAACTCAGTTTCGGACCTGGAATTCAGGGACTGAATACTAAAATTGAAATCAGAACCAGAGTTTCGAACTTGGAACCAACTCAGGCAATAAATCTAAACTCTGGGAATGAAACTGCACTCCAAAACTCAATTCTGGAACTAAATTTTGAAATTCAATTCTGCACCTAATTTTTATATAATTTATTTTACCCCGGCTATAACCTCAAATTAAATAACCTAAAGTCAGAATCGAGATCCAAAAATCTATACTAAAATTCATATCTAGAATTCAAGTTCAGTGCAGTTCATATTCAGAATAAGGTTTCAGAATTCTGGACTTGTATTCTGGAGCTGGAACTGAGATCGAAACCTGACCTCTGATCTTAATTTTGATTCCAGAGTCTAGGTATAAAATTCGGATTGAAAATCCAGTTCTCATCCCAAAGCTCAGGGATTTCGTAACTGGATTTTGAACCTTGATTCCGGACCAATTTTTCAGGTACAGGTTGAAACGGGGACATGCAGCGCTTCTTTATTTTTAAATAAACATACTTTAGCTCTAGTGATTGGTATTATTGGTAGCGTAACTTCAGCGAGACTTTGTCATTCGTGAAAATGAAATAAAATTTAAAAAATACTTGGCGGACGGGGAAAACAGATTGAAAAATTGACATATGAACGCAATTATGTAATGAAAACCACGAAAATGTTACCTCAGAGACGGGACTCGAACCCGAAGCTAACTTCTAACCATGGGAAATTGTTTTACCAATTAAACTAAATTTTCCAACCTGTTTTCCCCGTTAGATACTGATACTGATTAGATTGCGGGGGCATGCAGCGCTTCTATTGTTTTTTAAATTTTACTTTTTTCGAAAAGAAATCATACTTTAGTTCTAGTAAATGGCATTATTATTAGCGTGGAATTTTGTCTTTTGTGAAAAAGTAATAAAATTTAAAAAGAACGTGACGAGTTTTCAGATACTGGTTGTATCCCTGTACAGAAAAAGGGGGGATGCAGCGTTCCAAATCATGTTAATTTTTCTGTTTTCGAAAAGAAAACATACCTTGTGTTGCATTATTAGTAGCGTAGTTTCACTGGGATTTTGTCATTTGTGAATATGAAATAAAATTTAAAAAAAACTTGGCGAACGGGGAAAACAGTTTGGAAAAATTGATATATGAACGGAATTATTAATTAATTATGAAAACCGCGAAAATGTTACCGCAGAGACGGGACTCGAACCCGTAGCTAACTTCTAACCAGGGGAAATTGTTTTATAAATTAAACTCAATTTTCCAATCTGTTTTCCCCGTTAGATAGTGATGATATTTAAATCTAGACGACTTGGCGGAGTTTTTCAGATATAGTTTGCATCTCTAGATATGAAACGGGGACATGCTGCGACAACATTTTTTTAATTGTACTTTATTAAAACTCCTGCTCTTGTAAAAGGTAATTTTTTAGCTTAGCTTCAGTGGGTTTTTGTCATTTGTAGAAAGAAATGAAATAATAGTAAATTAATTGTTGAGTTTTTTCAGGTATATGTTGCAACACTTGATATAAAACGGGGACATGCAGCGACCCTATTTTTTTTTAAATTGTACTTCTATTGAAGCAAACCTGACGCTCTAGTAGTTGGTGAGAATATTAGCGTAGCTTCAGAAGCTAGTCCGGACACGCTTGAATATCTTATAAACAAGGATTCCGATCCAAGGATTGACTTTGTAAACGCGTTTTTAAGTGACAGACAGGCGTCAGTTAGCTGGATTACGATAAGTCAATTAAATTTTACGTTAATCGTGTTTGCGTCAAAATGTTAATGTGATTTGTACTGACCTTAAACTTTTTGGTCGTTCACCGGAGATTTTTTAATGATTTTTTTTTTAAATTTATGATTTTTCGGATATATTTGATTTCAGTACGTTGTAACGATAGTCTGGTTAGTACTTCCGAATGTCGTGCTGAATCCAGTGATTATTGTGTGCTTCCGATTATATGAAAAATAAAATTTTTCTTGCGTCTCAAAAATGAATTTTCTGTGCGGGGCTAAACCGGACACATAACTTTTAACGTGAAACATACCTAAAAATTGATATCTTTATTTTCATTTAACTTCTTATAACTTATTAAAACTCGATTTACTTATTTACCAGCTATAAATTTAAGTAAAACGTTCATTATAAACCGAAACCAATGACTAGTCTTCAATTCAATTCAAGACTCTAAAATCAGTTCTAGCATCGATTATTTGGTACTGCAGGGCATAAAGTTTCGAGTCAATACTTAGATTCGCAGCGAGCGAGGATTATGTCGCACGTAAGATTGAATACAACAGACAATCCAGACGAATACGGTTTCATTTCTTTTGCGCTCATCAGGCTATCTTGAGAAAATTTATAGCCCGGTTCAACCCGCGGTTCCTCAATATTAGATTTTGGGTCACTTCATCATGATTTGATACAAAAACTAATCCATGTTTTTCTAAGTCACAGCTGAAGGATTTTGGGTTGGTTACTTTATCGCGACTTTTTACGGAAACTGCATATTTTTCCAAACCACAAATTGAGAGTTGTAACCGAAGGCTTAAGCTACACAACGATATAGATAACTTGAGTAAAAACCTAGTAGCAATGGATGCTTTTTTTCAATTTCCCAAAAAGGTTGCCTTCCTGGATATGAAACGGGGACATGCAGCGCTTCCATTTTTTTTAAATTTTGTTGTTTTTTGAAAACAAAACATACTTTAGCTCTAGTGATTGGCATTATTAGTAGGGTAGCTTCAGTGGGATTTTGTCAGTTGTGAAAATGAGATAAAATTTTAAAAAGTTAGGTGGAGTTTTCCAGGTATAGGTTGAATCTCTAGATATGAAACGGGGGCATGCAGCGACCCCATGTTTTAAATTTTACTTTTAAAAAACTCCAGCTCTAGTAATAGGTAATTTTTCGTAGCTTAGCTTCTGTGAGCCCTTGTTTTTTTGTGAAAATCAAATAAAATAAAAAAGAAGGTTAATTTTTTCTTCAAGCTGGTAAATATTTTCCTCCGATTTCATGAGTGCCCATTTGATAACTACTACTCAATTGTACATTCTGCTTGCTGTCTTCCACCAAGCCCACGGGACTGTGGTTCGGATGGTAAAATTCGTGGTATTATAAGCCAGGATTAACCGACTGAATTATAACCCCTAACTCCAGCCCTGCCCCTGTCAACTATCATTAATGGACAACACCTTGCTGCAGTAAATTCCGTAGGATTCCTCTTTGCAATTCCTCGCCCTAATTCACAGCCTAATTTACGACAGAATTAATAGTTGACACTTTGTCAAGTGAAGAACACGGCAAAATAAAAGCCTTCTCCGTGACAGCCTTTTTTGTACGGGGTAGCAAGAAGTTCCAAGCAGCTTCTGAATAATACACTTTTTTTTTTTTTCATAAATACGTTTATTTCTTAAGGCAGTTTACATAAGTTTTTCTTCGCCGTAGCATCACTTTTACATAATATTCTTATCCTAATTTAATTCTAACATAGTCACAACGTTTTGCATTTATTAAAACATATTCTCTTATTACTTAAATATCATCTTAGGTAACTCGTCATTAATTATGAAATCTACTCGGAAATATTATTTGAACCAAACGATTAACTTCTATAAATTATAAAATAAGCTGTTATTTTCAGACATTTTGTTAATAATTTCATAAATTGTTTCGAGTTTGTTTGTATCATTACATTATTTTTATTCTAATTTAGCTATTGGTTGAACTCATGGACGCAGCTGGGATCAGAACTAAGTCTTAAAAGGGGCCTTTATTAAATTGAAACTCCAGTTTTCTTTTTGAAATGATAAATAAGTTTCATGTATGAAAGGTCACGACAAGCAAGAATGTCTCGAACTGGGATATTGGATAGTCTACCTTGGGTACGCAAAGAATTTATTAGTTGAGATCTGACATCACGATACTCCACGCATGTCCAAACGACATGATCAATATCTCGATAACCTTCGCCACAAGCACAATGATTAGTCTCGGAGAGCCCAATTCGAAGGAGATGTGCATCTAACGTGTAGTGATTGGACATGAGTCTAGACATCACACGAATGAAATTTCTACTCACATCCAGTCCCCTGAACCATGCCTTTGTCGATATTTTCGGAATAATTGAGTGCATCCACCGACCCAGATCATCTTTATCCCAAGAAGCTTGCCAGCTGGCAAGTGTTCTTTGGCGAGACGAGCTATAGAATTCGTTGAAAGCAATTGGTCTCTCATAAATTTCACCCTCAATAGCACCACGTTTGGCTAAAATATCGGCTCTTTCATTGCCAGGAATGGAGCAATGAGCCGGGACCCAGACTATAGTGATTAGATAATTATTGTTCAATATGTCGTTCAGGCACTGTTTTATTTTGCCCAGGAAAAACGGTTCAGTCTTGCCAGTCATGTTTGAGCGAATGGCTTCAATTGCACTCAGACTATCTGTGAAGAGGAAATAATGGTTTGGAATTAATGTGACGATTACACTCAAACTATATTGAACTGCTGCTAGCTCTGCTATATAAACAGATGCAGGTTCTTGAAGCCTAAATGAGGCCGAAACATTATTGTTGAACATACCAAACCCTGTCGCTTCTTCAATTCGCGATCCGTCCGTGTAAAACATTTTCTCAGAGTCAATATGCCTGAACTTACTTGAAAATATTTTTGGGATTTTCGTCGAACGTAGATGATCCGGGATTCCACGCACTTCGCGCTGCATGGATGTATCGAAAAATAAAGTTGAGTCAGGGACATTTAGGAGGCTGACACGGATAGGAATATATCTTGAAGGGTTGATTTCCTGTGACATATGGTTAAAATATACTGTCATGAATTTTGTTTGAGATCGAAGCTCGACTAGTCGTTCGAAATTATTAATTACCATGGGATTCAGCACCTCACATCTTATTAGCAGGCGTGATGAAAGCTCCCAAAATCGATCTTTTAATGGAAGAACTCCAAATAATAATACACTTGTTCTAGTTTTTTTTTATCTGTATGACAAGCGAAAAAATAGACTTGTCAGCAAAATTAAACAACACTTTGCGTGTGCCTGTGTGAGTTTGTATGGGAGTAAGACTGCACAGCAGTCTTCAACAATGTCGGTAGTTGAAGAGACCGGGTGTACGATTCACTCAAGGACACTCAAGAAAGCACCACCAGCAGCAGCACCACCACGGTTGGAAAGATGATTTTTTTTTGTCCCTTTGCGCCTCTCGCTTTGGCACGCAAAGTTTGACCCAGGACCGGATTCTTCTCCTCATTCGCCGCGTTTCGTTTTGTTGGACTTGATTTGCACTGCACTAGAAATGAAACAGCTATTTTCTTATCGAAGAAGCACAGACATCTGGGAATTGCCGAAACAGGAGCCAAATGTCCTAGCTAGCTTCTGCGATTATCAACAGTTTTTGGCAACCGGAATCATAAATTTAGATTAAAATACGATATTCCACGGAGAATTAGAACAAAAAGCAGACTTGTGCTCTCTGTTGGATACAAGTTGTTCATGAGAACCACAAAAAAACCCTCGAATTCTTGTTTTTATGCCAACATTCAAATGTACTGCCGATTGCGTCACTCTGGAACACAATCGAGTGAAGTGATTACACTATTCGCGGTTTCAGTGGAATATCAGAGCGGTTCCGTTCGGCTCTTCCAGGCAGTTGATGCAAAATCTTCATAAATTTATGGAATCTCTGAATTTAGGTGCATAATCGTCTCGAGGTTCAAAATACTTTAAATCATTGGTCATCCCCAACGTTCCGCATATGATGGGATCGCATATGTGACGCAACTACAAATTTCTTGCTATTCCTATTCTAACTAATTGTGTCTATTCCAACTGATTCGTGTAAGAACGTAGTTTTTCTTCACGACAACAGTTAGCTACCTGTTGCGACTCCGATCGAGAATCAAAAAACTTGGAAAACAGTCGAGAAATTCAACCTGACCCGCCTTATAATTCAGACTTGGCACCATCCGACTACCTTCGTGTTTCGATCGATGCAGAACAGAACCAAAAATAATATTGGTTTTCTTTTTGGAACTAGACATCATTTTGGCTTAGAATATATCGTTTTCCCGGATGTATAAAAATTATAATTAATATGGAAACAAAATTTCATAATGCTGAAAACTAACTTCCTAATCCAATACTACACAAAAGAATTTCGGAAAATGGAATTTATTTTTATATACCCTTCAAGTCTAAAAAAACATGATTTCGATACTACTCGCCATAGAACAATTCCATTTGTTCTGCACGGATAGAGAGACTCGATTCATAACTCATTGTAAGAATCTAAATTAATACTCGTGATCTTCTGAAGTTGCTTAAAAATTTGGGTGTTTTATAGGTCGTCACAACTTCCAAATTGCTAAATCGATTGAACATTCGTTGTGTTTTATGAAGTCCCAACTCACAGGAAAACCAGTGCACGATTTAAAGCAGTTCTCACGTATATTTCGAGAAATTTGGTGGCGTCTGTCCATCGAACACGATCAAAAAGACGGGTGGGTAATTTCCGAGACATAACCGGATTTCGATGCTAAGCACTATTGAGTGCTTTTATCTCGCATGCTAGCGACCTGGATTTACCATACAACAGATTTTTGTTACAAACCAGGTTACCAGGTACAAATCTTCGAACATCATGCGGAACGTGCCATTTGAGCCAATTTACTCTGATTACTGAGGTCTAGATATAGATTCAGACCCAATATCCGGAACTGGACTTGCATAGATGGTGGAACTGGTGTTCAGGAACTGAATACTAAAATTGAAATCAGAAACAGAGTTTCTTGGAACTTGGAACCAACTCAGGCAAAAAATTTAAACTCGGGGAACAAAACTGCAGGAACTGGGGATGAATTCTGCAACTATAATTTAAGTTAAGACCAGAATCTAGGTCCGGTGAACGACCAAAAAGGTTAAAGCCGAGTAAAATAAATGATATCAAAAAATACGTCCAGAATGGAATTCCAGAATCAGTTTTGGAGCAGTTAACTAACTGTTATCGCGAAGAAAAAATTCTGGAGATGGATTCTGTTCGGAATATAAGGGTGTAGTTCTAAAATCCTAGTTCTAGAATCCATCTTCAGTTTCCGAGTTCTGGAATTCCGTATCTGAATTTTAAACCCGAATTCTGGATCAAAATTCGAGAAATGAATTCGGAACAGGATTTCAACTTGGAACTGAAGCCGAATTCTAGATCACGATTCTGGGACTTAATTCTGGTTAGAACCTGAATTTTGTTTCCATAATCCCGGTCAAGAGCTCAGTATTAGTTTCTAAATAACTAAATTCTGAACCTCAATTCGAAACGGAACCTGTGTTCTGGAGATTGATTTCTTAACATCTTGGAGATGGATTCTGGTTTGAACACGGATTTTGGTTCCAGAATCTAAGTGAAGTACTCAGATTCACAATTCAGTTGCAGAATCCTGTTCTAGTTCCAACCTGGATTCTGGAACTGAATTTTAGATTTGCATCCTGGAGATGGATTCTGCTCTGCAATTGAATTTTATTTCCAAAACTCTACTTTACTACCAAAATTGATTCTCAACCTGGAATTACAGTTTGGAATGAAATTCTACTAATTTATTTGAATTTTAATGCTAATTCCTGAATTTTGGAGATGATGATGGATATCCAGCTTTAAAACTCAAGGACTCCATCGCTGAATTTTGCATTTGGATTCTGGACTTGAATTCAGAACTGGACAAGAATTCCGATTTGAAGCATGAATTTTAGGTCCAGAATCTATGATTCATGTTCAAAGTTCCGTTCCAGGGTCCGGTTCTGTTTCCAGAGATCTGGGATTCCGTAGCTGAGCTCTGGACCTTCTGGAGCTGGAACTGAACTTTGGAACTAAAGTCTAGACCTGGATTCTCAAGATGGATTCTGGTATGAACTCAAATTCAAGATCTGGATTTTGGGACTGAACTCGGAATCTAGATTCTGATTTGAACTTGAATCATAGCTCGATAACTCCGATTAAGAGGTCAGTATCATTTTTAGAATTGTGGAACTGGATCTGAATTCAGAACTATACTTGACTTCACACTCAGAATTTAGTTCCAGAATTCAGTTCTGGTTTCTGAAATCTTGGGTTTCCAAAACTTAATTCTGAACCTGGATTCTGGATCTCAATTCTAGACCAAAATTGCTGGAGCTGGAACTGATTTTCGGAGCCGAGCTATGGAAATGGATTTTGGTCTATGGGTTCAGAATCCAGATCCAACTCCAGAACTCTGGGACTCTGGAACTGATTTTTTAGCTGAATTATGAACCTTGTTTCTGGAGATGGATTCTGGTCTGAAGCAGCATTGCAATTCTAGAATCTAAATGTAGAAATAATGTTCACAATTCATTTTTAGAATCCAATGTTAATTCCAGAGTTCTGGTATTCCGTAACTAAATTCTGAACCTGCATTCTGGAACTGGAACTGAATTCTAAACCTGAATTTTGTAGATGGATTCTGATCTGCATCTGGATTTTAATTCCAAAACTCTGTTTCACTTCCAGAAATCATTCTAAATCTGGAGCTACATTTTGGAATGAAATTCTGCATACTTATTTGAAGATTAATGTCAATTTCCCTAATCTGGAGATGGATTCTAATCTGCACTTAAATTTTAGTTTCAGGATTTATGATTTAGGTTCAAAATTCCATTTCAGAATCCGGTTCCAGAGATCTGGGATTCCGTAATTGAATTCTAAATCCGGATTCTCGAGATGGATTCTGGTAAGAACTCGCATTTTTGTTCCAGAATCTAGTTGTAAGATGACTTGAATTCGGAACTGGAACTGAATTCTAGACCTAGATTTTGGGATTGAATTCGGTTTCTAAATTCTGATTTAAATTTGAATCATAGCTCGATAACTTCGATTGAGAAGTCAGTATCGGTTTCAGAATTCTGGAACTAGAACTGAGTTCTAGACCTGAATTCAGAACTATACTTGAATTTTAGTTCAAGTTTAGTTAATCAAGGATTCAGACTCAAAATTTAGTTCCTGTTTCAGAATTCTGGATTCCAATAACTCAATTCTGAACCTGGATTTTGGATCTCAATTCTACACCAGAATTTCAGATTTTCATAGCTTGGCTCTGGAGATGGATTCTGCTTTAGGAGTTCAAACTAGATCCAGCTCCAGAACTCTGGGACTCCGAAATAAAATTCTGCACATGGACACTGGACTTGAATTTGGGAACTGAATTAGGAGCTGGAACTAAATTTTTTTAACTGAATTCTAGACCTGGTCTCTGGAGATGGATTCTGGTCTGAGTTTGAATTTTAGTTCTGGAATCTAGATCCAGTTGTAGAACTCCAGGACTCCGTCACTGAATTCTTCATCTGGATTCTGGACTTGATTTCGGAACTGGAACTGTATTCTGGACAACAATTCTGTTCTGAACTTGAATTTAAGTTCCAGAATCTATGATTCATGCTAGAGATGGGCAATTCGTTCGCGAACGGTTCAAAAGAACTAGTTCTTTTGAAAGAATGAACGAGCTATAGTTCTTTTTCCGAGAACGGTAGTTCCTCAGTTCAAAGTCGAGGGATCTTTTTTTGTTTTTTGAGCTCGCTCAACCTTTTTTCAAGAACGGTACTAATAAGAAAGTTTCATCACGAAACCTTAGTTCTACTTCGAGGAACCTTTTTTTCCTCGCTTAAGCTTACAAAAGTTAGTTCTTGTTTAGGCTTTGAACAAACAAACCAACTATGAATATAACGAACGAACGGCTCTGGAGAACTAGTTCTTTCAAAAGAACTCTGCATCACTGAACGGTTCTTTTAAATGAACTGTTTTGCCCATCTCTAATTCATGCTCAATGTTCCGTTCCAGAATCCGGTTCTGGTTCCATAGATCTAAGATTCCGTAACTGAGTTCTGGACCTGTATACTGGAGCTGGATTCTTATTTGAACTTGAATCATAGCTCGATAACTCCGATCAAGAATTCAGTATCAGTATTAGTATTCTGGAACTGGAACTGAGTTCTAGACTTGAATTCAGAGCTATACTTGAATTTGGATTCAGACTGAAAATTTAGTTCCAGAATTCAGTTCTGGTTTAAGAATTCTGGGTTCTCATAACTCAATTATGAACCTGGATGCTGGATCTCAATTCTAGACCAGAATTGCGGACCTGTATTCTGAAGCTGGAACTGATTTTCGGAGCTGAGCTTTAGAGATGGATTCTGATCTAAGGGTTCAGAGTCCAGATCCAGCTCCAGAACTCTGGAACTCCGTAACAGAATTCTGCACATGGACTCTGGACTAGAATTTGGGAACAGAATTATGAACTAGAACTGAATTTTTTAGCTGAATTCTAGAGCTAGTTTCTGGAGATGGATTCTGGTCTGAGTCTAAATTGTTATTCAAGAATCTAAATGTAGAATTCATGTTTACCATTCATTTTTAGAATCCAGTTCTGATTCAAGAGTTCTGGTATTCCGTAACTAAATCCTGTACCTGAATTCGACGTCTGAATTCGAATCAGGAACTGAAATCTTTACCTGGATTCTGATGTTCAGGATCTGGATTCTGAGCCAGAATTTTAGCTCCTGAATTTCGGTTCAAAAATCAGTTCGAGTTTCATAAATCTAGATCTTCATTCTGAATGTTAAAACTGAACTTTAGAGATGGATTCTGACCTGAACGTAACTTTTAGTTCCAGAATTCAGGTTTACAATTTCGTTCAGGAATCCAGTTCTAGTTCCAGAGTTTAGAGTTTCTGGAGATGATCCAATCCATCTCCATCTCCATCCAATCCATATCCAGAAACCTGGAGATGGATTCTGATCTGCACTTGAATTTTAGTTTTAGAAATCTAGAAATTCACGTTCAGAGTCTAGTTTTAGCTCCAGAACTCTGGGATTCGATAGCTGAATTCTGCACCTGGATTCGGCAGCTGAATTCGTTTACTGGAACTGAATTCTATACCTGGATTCTGAGGTTGAACTCAGAATCTGGATTCTGGTCTGAACCAGAATTTCGCTTCTAGAGTTCCGGTTCAAAATTCAGTACGGGTTTCAGAATTCTGGAATAGGAACTGAATTTTGAAACCGAGATTCTGGTTAGAACTTAAATTTTAGTTTCAGAATCCAGGTTTAGAATTTAGGTTCACAATTTAGTTCATGAATCCTGTTCTAGTTCCAGAGTTTTGGGATTCCGTAACTAAATTCTGAATCTGGTTTCAGGAGATGGATTCTGGTCTGAACTTGAATTTAGATTCCGCAACCTAACTGTGGACCAGAATACGAAACTGTAACTGAATTTTGGCACTGAATCTCGTGTTTAGCAAACTCAGAAAATTCGAATAAAAGTTTCTTGAACTCTCGACGCCGACGAGGAAGATCTGCACGGGAAACAACCACCGATCCGGCGCCGATTGCCAAACAATACCTTTTCGATCCGTTAATCATGCTCATTGAGAGAGAAGAAAAAACAACAACAACATCAACAATAACGTTCCGTTCGAACGCAATCGATCGAATGCCACTTGAAATCGCTTTCGTTCGCGAATCAGCGAAGCGCCGAGGGCCCCGCGATCGTAAACACGCAACGTAAAATGTGTAAACAATACAAAGTGGCATTCGATCAACAACGCGATGGGTAATGAGCTGAGAAAACGGTGGGTCTGTTTTTGTTCTTGCCACCATCCCCTCACCGATCACCGATGGCTGCCGACTTCAGACACAGACCACGGCCAATGCCTTCACCAGAGAAGAAGGCGACTTTGGAGGATGGCACTTGACTGATGTGGAATGGATTACAAAACACCCAGCAGTTCCAACATTCCGGTTCTGGCCGTTGACTTGTGTGCGAAAGGCCTGAGTCTGACTGAATATGGAAAAGCTAATTTTCCCACGCTTTCGTTTTCAACGGGTGCTGCCACTCGGAGTCGATCGGTTCGGAGAAGTTAAGTTCATATTTGAAAAGCAATGCATTATCCTTGGCATTCCGATTAACATCCCACAATAGTTTTTTTTCTATCTAGAACTGACACAATCTAATGTTTCATAGAGATTCCAACAATCAAGTTTAGCCGTGACAAATATGTACTTTTGAAGTTTCCATTGTTTCAAACTTCCTCTAGCCAAAGTGTATTTTCAGCGCACTCTTCGCCTTCGATGTGAACGGCACTTTCCCGGCACAAGCAAAACTATGTTCTTCGGTCTTTTCTCACTTACTCTTCCTTTGGTTTCTATCCCAGTTTGGGCTGAAAGGATTTTCCACCTTCGCCATCACCTCACCACTATTCGGCTCTGTTGACTTCCGCAGAAATCTCGACTCACGATGGGAAGGCCCCGGTATGTCATTGTGCTTCAGGACGACAGTTCCCCGCAGAATCGGGTTCCATTTTCAGTGACAGTTTTATTTTTTGCAAAACAACTTTTCCTTGTTGGAACTGGCAGAGCCCGGGAATCTCATATGCTACCGTTTTGTTCGGGCATTTTCAAGTCTATTGTTGAGTTGGATTCTGTTTAGTTCAAGGCGATTGTCTCACATAATGAAACTGATCTGGAGATGCTTTTAATCGATGCAAGATGCGGATTTTCTGTTATGCTACAACGTGTAGGTAGTCTCTACTGACTGAAAACATTGTAAAAGTTTGTTTTTGTGTCGGCCTAACAAGAAGAACACGATTTTTTGGGTTCAAAATTAACTGTATTCATCAACGTAATCTCCATCAAAAGCAACGCAATCCTTTCAGCGCCGCTCTAACATTTCAATATCAGAAAAATATGCCTCAGTTTCAGCGATAACCTCTTCATTCGTGTGAAATTTCGTACCGGCGAGCATTTTTTTCAGGTTTGCGAACAGCCAATAGTCGCTGGGAGTCAAATTTGGCGAATACGGTGATGAATCCATGTTTCATCCATTGTTACATATCGATGCAAAAATTTCGGTTTGTTACGTTTAAACATGGCCAAACACTGCTCAGAATCGTTCTCGTTTTTTGGTCAACGGTGAGCAAATGCGGCACCCACTTTGAACAGAGCTTTCTCATAGTCAAATGCTCATCCAACATAAATGGTATCTTCACGATGTCAGCTAATTCACGTCCACTGCGTTCTTCATCATCGGTGTCTCTACGACCACGTTTGAATTCAGCAAACCAACGTTTTATTGTTGTTTCTGATGAATCGGAGTCTTCATAACACTTGATTTTTTTATCGCTTGAACGGTTTTTTTTCCATCAAGAAGCAGTATAAAATTAAAACACGAATTTTTTGTTGATCCATTGTTCTGAAAATTACAAAAGTAGCGTCACTCTTAGCACAATAACTCACAAACTAATGAACAGAATATCATGAAATTCAAACAGCTGTTTTTTAAAGGTTAGTATTAACATCTATGTTTTCAGCCCATGTTAACTATCTCAAATTGAGTTTCAGAATCCAGGTCCAGAATCACTTTCCAGAATTCAGTTTCGAGATTCAAAAACTGAATTCATATCCGGATTGTGAAACAAAAATTCAGGCTCAAACCAGAATCCATCGCCGGAACTCAAATCAAGAATATTTTGTTCCAGAATCCAGATCCAGAAGTGTGGAACTGAATAGTGAACCTGAATCCTAGATTCTGGAACAGAAACTCAAGTTCAGACCCGAATCCAGCAGTAGAATTTAGTTTCCAAAATGCAATTGCATTTTATAAATCAATTTTGAAAATGAAACAGAATACTGGAACTGTAATTCAGGTTTATTTGTAAAAATTTGGAGAAGGGGAAAGCCTGGTGGAGTTAGTTTCTGTCAAACTTGCTCTCCAACAGGCATAAAACCTCCTCTTCTCTTGCATTGACAGCCGGAAGGATGCCGACGCTGAGCGAATCGAACAAAAATTTCGTTGGATTGCTTCAATGCGTTGGATATCGTTTTGGTAGTAAGGTAAACCGGACTTCCGCGGCATATTCGAGCGTTGAGCGAACTAAGACACTATACAATGCTTTCAAGCAATGTACACATAATCGAATTCTTTAGTAACGCGGAAAATGGATCCTAGTAGCTAGGAGGGTTTGGAGATAGTAAACTCAATGTGCTCCTAAAAAAATTAACTTAGATTCTAGAAGGACACCAAGGTACTGCTCAGACGATGTACGTTCCAGAACAATTTGTGAAATGTTATATTCGAAACTGACTACAAATGGAGAATTCGTTAATATTACACCAATTGGTCAAGTTATTCAACTGCTCTTGTAGGAATTCTGCGTTAGCTGTGGAGTTTATGATATGAAATATTTTGAAGTCATCGGCGAACGATAGTTTCATGCACTCGATCGAAAAATTTAGATCGTTGAGATAAAGTAAAAACATAAACGATCCAAGATGACTTCCTTGAGGAATTCCAGAGGTAACAGCGAATAATTGGTAAGGTTGTACAGTCTCCTATTTTCAATATCATTTCGCGACCAGTAAGATACGAGTGCAGCCAATTCAGAAATGACCCGTTAAATCCCAGTCTAGTTTACTTTGAGATTGTTATGTGTCAAACGTAGCGGAGAAATCGATGTAGATAGAATCTACTTGTAGTCGTGATTGTAACGAACGTATGATAAAGGAATTGATGTGAAATCTCAGATATATAGTTAGAGCAAATTCACGTTTCAATTTCAATTGTTCGTTCACGTAGTTCTAAAAGTGTTTAGGGTGGTATATAAGATTTTTTTGGATACGAAGTTGAAATGCACAATAAAGCGATTCGTTCAAGCGTTTGTAGCGATTATTGAGATGAACATAATGTGATCCAAGTAGTAATGAAGGTCACTTAGCGATTTTTTTTAGTGCTGAAAGTTTGGTACCAGACCAGAATCCATCTCCAGAATCCACGTCAAGAATTTAGTTTCAAAATTCAATTTCTGGAATTAGAACTGGATTTTGGAACTAAATTGTGAATCAGAATTCTACATCTAGATTCTGGATCTAAAATTCAAGTTCACACCAGAATCCAGGCCGAGAATTCAGTTCCAGAATCCATCTCCAGAATTCTGCAACTGAGAATGAATTCTGGACCTGAGCCCTTAACCGGAATTGTGGTACCGAAATTCTGGTTCAGATCTGATTTCAGGTCCTTAATTCAGTACCAGAATCCAGGTTTGGAATTCAGTTATAGCACCAAATTCATTTCACGAACACAGGTCCAGAATACAATTGCAGAATCCAGGTTCAGAATCAAGTCAATCGTAGAACTTGGGAACTAGAACTGGATTCTGGAACTGAATTGAGAGCCTGAATTCTACACCTAGAAATCATATGCAGGATTTTATTCCAAATTGCAATTGCAATTTTAGAATTAATTTTGGAGCTGGAACAGAATTCTGGTTCAGACCAGAATTCATTTCGATAGCTCAGCTCCAAAAATCAGTTCCAGGCTCCAGAAAACGCAGGTTCGTAATTCAGGTCTAGAATTGAAATCCAGAATCCAGGTTCAGAATTCAGTTATGGAAACCAGAACTGAATTCTAGAACTATAAATTTTGAGCCTGAATCCTAGATTGTGGAAGTAAAATTCAAGTACAGTCCTGAATTGAGGTCTCGAACTCAGTTCCAGCTCCAGAATTCTTAAGCTGATACTGAATTCTTAATCTTAATTAAGAGTTATCGAGCTATGAATTAAGTTAAAATCAGAATCCAGATCCAAAATTCAGTCCCAGAGAATCAATTTTGGAAATGAAATAGATCTTTGGAATAAAAACTCAGATGCAGACAAAAATCCAGGCTTAGAATTCAGTTCCAGTTCCAGAATACAGGTCCAGAATTCAGGTTCAGAATTTAGTTACGGAATACCAGAACTCTGGAATTAGAATTGGATTCTAAAAATGAATTGTGAACATGAATTCTACATTTAGATTCTAGAATTACAATGTAGATACAGACCAGAATCCATCTCCAGAAACCAATTCAGCAAAAACTCCAGTTCCAGTTCTTAGTTCAGTTCCCAAATTGAAGTCCAAAGTCCATGCGCAGAATGCAGTTACGGAGCCCTAGGTGATTCTGTATTCTGAACCGTAATTCTTCACCTAGAACCAGAAACTAAAATTCATGTTCAGACCAGAATCCATCTACAAAATTCGGGAATCGACACAAAAATTAGGTATTAGTATGCAAAATTTCATTTCAAAATGTAGTTCCAGATTGAGAATCAATTCTGGAAGTGAAACAGAGTTTTGGAATTTAAATTCAGATGCAGATTAGAATCCATCTATGATATCAAGGCTTAGAATTCAGATCCAGTTCCAGAATAATTATACTGTATAGGTATAAAGTTCTGCCTAATAATTTAATAGTAATTTTGCTGAATTTTATCACTAAAAGAATTGTCATCTACATTTTCTTTCGCAAAAACGTAGACGAGAAAATAATTAATTCTAGTGTCAGAAAAATTCCTCCTTGAATTTAACGGGAATTCCAAATTAGGAAAATTTCGTCGAAAAGAAAACATACATGAATTTTACACCCGTAAAGAATTTTACAGGTTCCGAAGTGTAATTTGCACTACTGGCTACCAAGTGCCGCTGTATGGATTTATACGTATCATTTATTCATACAGTAGATATGTGCTTCTGTGGTTCAGTCGATTAACTGGCGTGCTTTGTGATCTAATGTTCCTCGGTTCAAGTCACATTATATTGCTGCTATCGATCTTTTGTTTTTTTTTATTTCATTCGATTTAAAGTCATGTAATTTTCAAATCACACAATTTTGCATGTTCTTGAATATAAATTTGAGTGAAATATGACGCTCCATTTATAAGATGTAAAATCACAAGATTTTTTCGAGATGTGCCATTTTGTAAAGACAAAGACATTCAAGAAAATTGTGAAAAAATTCTTCTGCCACCGGAATCCGGCTGCTAGTGATGGTAAACCAGTTCTCACAGAAGCACTCACCGAGATTGGTAAATTACCGTGATTACAGTTGAGTTACGAAAGCGTCAGTTTTCAAACCGTAGTTGCAAACTGCTTGCCAAACGTGGAACTTTTTCGGGAGCTACAAACTTATTTGGCAAATTTCCGGTGCATTCCAGGTCTTCAAAATAATAATTAATTTTGAATCCAAATTATCACATCACATCTTTTAATTGTTGTTTCATGCTCAATTATTTTGTTCAGGTCAACAAGTCCAAAGGTACCTACACCGCAATTGATGATCCTAACAGAATGTCTTTTAATTATGCAGCACTATTCTATTACTTAACTATTAATATTATTATCTATTTTTGTGGGCTTAAACGATTACCTGTTATACGAAATAATAAAATATGTCAAAGAGAACCTTCACACCTTGGTCCCCTCCCTGTTTTTTTTAATTCCCATTCTTCTATTTCTAATGCGAACATAATTTTACCTAGCTATTTGATAAACGGACAACAGATGAACCGTACAAACTAGAGCTAAGTCACAGCGCAATTTGATTTTTCCCGCTCATCATCATCCCCCCCATTCCATACATGTAAAATCTAAAAATAGCTGCAGGTACCTCAGTACCCGGTTTCTCTGTATCGTCGTATCGTCGTTTCAAACTCGTTCACGATTTCGAGCTACCTGTTTTGACACCTGCAACTTCAAAACCGCTACAAATGGCAACTTCGCTAATCAGATTATCTGCTCGTCACCACGATCGTGAGCTCATTTTCGAAGTGCACCTTCGATCGGTCTATCTAAGGTGACTAGATTAGTAGACTAAACTTTCGTCAGCCCGGCGCGGCCGGTACTTGGCCTTGAGCCGGAATCGAATGAGACATCGTGTGATTGAGGCTGGTGGTGGTGGTGGTTTTGTCACCACAGCGAACCGCGAAGATCGCATCATCGTACGCAGGCGAGACGACGGAGAGAGCGAGGGAAGAGCGAAAATGTGCCGCCATCGCGAGCTTGAATCTCATGGCAAACAAGCGAACGGCGAAAGAAATTTTACGACGAAGGTGCGGGAGTTCATCGAAACAAAAATTGAACTTTTTTTCCTGGTTTAAAGTTGATTCAGTTTAGTAGATGTCATATCGAATTTGCTTGAAAATCAATCATCATTTGCAGTTCGCTTTTGTGATTGAGGTAAGGGAATAATTTGATCAATTTATTCGAGGCCCCCATCCCGACAGGTTGATGATGGGATGGAAACAGAAGGATATTGCAGTTCTTGTGTTCAAGGTAGAATTGATTCTAGAAGAACTTCCCAGCAAAAGCCTAATTAATTCGATCAACAGAAATTTTCTTCAACTATAACATCGTCAATGTGCCTTCTCATAAGCTCAAAAGTACATCACAGTGAGATGCAAAGTTCCAGTAAGTGTCGCCCATTCAATCCCACTTTTACAAAGTGAAGAGGTTCTATGCCTACTGGAGATTGTAGGATTTTAGTTTCATCGGACTCTTTCCTGCTCGTAAATAAATAAACTTCATCAGTTTAGCGTAGGTTTCGACTGTCTCAGGCCCGGCTTTTCGTGCTCGGTTCACGGTTTTAAACGATACTCCCAGTTGGCTTGTGACGTTCTGGACGATTTGCCAGAATGCTATTACTTTCGTATTTTCCTACCGATTCAGTCCTACTGATGATCGACAAACGTTCTTTGAATAACTCTATTTTGTTGGTGACCAGTGGTCTAGACAAATTCAACACTTTCACAAATTTAGGTATGTTCGCGTAGTTCGAATTTTCGCAGTGCACGAGCAAAAATGGACGCATCAAGCAGAAGGCATGATGCCAAACGCACAAATGGCGTCAAATTTTGCAAAGCAAACTGTATAAAATTGAATTCAGTTCGGTATATACTGAGGTCTTTTTTACGCGGGTTTCGGAAGTTACGCGGATTTTACCGGTTTTTTCCGTGAATTTTCAAAGTTATCCGGTTTACTTGTTTTGTCTTAGAAATGCATGAAACATCGAGATCCGGTGTTATTTTTAAATCAATTCTCTGATACTCGATTTTTCGATTTTTTTCAATTATAGAAGTTATAAAATAAGAGATTTGGCGTCAAAAAAAATTTCTATTTCGGAAATCTCAAAAATTTTTGTTTGAGATTACACCAAATCTTGACGTTTCATTAATTTCTTAGGCATTTGCGGGGTTGTTACGAAAAAATTCGAAATCAAAACGCGCGAGATCAGCGCGAAGTCGACAACTAAAACGCGCGAAGTTGTAAACTAAAACGCGCGATTTTCGAGCGAAGCGTTTACACCATAAAAATACGGTTGTTACGTTCCGCAGAACTTGAAAATCCACTTGAATATAATCTAAAACTCTGCATAGCCGCATTAGATCTTTCAAAATTGCAGTAAACTAGAACAATTTCTATTAAGCAGCTTGTTCATCAGTTATGCCAAATGGCCATTATGTCAAATAACCATTATGCCAAACGGCGTTATGCCAAACGGTATTATGCCAAACGGCGTTATGCCAAACGTGGTAGCCCCTCAAAAACCATATTGTAGATGTGACACCAATTAGTTAAATTATCCAACTGTTGTTATAAGAACTCTGAGTCACTGAAACACTTGATAGAAAAATTTGGATCGTTGTGATACAATAAAAATATAAACGGTCCAAGGTGACTTCCTCGAGGAACTTCAGAGGTAACAGCAAATGATGAGGTTGTGCAGGTTTTTTACGCAGCTTTTTTATGCGGATTTCCGAAGTTACGCTGGTTTTCTTGTTTTGTCTTAGAAATGCATGAAACGTCGAGATCTGGTGTTATCTCGATTTTTTAAGTCAACTCTCTGACAATTAGAAACTTTCGATCTAAAAAAAAATTTCAGATTGCACCAGATCTCGACTTTATGCATTTCTAAGGCTTGAAAAAATGTTCGATTTCGGAAATCTCAAATTTTCCTAAATCTCAAAAGTTCCTAAATTGGTTTTGACAAAAAAAAATTTTTGAGATTACAACAAATCTGGACGATTCATGGAGTTCTAAGACATTTGGCATCAAAAAAAAATTCCGATTTTGGAAATCTCAAAATTTTTACCAAAAAATCCCAGTCAATGTTTATAGATTATACCAGATCTGGACGTTTTATGCATTTCTCAGATATTTGGCACCAAAAAAGTTTCTTTAGTTTTGCATTTTTTTACGCAGTTTTCCGAAGATTTTTTACGCGTATTTCCGAAGTTACGCGGACTTCCGAAGTAACGCTGTATTTCCGAAGTTACGCGGACTTCCAAAGTTACGCGGACTTCAGAGTTATGCGGACTTCCAAAGTTACGCTGACTTCCGAAGTTACACTGAATTCCGAAGTACCGATGATTTCCGAAGTAACGTGGTTTTTTACGCGAATTTCTGAAGTTACGAAATTTTTTTACGCATATTTCCGAAGTAACGCGGACTTCCGAAGTAACGCGGTTTTTCACGCGAATTTCTGAAAATACGAAATTTTTTTACGCATATTTCCGAAGTTACGTGGACTTCCGAAGTTACGCTGACTTCCGAAGTACCGCTGATTTCCGAAGTAACGTGGTTTTTTACGCGAATTTCTGAAGTTACGAAATTTTTTTACGCATATTTCCGAAGTTGCGCGGGCTTCCGAAGTAACGCGGACTTCCGAAGTAACGCGGTTTTTCACGCGAATTCCTGAAGTTACGAAATTTTTTTTACACGAATCTCTTAAGTTACGCGGACTTCCGAAGTTTCGCTGACTTCCGAAGTACCGATGATTTCCGAAGTAACGCGGTTTTTTACGCAAATTTATGAAGTTACGAAATTTTTTTTACACGAATCTCTTAAGTTACGTGGACTTCCGAAGTACCGCGGTTTTTTACGAAAATTTCTGAAGTTACGAAATTTTTTTACACGAATCTCCGAAGTAACGCAGACTTCCGAAGTTACACTGACTTCCGAAGTAACGCTGATTTCCAAAGTAACGCGGACTTTCGAAGTAACGCGGTTTTGCACGCGAATTTCTGAAGTTACGAAATCTTTTTACGCATATTTCCGAAGTTACGTGGACTTCCGAAGTTACGCTGACTTCCGAAGTAACGCGGACTTCCGAAGTTACGCTCACGCGGACTTCCGAAGTTACGCTAACCTCCGAAGTTACGCTGACTTCCGAAGTACCGCTGATTCCCGAAGTAACGTGGTTTTTTACGCGAATTTCTGAAGTTACGAAATTTTTTCACGCATATTTCCGAAGTTACGCTGACTTCCGAAGTAACGTGGTTTTTTACGCGAATTTCTGAAGTTACGAAATTTTTTTACGCATATTTCCGAAGTTGCGTGGACTTCCGAAGTAACGCGGACTTCCGAAGTAACGCGGTTTTTCACGCGAATTTCTGAAGTTACGATTTTTTTTAACACGAACCTGCGAAGTTACGCAGACTTTTGAAGTTACGCTGACTTCCGAAGTACTGATGATTTCCGAAGTAACGTGGTTTTTTACGCGAGTTTCTGAAGTTACGTAATTTTTTCACGCATATTTCCGAAGTTACGCTGACTTCCGAAATACCGCGGTTTTTTACGCGAATTTCTGAAGTTACGATTTTTTTTACAGCAATCTCCGAAGTTACGTGGACTTCCGAAGTTACGCGGTTTTTTACGCGAGCTACGAATTTTTTTACAAGTATTCCGAAGTTACGCTGACTTTCAAAGTAACGCGGTTTTTCACGCGAATTTTTTGTATACGAATCTCCGAAGTTACGCGTCAAAAGTGAGTAAATCTAAATCTAATCAAAATAACTTTAGAGTAACATTGAATGAGCGTGTACAAACCGGACTTTAGTTTGTCGCTTGCGCAATCGCTTACCGATCACACACCTGATGATGATGATGGTATTATGTATAGAAATATAAACGACCTTGAGCCGCGAACCGGCAGCTGTCAAACACGATAAGCGCGCCATTCGGGAGACGAACTCAAAATAGAAGATCAAAGTCAGCCACGACACTTTGTTGTCGTCTCATAGCCTGTATGCCGATGAACGGTGGCGACGCACTGTGAGCCTAATTGAAATCACATGTTGCGCCATACTGTTTCCCCGATCGCAGTAGGCAGGTCGGTCTAGTGAACATCGATTGAGGCGCGGTTGAGGAATCGCTCGCACAGTTTACTTAGTTTTTTTTTACCGTTTGTTCGACTGCCGGAGGGCACCAAGGAATGAGAAAAGTGTTTGAAACAAAAAAAATGAAAATTGTCTTACAATAATCCTACTAAAAGAGCGTCAAATTATCCGGTTGCGTGATGTGTAATTTGTACTCGTGTGCCGAAAGTGTTCTCGAATGCGCTTCTTTTGTCTCGTCTACTTTCAAGACCACAGACAAACTCATCGCAATTACGAACTTTGGTAAGCGACAACTTACTGGGATTCGTTCGTTGACGACGATATTTAGTTTACTGTGACACGTGTCACTACTGTCTAGTAAACAAAACCCGTCTACGATTTCCAACAATGTACGATTTTTTTTGCTGTTAGAAATCGAACTGTGCTCTTTTTTTTTCAATGATCACACAAAGTCAAGCACGTTTCAAGCAACTCCGGACCGAAGAACCATTCATTGATTTCAATAAAAAAAAGTACAATCTATTCCGATCCGTCTGTTTCTAGAGGTTCAGTGCAGGACATGCCGGACGGGGACATAAATAAACATTCTTTTTTTCTGTCCTCCTCCTCTACTGCCAGCAATCATCATCCGTCGGAGGTGTCAGTCTGATAGTTCTCCGCACCAAATGAAAGGGGGGTGTGGGGGTCGTGGGGGGAGGCTGACTGACGGCAGGAGGATGAGGAGACGGAATATTTCCGAGACGAGACTGCCGTGCCGACCTACTGAACGAACGTACGGAAAAAGTAGAGCAACTAAATAGTACTGCAAACACAGAGTCGCTTCAAGTTGTGAAGGTTTTTTTTGCTCTTGTTCTTTTTCTATGTATTTATGCACCCATCTAGGTACGGTTGTGGAAATTCTAAACCCGGTTCACGTTGCACAACCCCAAACAAACCAAACCACTGACGGGTGATGCAGGCGGTGGAGCGACCAGCCTAACGATGAATGGGAAGTCCTTTGATCTAGATTGTGATTCCAGTACAAAGAATGATGCCGGAGCTAATTGAAGTTGACACACGACGGTGAGGAAGCTGTACTTGTGTGAAATTCCTTTGTTGCACAGATGCTCAATTGTTCTACTTAAGTAATAGAATAATGCTGCATAATTAAAAGACCTTCTGTTGGGATCAGCAATTGCGGTGTAGGTACCTTTGGACTTGTTGACCTGAACAAAATAATTGAAGATGAAACAACAATTGAAAGATGAACACGATTCTTAGCATATTTAAAATAAAAATATCCAGAAAAAGTTCCACGTTTGGCAAGCAGTTTGCAACAATGGATTGAAAATTGACCCTTTCGTAACTCTTCTACAATCACGAATTTGGTGAGTAATTTACCAATTTCGATGAGTGCTTCAGTGAGAATTGGTTTGCCATCACTAAGGAGTGTATCGAAAATAGGCTATTCACATACATTTGTGTTGCACGCATGGATTTGTGATGGTTTTTTATGCTCAGATCACAGCATGCTGTGCGTTGGGCTGTCAGCTTTCGTTTGCTTACCTGTTTGTACGGTTGAAATTCTGCGTTTTCAAAATGTCGCGAATTGAAAAGGAAGTGAAAATTAAGGTTCTGGACACATAGCTAAGTGAGAATGGTATTATCAGGTGTACAACTTTGCTTCCGCTGTTTTTCGATAGGTGGCTAGTCAAAATACATAGATGATAATGCCTTTAAGAGAGTGTGTACAGTGCCTAATGAATTGTCATCGCTGTTTCAGTGACAGTTGTTCTTGTTTTCGTATTATTCACGTTCTAAAATGTCTGTGTATGTGCCCAATTCTCGCCATTTGCGGGAAGTTTTACTTTTCTGTTAAAATTCGAAAAAAAATGCAACTGAAGCGCATCCAATGCATTCAGAAACTTACGGTGATGCTGCTCTGAGTAAAAGAACGTTAGTTTCAACGTTTTAAAAATGGTGATTTCGATGTCGAAGACAAACATGGTGGTGGAAGAGAAAAAACCTTCAAAGATGAACAACTAGAAGCATTGCTTGATGAAGATTCGTGCCAAACCCAAGAAGAGCTTGCCGAATCGTTGGGAGTGAGTCTGCAAGCCATTTTAAAACATCTCAAGGCCCTGGGCATGATTCAGAAAGACGGAAACTGGGTGCCGTACGAGTTGAAACCGAGGGACATCGAGCGCCGTCTATTTGTATGTGAGCAACTGCTTCAAAGACAAAATCGTAAGGGGTTTTTACATCGAATCGTAACCGGTGATGAAAAGTGGGTTCGATACGATAATCCTAAACGCAGAAAATCATGGGGCATGCTACTTCGTCGAAGGCAAAACCGAATATTCACGGCGCCAAGGTTATGATTTGTGTTTGGTGGGATCAGCTGGGTGTGATTTACTACGAGCTCTTAAAACCGGGTGAAACCATCACAGGAGATCGCTACCGAACGCAACTGATGCGCCTTAGTCGCGCGCTAAAAAAAAAGCAGCCACAACATCAAGAGCGACATGACAAAGTCATCCTCCAACACGACAATGCTCGGCCTCACGTCGCAAAAGTGATCAAAAAGTACCTGGAAACGCTTAAATGAAACGTCTTGCCCCACACGCCGTATTTCCCAGATGTCGCCCCTTCTGACTTTCACTTGTTCCGTTCGATGGCACACGGCCTGGCAGATCAACATTTTCAATCCTTCGAAGGGTTGGAAAAATGGATTGCTTCATGGATAGCGTCAAAAGAGGACTTCTTTTTTCGAGCCGGGATCCGAAAATTGCCGGGAAGCTTGGAGAAAATTGTCGCTACGGACAATACTTTGAATAATACACCAGTAAGCACTTTTTCGCAATAAAGCTTTTAATTTTGGAAAAAACGGCACAAGCAAAGCTGTACACCTGATACTATGCGAAAATTGGCGAAGCGGTTTGGAATTCATCATTCCAGTGTTAAAACCATCATTAATAAATTTGGAGAAAACTATTCTTTGGATGAGCTACCAGGAAGAGGCAGAAAACCCAGGTCTTCCAAGCTGAAAGTGGCATCTCTAATCATTGATAGCAAATCAATGTCAACACATGATTTGGCGAAAAAAAAGCAGGAACGAGTGTCGGAATGATCCAGCGTATCAAGAGGCGAAATCACCTGAAGACCTACAAGAAGCAGAAAATCTCGAAACAAAGAGTAGAACAGAAGAAGCGAGCACCAACAAGGGCCCGGAAATTGTATTCGCGTCTTCTGCACTGTCCGGATGCATGCGTTTTGATGGACTATGAGACTCAAATGTAAATGAGGACTCAAAAACTCTTCCAGGTGCACAATAAATTCACTGTCGTCGTTGGGGAGGATGTGAGCGATGCGGACAGGTCGATTCAAGTTGAGAAATTCGGACGAAAGGTACTGATATGGCAAGCAATACGTTCCTGTGGTTTGAAGTGAACCATTTTTTACACTACCGGAACTATAAATGCAGAAATCTATCGATCTGAGTGTCTCCAGAAGAGATTGCTGCCTTTATACAAGAAGCGTAGTACACCTCCACTGTTTTGGCCGGATTTAGCGTCTGCTCACTATGCCAAAACCACTCTCAATAATTGGCTTGCGGAAAAGGGTATGAATTTCGTTGAGAAAAATATCAATCCACCAAATCGCCCTCAGCTTCGACCCATCGAACGTTACTGGGCAATCGTGGAGAGGGTCTTCAAGAAGACTGGCAGTTGTACGGAACTTGATGAAGAGCGTTCGATCAAAAGTTCGAAAATTCCTGAAGAAATAACTTAAATTTCATCCGGTTTTCATTGTGCTCAAGTTTAACTTCGTACAATAAAGGATCAATTTTTAGTTTGAATAAAATATCGATTTTTATCATAATTTGAAAGAACAATTTGTGGATAGCTTATTTCCGATACACTCCTTCCTTAGCAGCTGGATTCCGGTGGCAAAAGAAATTTATCACAATTTTCTTGAAAACTAGAGGATCTTAAAACGCCTTATTTTTCACTAAATTGCACAGTTCAAAAAAAAAATCTTGTGAATTTACATCTTATTAGATGCACATAAATGGAACATAAATTTTTAATTCAAGAACATGAATGAACTAAAAAACAAAATATCGATAGTAACACAGTGCGACTCATAACAGTTCGGCTAAAAAGTTCGTATCGTTTAATAGAAACACACATTTTTTGCCAAAATCCGTTTTTATTATTCAACATAATTGCCATCAGAGGCGATACAGCGATTATAGCGATCTTCCAACTTTTCGATACCATTTTTGTAGTACGATTTGTCCTTTGCCTCAAAATAGGCCTCAGTTTCAGCGATTACCTCTTCATTGCTTCTAAATTTTTTACCAGCGAGCATTCTCTTGAGGTCTGAGAACAGGAAAAAGTCACTGGGGGCCAAATCTGGAGAATACGGTGGATGAGGGAGCAATTCGAAGCCCAATTCGTTCAATTTCAGCATGGTTTTCATCGACTTGTGACACGGTGCATTGTCTTGATGAAACAAAACTTTTTTCTTCTTCAAATGAGGCCGTTTTTTGAAATTTCGTCCTTCAAACGCTCTAATAACGCTATATAATAGTCACTGTTGATGGTTTTTCCCTTTTCAAGGTAGTCGATAAAAATTATACCATGCGAATCCCAAAATACAGACGCCATAACCTTACCGGCCGATTGTTGAGTCTTTCCACGCTTTGGGTTCGGTTCATCGCGTGCAGTCCACTCAGCTGACTGTCGATTTGACTCCGGAGTGAAGTGATGGAGCCATGTTTCGTCCATTGTTATATATCGACGAAAAAAATCGGTTTTATTTCGATATAACAGCTCCAAACACTGCTCAGAATCATCAATTCGTTGTTGTTTTTGATCGATTGTGAGCTCACGCGGCACCCATTTTGCACAAAGCTTTCTCATATCCAAATATTCGTGATATTATTCACGTCCAACACGTTCCTTTGATATCTTTAGGGTGTCAGTTATCTCGATCAACTTCACTTTACGGTCATTGAACATCATTTTGTGGATTTTTTTCACGTTTTCATCGGTAACAGTCTCTTTTGGACGTCCACTGCGTTCATCGTTTTCGGTGCTCATATGACCAGTACGAAATTTTGCAAACCACTTACGAATTGTTGCTTCGCCCGGTGCAGAGTCTGGATAACACTCATCAAGCCATTTTTTGGTATCGGCGGCACTTTTTTCATCAAAAAGTAGTGTTTCATCAACACACGAAATTCCTTTTTTTCCATTTTTTTCACAATAACAAAAGTAGCTTCACTCAAAATGCAATATCTCACAAACTAATAATCAAACAGTTGTCAAATTTATACACGTATCTTTTGAAGGTTGGTACTAACTGAAAATGGTATGGATTTAATTCTAGTGGCGCCCTCTCATAGAAACGATACGAACTTTTCAGCCGATCTGTTACATAGGTTTTCGTGTGTTCTGGACATGAGTTTTGATCCCAGGCCTAGATTCTGGGTCTGAATTCCTAATAGAAATTTTGGATCTGAACCTAAATTCTGAACCGAGAAGCAGGATTTTGAACCTGAATTCTGGGTCTAACCTCAGGATTCTCAGGCAATGCAGGAATCGGAAGTCGAAGCCAGGCAGTGTGCTACAGAATTTAATGTTTGAATGTTTACTGTAACTAATCTGAACTTTAGTTTAGGTGTATCGTTTCAAATTGTAGTCGTGAAAAAGGGGAAAGCTTGCACAATTAACAAAAAAATGATCAACTAATTGATATTAGGAAGTATAAAGTTTTATTCGTGGTCACGACATCCAGTTATGTCTCTGACATTACACACCCGCACTTTTTTATTCTTCAGTATAATCTCCGTCTAGAGCAGGGGTTCCCAAAGAGGTCGTTATAGACCCCTTAGGGTCGATATCCTTTTTTCGGGGGTCGACGTTAACGAAATCTGACTATGGGGGTCGACGAGGTCTAGAAATCGACTCCCTATTATTTGATATAAGTTGTTATTTGAAATATTTACGCTAAAAAAATTGTGTTTATTTGACCATCCGCAGAAATTGGTAAGTATTTTACATCAATACTAAAATAGCCAGGAATGGCATTTTGAAAGGAATTTGTTGATGGGGGTCTGAGGCCTAAGTTAATTTTAGTAAAGGGGTCCATGACCCAAAATAGTTTGGGAACCACTGGTCTAGAGCAATATACTTGACCCATCGGTCCTCCAACATTTTGATACCCTTTAAAATAAAAAAAAAATTGTCAAAGCCTTCAAAATAGGCTTCCGTCTCTGCAATGACTTCAGCATTCGACGGAATTTTTTTTTCCAAGGAGAAACTTTTTCAGGTTTGGAACTAGATAATAGTCGCTGGGGGCCAGATCTGTAGAGTACGGGGGATGGTGGACAAATCACTCATTTTTAGACCGTTGCCGTTTTAATCATGACACGAAACTAGTCTTTTTCCATAGCTTGATGAAAACTAGAACTCGTTTAGTGTGCTACGGGAATCGGAAGATTCTTTAAAAATTGAAAATTCCATTTAAGCTCCTCAAGTGCCTCACGCACCTAAACCCCGCCTCCAGAAAACATCACACGTACAATCAAGCGTAATCCAATATAACAGCACGATTCTTTTCGAATCTCCAGTACTCTGCCTAGGCGAGTGGAAAGTGGAAACTTTTGCGGTGACTTTCCATTTTCATCGGATTTTCCTTTCATCCTGTGACTGAAGCCGACACGACGGAAAAAATTAATAACAACTCTTGAGAACATGCGTCGAATAGGTTAACCGAGAAGCGAGTGAGTCAGTGAGTGAATGAGTGCCCCCTCCCGCAATTCAAGGATTTCATCTTGATACCAATAAACATCGTGCGGCAGCAGGAGGATGAGTGACATTTTAATTGAAAATTTTCTTTCGCCTAGCTAAGCTCGACGAAGACAAGGACTGTTGTTACGCCGTGCGACGCAGAACCGCTCGTGCGTGAATAACTATCGCTTCGAGTGTTCAGTTCATTAGTAAGTCGTCCCGACCATCACCGCGTTGTTTGGATGATCGGTCGGTTTTTTTTTTTTCTGTTCTATCACGGACGTCAAAGATTAGATAGACGTGAAAATGAATTCGATTGTTTGTGAATATAAAAAAAACGGGCAGTGCAATCTCGCTTTCAAGAGCATACCTGACGGAATGGTGAATGGCGATTGGAATTGGTGATTAAAATGTGAAATCATCTCGGCGCTGCGAAGGCCATCGGAAAAGGCCCCTGGGAACTTACCTGTGGAAAGAACGGAAAAGGAAAATAGAAAAATTGAGAATTATTATCAGTTTACATACAGAAGGCGGTCTAAGAAAGAAGGGAAGGGATGAATGCGGAGATGCTGATGCTGCAATGAGTAATTGGGCTAAAATAAACATGATTTTTTTTTCTGAGCAGTGGTACTGGAAGCCGAATTCGAATGATGAAAGATCAGGGTTGGATTTGCACAGCAGCAACAGCAGCCGCAATTTGGCCCACCTGTGCGGACTGGAATTGATGCACGGAATGTATTCCGGGAGCGGTAAGTATTTTATGTAATTAATCTCTCGCATGGTGATGACGATGATGATGATGATGATGCAAGACTTGGTTCTGAGCGGAACCATCTGCTATCCGGTTCTGGTTTCAGATCTCGGATGAGATTCACTCTGGAATAGTGCAAAGCGAAAAACAAGCACTCTACAAATAAACTAACTTTGCGTAATTGAACCACCATGTGGAGTTAGGAAAATTTCTCGTTGCAGAATTTCAGTTCCCCGGAATTTAACAGAAGAAAAACATGAACTCTGATCAACTGAAAAATGGCATGGAAATAATTCGATTACATTTCGGCACGCCATAATAATCAATTTTTGCCGGTATTTGTTTTCAACGGTGCGCGCCAGGTTTACCGGCTTTAGGAAAGGCGCCGCGCGGATTTCACGCTCACCGTCACGACCGAAAGCCGCCAGTGTTCCGGCACTTTACGCTACTGTTACTTTCGGATCCAACGGACGGAACTCAGCAGAATCGGGTTTTTTTCTCCTGTGTTCATTAGTCAAACACGATTTTAACCAAGCTTCCCAGAAGGGGTTTTGGTGGATTTTGCTTCGCACCACGAGAGTGAGAGTTATTTTGCTGTCGCTGCTTTCTGCGGTAATCGCACGGTGTTTGCCGTCGTTTTTCGTACTTTTCCTCTCCCGGTGGGATCGCAGGCGAAGCAAGCTTGACTTCGATTGCGGTTGGAGCAGCTATCAGCGGTGCTCTCAGGTGGAAACGGTACAGGTTTATTTTCAGCTTCCAAGGGAAACCGAAGGGAAAATCCGCTACCGGAGCTGGGATCATGTTTCAGATGCTTAAGAATGGGATTACGGGTTCGAGAATGATGCTGGGCCTCACGCGGAATCCGGATTTTTTTTTGGGTACAGCTTTTTGCTAATCGATTTCAACATCTTTTTTAATAAAATAAAATTGCTTAATTTTCGAGATAGTCTTGAAAAAAAATCCTGATATCGAATTTTTATAAATTACATATGTATAGGTTTATTCGTTTTGCCCAGTGCACCCAAAGCTAAACGAGTTATGGTGCTTCGTGAAATCAAACCTAGTGACAGCAAATTCCTCAGTTGGCACATCGGATAACATTTTTAGAATGTATACGGTTGAAACGAAATGACTTTTTTTACTTTGACTATCTGTCACAGAAGACCTTGGAATCTAAATATAGTAGGGGTTTTGAACTACACACGATAAAAGGACGTTTGGAATCAAAATTAGATAGAACTTTCAATATAATCGTTTCTGAGTGATTGATAGATTGAATACAGTACTGTTCAGCATAGAATTTTGACTCGATCTGTTTTTACCACGGTTCCTTTTTGGCTCCTTTATCCAACATAATTGTTCGGCTGTGACGTGTTACTTCTTATATGGGAAATTCTACATTATCTTCGGATTCACAGTGATTACCCATACATTTTCATAACTAAATCGATTTTAACTGTTTTCAACTACAGCCACAAGAAAAACGAAATATCACTTAAAAATGTTCAAGAAAACATGTATATTAGGGTACGAATATTTAAATACACAAAAACAATCCCTATGCAGAATTTGAGCTGAATCGGATATTGGTAAATGAGGGGCTGCCCGGCGGTCAAAGTTTCAAAATGTTCCTTCTTGAAAAATTACCATAGGAAAAGGCGTACAAGAAATTTCCAAAATCGAACATTTTTTCCATTCCAAAAGTCTTAGAATTGTCTGAAACGTCGAGATTTAGTAGCATTTCAATTTTTTTTTATTTGACTCTCTGGGACTTCATGTGAATCGATTTTAGATTTTTAATGTCACTATTTTTCAGTGTGGGACTCGATAAGAATTCTTTTTCAGTATTTTAATATTTTTTTAATTTTCGAACACAAAATTTTTTTGCCTTTCTCATATAGAAAGGTTATGCAATCACTGTGAAAACCGACTTTTGAACCGAGGCCCGGAGGGCCGAGTGTCATATACCATTCGACTCAGTTCGTCGAGTACGCAAAATGTCTGTGTGTGTGTGTATGTGCGTATGTGTGTATGTAACGTTTTTTTGCACTAACTTTTCTCGGAGATGGCTTAACCGATTTTCACAAACTTAGATTCAAATGAAAGGTCTCGTGGTCCCATACAAAATTCCTGAATATCATTTGGATCCGACTTCCGGTTCCGGAATTATGGGATAAAATGTGCAAAAAATTGTGAAAATAAGTGCACTATCTTTTCTCGGAGATGACTGAACCGATTTTCACAAACTAAAATTCAAATGAAAGGTCTTGTGGTCCCATACAAAATTCCTGAATATTATTTGGATCCGACTTCCGGTTCCGGAGTTATGGGGTAAAATGTGCAAAAAAATCAAAATATGTGTTCTAACTTTTCTCATAGATGGCGCGACCGATTTTCACAAACTTAGGTTCAAATGAAAGGTCCTGTGGTCCCATATGTAATTCCTGAATTTCATCCGGATCCGACATCAGGATCCGGAAATATAGGGTAAAGCGTGTTAAAAATTTTATACCATCACTGAAAAGAGCGAAAAACGGTAAAAAGTTTTCTAAATCGACCTCAATTCTTTCCAATTGATAGTTTTTATCAGTAGACGGTCAAACAAACCGATTTTGGTTATTCTTTTAAGAATCGAAGAAAATTATTTTGAAGAATACCACAGTATTATATATGATAGTATGATTGATATGAGAAAGGCATCATTACACCACTAGGTGGATTAAAACAGGTTTTTTTTGTTAATCTCGGCTTCCGAAATCGATGTTGTTGTTGTTGTCGAATGTGTTAGAATTGCATGAAATCTTTTCGAAATAACACCACACACTTAAAAAAAACCCTGTGATTTTACATCTTATTAGATGCACATAAATGGAGCGTCGCAGCTCACACAAATTTACGTGAAAGAACATTTAATATTGTGTCTAAAACTCCATACATGAAATTCATTGAAATAAAAAAAAGAATACTGAGAGCAACCGTCGCGCGACTTGAACCGAGAATCATTGGATCACAAAAGTACGTCTGTTAATCGACCGAGCCACAGAAGCATGCATCTGCTTGACTGGTAAAAGGTGCATTTGAATTCATACAGTCGCACCTGCTAGCAGAACGCAAGTTACAGTCGAAACCAGTAAAATTCAAGCTCATCCAACATTAAGTCATTACAAATGAGATTTTCCGTCATTTGACAAATTAGGTCTTTATGAATTACATCGTATAAAGGATTAAGTCACCTGTAAAATTCAAATTTTTTTGGTGTGCAGATCTCCACGATTCATGCAACTCTAAGACATATACTATAGAAAAAAAATTTTGATTTGAGAAATCTCAAAATTTTTCGAAATTCCAGAGATTCGAATTAAAAAAAAAAACTTTGAGTCAAGATTTTTCAAAAAATTGCAAAACAATTCGAAGACATTTGGGATCACATTTTTTGTCGATTTCGGGAATCTCAATCTCAGTACACCTGTGACAGCCACCAACAACAATGAAGCATCCCCCGTCAACGAAACCATGAGTATCTCCTATAGAACAAAGTACACCAGCTGCAGTTAACAACCTACCCAACGCCTGTCAAATAAGCAACGATTGTTTCGCCAATAACAGTGCTGCTGAATCAATGGACGAGGGCGTGAATGGCGAACCACTGTTCCCCCTTCATTCGCTAGATAACAACGAAAGCGCCTCTCCTACAAGGAAAAAAATAAATATTTTTTTATTGTAAAACGGCCGCGTTAAGTGCAAAAGAGCCGAATAAAAAAAACTTTATAGAAAAAAAATGTTTGAAATACGTGTGCGGTGTGAATGACTATTCAAGACTGACTGACTGATTTTGCTTATTAATGTTCAAAGGTTTCATGTGGCTCTAGAACAAAATTAAGGCACCTAGCGAAAGTTTAACTTTCGTAAAGAATCGCAATAAATTTGAGCACTTTTTCAATTGAAATAAAATAAATTTACCCCCCCCCCCCCCCCTCCCCACTATTTACTCCGCAAGAAACTCAATCCAGCCAAAACCGTAGTCAATAATGAAGTAGGCCATTTAACCCCTTTGCGGCAAATGCACCCACACATCCACCCACATCGTCCAACGTAACACAGTCAGTCAGTGCCCTCCGGTGACTTACGCGAGCGAGCGGTGGATATAAAATCCTTTGCTCATCCGTCCGTTCTGGGGCTTGATTGAATGCTATCACTATGCCCTCCAGGGGAGTATCGCCTTTATCCATCTTGTGGTACGTGAGAGAGAGAGAGTTTAAATATGAATGCGCGCTAGAAGCAAATCACGCGGCAAATTCCGGGCCCAACACGGCACAGATAGAAAGTAGGCCACGAGTTCGAAGGGCACATGTTTGAAAGCTCTTTTCTGACGATGCCACGGCAACTCTCGCACACAAACAGAATCAGCTGCCAGCGGCAACTAGAAACAATGTTTGCCAGGCTACCACCGGGGCCTGTTACAGATACAATAGGGCGCATGTGCCATTACTGGACTGTGCCGAGAGTGACTGTGAGTGACTCCACCGCCGAAATCAGCTGCAAAAGGGAGGCGCTCTGAAAACGCAACTATATTTTCGTATCATCATCAACCATCAGCTGAAAGTCCTTGCAGTGCTTCCGTTCAACCTTTCTCTCCCTCCCCCCATTCCTAACGAGACGGGTGCTTAAGTTTTATGTAATGCGCCTCACTCTCTCTCTCCGAGGAGGATTATTTTCGTATGACTATTGCTGACACAGCTACTGGCACTTGCAGCACCAACAGTCAAGGATGTGGGCGAGGGACACGTCAAACAACAGCAATAAAAAAGAAACAAGAAAACTAGAACACCAACAACGAACTCAACTGACATGACAGGGCAGTGCAGTGCAGTGCAGGTCTTCCCAAAGAATGCGCCAACTACGATCTCGCTCTCCCTCCCTCTCTCTCTCACTTGTCTGATGGCAGCCTACAAAAAAAGAAAAGGATTGCATCTGATAGTTTCACCTTTTTGCCAAAATAAAATAAAATGTGCATGCCTGCGCTTATGTGGTTCCACTCCAATTGATAAATGCCTACACGCTCCGCACATTATGTAAGGATTCGGGGTTTTCTGTGGATCCGTGGATTTGCGAACGCAGCAAATCATAATAATGAATCTATCACACACAGGACTGACTCGGGATCAAAAGGCCGACGAGAGAGAGAGAGAGAGAGAGCTTGAAGAAACGAAGAAACCACAAATGAGATTGGTAATCAAATTTCATGATTCTGAATGTGATTTTGTGTCGGTGAGGGAAGTCCCCAAGCCTCCCTCCCTCACAGTCTTCACAGGGCGAATGACGTACGAAGAAACGCAGCATCATATCGATTCCGATTGGGGTTTTGATTTATTTCGCAGATTTAATCAAGTCATTGCTTGGGTGGTGGTAATTCGTTAATTATCCTCTGTTGCCTAGCACAGAACTAGTTGGATGGAATTTTCGGAACGCATGGTTTCCACATTCATCATTATGGTTTTCTCGTAAACGCTCTTTGGGGTTGCTACTTGAGGCCGGAGTTGGATCATTAATTTACTTGATGGGCTGATTTTCTTGTGAAAAACAAGACGCCTGGATCCGGATACGATTATTCATTGAACAGGCAAACGCAATGAGAGATTTTTGCGAGATATGAAATCAGTCATTCAATTAAAAATGGTTCTAGTTGAACTGCTAGAGAGCATCGGCAGTTCAGTTTAAACTGCTTGGCACCAACGAGTCGAAGACGAAATTACCAGAATTGGCCGCTGGAAACTTGAAGCTGCTAAGTTTGTGAAAACCGGTTCTGCCAACTCCGAGAAAAATGTGTACTCAACGAACTTATTCGAATTGTGGTTTCTATATGAGAAAGAAAAAAATCAAATTTGAACATAATGTTTTAAGTTACTTGAATCGTTCAAAATTTCTAGCTTTCCGTTCTTCTTTTCCGTTCTTTTCTTCCGAAATCTGGGTTGCGAATCGTCGTAAATAAAGACTGGCAACACTGTTTTTGACAGATCACGCGTGGATCGTGTCTTGTGTCATTGTCAAACTTGTTCAGTTTGGTCTATAATTTAATCATTTGGTGAATTAGCACTGGCAAAGTTGGAGGACGATCCAACAGATTTTTATCGAAAAAATGTGTTCGACGACGAGGCTCATTACTAGTTGAATGGATACAAAATCGTCTGGAGTGAAAACCAGACAGCCAGCATTGCAAGAGCCACCAATCGCCATCCCACAAAAGTCACTGTTTGGTGTGGATTATGGGCCGGTGGCATCATCGGGCCGTACTTCTTCAAAGGCGACGATGGGCGAAGCGTTACTGTGAATGATTTCAACAAGACGGTGCCACATCCCACACGGCACGCGAAACAGTGACCAAATTGACTCGTCAATTGGTGTGATTTAACGCCTTTGGAGTATTTCTTGTGGAACCATGTTAGGGCTCATGTCTACAAGGATAAACCAGCAACGATTGTCGTACTGGAAGCCAATATTGAAGCATTAATTCTTGAGTTGTTGGCCGATATGTTGGAGAGAGAGAGAGTATGCCGAAATTGGCCCTTGCGCACGGGGCATCTGAAGCGGATCCGCGGCCAACATTTGCATGAAATCGACTTTTAACATTAAATTATATTCTAACGATCCAATAAAGATACCATAAATTTTCTTGAATTTTTTTTTAACAAATCCTATACCTTCTAAAAATTACCCTTTATTATGCAATTTTTTAACGCTAGCTCTAATAAACATCTCAAAAATAGTGTTTTTTGCCTTTCTCATATGAAAAGGTTATGCAATCACTGTTAAAACCGACTTTAGAACCGAGGCCCGGGCCGAGTGTCATATACCATTCGACTCAGTTCGTCGAGTACGCAAAATGTCTGTGTGTGTATGTGCGTATGTGTGCATGTAACGTTTTTTTACACTAACTTTTCTCGGAGATGGCTAAACCGATTTTCACAAACTTAGATTCAAATGAAAGGACTTGTGGTTCCATACAAAATTCCTTAATTTCAAATAATAGGATCCGACTTCCGGTTCCGGAATTATGTGCAAAAAATTGTGAAAATAGGTGCACCAACTTTTTTCGGAGATGGCTGAACCGATTTTCACAAACTAAGATTTTAATGAAAGCTGTTTAGGTCCCATACTGAATTCCTAAATTTTATTTGGATCTGACTTCCGGTTCCGGAATTATCGGGTAAAATGTGCTAAAATATGAAAATATGTTTTCTAGCTTTTCTCAGAGATGGCGCTACCGATTTTCACAAATTTAGGTTCAAATGAAAGGTCCTGTGATCCCATACAGAATTCCTGAATTTCATCCGGATCCGGAAACATAGGGTAAAGTGTGTTAAAAATTTCATACCATCACTGAAAAGGGTGAAAACCGTAAAAAAAAATTCTAAATCGACCTCAAATCTTCTCCAATTGATAGTTCTAATCAGTAGACGGTCGAACAAACCGATTTCGGTGATTCTTTCAAGAATCGAATAAAATTATTTGGAAGAATACAACAGTATTATATATGATAGTAAGATTGATATGAGAAACGCATCATTTACACCACTAGGTGGATTAAAATAGGTTTTTTCATCCGTTAAGTTGATTTTAGAACCAAAAATCAATCCTAAAGAGCTATTTTTGATATTTTCTTCCATTGAAACGATAGTTCTGATATTAAATTAATTCGCACTGCAGCTGTAGCTCTGCGACCACACAATTTTGTTACACTCGTTAGGCCCGCCTTTTTGCCTGAAACGTGTAATAACACAGTATTTCAACCGGACCGCCTTTTGATTCAGTTTTTGTCTGTGTTGTTTTATTTCGTAGCCGAAAAAAAGCCAATCGAGTGTAATTCGCCTCTAAAAAGAAGCAATTAAATTCAACGACATTCATCAGCAGATGCAAATAATTCCGTTAAGTTCTGTTAAGAGCCAAAAATAAATCCCAAATAACTATTTCTTGAATTTTTCATTGCTATTTTTATGTAGGAAAAGGCTATGCAATCACTGTGAAAACCGACTTTTGAACCGGGGCTCAGTTCGTCGAGCACGCAAAATGTTTGCGTGTGTGTCTCTGTATTTGTGTATGTAACAAAAATGTGCACTCGAATTTCTTGGAGATGACTGGACCGATAGGTTCCTATTCTATTTTACCCGAATTGAATTTCTCAAAGACCGCTCAACCGATTTTCTTCAATCTAAATTCAAATTAAAGGCCTTATAGTCCCATAGCTTCCAATTGAATTTCATCTGAATCCGACTTATGATTCCAGAGTTACGGGGTAAAATGTGAAAAATGAACTAAAAAAGCGAACTCTATTTTTTCAGAGACCGATCATCCCATTTTCACAAGCTTAGGTTCAAATGAAAGGTTATACAGCCCCATATAACACTACCAATTCTCATATGAATATGACTTCCGGTTGCGGAATTATAGACTGATAAGTGTAAAAAAATCTTTTTCAGAAGCGTGATACGGAAAAATCAAGCAATCAATACATTCAAATAGCCGTACAATTCTTCAATTAGGCAGGTTAGGATCATCGGTCCTGGTTCCGGAAGTAACGGGAAAGTGCTCTTATGCTCCAAACCGGAAATCACTTCAATTTCTCAGAAACGGTCAGACCGATCTTCGCGAACTCAGATTAGAAACCTATTTTATCCACCTAGTGGTGTAATGATGCCATTATCACATTACTTATGCTTTCAGAAACATCACTAGAAGATTCTGTCAAGATTTTTCCTTTCAATCTATAATAAAATCAAAAATTTTCTTTGGGTATAAACTACCATAACCTTTTCAATTTTCAAACAATTATATCAAGTTAATGTAGCTTTAAATGTGGCAATCCTGCGCGCTATATGAAATGGAACAAGGCACGCTGTGTGCTTGGTGGTGGTGTTTTCTTCTTCCGTACCATCATTTTGTATGACAGTTTGAAAGTTTGGATACTTATAGCCCTATAAGTTCGGATGAAATTGCACAGTATCTTTTAAGAGACTGAGAGCTTTAATTTAAATCATGATTTGGGAAAATCGGTTTAGTAGTTGCTGAGAAATCGAAGTGAGATCCGTTTGTTGGAGCTTTTCGTCACAATTACCGGTGCTTTCGGAAACGGAAACCGGAGACCAGTAGTCCCAAAGTATATTTATATATCGACTAACTAACAAGGTCTGCCAAATAGATGAAATTACCAGTAAGTTTTATAAAAATTCGCACCTCGTTTCGCCATCATTTGTGAAAAAATACTCATGAAAAGGAAAATTTTTCACTTACCGCGCTGTAAAACCGAAACCGGAAGCCAGATCTGGATCAACTTTTCGAGGACTTTTTAAAGATTCTCAAGACCTTTTATTTGCATCATAGGTTGTAAAAATGCTCAGCGGATTATGTTGATCCAGGGGTTTGCGTCAGCATAATCTGCTAACGCACTGATGAGTCGAAGACGAAACGTAAACTTAATTTAAAATGGTTATGTGCACCTAGCATAAATTTGGGGGTAAAAGCAAGCTTTTTCCCCTTCAAATTATGTAAAAATCGGTTGGGAAATTTCCGAGAAAATTGAATGCGCATTTTCTCATAGATTTACACATATTGCCTTCTAATTCCGGAACCGGAAGTCGGATAAAGATAAAATAGCGTTCTTTGGGACTATAAGCTCTTTCAGTTGAATGTGAGTTTGTAAAAATCGGTTCAGCCTTCTCTGAGAAAAGTGAGTGACAATTTTTCGTTCATTTTTTTGGTTCCGGAACAACAGGGTGAGATGTGCTTAAAATTTTAAACCGTCATTAAGAGTGAAAATGCAAAAAAAACGAAGAATTCCTATTAACTTGGGTCAAAACTGTTAAAAATTGAAAAGGTTATGCAAATGTATGTCCAAATAAACTTTTTTGTTTTTATTCAATATTCAAAGAAAAGTTTTTTGAAGAACGTGAGTTATATGAGAAACGCATAATAACACAGTTTGGTGGATATAAAAAGGTTTTCACTCTCTTTTGCCCCGACTCGTTTGATTGTGTGTTAGAATATATTTGAATTGAATAACTCGTACGTACTCGTACTCGTACAAGACCATCGTTTCAAATTCTAAAAGCAAAAAATGGGAAGCTTGTACAATCCACACCATTCATCAACTAATGAGAACGTTCATCGATATGTGGATAAAGTTTGCCTCTGTTTTTATCGTACTCACGTCACTCAGTTATGACTCTGACACTACCCATTCGCCTTTTCTATTCGAAGTGTTAATTTAGTTTGCTCTAAAAAAAAATTCTTTTCAAATTGATTTTATTCCGAATTCGAACATAAAAAAAAATTAGGAAGACGTTCATCCCAAATTTCATTGGCACAGTTCGGTGAGATATCTAGCTTCCGATATTTTTGATACCCAACTTGTTTAGCTACCGTGCCAAGCCAATCTGGCATCGCTGCAAACGGAACTCGGAGCAGTCGCAATTTGTTGGCAGGATGCAATGCCGCATTCCACACGCCTCACGGGACACACTCGGAGTGTGATACTCTGTTTGCGTTTGTTTGTTCTTTTATTTTTATTTTTCTTCTATCCTCTTGTTTCTAAATCATTTTGCCACTCTTCATAGTTGGCCATGTTTTTTAGTCAGCCATGAGAACGCGAATGAAACTGGCAGCAGTAGCAGTAGCAGCACCAACAGCAAAAACAAAGCAAGCCAAGAAGCCTGCTTAGTTTCAATGTGCCCAATGGTTTATTTAATTATCGCACCAACACACACCCGCCACCATCCGTTCTGCTGCACCCGCGCGCCCATTCGCTCGGCCGAGGGACACAATTAGCAAGGCGAAATGTGTTTGTGTGTGTGTTCGTGCGCGCGCTTTCGGGTTACGAAATCGTTATTATGCTGTTTTGCTTTCGATATCTGCATACACGCAAAAACAAAAGCACTAACAACAATAACAAAATGCCGATTTGCTCTTTGATGGTCGCGAAGCAGCCGGACGGAAGGATGGATGGATGGATGGATGAGGGGCGGGGATTGACGAACTACTTTCTGTGCAGGGCCTATGGCTGACTACCGAACCGAACCGGCTGACTGACTGACTGACTGACGGACGGACGGCACAGTCTAGTCTGGTGGCAAAATGAATGAATTTATGCTTTTCCGCTTGGCTAACGGCTTAATAAAGCATGTTATGATTCGTGAATTGCAATCGAAGCAACCGGAATGTAGTTGCACTTTAGGAACTCGTTTGACCTGGTTCTTTTTGGCAACATTTACTTTTTTATAGCATCTTGCAGTAACTTTATAGCAACTTATTTACTGGTTTTTCGAAAGATTTTCACACAATGCTAGTGCGCACCTGTCAGCGGCATCCGAACACGCTCAGGTGTGAGGCACTTCGTTCTCTATTTTTAACCAGCCTTGCCCGGTGGGACCTGTGAAATCAAAGAAAAAAAACGGAACATAGCCATAGAATGAGCGGCAGTGAAAATAAGTGAAACACTTAACACACACCTCTACCTTGGTTTGCGTAATGTGTTTGATAGTGCTTCTAAGGTTCCCCGGCGGCTTTCACGTAACGTTCGCTAAGTGATCATTAGGAAGACCGTGTCGGTCGTCTTCGACTTCACCGTGCCTAGCAGTTCATCTGAAGCTACTGTGGCCATTTTAGCTGTTCATCGTTGCCACGGAAATGAAAAGTTGATCCGGAAATTAACTGCAGCTCAGATGACAAAATCAAGATCGACTTGCTTCGATTTAAAACAAACTTTGCACACGGCTTCAGTGTGACAAACCATTTGTTTTGTACGGACCGAGAGACCAAAAAACGGCTGATCTTCAAAAAGAGACGAAAAATTTCAATTCGGAAGGTGCAAATTGCACTATAGATATTACCTTCATTTACATAAAAACAAATTTGTTTCAACTAAATTATTCGACAAAATCACAATTCCAAAATTTTACATGAAAAAAAGCGAAATAAATCAAAAGAATGCATAACACACGATGCGAAATAAATGCGATATTCATTCTAACTGTAGTGAAACCCCGTTTTAAATACTGCGTCCATAGACGTTTACCAATCAATAAGGCGGGCCTAACCAGAGCAAGAACATTTCTCGACCACAGAGCTGCTGCACGCGGTGCGAATTCAATCAATTCTTACACTAGCAATTCAATGAAAGAAGATGATTGTTTGTTCTTCAATGCTGCTGAGTTAGCTGACATCGTAAAGATAGCAAAAGAACGTGTTGGCTTTATAATGCATGAGCATTAGACTATAAGAAAGCTCTGTTCAAAGTGGGTGCCACGTTTGCCCACTGTTGACCAAAAAGGAGAACGTGTTGATGATTCTGAGCAGTGTTTGGCTATGTTTAAACGTAAAAATTGGAATTTCCACGTCAATATGTGACAATGGATGAAACATGAATTCATCACTTTCCTCCGGAATCAAAACGATCGTCATCTGAGTGGACAGCAACTGGTGAACCTCGTCCAAAGCACAACAATCGGCTGGTCTCGGTATTTTGGAGCGTGCGTAGTGTAATATTTATCGACTATCTTGAGAAAGGAAATACCATTTACTGTGAATATTGTATAGCGCTATTGGAACGTTAGAATGCTTAAATTGCAAAGAAAATATTTTATTTTGTCAAGACAACGCACCGTATCACATGTCAATCAAAACAACGGCAAAATTACTGAACTTCGAATTGCTCCCACATCCACCGTATTCACCCGATTCGGCTCCCAGCGACTACTGGCTATTCGCAGACCTGAAAAAAATGCTCGTCGGTAAAAATTTCATCGCTCAAACTGAGGCCTCGATTTTGAGGCAAAAGATAAATCGTTCTACAAAAGATTACGTTCATGAATAAATCGTGCTCTCTTTGTTAGGCCTTGGGACTTTTCAGTCCATGTGTTAGAAAACGCTCTCTTCAAAAACTGCTCCGTTACACGTATTTACAGTCAATACGGCGGGACTAACGAAAGTAAAAACAAAATCCGTGCCGATAAACTGATCTTAACTATTAGCATTGGATGTTTTCACTCCCGAGTATGTAGCTGATTATTTGAAATCAAAACCGCGTCAATTTGTCGCCCCCCTGGGGGAAAATGCGGCTTCGCTCCGATAGTCTCCCCGACAGTTGATATGAACATATCGCGTGACCCAATTATTTGCGAGCCGCGACCCGGGCGTACGAAATGCGAATCAAACTAACTACTGGAAGGATGTGCCCGGTCGCCATCGTCATCGTCCCATCGACGATTGACCCAAGTTAGCCCGCATTCCCGGGAGGATGATTGTCACATAAGTGTGGCAACCGCGCGCCGCCGGTGTGAATATCGGCTGCAATCCGAGCGGAATTTCCGGAAGAGAGAGAGAGAGGAGGCGTTAGCGGAATCATTCCGGAGCAATCAATTTACGCGGATACAAGATTTATGGGTTTAGCCAGTTTCGACGGGGAGCGATGCTATTCTTGGCGGAAGCTTGGCTGACTGATTCGACTAATTGGAGCGGAAATCGGAACCGTCGGGTATCGGGCTGCGAACCGGTGCGTTCGAATGTGGGGAATGTTTGAAGATCCACTCGATGTCGCACTCGGCAAAATTTCACTATTCTGATGATTTTAATTTTAAACGAAATATTGTTTAAGGAAAGAAAGGTTTGTGGGGAAAAAAATAGCGAATTTAAGGCCCTGAAGTGGTACTTTGAACGAAATTTCCAAAAATAAAAACTGATTGTTCAGCAAGCAATTATTTGTTGCTGATGTTCTTCAGATATTTCATCTATGAATTGTCCAACACAACCCACGGTAAAAAGGAACTTTTTTTTGTCCTGACCAGCGATGCCAGATTGACACTGTTTCAATTTTCTTTCGACAAAAGTAAATTATATCAGCCATTTATATTATTGAGTTATTTATATTATTGCCATTTAAATTATTGAGTTATTTCCAATCAAGATTTTGCCTTTGTCAAATTTCGGTGAACAAAAATTAGCAAGGTACTATGAATTAGTACTTGATAATGGCTTTAACTTTCAAGATTGAACGAAAATCGTAAACGTTAAAGTTGAAATTTCTTAAAGAAATCAAAATTATTTTACTGCATCAAAAGCTAACAATCTCCATGCAGGATTTTTGGGAGCTTCTTGCACTCGAATGGTTAAAAAAAATATATGTTTGGCTAGCAATTTTTCTGAGGCGATTTTCAAATGCCGTATTCAGAGATCATCATGAAGACAGAGAAAACTCTTCTAGAGACAGGTGTTCAAAAAATTGATACTACCGTTTTCCTACTACAGATGCCTTGCCAAGTCATCGAATTTGTCTCATGAAACTTTGAGTAAATATGATTTTTCACACGGTTTTCCGAATTGGAGCGTAGTTTTCGGACGGTTTTTTGGAAAATCTATTACTCTGATCTCCAGTTTAAACCACTGTTGAATAGATCTGAATAAAACTTAAAATTTTTCCAATGAAAATCAAATTGAAGGTCTTTTTTTACGCTGATTGTTTTTGCGGTTTTTTTACGCGGATTTCCGAAGTTACGCGGTTTTTCTTACGCAAAATTTCAAAGTTCTCCGGTTTTATTGTTTTGTCTTAGTTGATTTTTAGCCCTTTTTTTCATAGATGGTTGAGTCGATTTTAACAAACTTTGGCTCGTTTGAAAGGCACTATTGAAATGTGAATTGATCAAATTAGAAGATCAAATGACTATCTCTACTGCTTCCGGAGATATAATAGTATCGGTCAAATTCGACGGAAGGAATGTATGGACTTTACTTTGCTTGGGTCACTTCATTGAATTGGCCTCGTTTTGTCTAAATTTAAAATTATTTAATGATTGAATTTTAATTTAACGAATTGTCTCTTTCGGTTTAATGATCATTTCGATAAAATGACCATTTCGATGAAACGATGACCCGCATTCGAAAGAATCCCACATTTAAAGAAGATTTCCATCTATTCGTCAGAACGGCCCAACCGATATAATGTCACTTTCGGAGAGATTACCCCTTCGATGAAATGACTCATTCCGTCAATTGTGCCTGTACGAAATATGACCCATTCGATGGTATTTCGCTTTCGGTGAAATGATCAGTTCGGTGAAATGTTTCACACGGCAAAATGACTCTTTCGATTGAACGTTTCGTTTCGGTGAAATGGTCTATTCGATAAAAATATCTCCATTTGATGAAATATCTCTTTCGGAGAGATGGTCTGTTCGTTGAAATAGTTGCTAAAAGCCGTATCAACGAGAGCTGTTTCTCCGAAAGTCGTTTCGCCGAAAATCGTTTCCACCTGAACCGTTTTGTCGTCAATAACAAAATCGGAACCCCAGAAGTCACGAAAAGGTGTAAATCCGAATGTCGCTTCATCAAAAGCTGTTGCACATTGTGAAAGTCATTGTTTGCGATAGCGACTTTCGCAAAAACTGTGGATTCCCAATTTGCTGAGCTATGATTCCAAATTAAAGGTGCAGAAACAAAGGTCTATTATGAGGATCAACAGTCGAGAGTACCATCAACAAAAAATCATAATAATGAAGCTTATCGCAGCTGATCAGACGGGAGATGAAGTTGAAAACAATCAAATCTTCGCCAAAGTAGGCACTGAAACGGCGGTTACCGGGGATTTGACAGCTACGCAGTGAAGAAGGTCAACTTTCGTTTGTCTCGAGAAGCTAAAAAATGGCTACCAATGAATATGATAATTTCGACCGACTAAACTTTGCGTTATCGATTTCGGGATGGAAATTTCCATAAAACACGCATATTTTTATGCTTAAAAGTCTCCATTTTGAAAACATCGACACTTTACTTGTGTGTCTGGCACCGAAATGACTGTGACTAGTCATTTTGGGAAAGGTTAATCTAGCCTTGATTGCCACGCAGGATGACCGTTCGGGAAGGAAAAACCGTAAACAAATCAGCCTGTTTACATTTGACATCTAGACCCCGTTTTGACCGACCGATGTATTATATTTTATCGTTCGTCGAGTTCTCGTAAGGTAGAGCAATGACCTACTTTTCATGAAATATTGATCAGGGCAATCGGCATGGCCTACTCTGCCTACTTGTTGCTTCAGTTCAGTTTACATCGTTCTGTCAATACTTTGCCTAGCAGGCGGCGGTGTCTACCCGGACGATAGATAGAGTTATGTCATAGGAACACGAATCAATTGAATTCAATCTACTTTTATTGGTAACTGTACCTCCTCCGTCCACCATTCCATGAGCTGTAGTCCATTATCTTATGGCGTTTTCGTTTTTAATTTGCACTACACCGGTGCAGTGCTACACTGAGGCATGAATAAACGAACAAAAATGACAAAAACATAAACAGTAACCATTGACTACAATAAACGATTCCATTGCACAGAGCTACACCAAACTTTTGATGAGTGCTACACCAGTGGTATCGGTGCAGAAAAAGTGTAGCACTGGTGTAGTGCAATTTGCAAAAACGAACGGTTTCAGTGCAGCTTTCGCTACACCAGTGTAGTGCAATTTAAAAACGAAAACGACATTAACCAAAAAAAATGTTTCTCTCCTATCATAATTGAAAACTTCTCAGCTGTGCTTCTTTCGGTCCAAGTCGAGTGTGTGACAGTTTTTTTTCAGCGCCAACTATGACGTCATCGAAGCCGAAAATTTGTCGACCCAATGCACAATCGATCTCAATGGTTGCGGTTGTTCCAGCCAGCAGATCACTTGAATCAATTTTGCTCCCTTCAAGAAACTGGGGGAAAATGGTGACGGAGGAAATTGATTCCGTGTACAATTGGATTTTACTTCTGGTGAAACCAGAGCGCCGCATCAACTGACACACTGACGTCACGTTTGCCGATTCCGTCGTTTGACCCCGCCGACAGAGACGGCGGACAAGCGGCGGATTTCATCTCAGCATAGGATGGAAGAATAAGGAAGCCCCACATAGGAAACCGCCCTGGCTTCTCTTCTTGTGGGAGGGACGGACTAAGCCACCAGGACCTGGACCGAAACCGGATCCCGAGGGGGTGGGAGGACTGAGTGGAAATATGATAATTTTGTTTTTTCCTTTTTTATGAACTCGGAATAAAGAGAAAACCGTGGCCGGCCGGTCGAGCGCGCGCGTCCTGGAAGGATTCACGCAGCGTATTAATAATTGAATGAAGATGGGTTCTTGTCGTTGGGAAAAGATGTCGCAGAACATGGGTTGGTTTCCTCTGCTGGGAGGCGGGGCTTGCAGTTCGTTCAGGATCATTAGCGTCATGCGAGACATGACAGCTTTAAAGCTTGTAATTTGAATCACAGAAAAATAGCTCAGAATTATTTCCATGCAGTAGCGAACAGTTTTAATTCACGGAAGACGGAAATGTTCAGGAAATTCATAATCAAATGAAAGATCTCATGGTTCCGTAGCCTGCTATTGAATTTAATCCCGATCCGACTTCCGGTTCCGGAGATATAGGATGATATCTACCAAAAAAAAATGAAAAAAATATGCACTCATGAGTAAGCCGATTTCCACAAACTAAAATTCAAATTAAAGGTATTATGGTCCCATAGGCTGCCGGTTCCGGAGTTATGTGACATAATGAAAATTAGAGAAAAACTGTTCACTTAATTTTATTCCTGTTCCGCAATCATGACTTTATAGTTTTCTTACGTATTTCGGGTTTTCGCGGAAAAAAGCAACAATATTGCCAATACTGATGTTTCTTTAAGCTTGCAATCTGGACTCAGCCGATCGGCTTTCATGTTTTACCGATTTATTTTAGTTTAGTTGTTTAGAAACAGAGCCGCTTTGAGCATTTTTCTTCTGTTAAGCCTTTCTCATAGAGAAAGGCTATACAATACCATATAACATTATGTATAATGTACCATTCAAATCAGCTAGTCGAACTTGCCATTTAAATAGTCTCATTAAAACATTTTCAAGATCCTATCCCCGGACATTAGTATTGCGAACTTAACAAATAACCTAATAGCAGCTTTAAAATGAGTCTTTCTAAATTGATATTTTCATCTCCGAGGAGTTTGAAAAAAAAACATTGGCATTTGTCGGATACGCCTCATATAGCATTACATTTCTCGAACCGGAAAAGTTCGCCATAACCCTTCCCAAAATGATTGACATTGACAGCTTTCAAATAAACCTGAGTTTATCGAAGTTCGTTGGGTCATCTTCTAGAAAATTCAGCCGATGAAAAATGTGCGGTTAGACGTTTACGTCACTTATACTATTATCACCCTTATTCTGAATAACGACGTATTGGTTTTTCGATCGAATGTGGTTCGATCGAATCATAGCTACCTTTGATTTTGCTAGCGTTATGGGGAATACAAATGAAATACGAGGGAAAAAACGATACGACGTTATTCAGAATAAGGGCGTATATCTCCGGAACCAGTAATGACAGCCATTTGATCTTCGAACTTGATCAATTCACAATTCAATAGTGACTTTCAAACGAGTCTAGACTTGTTAAAATCGGCTCTGCCATCTCTGAAAAAAATGAGCGGTAAAAAAATCAACGCATTTTGTCGGTTACGTCACTTATACAATTATATCTCCGAAAACCAGAAGGGATACCCACTTGATCCACATTTCCAGACATTTTCCGATTTATGTTCGGATGTTCGGAATAAACGGCTTTCGATGAAACAGCTTTCGAATAAACGGCTTTCGATGAATCGACTTTCGATGAAACGACTGTCGGAGAAACGACTTTCACCGATACGACTTTTATTGAAATGGTTTGTAAAGAAACGGTTTTCGATGGAATAGCTTCTAACAAAACTGCTTTCGGCGAAACGGCTTTCCGGAAAAACAACTCTCGGCGAAATGGCTTCCGTCGAATTCCTTACTGGGATATTGACTTTCAAGTGACAAAGTCTAGTCAAAACGGTGAAACAGTTTTCTAATGGCCGAAACAGAAAAAAAAAACATTTCAATTTCAAAATTCAAAGTAATTCAATTTTCAGTGAAACAGTTTTCACCGAAATTACGTTTCTCCGAAATTGTGTTTTGGCTTTCGGAGAAAAACCGGTGGCTTTTACTAGCACGACTTTTGGAAAATCGATTTTCTACGAACTCATTTTCTTGGAAAAATGGCTTTCAAGACTTTCATAGAATCGACTATCGGTAAAATGACTTCCAGTGGAACGATTTTTAGCAAATTGGCTGACGGCCAAATGGCTTCCGTAAAAACAACTTTCAGTAAGAAGGTTTTCGGTGAAATCGTAGAAACGATTTTCGTAGAAACGGTTTCTAAATGGAATAACTTTAACAGCAAGGGCTTTTACGTGAAACGGCTGTCGTCGAAACGAATTTTCGGTGAAATGATCTGCAACAAACGACTGATTTCCAGCCATACAGCTTTCCGGGCCACGATTTACGGCGAAGTGACATTCTGTGGAACGAGTTTTGGAAAAATAGTATTCGATTAATTCTTTTTTCGGAGAAACGACTTTTTCAGAAATGGCTTTCATTGAAACGACTTTCGGTAAACAGGCTTTCAGCGAAATGGTTTTCAGTGAAAATGTTTTTTCAATGAAATGGTTTCCGAGAAACAACTTGACTTCCAATGAAACCATTTTCAGAATGACTTTCTGTGAAAAGATGTTCGAGGGCTTTTCGTAAAATTGTTTTTCGAAAAAATGACTTTCAGTTAACTGACTTTCGGTGAAATTATCTTGTGTGAAGTAATTTTTGGGAAAACGGCTTTTGTGTAAATTTTTTTTCAGAGAAACGGTTTTCGGCTCAACGATTTTCATTGAAACGACTTTCATCGAAACGGTATGTGTGTATGTAACGTTTTTTTTTTGCACTAATTTTTCTCGGAGAACTGAATCGGCTGAACCGATTTTAACCAACTTCATTTTAAATGAAAACTCTTTAGGTCCCATACTTAATTTCTGAATTGTGTTTAAATCTGACTTCCGGCTCCGGAGTTATGAGGAAAACTGTGCACATAAAAGGAAAATTTGTGTCTCATAGATTGCTATTGATATTTACCCGGATCGAGCTTCCGGTTCGGGAGTAACGGGATAAAATGTGCAAACAAATAAAGAAAAATCGCACCCGATTTTCCTAGAGATCATTCAACCGAATTTCCTCAACTTAGATTAAAATTAAAGACCTTGTAGTTCCATAGCTGGCATCTGGAGCCGACTTCTGGTTCCGGAGTTACGGGGTAAAATGTGCAAAATGAACTACAAAAAGTGCACTCGATTTTCTCAGAGACCGATCATCCAATGAAAGGTCTTACAATCCCATATAACTCTACCGAATTTTATCCGTATACGAATCCCGGTTCCGAAGTTACAGGATGATAATTATAAAAATAAATTTCAGGAGCTCGTGTTTTTATACTAGACACGGAAAAATCATGCCAAATTCATTCAAATAGTCTTAGGCAGGTAATGTTGGTTGATGACCAAATACGTTGATTTTAGGTATACCGGATCATCGTTTGTGGTTCCGGAAGTACCACGTTGGCGTGTGCTCCAAACCGGAAATCACTCCGATTTCTCCGATACGGCCAGACCACGCTGCGTGCTTCGTTCGCTAGGGCGGTGGTGTTTTCTTCTTCCGTAGCAGCACGTACCGGTTTTGCCTGTCATTTTGTATGACAGTTTGAAAGTTTTGATACTCATCGCCTTATAATAAAGGATCTGGATGAAATTGCACAGTATATTTTAAGACACTGAGAGCTTTAATTTGAACCATGATTTGTGAAAATCGCTTTAACCGTTGCTGAGAAATCGAAGTGAGTTCCGGTTTTGGAGCTTAGCTTCACTATTACCGGTGCTTCCGAAAGCGGAAACCGGGGACTATTAGTCCCAAAGTAGATTTATATATCCACTAACTAAAAAGGTCAGCCAACTAGATGAATTCAGCAGTTAGTTTTATAAAAAATCGCATCTCGTTTCGCCATCATTTGTGAAGAAATACTCATGAAATTGAATATTTTTCTCTTATCGCGCTGTAATTTCGGAACCGGAAGTCGGATAAGGAATTTCAAGAAATTTCATTTGCATCTTAGTTTGTAAAAATCGGTTATGAAATTTCCGAGAAAATTGAATGCGCATTTTCTCATAGATATTAACATATTGCCTTGTAAATCCGGAACCGGAAGTCGAATCGGGATCAACTTTTCAGGGACTTTTTAAGGAATTTCAAGACCTTTCATTTGCATCTTAGTTTGTAAAAATCGGTTAAGAAAATTCCTAGGAAGTTGAGTGCGCTAATAGATATTAACATATTGCCTTGTAACTCCGGAACCGGAAGTTGGATCTGGATCAACTTTTCTGGGACTTTTTAAGGAATTTCCTTTTATTTGCATCTTAGTTTGTAAAAATCGGTTATGAAATTTCCGAGAAAATTGAATGCGCATTTTCTCATAGATATTAACGTATTGTCTTGTAACTCCGGAACCGGAAGTCGGGTCGGAATCAACATTTCTGAAACTTTTTAAGAAATTTCAAGACCTTTCATTTGAATTTTGGTTTGTAAAAATCGGTTGAGAAATTTCCGAGAAAATTGAGTGCGCATTTTCTCATAGATATTAACGTATTGTCTTGTAACTCCGGAACCGGAAGTCGGATCTGGATCAACTTTTCTGGGACTTTTCAAAGAATTTTAAGACCTTTTATTTGCATTTTAGTTTGTAAAAATCGGTGAAGACAGTTCCGAGAAAATTGAGAGTGCATTTTCTCATAGATATTAACATATTGACTTGTAATTCCGGAACCGGAAGTCGAATCGGGATAAAATTCAATAGTGATCTATGGGACCATAAGACCATTCATTTGAATCTGAGTTTGTGAAAATCGGTCGTACCATCTCTGAGAAACGTTTGTGACTATTTTTTCCCGTTTTTTCGGTGCATATCACCCTGTAATTCCGGAACCGGTTTTTTTTTTCAAAAACCTTTTTCATTTCAGTGTGTAGGAAACGCCCTTCGCTTCAATGTGAGATGAAAATTAATCTGTCAACTGTAACAAAAAAGATATTTTTTTTCAATTTTTCGGCTTTCAGTGCTGCCAGAAATTCAAACATTTCGTATGTATGATGGAATCGCTATAAGGCATTATGAGACGGTGCATTCGATTTTCTACAACTAACAAGAAACAATGATGAACATCGACAACCCACACACAATCGTAGCACAGGTTGTTTGGGGAGGGGGTTTTGCTGTTGCTGCTGCTGAGGCAGGCTATAGGCTATAGGCGTGGAAGAACGTGGTTTGGAACGGAAAAGGGCGTGATGGGCGCACATGAATGAAATGTCATCATTATCGTATGATCGTTCTCGCTACATGATTAATAGTGACTGACTGTAACAGTAGTAGTAGTAGTAGTAGTAGTAGTAGTAGTAGTAGTAGTAGTAGTAATAGTACTGCTAATAGAAGAAGAAGAAGTAGAAGAAAAAGGGAGCGAAAATGCTTGGGAAAATTAAAAAAAAAACTCAATCGATTTTGTAAACAAATGGCGACAGTGGTGGTGGTGGTGATTTTAGATTTTTTTTTGCTATATATCAAAACATTGGTGGAAATGGTTTTATGGTTGATGATGATGATGATGATGGTGGTGAATTGTCGGTTTTATGTCCAGCGATGAGCGATGGCAGCACGGCGTGAGTAAGCACTGGCGTATGTATTTTTTTTATTGTTTTTTTATAGGCTATAGGCGTGGAAGAACGTGGTTTGGAACGGAAAAGGGCGTGATGGGCGCACATGAATGAAATGTCATCATTATCGTATGATCGTTCTCGCTACATGATTAATAGTGACTGACTGTAACAGTAGTAGTAGTAGTAGTAGTAGTAGTAGTAGTAGTAGTAGTAGTAATAGTACTGCTAATAGAAGAAGAAGAAGTAGAAGAAAAAGGGAGCGAAAATGCTTGGGAAAATTAAAAAAAAAACTCAATCGATTTTGTAAACAAATGGCGACAGTGGTGGTGGTGGTGATTTTAGATTTTTTTTTTTGCAATATATCAAAACATTGGTGGAAATGGTTTTATGGTTGATGATGATGATGATGATGGTGGTGAATTGTCGGTTTTATGTCCAGCGATGAGCGATGGCAGCACGGCGTGAGTAAGCACTGGCGTATGTATTTTTTTTATTGTTTTGGTTTTGTGAGAACACAACACGAACACGAACAAAGCATGCGGTGTGTTGACTTGGGATGTAGTAGTAGAAGAGTATTGGTTTGTTTTTTTGAGAGTGACAACTCACCGAAACCAGTCTTCTGTTGCAGAGAGGATGCTTGCTGAGATTGTTGTTGGAGCAGTGTGCTACTCGATTGCGTTTGCCCGTAGGCTCCAAACTGCGCGAACGAAGTTTGCTGATTCTGGAATGCTTGACTGGCAGCACTGATCGTGCTAGTCCCACTCGTGTTGGAACCGACACTGTTGCCATACGAATAGCGCTGACCGCCGAAGGGTGACGATTTTTGCTGTGCCAGTGCGGACATGATTTGATGGTGCTGATGTTGCTGCTGGTGGGACATGGTTCCACCGCCGGTACCACTGGATGACGATACGCTGGAGACGGAGGTTTGCGAGGAGGCACCTCCGGTAGCGGATGATGGCGAGGACAGACCGGTACCAGATCCAGCCCTTGCCGTTCCAACATTAGCACTGTGATGGGTACTATTGATCTGATTGATCTTGGCAATGACACTGTCATTACTGCCACCGACGCCAGACAGGACCAAGTTTTGGACACTGCTCTTCGAATTGTTCCGTTCGGCAGCCAGGGCCGAACTTAGGTCATCGAAAATGAAATAACTGTGGCTGTTGCTGTTGTTGTTGTTGCTACCGGTCCGATCCGGCGAGTGGCCACTCGGTGTATGGAGGGGCTGCTGCTGCTGCGACTGCTGCTGTGAGGCTGCCGGCGATTGCTGTTGACTATTTAACATTGGAAATCCTTTGGGGTAAAACCTTGACGAGGTGGTGGTGGCGACGAATTATGACGAAACGGTTAGTTATAATCTACAATTTTCTGTCGATTCGATCGAAGCTAGCGATGATTTCTTTGGTACAAAAATCAACAAAAACACTATAATTGCACTTCTTCGTTTTTAGTGTGTATGTGGTGTGTCGGTTTTTTTTGTTTTTATTTGGCAGAGACGTCAGAAAACATGTGATTTTGAGTTACAACTAAATGACATTCAAAAATGCTGCCCGTAGTAGCGCTCTTCGGTTGATTCGATGATGAATCGCAGGGGTGATGAGCTTTTAGTGATCGATCTAAGTTAGTAGTACTAGAACTAGTAGTAGTAGTAGTAGTTGTTGTTGTTGTTGTTGTTCTTGTTTGGCAACCATTGCCGCATGGACGATTCCGATTCCGTGATGATTTCCGACGAATATCTGATAATTATTGGCATTGGATGCTATTAACAGTATGGACCCTGACGGATTAGTTCGACGACGATGTTTTGCGATGTTTTTTACCGCCCGGTCAGCCGATGGAACCGCAGTCGTTGCAAGAGAAGTGATTGCGATAGTAGTGGTAGTATTGGTAGTAGTAGTAGTAGTAGTAGTAATAGTAGAAATTCAACACACTCACACACTGTCACCATTTGCGCCTCCAATTATTGTTAGGCTTCAAACTACGTTTCGGAATGGTTAGAATGCATAAAACGCTCTCGGATTATATTTTAATACAATTTTGTCTTGTTTGGACTTCATTGCTAAAACTTGAAAAATCGTTTTTCGTTTTTTTTTTGTTGGACTTGTTTATCCTAAATTTGCAAAAAAAAAATAAGGGAAAGGGAGAGAAAAGTTGATAGAAGAAAAAACATTAATATGACAATTCGTGTTCCGGTTGTTGTTTGTTGTTGTTGATATTGTTGTTTGGAACAGGTGGTGGTCGTGACAGATGCGTGTGTGCCCCGCACATACTCTAGTAGTTTGAAGAAAGGATTGATCTTTGATGGCAACACTGGAGAGCCGCGATAGAGCGATAAATTGCATTGACGCCCGTTCAGCTGCTTTTGTTCAATGTGTTCTGCGACTCAGTAGGCTGTGATAAGCGACTTCCAGAGTGAGCGAAAAAAAAAACAACAACCAAACTAAAATGAACAAATAAAACACGATCTTTTCCAAAACACAAACACGCAAAACGAAAAAAAAATCAGATGACGAATGCATTGGTACGGGTTGAGACGAAGCAGATTTGACGTGCTGTGGTGAAAGAAGAAAAACAACAAGACAAAACTTCACAGTCACAGTCACACGCATGTGGAATTGCAAAATATATGCGCCGTACGCAGTTTGGGAAGCGAAGCGACGAAGCAGGCTGGTTTTTGCTGACGTTTTTGGTGTGAATTGAAAATGTCTGTGGGGCGAGTGTTTATTGAAAACATTCAAACCGACTGCCAAGTTGTGAAGTTGATTTCTGTGCGTCGTAGCAAAACAAACAACAAAAAAAAAATAAAATAAAACGACTATCAACTATCAACAAGGTGCGAAGGGGTGCTCCGGACCAGAAGGAACTACTAATTAGGTAATCTCTAACCTACTAGCATAGTTTTTTTACATAGGAGAAGTACAAGTTTTTTTTCCCGCAAGGTCATTTGCAGTCGACGGTTCGTTTTCGAGACGATTCCGAGTTTGTCCGGTGCGTTGTGAGGTGCTAATCAGTGATGCCAGCGTTAAGGGTTATTACTTCGATCTACGGATATCTATATAATCTACGAAGCCAACGTTCAAACAGTTAAAAATCATTCGACTGTTCAAGTTCTCGGTACAAAAAAAGGGAAACTGAATGAAAAATTTCAATTACGGAAGTTTAATGGAGTAAATGACGTAACCTACAAAATGTACTTTTTTCGGCTCAATTTTCTCGGAAATAACTCCATAAAATTCAATAAACTTAGATTTTTTTAAAAGTTACTATGAGCACATTGATCAAGTTCGGAAAAGTTTTCGCGATGATTTCCGACTCGTGCAATGTAATCTTGTATGTGTCGTAACCGACAATCCACGGTGCAGTTCAATATTTCTAAATTTTCTTCGGGGATTTCAGACCCGATTTGGAAAATCTTAGACGTACTTGAAAATCTTAATTTGAACAGTCAGTGACTATGGTAAAACAACAACACCGCAGAAACTTTTAATTGCCGAACTTCGGTAAGTTCGATAATCAAGCAAAATTTTCTATCAAATGGTTTCGAATCCACATATTAAATTTTGTTCAGGATGTTCGATAATTTTCGTAGCGAAAACATTCGGTAATCAATGGATACAACCGATTCTTCGGTAAATGCAATTCTTTTTACCGACATTATGTAGATCTTTACCGAACGAATTTTGTAAATAAAAATGCGATTTATTCGGTCAATCTGAATAGTCAGTGACTGTGGTAATAATACCACAGAAATAAGAAATTAAACCAACTTTTAATTACCGAACTTCGGTAAGTTTGTTTCGAATCCATACTACAATTTGGTTTGGAAGTTTCGACCATTCTTTTGACGAAATCTTTCTGTAAGCAGTAGAAATAAGTGATATTTTGGCAAATACAATTCTTTTTACCGACAAAGATCAGTTTCACACAAGCAAATTCTGTAAGCAGTAGAAATAACTGCTTTTTCGGGAAATAAAATTAATTTGCCGACAACGATCTGTTTTCTAGAATTTTGTGAACAAAAATGCGATTTATTCACTTAATCTGAATAGTCAGTGACGACGGTAAAAAACATACCGAATAAATAAAAGATTAAATAAACTTTTAATTGCCGAACTTCGATAGATTCGATAATCAAGACAAAAATTACCGTCAATTTGCTTCAAATCAACTTACTGGAATCTGATATGCATGTTCGGTAATTTTAGCATCAAAAACTTTCGGTAATCACCAGAAACAAGCGATTTTTTGCTAAGAGTCATTTTACCGACATTACGTGAATCATTACCGAACGAATTACAGTTTCACGCAAGCTTTTTGTCCGTAGAACGAAGAATCGGTAATGTCTACTTTTGATTGCCGAACTTTGGCTATTTAGATATTTGATAATTTTCGTAGCGTAGATATTCGGTTTTTCGGTATATGAAATTCATTTTATCGACATTATGGGAATCTCTACCAAACGAATTTTGTTAAAAAAATGCCATTTTTTGGTAAATTTGAATAATCAGTGACTGCGGTGAAAAACATGCGATGGAAATAGGAAATTAAATAAACTTTTAATTACCGAACATCGGTAAGTTCGATTTTTTTGACAAATCTGAAGTCAGTGACCGCAGTATAAATACTACAGAATAAAAAATCAATGAAGTTCGACAATCAGGGATTCGCTTCACAGTAAATTCGCTTCCAGTTGAGAGTTTAGATCATCCTTTTGACGAAATATTTCTATAACCAGTAAAAATAGCTGATTTTTCGGCAAATACAATTCATTTTGCCGACAACGATCAGTTTTACACAGGCTGTTTTCTACAATTTTGTGAAGGAAAATGCAATTTTGTTCGTTGAATCTGAATAAGTCAGTGACTGCGTTAAAAAATATACCGAATGAATAAGTGAATAAGTCAACTTTCAATTACCGGAAATTTTCTACCAATCCGCTTCGAATCTGCATATTAGACTTTGTTGAGGATGTTCGTTAATTTTCGTAGCGAAAATATTCAATAATAATCGGATACAACCGATTTTTCGGTTAATGCAATTCGTTTTACCGACATTATGTGAATCTTTACCGCACGAATTTTGTAAACAAAAAATGCTATGTATTCGGTGAATCTGAATAGTCAGTGACTGCGATAAAAAACAAAACAATAAACAAAAAATAATTCAAATCAACTTTTAATTACCGAATTTCGGAAACTTTCTACCAATTCGCTTCGAATCTACATACTAGACTTTGTTTGGAATGTTCGATAATTTTCGTAACTAAAATAAATAAATGTAAATAAAATGCGATTTTTTCGGCCAATCTGAATAGTCAGTGACTGTGGTAAAAGCAGCAAAGAAATAAGAAAATAAATTACCTTTTAATTGCCGAACTTCGGTAAGTTCGATAATCGAAGAGAATTTACAGTAAATTCGCTTCGGATTTACATACTAGAATTTGGTTTGAGAGTTTCGATCATTCTTTTGATGAAATCATTTTGTAAGCGGTAGAAATAACTGATTTTTCGGCAAATACAATTAATTTTACCGACAAAGATCAGTTTCACAAAGTTGTTTTCTAGAATTTTGTAAATGTAAATTCTGTCAAAAAATCTGTTAGTTGTAGAAATAGTTGATTATTCGGCAAATACAATTTATTTTACCGACAACGATCAGTTTGACACCAACTGTTTTCTAAAATTTTTGTGAATGAAAACGTAATTTCTTCGGTAAATTTGAAGTCAGTGACTGTGGTTAAAAAGCCGAACTTAGCTAAGTTCGATAATCAAGCAAAATTTACTCTCACTTTGCTTCGAATCAGCATAATGGAATCTGATATGCATGTTCGATAATTTTAGTACCGAAAACTTTCGGTAATCACCAGAAACAAGCGATTATTGGCTAAACGAAATTCATTTTACCGACATTATGTGAATCATTATCGAACAAATTATAGTTTCACGCAACCTTGTTTTTTGCACAGAACTCTGAGAATAAAGATGCCATTTTTACCGTAATTCTGAACAGTCAGTCAACACCGTGAAAATACAGAAGAAACGGCAATGTCTACTTTCGATTACCGAACTTCGGCAAGTTTGAATTTACTGTTAATTCGCTTCGAATCTACATACTAGAATTTGGTTTGAAACTTCGATCATTCTTTAAGGAAAACTTCGGTAATCATCAAATACTATCGATTTTTCCCTAAACGTAATTCATTTTACCGACATTATGTGAATTATTACCGAACGATAAGTGTGACACAAAGCTGTTTTCCAGAATTTTAATGTAAATGCAATTTATTCGCTAAATTTGAATGCTGAGTGACTATGGTAAAAAAAATACCGAGAAAGTAAGAAATTAAACCAACTTTCGATTGCCGAACATCGGTAATTTACTGTCAATCTGGATGCTCGGTAATTTTAGTAACGAAAATTTTCGGTAGTAAGCTAGTACCGAATGATATTTCACACAAGCTGCTTTATAAAATTCAAAAAAACGCAATTTATTCAGTATTACTATGGTAAAAAATACGGAAGCAATGAGACATTAAATCAACTTCTAATTGCCGAATTTCAGCACATTCGATAAACAAGCAAAATTTACTGGCAATTCGCTTTGAACCTACACATACTGGAATTTGATTAGAATGTTGAGTAATTTTTGTAAAGAAAACTTTCGGTAATCGTTAGAACAAGCGATTTTCAGCTGAACGAAATTCATTTTACCGACATTAAGTGAATTATTACCGAACGATCAGTTTCACACCAGCTGTGTCTCAGAATTCCGTATATCAAAATGCAATTTTTTCCGTAAATAAGAACCGAGTACGATAATAAAATACTGAACCAGCAGTACGATCGACCTGTTGACCGAGCTTCGGTAAACTCGATAGTCATTTTTCGGTCAAACGGAGAACGTTTTGAAAGTGAGTTATTAGAATCAAAGTAATTGTTCAAACAATCAAACTGTTCCAAGAAAAGAGGGAAGTGCCTTTTTTCATTGAAATTTTCTGTTTTCGTACGAATATAACATAAAACACTTCTCAACGTCCAATATATTTTTGACGTAGGACTACGTGTTTTTGTTCTCTACATAGGTGTACAAATGAAAACCGCACACAAACACACAGTGATCAGATTTCAAAACACCTTCAGCTTGGCCAATTTCAAAAAGATTTTCGATTACGATATTATATCTACTGTTCGGAAAAACTTCCAAGCATCGATTCAAATAGATAAAGCTGTGTAGATAGGGTTCGTAAACGCCGTGGATGGCAAGAGAACTATTCGATGATTTATTTTTTGTGGACAATGATTTTCACCGAAATTCTACTGTTTGTTCGCATTCGAGAAAAAAAGCCTTCCACATTGTAAACTTCGAAGAAAGTCAGTGAACCGTTCATCGGTACTTTTAAGAAAAACAGTTTTTTTTTCAACTAAAACTTTTCTTGTCCTTTACTGATATTTTGATTTCAAATATCGGGCAACCAGTATTCTATGAAATATCCTCTCAAATTGAGATTCATAGAGTTCATGGATGATAATGACTTTCTGTTTAGTTTAGTTTTCAAAAAAAAAGACATTGGAATTTTTTTTATCAAATTCAGAAATGTTTTTTTTAATGGATTTTAATTTTTTTAGTCAATTTTTTTCAGTGTAAAACTCGAAGTATGGAAGTTTTTTAGTATTTTTATTAGAAAATTTCACTGATTTTCGATCACTAGTATGCGACTGTAATTTTGCGTCAATAATTTGAAAAAAAAAATGATTAAAAAAGGTCCAGTTCAGATCAATTTTGGAAAAACAAAGTATGCAATGTGACATTTCTAGGACAAAATCTGCATGTCCGGAAAATTTCATTCAAATCTGAGAAAATTCTGCAAACTTCAAATACGATTTAGCGCGGAATTCGTCATGTTTAAGTCAATTATAAAATTTATAATTTTCAGCGAACGATTTATTCCAAAAATTTATGTATGTCCAAAACCTCTGTAATTAGAAAAAAGAGCGTACATTTTTTCTCTCCAAAAGAATTGCTCTCTGGACTCCCTAGAAATGGGTGATGGCATGTTTCTGCGAGCTCGAATGCTGTCAGTTCAATCGAAGATGATGGCGCCGAAACAGCAAGCTCTCCGCGAGCGTGTTTCACGAAACAACACGTCAAAATTTTTGCTCGAGCATCACGAAAATCCAAACTACTTGCACGTGAGATTGATCAAATTTTTGAATGCGACCAAATCAACTGTTACCAACGTAATAAAATTTTTCGAGTTGGATTTTTTTTCTAATTGACAGTCAGAAATACAGGATCGGAAGCATCTCGAAAGCCGGACAGCGAAGCTGGAAGTGTTATCTATATCCATGTTTCAAGGTAAAAAAACGAACCGAATTTTCTACTGACAAGAAATAGTCAAATAGCTGCCACTTTTGGTTCAGAAATATAGTGACTTAAACGACAAAATGCTTTTTTTTTTGTTTCGTTAAATTTTCTCAGAGATGACTGAACCGATTTTAACAATCCTAGGCTCGTTTGAAAGCTTCCAATGGATAATCGATCAACTTCGAAGATCAAATTGCAGATACTTTCGGTTCCGAAGGTATAATCGCATTAGTGACGTAACCGACAAATCCCTGGTTTTTTTCAATGCCACAAAATTTTTCGGAGATGAAAGAATCAATTTCGAAAGACTCGTTTGAAATCTACTATTAGGTTATTTGATCGACTCACAGTACTAATGACCGAGGATAGAATTCTAAAAAAATTTTTATGAGACTATTTAAATGGCAAGGATAAGGCATTATCTCACCACTAGATGGATTAAGAGGGGTTTTAGTATGCATTTGTGGATAACTTCAATCGTCCTGAATAGACCCGAATGAATCTACCGAAATTTGCAGCAAAACAAAACACGTATTGTAGCACAAAACTCGTCGAAAAATAGAATAAACACTAAGAAGCTAGCGAGTGCCGAATTGACCTCAGACATAAAAAAAACATAGTGGCATCACTGCTGGTGTCGTTTGGATGACAATCTGTCAATGCCTGTCAGTCTGGGGATTAACTGCGTACGCAACGCAATTGCTAGGATTTTTCTACGGTCAATCGCGTAACTGAAAAGTAGGCTATGAAATAAATGCTGTAGATGGGATAGAGCAGCGCATGGCCGGCGAGAGGTTATGTTTAATTTATTACAAAATAATCTCATGCCGAATGTGTAGAGCTGCAGCAACAGCAGTGGCAGCTAGAAGAGCTAGACACGGAAGAAAAAAAAATGGAGACGCAATAGACGTCGTATGTCGGAGTAAGAATTTCAAAATTGTGTCCAGATTATTATGCTGCGGTTTGGTCGGTTGGTTAGCTGCTTGCTTGGTGATTTGTCCCCGATTGGAGCTCGTTTTTATTATTTTATTGCTTCGCACTCGACTCGATGTGTGTAGGTCTGTATTTTACTCACACACACGGGCGGCGAAACATTGATGAAGAAGCGACTTCACAGACAATACTGGTTTTTCGATTTGGTCATCGAAGCTAATTTGAATATTCAAATAAAAGTAAAAAAACTGCTATACGAAGAGGCTTTAGATTAGGACACAGTAACAAAATATTTGAATCCACTCTCGGGAACTCTCGGGCGAGGTTGGAGAATGTTTTTTTGGAACCCGCCTGGAAACTGCTACTCGGTTGAGGGAGTAGTAGGGGGCGTTACCGGACCAAAAAAAAAACTATGAAACAAAATCACGACTAATGATAATTAATGGAGTCAGATTCCAGTCAACAACTAAATGGATTCGGTCGAACGAGCGCAACCGAACACAATTGTCCGCGGTCGTCGCGCAGGTCGGTGCTTTCCTCCTCCGATGATGATGAGATGAGAACAGAAAACTGGGCGGAAGTCATTATCGCCGCGCGCGCAATGCGGGGAAAACGATCCATTTTGACACGACACGACGATTAGGGCAGAGAGAAAAAAAAACAATGGAAAAAGTTAGTTAGAAGTTGCATGATGTTCGAAATTAGCGTGAGCGTTTGTTTCCGTGCATCTTATCGTTAACGAGAGCATCTACAAAAAATCCGTACACCCAATCCAATCCAAGCAAACATTGACATTTCACTCCGTATGGTATGGACACTTCCCCTTCCCATTAAAGGTCAACTAGTTTCCGTACGAAGCTTCTTTCACAGCCTACTGCTGCTGCTGCTGCTAGCTGCTAGCTGCTAGTTTATGACTCACATCTTAGAAACAGCTCCAGTAGCTGCGAATCCATCTCCTTGTGTCAACGTGTCACGAAATCGATGCCAGCTGCTGCTATTTGGCGGGCACCACCACAATCCGGGAAACGGAGCCGCGACCGCGCAGAAGTAAACAATGGAGCAAAGCTTAATCGCGCTTACCGCTGGATGAAGAAACGCGTCACAAAACGATCACAAATCGAAAACCGTGCAAAAACTGGACATTTACACATACAGACACACACACACACATGCACAAACACACACCCGCGCGCGCTCGCGTCGCTCGCTCCCGAACAATTCCAGTTCCGAGAATGACACCTGCGGCGGGGTCACCCTTCGCGCGTTTCGTCGTGATGAGCTACTACTGATATTATCATCAACTCTACACCGCGGTCGGGAAGCGGGGTTTCTTCCGATAATTGAACGATTGTTGTATTTCAACGAAAAGCTACTTGTTTCTTCTATTGTTGTTGTTGTTGTTGTTGTTAGTCGTAACTCCTTGGAGAGACACAGCACGCGCCGCTCCGTTTTTGTCTATTTCTATTCACGACCGATATTGAACTGAAACTGACACTCTCTTGAACTAACGACTGCCAGCCAAGCAAAAGCTTCGACCAACTCGACAGCACTCGCGGCGGCGTCGGCCAGTGTAGATTGTCCCATACTCATACATTTTTTTTTTTCGTTCATTCCGTCGCCATTGACGATGACGTCGCGTGTAGCAGCGCCGCTGCTGCTGGACTCGCTAAATCGAAGGAGGCCGTCGCAACCATATGCGTTTTTTTTGTTGTTGTTGGTTTCTTCTTTTTTTTTAGCTTGTCAAGAGCTTCACACAGCCACACTGGTTCTTCGGTAAGCAGCACAAGGGGGGACCTCGAGAACCGCCAACAATCTTCGAGCCTCAGCTGTCAATGACGTCTATGACGTTTCGACGTGTTGAGCACGTGATGTTTTTTTTCTGCTTGGATCAGCGATTTTTTTCCCTCGTTTCTCTCGACAGGTCATAGAAAATTCCGAAGGACCGACCAGGCTTCCAGAATCGTGCTTATCAGCCATTCATCTTCCCCAGCAAACGGGGGGTCCACGTGACAGTTGGGATGAGTGGGAGTCCGGTCTTGGCTTCCACCCAATCATCCATCCTCTCTGGTTATCTAATTAGCGAAAAAACGGACGTGGCGGGTAAATCAAAGTGTTATTGTTTCCGGAATTCTTTCTTCTTTCTTCGTCCAAAGACCGAAGCCAAAATGACGCTCTGCTGCTGTCTGGATACCGTGTTTTTCCGCCTACTTTATGACGTGAATTATGGGGGTGTTGTCATCGTTCAGTCACTTTTCACGCACCTTTCACGCCATTCGTTCTGGTATGAGTAAGTGAAATAGCGCTCCTTAAAATACTGAATCAGATTTGGGATTAAATCGAACGTGAATTGAATTGTCATAATTCGATCGAGAAAAATTATTTTGGTAATAACGGATGTTTTTAGGAGGTTTGTTATTTTCCTTAGACATTACTCTATAGTCTGAAAGTTGTTTTGACAGTGTAAAGTGACGTCTCTACTCAGTATTGTTTAGCAAATCATCATGAATAGGTGCACTCCGGAACAACGCATCCAAATCGTGAAAAATTTATTTCCAAAATCAGTGTTCAATTGAAAATGTTTATAGCATAAAATTCTCTTCAGTGATGATCCGTATTTGGAGCAAAGATAATCCACACTCCGTTCAGGAATTACCGATGCATTTCGCTCCATAATTCAAATCCAAATCCAGAATCCAGATCAAGATCAAGATCTATAAATCAGGTTTCAAATCCAATTCAAGAATCCAAGTTCAGAAATCAGGGATAGAATCCAGGTCTGCAACCCAAGGACAGTTTCTGAATTCAGATCCATAACAAAATACTAGAATTCAGGTTCAAAATTCTAGATCAGGTATAGAATTTAGATCCTGTATTAAGGTTCAGAATTTAAGCCCAGAATCCAGATTAATGTCCAAAATCCAGAACTCGGTTATATTCCAAATGCAGAGTTCAGGCCAAGAATCCAAGTCCAGTTCCAGAATCCAGGACTAGAATCATATAAAATGCAAGTCCAGATCCGAATTTAGGTTCCGGATTTTGATTCTGGGCCTGAGACCTGAACCTAAATTCTGGACCTGGACTAGGATTATGAACCTGTACTCTAGTCCTGAATTGCGGAGTTGGATTCTACAATTCTGAACTTTGGCCTGAGTTCAGGACCTGAATTCAGGATCTTGATTTTGCTCTTGAATTCGGAACCAAAATTCGGATCTGGACTTGCATTTTATACGATTCTAGTCCTGGATTCTGGAACTGGACTTGGATTCTTGGCCTGAACTCTGCATTTGGAATTTGGACCGAGTTCTGCATTTTTTTGGATTTGGAGAATCCAAGTCCAGTTCCCGAATCCACGACTAGAATCGTATAAAATGCAAGTCCAGATCCGAATTTAGGTTCCGAATTCAAGGGCAAAATCAAGATCCTCCAGAATTGCAGAATCCAACTCCATTATTCAGGACTAGAGTACAGGTTCAAAATCCTAGTCCAGGTCCAGAATTTAGGTTCAGGTCTCAGGCCCAGAATCAAAATCCAGAATTCAGGACAAGGTCCAAATTCCACAGGCAGAATCCAAAAAAATGCAGAACCCGGTCCAAATTCCAAATGCAGAGTTCAGGCCAAGAATCCAAGTCCAGTTCCAGAATCCAGGACTAGAATCGTATAAAATGCAAGTCCAGATCCGAATTTTGGTTCCGAATTCAAGAGCAAAATCAAGATCCTGAATTCAGGTCCTGAACTCAGGCCAAAGTTCAGAATTGTAGAATCCAACTCCGTAATTCAGGACTAGAGTACAGGTTCATAATCCTAGTCCAGGTCCAGAATTTAGGTTCAGGTCTCAGGCCCAGAATCAAAATCCAGAATTCAGGACAAGGTCCAAATTCCACAGGCAGAATCCAAAAAAATGCAGAACTCGGTCCAAATTCCAAATGCAGAGTTCAGGCCAAGAATCCAAGTCCAGTTCCCGAATCCAGGACTAGAATCGTATAAAATGCAAGTCCAGATCCGAATTTTGGTTCCGAATTCAAGGGCAAAATCAAGATCCTGAATTCAGGTCCTGAACTCAGGCCAAAGTTCAGAATTGTAGAATCCAACTCCGTAATTCAGGACTAGAGTACAGGTTCATAATCCTAGTCCAGGTTCAGAGTTCAGGACCAGGTTCCAAATTCCACAGACAGAATCCAGGTCAGGATCAGGTCCGAATTCCATTTACAGAATCCAGGTCTAGAATCCAAGTTTAGTTCCAGAATCCAGGACTGGAATCGAGGTATAAAATCCAAGTCCAGATCCAGTCCAGGTCCAGAATTCAGGTTCAGAATCCTGATCAAGGTCCAGAACTCGTGACCAAGTCTACTTTCTTGGTCATGAATCCGGGTTCAGAATCCAAGTGCAGTTCAAGAATTCAGGAATCGAGATATAAAAGCCAAATCCAGATTCAGAATTTGGGTTCCGAATTCAATGGCGAAATCATGATCTTGATTTCAGATCCTAAACTCAGATGCAGAACTCAAGCCAACGTCCAGAAGCCAGATGCAGAACACATACCCAGAATCCAAGTCTAGTGCTCAACTCTAGAATTCAGATGCAGAATCCAAATCAAGAATTCAGGTCGAGAACCTCGGTCCAGGCCTATAACACTAACTCAGTTTCAGTTTTCATCCAGAATCCAAACCCAGGTCCAGAATTCGGGACCAAGTCTACATTCTTGGTCCAGAATCCAAGTCTAGCATCCAAGTGCAGTTCAAGTCCATAGTCCAAGTCCTGAACCCAAATGCAGAATACCTTACCATAATCCAAGTCAAGAGTTCAGCTCTAGAATTCAGATGCAGAAACCAGATCAATAATCGCGGTCCAGGTCTACAACCCTAGTTCAGCTGCAGAATCAAGGTTCGTAATTCAGGACTAGAATCTAGGTTCAAAATCTTAGTCCAGGTGCAGAATTCAGATTCAGAACTCAAGCCCAGAATCAAGATCCTAAGTTCGGACCCAGAATCCAAATCAAGGTCCAAAGTTCGGGACCAGGTTCAAGTTCCAGGTGCAGAATCCAAGTCCATTTCCAAAATCCAGAACTAGAATCGAGGTATAAAATCCAAGTCCATATCCAGAATTTCGGTTCTCAATTCAAGGGCAAAATCAAAATCCTAAATTCAGGTCCTAAACTCAGGTCAAAGTTTCATCCTGATGCAGAATACATGACCAGAACCTAAGTCTAGGGTTCAGCTTCAGAATCCTGGACAACAATTCAGGTCTAAGTCCAAAATTTAGGTTCATAACTCAGATCCAGAATCAAGATCCAGAACTGTCCAGAATCCAGATCAAGGTCCAGAATCTAATTTACTGGTTCAGAATCCAGGTCTAGAATTCAGGTGTAGAATCCAAGTGCAGTTCAAGAATTCAGGATTAGAATCGAGGCAAAAATCCAGATCCAGATCCCGAATTTAGGGTTCCGAGTTCAAAGGCAAAATCAAGATCCTGAACACAGATGCAGAACTCTGACCAAAGTCCAGAACACAGATGCAGAATACATGACCTAACTCCAAGTTTTGCTCTAGAAATCAGATGCAGAATCCAGATTAGGAATCTCGGTTCAGGTCTACAACCCTAGATCAGTTTCAGAATCAGAATTCGTAATTCAGAACTAGAATTCAGGATCAAAATCCTAGTCCAGGTCCAGAATTCTGTTCGAGAATCAAGATCGAGTTCTGGAGGCCCACAATCAAGATCCAAAATTCAAATCCAGAATCCAAATCAAAGTCCAGAATTTGGGACCAGGTGCAGAATCAGAGTCCAGTTCCAGAATCCGGAGTCTAGGTCTAGAATTTAAATCAAGAACCCAAGTTCAGAATTCAGGTTCAAAATTCTGGCTCAGAACCAAGATCCAGAATTTAGGGCCAGGTCCGAACTCCAGAAGCAGAATCCAGGTCCAGTATCCAAGTCTTGTTCAAGAAACCATGACTAGAATTGACGTATAAAATCGGATAAGTCCAGATCCATCCAAATTTGGGTTCTAAATTTAAGGGCAAAATAAAGATCCTAAATTCAGGTCCTGAACTCAGATGTAAAACTCAGGTCAAAGTCTAGAATACAGTAGCAGAATACATGACCAGAATTTAAATCTAGAGTTTAGCTCAAGAATTCAGCTCCAGAATCCAGGACAAGAATTCAGGTCTCGAATCGCAGTCTAGATTTACAGTCCAATATCAATTGCAGAATCCAACTCCGTAATTGCGAACTTGAATCTAGGTTCAAAATCCCAGTTCAGGTCTAGAACTTAGGTTCAAAACTCAGGATCAGGTGCTGAATTAGGATCCAGAATTAAGTTCCAGAACTCTGATTCAAAACCCAGGTCTAGAATCTGAGAACAGAACACAGGTGCAGCATCTAAGTTCAGTTCTAGAATTCATATTTAGAATACGATTTGAGAATTCAAATCCACAATCCAGGGCATATATTCAGATCTAGAAACTCGGTCCAGCTCTCTAAAATTCAAGTCCAGGTCCAGAATTCAGGTTCAAAATCAAGATCCAGAATCCAGATCAAGGTCCAGAATTCGGGACCAAGTCTTGTTTCCTGGTCCAGAATTCAGCTCCGGAATTCCGGACTATAATCCAGGCTCAAAATCCCAGTTCAAATCTAGAGTTTAAGTTCAGAAATCAGGCCCAGAATCAAGATCCAAAAATCAGGACCAGGTACAAATTCCAGAGGCTGGATTCTGTCCAGTTCCAGATATAAAATCCAAGTCCGCATCCATAATTCAGAGGCTGAATTAGGATCCAAAATTTATGTCCAGAATTCTGATTTAAAATCCAGGTCTAGAACCTGAGAACAGAACACAGGTTCAGAGTACAGGTCTAGAATCCAAGTGTTCTAGAATTCAGATTGCGAATACAACCTAAGAATTCAGTTCCACAATCCAGGGCATAAATTTAGGTCTAGAATCTTAGTTCAGGTCTATAACCCAAGCATAGTTGCATAATTTCAGTAATTCAGGACTAGAATTCAGGTTGAAAATTCAAGTCTAGGTCCAGAATTCAGGTTCAAAATCAAAAGATCTAGAATCCAGATCAAGGTCCAGAATTCGGGACCAAGTCTAGTTTCCTGGTCCCGAATTCAGGTCTAGAATTCAAGTCGAGTTCAAGGGTTTCAGGATTAGAATAGAGATATAAAATTCAAGTCCAGATCCAGAATTTAGATTCCGAATTTATTGCTGTCATAGGACTGAAACGTAAGCTATAATTTCGCTTCTATTTATAGATTCGCGTGCTTCCAACAGCTTCGCTTTTGCATCGATTGACCAATCAGAGCGATGCTTTCCCTTTGATATATCGCTTACTCCTTCAAAACCGTCGTCTATGGCAGGGAAATCCGATATGCCAAAGATTTTTAGCAGACAAAATAGGACACTGCTCGCCACTAACCCAAAATTTCAATCATTTTCTAGTTGAAAATACCTGGCTTGATACATTCAAATCGAATCTTAGAAATATTTCCAATCAAATAATGAAATAATATGAATAATTGATACAAAATATACTGAGCTGTAAGTGTTTAAAACCTGACCACATTTCCACGTGTATTTTTCCTTGAGTTTCTGATTTGCTTCAAATATATAGAAAATAAAGATGTGTTCCACATCAAAAACTTAGTTTGCCATGACTTATATTTGTACTGTTCCGAATCCAAACGTTCCCTAGAGAGCACCGTATCCATCTGTCAGCTGCGGATGTGTCACTCAACTTTGGAACCGTTGTCAATCTGTCAATCGTGTAGCTTTCATCGATTCGTGTCGTGACGGGATGGGTTTGAGGCCTCTGGGAGGTTCAGGGAAGTAATCAGACACAAACACACTTCTGAGGTCCGCTCGTTATCGCCATCTACATATTTCAGCGACATGAGTCCGTACTCGAATGGTCACGGATGCTTGCTTGGTCGTCGTCGCTTATCAGAGGGCACATTTCGGAGAATGGACACGCCGCTGCTCTTGACGCAATTCGAACGGAAGAAGAATGTACACACAAAAACAATCGCTTTAATGACTTTTTGCTTATCAATTCGTAAGCGCTCGCGACTCTACGAATGGCTGACTGGCAAAAGGTACTTGGCATTTTTGAAACAGTTGTTATCATACGTAGAGGTACGGACAAACACCCTACCAAAATACACAATGGCCAGGAACCAACCGTCGGTCGCAATAATCTAGGACACACACTGCGATGACCTTTATTCGTTCTCGCCTACTGTGGTGTGCATTGGAACAGCCGGATTCCATTTTCGTTTTTTTTTTTGGTTGGTTGTTTCGTTACGTCAGAACCCGAACACCCTTATTCTGAATAACGTCGTATCGTTGTTTCGCTCGTATTTCATTTGTATTCCCCATAACGCTAGCAAAATCAAAGGTAGCTATGATTCGATCGTCGCCCTTATTCTGAATAACGACGTATTGATTTTTCGATCGAATGTGGTTCGATCGAATCATAGCTACCTTTGATTTTGCTAGCGTTATGGGGAATACAAATGAAATACGAGCGAAACAACGATACGACGTTATTCAGAATAAGGGCGACTACCAGAGCGAGCATAAACACAGGTACGACCGCGGAGAGAAACTTGTCAAAAAACAGCTGACTTTGGTTGGCCTCGTTTTCGTTTTTCCATAAGGTGGTGGTTACACAGGGCAAACCAAACGGACGGACGGACACGTGCGAAGCTCGTCGATATCGTTGGGAAGCCTCTCTCCTTTTCTCACTCTATCTTTCTCTCTGGCAGGGCACGTGTTCGTTGGTTTTTTTTGTTGAGTGTTACCACACACCTATACCTGCAGGGGGGACCCTTCCGGCGAGGGGTTTCGGTCGACTGTATGAGTGACGAGCGTTTGGGAAACCACGAAGAGGACGACACGTTGGCACAAAAGCAGAAGCGCCAGAAGGCTTGTGTGGGAGTTTGACGAACACTCCCACACACATTCACAGGCAGCAGTAGCAGCAGCAGCAGGATTCTGCGCTGAGTTCCTGCCTCGTCACACTGCAGGTGGTGGTGGACGACACCGTGGAGAGAGTGAGTTCCCAGTTTTTTGGCGGTGGCGTTTTTTTTCTGGACTTGCTTGCGATGATATGTGTACTAAATAAATGCCGCAATCAATGAATTATACAGATGGTTTCGATTTCGTGGAGGAGGGTACCAACCAACGCGGCAGAGGAACGGCGCCATTTGTCGTTTTTAAATTGCAAAACAATTAGCTCTTTCACTCTAACAACGCACCAGAATTTTGGGAGGAAGAATCAAATGAAAAAAAAAACAAAAGCTACTAGTTAATCGCCTCTGCGGTTGCCAGTCACACATTCTAACTCTATTATCGATTTCCACCGCAGCAGCACTGCTGCTCCGGTGGTGCGCTTACAACAGCCTACTGAGCCTCCGTCCGGAGAAAGAAAAAAACTGTCTACGTCGACAATTCCCGGTGGCTGCTGGCTGGGGCTAACAATTACTGCTCTGGGGCACACATCGTCGTCACTCGACTCGCACCAAGAGTCTGTATTCCCGGGCCACAACACGTACGCGTAGTGTCCCGTAATTTTCCGATGGAACCACTTTTTTCTTCCTTTCTTTCCATAGATTTCTACTACAACACACTGCGGCACTACCGGAGAGTTGCGCTCTTACACTTTGGTTCAGCAGCAGACGACGACGAGGAGGTGACACTTTGCTGCGTGTTCTGGTGACCGATGGAAAACTGAAACAACTGGACGAAACCGAATCGAACTTCGTCGCTGGCTGATATTCTTCGATGAGGTGGTGGTTGATTGATAGCGCAAAACACTGGATGTTCAAATGTCACAGCACGCACTAAAACTGGCCTGCCGATGCGAGGTTTCCAATTTCAAGACATGTGTGAGAAGAGTACACGGACCGCAGCAGGACTACTGTCAAACCTGTGTCTCGGATCTACTTGCGAACTGGAGGCGATTCTCGTCGTCGACGTCGTCGTCGTCGTCGAATGTGTGTATGCGACACGGGCAACGAACAACCCTAGTCCCCATTCGGTAGCCGTGGGTGACACTGCGCTGCGACACTCGCGGATGGTCCCAGCGCCAACCAAGCTCACTCGCTCGCGCGCTCTCTCTTTCTCCTGCTGTCATTCTCGCGCAGGCAGGCAAGCAGCAGACAGACCGCAACATCATCAGCTGGAACGAGAGCCGCAGCAATTCATACCGCATACACTTTGGTGGCGTGGTGAGTGAGCGAGTGAGTGCGGTACGTGAGAGACGGTGAGAGAAAGAGAATCATGTTGGCGCAGAGCGTCGGGAATTTCCAGTTTCCATGCAATGTAAATGGGGGTATGCAGTCAAAGTTTGCTCAGGTGGAACTCACGGCACAGTTGTCATAACCTGGTGATTTTTTCTCGGTGACTTTGTGTGTTTATTTTTTCTTTCTTTCATTTTACTCGTAACATTACACAACAACCTGCACTACCGCACCCGCCGTCAGTGCTCTCATAACCCCCCGTAGAACGATGAAGCAGTTCGGAACTGGCCAGAAAAGTGGAAGCACCCGCACTGCAAAATCCAGGCTTTTGGTGTTTCTCTCTTTCTCTCGCACTCTTCCGTGCTTGGAACACATCGCAAAATCTGTTGAGAATCTGTGAAGGCAGAGCAGCAGCAGTAAACACGCATCACACCGTTTTTTTAGGAGGTGGCTGCGATTCCGCTTGTTTCCTTCGTCTGACCTACCTACCAACCAACCAATCGTGTGTCCGGGAGGTACTACATTTGCATATTCTCGTTCCAGTCAACTGTGCTAACAAAACAATAAATATAACTTTTAGGTGCTTCATTTCGATGTTGATCTCTGCGGAAGACTCATTTTCAACTCGACGACCAAAGCTTGCTACGTTTTTTTCTTTGGTTTCCAAACAAAAGTAGAACAGGACCTGGTTGGCTAGCAACAGCAGCAGTCCTGACCTGGTCTTTTATAACAAACAACTTAAGACGTTCGGGTAGTATTATGGCCCGTTACCTAATCGATGTTGGCAAATGACCAACTTGCAAATAGAGAATCGATCGCAAAAAGGGTCACCTGCAATCAGAATTCGATTGCGTCATTGTCGGCCGCCGGCCGGTCCGAGTACGAGATGCATGGCATCTCAAAGGCTTCCTTCTGCTTTCCTTTGTGTTGTTTAGTCGGCGTGGTTTTTTTTACTAACGGGACATCAAAAACAAGTGACACGTTATTACGTGTCAGGTGTCAAGCGGATTACTAACTGTGCACCTACTCCTCCTCCTGAAGCAGTTGAGGGTCGGTACGTGCAGTGTAATTACACTGTCCCAAACTGCCAATTGTGTCAAAAGCAGTCAACTTCGTTCCAAGCGCGTCTGCTTGCGTCATCTTACGTAAGCCCAAGCACCGTCGACACACGACAACCGGAACGGGTTAACTATGCAAATCCATTAAATTCAAATGAGACTCCCCCAAAAAACAAAACCAAAACCAAAAAAAAAATCGCTCCGCCAACGAAAACGAATACGCAATTATTGCCCCCCACGGCGACGGCGGCGGAGGCACTCTCGCTTTCGATATTAAATGCAAAGTTTGCTTTGGAGCGGAGGTATCTCGTCATGAAACAGGTGCTGTGCTGTGTGCTGTGAGCAGGTTCCGGCGAGGGGGTAATCATCGCACATTGACATTGAAACATTTTGAAGTTTTTGTTTCTGCTTCTTTTTTTTCAGTTGTCGTCATTCGACAGCTCCTTGCAAACTTCATGTACTTCATGTTTGACGACCGTCTTTGAAGGTGTTTTGGCATCCACCCCAAAAATGGCGAAACAGGTTCGCTGCTAAGTTTTGATTCGCCTCGAGCGCTGTGGGTTTGTTTTTTGGGGCTAAACTGTTCGAAACGAGTTTTCCTTCGTCGGGAGATAAGACGCTTGCAGAATAGTTAAGCTCCGGCTCAAGGCTAAAGGTGGCTGCCCTTACGGAAGCAAAATCCGAGCACGGCTGTTGGAGTTCCGATTCCAGGCAGGGGTTTGTCAAAACGCATCTAGTAGAAAGTGAGTTAGCTTCATTCAGAAACTTCCAAAGGCTTAATTTGACAGTATCCATAAGCTGGGAAGCATCAGAAGCTCATTTGCAAGCTTCCACTAGCTTCATTTGAAATCTTCGAAGAGCTTCATTTGGAAGCTCCAGGGAGCTTCATTTGGAAGCATACAAAAGCTTAATTTGTAAGCTTCCACGAGCTTTATTTGGAAGCTTCCAAGAGTTTAATTTTAAAGCATCATTTGGAAGCTTCCAACAGCTTCATTTGGAAGCCAGGAGCTTCATTTGAAAGCTTCCATGAGCTTCATTTGGACGCTTCCAAACGCTTAATTTGAAGGCTTCTGAAAGCTTCATTTGGAAGCTTCCAGGAGCTTCATTTGGAAGCTTCCAAGAGCTTTATTTGGAAGCTACAGGGAGCTTTATTGGGAAGCTTACAAATGCTTTATTTTGAAGCTTCCAAGAGCTTTATGTGGAAGCATCCAAGAGCATCATCCGAAAGCCTCCAGGAGCTTCATTTGAAAGCTTCCATGAGCTTCATTTATTTGGACGTTTCCAACCACTAAATTTGGAGGCTTATGAAAGTTTCATTTGGAAGCTTCCATGAACTTCATTTGGAAGCTTCCATGAGCTTCTTTTGGAAGCTTCCATGAGCTTTATTTGGAAGCATCGAGGAGCTTAATTTGGAAGCTTCCAACACCTTAATTTGAAGGCTTTTGCAAGCTTAATTTGGAAGCATCCATGAGTTTCATTTGGAAGCTTCCAACAGCTTGAAAGCTTAATTTGGATCTTCCGGGAGCTTCATTTGGAAGCTTCCGGGAGCTTCATTTGGAAGCTTCCTAGAGCTTTATTGGGATGCTTCATATGAAAGCTCCAGGAAGCTTCATTTAGAAGCTTACAAAAACTTTATTTGGAAGCTTCCAAGAGCTTCATTTAGAAGCTTCCAAGAGCTCCATTTAAAAATTTCCAAGAGCTTCATTTGAAAGCTTCCATATAGAAGCTTCCAAGAGCTTCATTAGAAAACTTCCAGGAGCTCCATTTGGAAGTTTCCAAAAGCTAAATTTGAAGGTTTCTAAGAGTTCTTTTGAAAGCTCAATTTGGAAGCTTCCAGGAGCCCCATTCAGAAGCTTCCAAGAGCTTAATTCAGAAGCTTTCAAGAGTTGCATTTGGAAGCATCCAAGAGCTTCATTTGGAAGATTCCAAGAGCTTCATTTGAAAGCTTTCAAGAGTATCATTTGGAATTTTCCAAAGAGTTAATTTGAAAGCTTCTATGAGCTTAATTTGGAAGCTTCCAAGAGCTTCATTTAAAGACTTCCAGGAGATTTTTTTGGAATCATCAAAAAGCTTTATTTGAAAGCTTTCAAAAGTTTCATTTGAAAGCTTCAGGGAGTTTCATTTGGAAGCTTCAGGGAGCTTCATTTGAAAGCTTGCAAAAGCTTTATTTCGAAGTTTACAAAAGTTTTATTTTGAAGCATCAGGGAGCTTCATTTAGAAACTTCCAAGAGCATTATTTGGAAGCTTCCAAAAGCTTAAAAAAGAAGCCTTTGAAAGCTTCCAGAAGCGTCAAGCGGAAACTTCCTGAAACGTCAAGAGCAAGCTTCCAAAATCTTCAAGAGGAATTTTCCAACAGCTTCAAGAGGACACTTCCAAACGTTCCAAGGGGAAGATTCCAAAAGCTCATAGGGAAGCTATCAAAAGTTTCATTCAGAAACTTCAAAGAGCTTCAATTGAAAACTTCCAGGAGATTAATTTGGTAGCTTCCAAGAGTTTCATTTAGAAGCTTCCATGAGCTTTATTTGGAAGCTTCCAAAAGCTTCAAGAAGAAGCTCCAAGTGAAAGTTTCTAAAAGCGTCAAGAGGAAGCTTCCAAAATCTTCAAGAGGAAACTTCCAAAGGCTCCTAGAGAACACTTCTAAAAGTTCCAAGAGGAAGCTTCCAAAAGCTCAAGGTGAAGCTTTCAAAATTTACGAAGGGAAGCTTTCAAAAGCATAATTTAGAAACTTCTAAGAGCTTCATTTGAAAAACTTCCAGGAACCTTAATTTGGAAGCTTCTAAGATATTGATTTGGAAGCTTCAAAAGCTTCTAGAGAAAGTTTTCGTATAAAGCTTTTGGAACCTTTAAGTGTCTAGGAAAGCTTCCAAAAGCTCCAGTAGGAAGCTTCCAAAAGCTTCAAGAGAAGGCTCCCAAAGACTTCAAGAGGAAACTTTCAAAAGCTTCAAGGGGAAGTTTCCTAAAACTTCAAGGGGGAGTTTCCATAAGCTTCAAAGAGAAGCTTTCAAAAGCATCAAGAGGAAGCGCCAAAAGCGTTTAGTGGAAGCTTCTAAAAGCTACTAAGAGGAAGCTTCCAAAGGCCTCAAGAGGAAGCACGCAAAAGCTTCCGGAGGAAGCTTTCAAAAGCTTCATATGGAAACTTTCAAAAGCTTCATTTGAAATTCTTGTGAAGGTTGCAATTTCCTACTTCGCCAATTTAACAAAATGGTTGATTGTCAATACTTTTTTTTCAGTACATTTAATAAATTCTATGCTAAACGTACCGAAAAAAGCTGTCCAACGATACCCGGAGAAAACAAAAATCATTGCAACACAATTCATCAATCATTTCACACAATATTCGTTCGGTTCACCCACCAAAATTGATACCAATTAATTCCGCTCCGACGGACACATCGCTTTTCACACATATGGAAAATAGTAGTCGATGTCGACAGGCACATCCCAATATCAGTGGCCGCCGGTGCAAGGTTCATACAAAAAAAAGAACAAAGTTACCAAGCAACCATCCAGCGCGTCAATAAATAATCACCATCGAAGGCAGCCGTGCCGTGACCGTGGCCAGTGCATGATAGTGGCTGGTCTTCTTTCCTTCGGTGGAGACGATTTCAGCCTTCCGGCACTCGGAGCGACGCTTGTGACATCGCGATGCGGTTCCAACCGAACGCGATGACAGTCAGTTACATAATTGAGTTGCGCTTTGGCTACCAACCACCATAGGGCATATGATGATTGGATGAGTTTTTTTGAAAATGTATTGTGTATGTATATTCAAACGCCCGGCGGGCTGTGATTTTTCGAGCGCGAGTGTTTTGTTTTTTTTTTTTGGTTTTGGTTTGTTAATAGAATCAATTGGAAACAATTGGACGCAAAGTTGGTGTGCTATCCGAGAGACGCGGTGTGAGGCAGAGGGGGCTGTGCGCATCCCCCACGGATAGAGAGCAGCACAGGGTGTTGCCATCGGTGATGATACGACGCAGGCAGGAAGTAATTCATACAGTTTTCATTGAGCGATTGTGATCTGCGATGGTGTTGGCCGCAGTAGGCCGTGTTATTGGCAGAGATGGAGAGAGCAGTGAGAGGAGCGAGCAGACGAGCGAGGGAGACAAAATGTTGTTTTTATTAAGTGGTGGGTTTATGTTTTTTTTTTTCGTTTGACAGTTCGGGCTGATGGTGGTGGGTAGTTTGTTAACGTTTTGGAGCGTGTCAATTATTATGCAGGCAAAAAGTTTATGCCCCCCAGTCAAGGATGGTTATTTTCAACGGCTTTGTTTGTTCTGATAAGAAATCCTCTGAACGTGTAATTAACACTTTCGAGTGAATTTCAATTCAGTCTCGTCGAATTGACATCCCTCAGCGGAAAAAAAACAAATACCAACACGAGATTTGTGAGTATCAGTGCTAAATTAAACGTAATATTTTTGGTAAAATGATTGCCTGACATCACGTCAGTCGACCTATCAGAATAGGCAATTACACAGGCTTTGCTATTGTTATCTTTGCCCTAGCTTTCCGGCTAGGCCTTGATGGTGGTTGAACACGGCATCAGAAAACCGAGATGTTAGCAGTCATGAAATCGAATCTAGAGGACAGTCAACGAGTTTAGTTTGTGCGTGTATTCAAAGGTTATAACCAGATTGTACGAAGTTTTGTAACTTAGACGCTCAATCATTAAGGCGTTCGGTATTTTTAAAAACATTTTTTCAGTTGATAACCCTTTCTTAAACGATTCTATTTACGCACAACCGGAGTAAATCTACAACGAAACAGAATCATACGGAAAAGTTGATCATTCAATGGAATCCCGAGTAATTATCACATTCAAATCTCTTCAAGCTTCCGGTTCGGAGTTTTCATATTTTTTTTAATATGAACGATTTTCTGCTGGATTCTTTTGACAGCGGATTTATTCGGCCGCTTTTCAACTTCAACAGTGGATAAAAACAAATATTTTAATTTCAACGCCATTTACAACATACAGTAACCCTGAAGAAGACGCAAACCGCTAGCGTCGAAACGTTGGGCGTTAAAACTGAATTATTCGTTTCAATTCATTATTGACTGAAAAATCGCCAAATGACTCAACGTTGAGTGTCTTGAACAAAAATCACAGATATGGACAAGCCTACTATTGAATTTCATTTGGTTCCGACCTCCGGTTCCGGAGTTATAAGGTAATATGTGAAAATTAGGTGTACCTTATGATCAAAAAAGAACCGGAATTTTCATTTTAAAATTACCGCGCTTGTCCAATCGGTAAACTCTTATTCTTATATGCGTCAAAAATCTCAATTTTCTCGGCAAGGGCTTCACCGATTTTCACAAACTAAGATTCAAACGAAAGGTCTTGAAGTTATTTAATATGTTCATGAATATTCTATTCGGAATCGACTTCCGGTTGCGGAATTCGAGTGCGATAAGCCGAAAATTTTCCATTTCAAAAGTACTTTTTCTCAAACGATAGCAAAAATAAGTACAAATCTAATAAAACTGACTGATAAACATTTCTAGTTTGCAGAAATTATTAGTTTGTGGCCATATAAACTTGATTCGGCACTAATAGTTCCCCATTTCCTGTTCCGGAAGCACCGAACTCCAAAAGCAAAACTCACTTCGTTTGCTCAGCGGCGCTTGAACCAATTTTGCCAAAGCTTGCTTTTAATTGAAGCTCATATTGTCTCAAAAACTACTGCGAAATTTCATCCGGATCTGACTTCCAGTTCCGCAATTACAGGGCGATGAGTGCCAAAGCTTTCAAACCGCCACAGAAAATGACGATACAAAACCAGAACGCACCGGTACGAGCTGACACGGAAGAAGAAAACACAACTCGCCTTTACGAACAATGCACACAGCGGACTTTGTTCAATTTCGTACCCGTTATAACCAACACCGAAGCTGATTACTTACACATTTTCCACAGATATAGCGTGATCAATTTTCACAAACTTAGGTTCCAATTAAAGGTCTTATAATCCCATACAAAGCTTGAGAATTTCATCCGAATACAACTTCCGACTCCGGAATTACAGGGTGAAAGAGTGTTAAAAATTGTAACAGATCGGCTGAAAAGTTTGTATCGTTTCTATGAGAGGGCGCCACTAGAATTAAATCCGTACCATTTTCAGTAAGTACCAACCTTCAAAAGATACGTGTATAAATTTGACAGCTGTCTGATTATTAGTTTGTGAGATATTGCATTTTGAGTGAAGCTACTTTTGTTATTGTGAAAAAAAAATGGAAAAAAAGGAATTTCGTGTGTTGATGAAACACTACTTTTTGATGAAAAAAAGTACCGATACCACCGATACCAAAAAATGGCTTGATGAGTGTTATCCAGACTCTGCACCGGGCGAAGCAACAATTCGTAAGTGGTTTGCAAAATTTCGTACTGGTCATATGAACACCGAAGACGATGAACGCAGTGGACGTCCAAAAGAGGCTGTTATCGATGAAAACGTGAAAAAAATCCACAAAATGATTTTCAATGATCGTAAAGTGAAGTTGATCGAGATAGCTGACACCCTAAAGATATCAAAGGAACGTGTTGGACATATTATTCACGAATATTTGGATATGAGAAAGCTTTGTGCAAAATGGGTGCCGCGTGAGCTCACAATCGATCAAAAACAACAACGAATTGATGATTCTGAGCAGTGTTTGGAGCTGTTATATCGAAACAAAACTGATTTTTTTCGTTGATATATAACAATGGACGAAACATGGCTCCATCACTTCACTCCGGAGTCCAATCGACAGTCAGCTGAGTGCACTGCACGCGATGAACCGAACCCAAAGCGTGGAAAGACTCAACAATCGGCCGGTAAGGTTATGGCGTTTGTATTTTGGGATTCGCATGGTATAATTTTCATCGACTACCTTGAAAAGGGAAAAACCATCAACAGTGACTATTATATAGCGTTATTAGAGCGTTTGAAGGACGAAATTTAAAAAAAAAACGGCCTCATTTGAAGAAGACAAAAGTTTTGTTTCATCAAGACAATGCACCGTGTCACAAGTCGATGAAAACCATGCTGAAATTGAACGAATTGGGCTTCGAATTGCTCCTTCATCCACCGTATTCTCCAGATTTGGCCCCCAGTGACTTTTTCCTGTTCTCAGCGCTCAAGAGAATGCTCGCTTGTAAAAAATTTAGAAGCAATGAAGAGGTAATCGCTGAAACTGAGGCCTATTTTGAGGCAAAGGACAAATCGTACTACCAAAAAGGGTATCGAAAAGTGGGAAGATCGCTATAATCGCTGTATCGCCTCTGATGGCAATTATGTTGAATAATAAAAACGATTTTTTGCAAAAAAATTGTGTGTTTCTATTGAACGATACGAACTTTTCAGCCGAACTGTTAGCACATCAAGAATTCAAGAATTGTGGAACTGAGATTTTAAAACAAAATTCTAGACCTGAATTCCTGGAGTTTGGAATGCATTCTAGAACTGAATTCTGGAAATACATCTGAGTTAGTTAGTTAGTTCAAGTTCAAAAGTTAGTTAGTTCAGTTTCAGAACACAGCTTCAAAATTCGAAAGCTGAACTTTGAAACTAAACTTCCGACCGGAATTTTGGAACTGAATTCTGGTCCGAAACTCAATTTCAGTTCCTTAATTCAGTTTCAAAATTCAGATCAAAATCCAGAATTCATTTCTAAATTATAGTTCCAAAGTCCAGGTCTAGAATCAAAAACCCAATCAATTCCAGATTTCGATTTCGACACCCAGACTTGAAGTCAAGTGCTGAAGCCGAGACAAAAATGCGAAAATTTTCTAATTAGAATCTATCAGACTGTAAACTTTCACTAAACCGATTATTTTCACTTCTGATTTGCATATTTCAACGGATAGTTCTTCAGACAACATTTGGAGCTATTAGCAGGACTAATTTTGCATAATGTTCCCCATCGTTGTATTTTGCTCCAATGCAAACGACCAGCAGCAGGATGGTGCAATCAATCTTCTTTGAAGGAAAACAAGCTCTCCACCGTCCCGCAATTAAATCAATACTGAGCTCTAGCTCTTGATACTGGAACTGAAACTGAGCTCTGGACCTGAACCAACCGGCTTTACTTCCTGCTCAGTCAATTGCGTCAACTGGCTGGAATGAACGAAATATATCACGTGTTAACCTTTTATACTGTCCCAGGTCCTAGAAAGGCGTCATGAGTTTTCTTCTTTGATATTCGTTGAAATCAAACATTTGAGAAAATTTTTATTTGGAATTATTTGTGATTATGTCATATAAATGGAAATTCTCAATTCGGACAACAATGAAACGGTTTTTGAAAACTTTAATTCGAATGTAAGATCATATAGTCTGCTGTGCATTTTTTTCCTGATCCGGCTTCCGGTTCCGGAGTAACGATGTAAAATGTGTAAAAAGGTAAAAAGTGCATTTGGTCACATACTAAGATTCAAATGATAGTAGATTGCTGTATATACTAAGCATGTCTTGTACTAGTTCTACCGTCTATCGTATGGATTTGTGTTATATTCAGATGTGAAACATTTCGAAAAGTCACAAATTCAAAACATATGCAAATAAGAGCTTCGATTTAGCTGGGAATCACAAAGTGAACCTCGAAATTGGTACCAACGAGACACATTCCTCAGTGTTCGTAAGTTCCTAATTTTAAAACCATAAGCTTCACTTTCTTCTGCACTTCACCCCGACGACAACAGTATCAATGGCGAATCCTGGCCCCTCCTTGACCGGTTTGGCAACCGACCATTGGTATCATCATCATCATCGGTTGCATCGGTCGATTTCGATTTTGATTGTCGTCGGCGATTAAAAATAGTTGGCCCCACTGTCACAGATTTGTTGCTATTGTCATCGTCGTTTGTAGCAGTGTCATGTATCTCCGTTTGCACTTGCCCGCTTACCCGCCCCGATCGTCTTTTGTTTTTGTGCATCGTGTTGTTTTTTCTCTCTCTCTCTCTCTCTCTCTCTCTCTCTCTCACTTCTCGCTATTCGGAAACAGTTTCGTTCTATCGATTGTGACCTTGTATTCTCCCCACTGTGACAGCATCAAAGCAATCCATTTTCTGAATCACACACACACACAGACACTTCGCCTGCAGTTTGTAAAGATGGCGCTCCGAGTCGCGTCGTGTCGAATCGCGCCGGTTCAATTCGTTCGGCTTGTGATCCACTCAATTGTTCCAATTGACCATAATCCGTTCAGCACCAGCGTCTTCGGTGGTGTGATATTTTCAAGGACAAACCGTGCTGATTAAACAACTTAACGTGGCGTTTTCTATGGTGTGAGTTGAATTGATTTACGATCAATTACGCTATCAACCACGGCGACTTGCATTGCAGCAAAAATTGTCGCGGTGAAAGAAAAGATAAACATTTCGGCTCACATGTGAGGTGACTAACTAACTTCGGGCGAATGCGAAACGATTGCCGGTTGCTAGGCACTGCGCCGAGCACAAGAACCAAAATAAACACATCATTTTTATTGAAACTTCCTTAAACAACAGAGCACTGCTGCTGCTGCTGCTGCTGGACGAGTGTTGGCTGGCCAGTACGCAATTCATCGCGTGCTTCGGAACGGTTTGGTAGCTTTATAGCATAAATAACCAGCCATAAAGTAGTTGTAAACAATGTTTTTTTGGTTCGCTCTCAGGCAATCGTACTTTTTTTTCGTTCGTGTTCCGTCGGTGGCGAACGTTTCGCAGTGATTTGAGGGGAACGGGGGAAAGCACACAGCACTCAAACGCGAGAAGACCGAGAAACCGATGCAAGGGAAGCAGCTTCTTCGTAGGGAACGGTTCCATCGTACCAAAAAGGGTTTAAACTATCGTTTGGGATCCGAATTCAAGCTCTGGGCAGCCGGCTGCCGAGAGTGTGGCACTGTTCCATATTTTAAACTTTTAGTGTTTATATTGCTCACGATAAATAAACCAGAGGTGCGATTGTGAATCGAAAAACCGAACACCGTGAATTATAAAATTTGGGTAACAAAATTAAAATTGCGATTATTTTGTTTAAACTGTGGGAACTATCTTAATAGCAATACGCAATGCAAAATTATCAAAAAAACGTGCTTAATCCACCTAGCAGTGAGATGATATTTTTTTTTATCATCCGAATGTGTTTTTTGCATGAATATTTTTCGGTGTTTTAGTTCTCATGACATTAATTTAATGACCGTCGTTTCAAGCGGCAATAGAAAGTTCTATTTACTCATTACCCTATAATGTAGAAACTGCAAATCGAATCGAATTTGAATTTAAAAGTGTAATAATCGATTGAACATTTAATGATATTATTTACGGTACTTCCAGAAGAGGAACCAGCATAAACGAAAACGATTCGTATGGCCATAAATTAATATGACGAATAAATTGCAATAGCTTTGAATTCAGCTTTGAAGCTTTTTATTATTGTCATAACAGTTCGGCTGAAAAGTTCGTGTCGTTTAATAGAAACACACATTTTTTGCCAAAATTCGTTTTTATTATTCAACATAATTGCCATCAGAGGCGATACAGCGATTATAGCGATCTTCCAACTTTTCGATACCATTTTTGTAGTACGATTTGTCCTTTGCCTCAAAATAGGCCTCAGTTTCAGCGATTACCTCTTCATTGCTTCTAAATTTTTTACCAGCGAGCATTCTCTTGTGGTCTGAGAACAGGAAAAAGTCACTGGGGGCCAAATCTGGAGAATACGACGGATGAGGGAGCAATTCGAAGCCCAATTCGTTCAATTTCAGCATGGTTTTCATCGACTTGTGACACGGTGCATTGTCTTGACAAAACAAAACTTTTTTCTTCTTCAAATGAGGCCGTTTTTTTTTAAATTTCGTCCTTCAAACGCTCTAATAACGCTATATAATAGTCACTGTTGCTGGTTTTTCCCTTTTCAAGGTAGTCGATGAAAATTATACCATGCGAATCCCAAAATACAGACGCCATAACCTTACCGACCGATGGTTGAGTCTTTCCACGCTTTGGGTTCGGTTCATCGCGTGCAGTCCACTCAGCTGACTGTCGATTGGACTCCGGAGTGAAGTGATGGAGCCATGTTTCGTCCATTGTTATATATCGACGAAAAAAAACGGTTTTATTTCGATATAACAGCTCCAAACACTGCTCAGAATCATCAATTCGTTGTTGTTTTTGATCGATTGTGAGCTCACGCGGCACCCATTTTGCACAAAGCTTTCTCATATCCAAATATTCGTAAATGATATGTCCAACACGTTCCTTTGATACCTTTAGGGTGTCAGCTATCTCGATCAACTTCACTTTACGGTCATTGAAAATCATTTTGTGGATTTTTTTCACGTTTTCATCGGTAACAGCCTCTTTTGGACGTCCACTGCGTTCATCGTCTTCGGTGCTCATATGACCAGTGCGAAATTTTGCAAACCACTTACGAATTGTTGCTTCGCCCGGTGCAGAGTCTGGATAACACTCATCAAGCCATTTTTTGGTTTCGGCGGCACTTTTTTTCATCAAAAAGTAGTGTTTCATCAACACACGAAATTCCTTTTTTTTCCATTTTTTTCACAATAACAAAAGTAGCTTCACTCAAAATGCAATATCTCACAAACTAATAATCAGGCAGCTGTCAAATTTATACACGTACCTTTTGAAGGTTGGTACTAACTGAAAATGGTATGGATTTAATTCTAGTGGCGCCCTCTCATAGAAACGATACGAACTTTTCAGCCGATCTGTTATATATGATTATATGGGAGATGAATGTAGCAAGTGCCTTTAAAAAAGGGGGTGTAACGGTTGTAATGGCATAACTCCGAAACTACTGAACGGATTGCTATCACACTTGGCACAGATGCTATTTGCTCTTCAGAGATGATCATTAGGGCACTTTCAGGGTGGCGAGTGTGTAGCAAGTGTCCTTAACATGGGGGGAGGGGGTTAATGACAAAATTTATATAATTTGAAGAGAATCCACACTAGAAGGAGGGGTTTTTGAAAATAAATTATAATCTCCCATTTTCTGTAAAACAAGAGAGTGGTGAGAATTTCAAGCTCGTAGTAGATAGTATTGTTGTTGTTAATTTGAATGCAACGCAATTTTCTCTAAATAATTTCAAAAGATCTGGTTCCATTTTGCTGGGGAATTCAAAGAACTAAGGAAAAATAATCTTTGTCTGCCTATGAACGCCTATTTTGAGGGTGAGGGAGTGTAGCAAGTGAGGGAGGGAGTTTCTAGCAACTAAGTGAGGTTCACAAAAATATTCACAAGAGGGAAGGGGAATTAATATTCTCAACATTGCATTGATCTCAATTGACGAAATCATACAACCAAGGTGTATTTTGTATGTAAATTGAGAAAACTGTCGGCACAAGGTGATGGTAATAAGTTCACAACAACGTTTGTATAAACTGAATCGTTTTTATATAGGGTTTCCTCCCTGGAGAACGACCAAAATGGGTAAAACCGGGGTGAAATAAACGATATAAAAAAGTTATTCTATAGTCTAGATATAGAGAGCCTAAGATGATTAATATCGGATAATCCATATCCGAGAAAATCGAGCGGTAATCAGTTTTGACGTTTACGTCACTTATACCATTATATCACCGGAACCGTAAGTGACAGCCATTGGAACTTCAAACCTGTTTAATGATCACAGAGTAGCATTGAAACGAGCCTAACTTTGTTGAAATATTATTTCCGAATCAGACAGTGATACTGATAACGATAAAGATTTTTTTTTAATTCTAAGTAAAGCTAAAATGTATCATCAAAAACCATTCCTTTCAAAATTCATTTCAATATCTACAATAATTATGTGACATGAAAAGATAATACTGACTAGTTTTATTTACTTTGAATAAAATAAAATTTGATTATTTCCACCCCTGAAATATACAATAGGGATTTCCAGAAGTTTTTGTACGAGCGATTGGTAGATCGTATCATTGGTTTTTAGAGTAGCGTACGATTCAGTAAAACGCGATGTTGCGTCGCACTAGTTTTACTGGCGACACTGTTTACCAACACTGCCTTCTGCAGATAGTTGGTGCTACCGTTCATAGAATTATGTCAGTTTCTCAGGCCCTTCTGGCAACTCAGTTTTTCATTTTATCTTCTCGCTCTGTTCACAATCATCAGACCAGTCAGTCTCAAATAAACCTGCATTAGAATCGGACCGTTTTTGATCTATCATAAAGTCCGAAGTGTATCGAACAGCAGAAGTGAAATACACTAGCAATAATCAGTGAATAAAGTGACTCAAACGTTAAAATAGTGTAGTTTTTTTATTGGCAAGAGTCCGCCAAGGTTCATCCAGTTGTGAGTTTTATCAGTGCAGCTGTTTGTTTGTGGCTGTTCGTCTTCTGCTCCTTTGGCTGCTTTGGTGACCGCTGTGGCTGTTTGCAGAACCCGTTAGTTGCATTGCTGTTCGCTACCGGTGTACTGCAGTGCGAATGCAAGTAAGGTCGACCGACAAATAGCTGCCGTCGCTTCGCTGAAATATCCTGGTGAGGATTTAATTAAACACAACGTAGGGTCCCGGCTAGCGCCAACATATTTTGGTGCCGTGACCAGGATTGATTCGGACCGCGTCATTCTGCTGCAGCCATTTTGCAATTCGGAGCCAGGCGTTGGATGGAATTTCGGATCTTTGCTGCTTTATATGTACAAGGCCTAAATGATTGGGCATAAGGTAACGACCTGTCCAGTACATTTCGTGGGTATCGCAGGTGCCTTTTAGATATTTTTTCCTTTGTTGCATGTACGTTACACGTTCCTGTAATTGTTCGTATGAACAATTGTTGCCATTATTCGCGGAGTTTGCATTGTGTTGGCCACCAAGCGCCATTATTCCTTTGTAATTAGGTTACAATCGCTCCATTGTTCACTGTGGCGTCCCTAGCCGTGGTGAATACCATTAGCCGCGCGCCATTTTGTACGCTACTGCTGCTGTGGTTCCGGCCGATTACTGGAAATCTGTTCTGCGGTTCATCGGTTCACTGCACATAACCGGATTTTGTTGCTGAAATTTTTACTGGATTTCGGAAGCCGTCCCGGGCTTTGAAATCTCAAGTTTGTACGGACTGTACTAATTCAAGTTCCTGTTGGCTGAAATATTATACAAGGCACATTTTGCCTTGAAAAAGGTGAGCCTCTTTCCAAGTTTTTACCACCCTTCTTGTGGGTCTACTGTGGTCTTTTGTTCTGCAGGTAACTTTGTATAAATTGGACCACGTTTCGCGTTACCAGCATACAAAATGGCCGACGACCAACAAAGGAAGAGTACGTTGCTGCGAGGGACGAATCGCAGGTACCTTTGAGGCTGGAGTACATCACCAGCGTTTGGAACAATTTGGAGTCAGTTCAAGCGCAACTGGAGGACAACGAAACAGATCAAGAGGGTAAGGCGGAGCATGCTGCTGTGCGCGCTAATTTTGAGCCACGGCTTTTTCAAATAAAGGCATCTTTACTTTCTATGCTGACTCCTCTTCCTAACGATCGTAGCCCTCAACCCCCGCGTGTTTCCTCCACTCTCTCCGGCATCAAACTGCCAACAATTTCGTTGCCTGAATTCGATGGCGACTACATGCAATGGCTTCCGTTTCACGATACCTTTTTGGCGTTGATTCATTCCAACTCTGATGTTCCGGATATTCAGAAGTTTCACTATTTAAAGGCAGCTGTCAAGGGGGAAGCTGCTCAGTTGATAGAATCGATTGGCATTAGCTCCGCAAATTATTTATTGGCTTGGCAAACGTTGGAAAGCAGGTATTCCAACGATTATTTACTGAAAAAGCGTCACCTACAGGCACTATTCGATGTTCCGAAGATGAAGAACGAGTCCGCTGCGGCACTTCACGGGTTGGTGGACGAATTTGAACGCCATACCAAAACTCTTCGACAACTGGGAGAACCAACCGAGCACTGGAGCACGATTTTGGAGCATCTTCTTTGTACCCGCTTGCACGACGATACAGTGAAGGCATGGGAGGATCATGCGTCGACCGTCAGCAATCCGGATTACAATTGTCTCATCGATTTTCTTCAGCGCAGAACACGAGTTTTGGAATCCATCTCAGTGAATCATCGAACACCCGATACGCAGTCTACTGCCGCTTTATCAGCTCAGCCGTCGAAGAGATCGTTTCATTCCCAGATCCGTCTTTCGTCTTGTGCCTCTACAGCTAATTCAGCAGTGACGGATTCTCTTGAGAAGTGCATCCTATGCAACCAGTATCATTTGTTGATGCGATGTCCGCGCTTCAACCGACTTTCATTGAGCGAACGCCAGCAGTTAGTTAATTCCAAACGTTTGTGTCGCAATTGTATGAAGTGTGATCATATTGTCCGTCATTGCCAGTCGAGCTTTAATTGTCGAAAGTGTAATCGTCGTCATCACACACTTCTGCACCCTGAGCATCCCAACGGATCAAGCCAAGTCAGTCATGAAAGTGAGCCTACCGTTCCAGCTAGTCCAGTTTTCAATTTTTCGCAGTCTAATGGATCTTCTACAGCTGAATCTTTTAAGCAATCCACTGTTACCGCCACCGAGAGTCCCAGAGTTGAAGTCAGTAGTGCAGTTCATCAACCACGTGAAAGCGTTTTTCTTCTCACAGTGATCGTGAAGGTTATCGACGTCTTTGGTGTAGAGCATCTTGCACGGGCACTTCTTGATAGTGCATCTCAACCGAACCTTATAACCGATCGTATGGCACGAATTTTACGTCTTCAAAGGCAAAAGGTGAATGTAACTGTTCAGGGTGCCGGCAAACTTTCCAAGCCTGTGTGTGAATCCGTCTTCGCTCAGGTTCAGTCTAGAAAAGGAGATTTCTCATGCAATGTAAACTTTCTGGTAATGGATAAAGTTACGGCGAACCTTCCATCACAAAATATTTCGATTGCAGAGTGGTGTATTCCGAAGGATTTGTTTCTCGCAGATCCATCCTTCAATGAAAGTCAACCAATTGACATGGTTTTAGGTGCAAAGCATTTTTATTCGTTCTTCCCGAGTGCTGCTCGTCTGCAGCTAGACAAAAATCTCCCTCTGCTCATTGATAGCGTTTTCGGTTGGATAATAGTCGGATCAGCAAGCCAAGTTTCTCCTACACAAACCCCCGTGTCAACAGCAAACGGCATGGTCATTTCGATGTTATCGTTAGAAGACAGTTTGGAGCGTTTCTGGAAAACTGAAGAGCTGACAACGAAAGACAACTACTCTAGCGAGGAAAGACACTGTGAATCCTGTTACCAGTCAACTGTTTCTCGAAATTCCGAAGGACGCTATATCGTTCGATATCCCAGAAAGCCAGACTTCAACGTGATGCTGGGTGAGTCGAAGAGCTCTGCGCTACGACGGTTCGAATTACTTGAAAGACGTTTGAAACGAAATTCAAATCTCAAAGATGAATACCACCAGTTTATGCGAGAATATCTCTCCCTCGGCCATATGCGATTGGTTGAAGCGGACGACGAAAACAATTCCCAAACTTACTACCTGCCGCACCACCCCGTTTTCAAGGAAGCAAGTACCACAACCAAAATTCGAGTCGTGTTTGACGGATCAGCGAAAACTTCTTCCGGCTTCTCTTTGAACGAAGCTCTCTGTGTCGGTCCCGTGGTGCAGGACGATCTATTGACCATCATTTTGCGCTTCCGAACCTATCCGATTGCGCTCGTCGGTGATATCGCTAAAATGTACCGGCAAGTACTTATTCACCCAGACGATTCTGCTCTTCAACGTATCCTTTGGCGTTTTTCTGATCAAACACCAGTCCAGACATATGAACTACTCACTGTTACGTATGGTCTCGGTCCGTCTTCATACCTAGCAACTCGTACACTTCAGCAACTGACCGAAGACGAAGGGATTTCTTACGCGTTGGCAGGAGCTGCTATTAAAAAATGTTTTTACGTAGACGACTTCATAGGTGGAGCTCAAACCATCGAAGAAACAATCCGTCTACGCACCGAACTGAGCGACTTGTTGCACAAAGGAGGATTTACACTACGAAAATGGACTTCTAATCAGCTCGAAGTTTTGCAAGGTCTTCCCAATGATGAGATTGGTACTCAATCTGCTTTACATTTCAGCCCTAACGAGACAATTAAAGCCCTTGGTATTAGCTGGGAGCCTGAAGCCGATCACCTTCGTTTCGACTCTCAAATTCGATGTAGTAATGAACCGCCAACCAAGCGCACTATTCTTTCGGATATAGCAAAACTATTTGACCCTTTAGGACTAATTGCCCCCGTTGTAGTTCGAGCAAAGATACTGATGCAAGAGTTGTGGCTGCTATCGTGCGGATGGGACGATCCTGTTCCAGAACCTATTAAAACCAAATGGGAGAAGTATTACCACGAATTGGCGAATATCTCCGAGCATCGAGTAGACAGATACGCGTTTCTACCTGACTCTGTTGTACAACTGCACACATTCGCAGATGCATCCATATCTGCATACGGTGCCTGCACATACGTCCGCTGTGAAAGTAAAGGGAAAGTAAAAATACGACTACTGGCTTCGAAGACACGCGTCGCTCCGCTGAAACGAATAAGTATTCCTCGTTTGGAGTTGTGTGCGGCAGTACTAGCAGCCCATCTACATGCTCACATAAAGAAAGCTATCGATGTAAACGTTTCAGAATCATATTTTTGGTCTGACTCATCTGTCACTCTGCACTGGCTACGATCACCACCGAATGTTTGGCCTACCTATGTGGCTAACAGAGTATCTGAAATTCAGCAGTTTACACATGGTTGTCAATGGAAGCATGTTCCCGGATGTGAAAATCCTGCTGACCTGGCTTCACGTGGCATGTCGGTTGACGAGTTTTTGAAAAACGATATTTGGATCAGCGGTCCCAGTTGGTTATCACGTCCACTCCAAGATTGGCCAGAATCAATCCCACCAAGTGTTTCACACGAGGAATTGGAAATCAAAACTACCGTCGCAGTTACTCAAATAACGCCAACAGTACATCCCTGGTTTCTCCGTTGGTCGTCATACGGCCGTCTTCTTCATGTCATTGGGTACTGCATGAGATTCGTTAACAATACCCGAGCTAAAATACGCACGCAGCCGCCCACCTCGCCCGAAGTTATTGTAGGCCGTACACTTACCGTAAATGAGCTTGCCAAGTCCAAAACGTTCCTCATTCGGTTGGCGCAGAATGATGAATTTGTCGCAGAAATCAACCAGTTGGATAAAAATAAATCGGTATCGAAATGTTCCCATATTCGCCAAATGACGCCGTTCTTAGATGCAGAGAGAGTGTTGAGAGTAGGAGGTCGTTTAAACTTCGCACAGCTACCCTATCAAGCAAAGCACCCGGCTTTGATTCCAACAAACCATCCGTTCACACGACTGATAGTTGAGGATTTCCATCGCAAATTACTACACGGCGGCGGACGTCTGCTATTAACAGCAATCCGAGAAGAATTCTGGCCACTCAACGGTCGAAGACTAGTCCGCAACGTAGTCAGAAATTGTTTCCGTTGTACTCGCCTCAATCCGGTACCTGCGCAGCAACAAATAGGCCAACTGCCTGTATCGAGAGTCATTCCCAGTCGTCCCTTCAGTGTTACAGGTGTTGATTATGCCGGTCCACTCTATCTTCGTCCTATTCACAAACGTGCCGCTCCCGCCAAGGCCTACCTGTGCGTATTCGTGTGTTTTTCGACCAAAGCAGTTCACTTAGAGCTAGTGAGCGATTTGTCTACTCAGGCCTTTTTATGTTCATTGCGAAGATTCATCGCGCGACGCGGTCGACCCGCACACATTCATTCCGATAATGGGAAAAATTTTGAAGGGGCTAAAAACGATCTTACCGAACTGTTTACGATGCTTAAAGACGGTTTTCAGCAGGACGAAATCGCAGCCTTTTGCACAGAAAAAGGCATAACCTGGCATTTAACACCGCCGAAAGCACCGCACTTTGGTGGCCTTTGGGAAGCAGCCGTTAAAGTTGCCAAAAAACATTTGTTCCGTCAACTAGGTTCGAGTCGTTTATCTTTTGAGGAAATGTGCACCATTCTTACTCAAATCGAAGCAATAATGAATTCTCGACCGTTGCTTCCAATGACAGAAGACCCCAATGACTTAGCTGCCCTAACTCCTGCGCACTTCCTGATTGGATCATCGATGTATGCCCTGCCCGACCCAGACCTTCAGAACGCACCTGTCAATAGACTCGACCACTACCAGAAACTGCAACTGCATGTGCAGAAATTTTGGACCCACTGGCGGAAGGAATATCTCCAAGAACTGCAGAAAGATACACGAGGATGGATACGAAACAACGAAATTGTTCCCGGTAAAATGGTCATCATCGTAGACGAACTACATCCACCAATCCGTTGGCCACTTGCTCGAATCGAAGCGGTATTACCTGGAAAGGATAAGCTAACACGAGTTGTTTCGCTTCGCACTGTACGAGGTATCATCAATCGGCCCATCAGTAAAATATGCTTGCTGCCCAGTGCATCGGTGGCTCCCGAAGTAGAATCTACTAGCAACAATCTCCAGCCAGTTCAAAGGATTTCGGATACCTCATTAGATTAAGCTGAAATTTTTAATGTGTTAGCCTGTAAGAATTGAAAGTGTATTGTATCATATCTGTAAGTTCAATGTTTGTGAATTATGTGTATATTTAATGTTGAACATAGTCGTTCAAGGCGGCGAGTATGTTGCGTCGCACTAGTTTTACTGGCGACACTGTTTACCAACACTGCCTTCTGCAGATAGTTGGTGCTACCGTTCATAGAATTATGTCAGTTTCTCAGGCCCTTCTGGCAACTCAGTTTTTCATTTTATCTTCTCGCTCTGTTCACAATCATCAGACCAGTCAGTCTCAAATAAACCTGCATTAGAATCGGACCGTTTTTGATCTATCATAAAGTCCGAAGTGTATCGAACAGCAGAAGTGAAATACACTAGCAATAGTCAGTGAATAAAGTGACTCAAACGTTAAAATAGTGTAGTTTTTTTATTGGCAAGAGTCCGCCAAGGTTCATCCAGTTGTGAGTTTTATCAGTGCAGCTGTTTGTTTGTGGCTGTTCGTCTTCTGCTCCTTTGGCTGCTTTGGTGACCGCTGTGGCTGTTTGCAGAACCCGTTAGTTGCATTGCTGTTCGCTACCGGTGTACTGCAGTGCGAATGCAAGTAAGGTCGACCGACAAATAGCTGCCGTCGCTTCGCTGAAATATCCTGGTGAGGATTTAATTAAACACAACGTAGGGTCCCGGCTAGCGCCAATACGCGACAAACAATTATTCTAACCAATGCACAGTGGGAAAAAAGGTTCAAAAACGCGACTTTACTCAATAATTTCATAGAAATCGAAATAAATGTTTTTAAAGTAGGAATCGATGGATGATATTTACAATAGACGCCAATTTCACTATCATGCCCGTTTTGCCCGAATGGAAAGAAATTCTGCGAAAAATTCCGGAATTTACAGGTGACATAACGCATTTTATTAAATTACTGGATTTCACAAGAATTACTAAACCTTTTACACAGACACGTAAAACTACATTAAAATCATTGAACTTAACTGCAAAAATGTGCCACTTTTGACACTCGAATATATCGGAATCTTAGAAGAACGTATTTTCTAAGTGAATAATTGTACAAAAACACTTTAATTCCAAGACTTTCCTTCGCTTATACCAAGTATACAAGCATGCTGACATCGGAAGATTGAATGAACATGGTAGCTTACGCGGTGGGCTGGGCATGTAGCGCGAATGCCACGTAAGATTGCATCTAGTTAGCACCGTTCTTTTGATCACCATTTATTTATTCATAGACCTCGTAGCCGTAGAGACATGAGATTGGAACCTGTGAACACTTTGTTGTTTCACCTGTTCCTTCTGGGTCTAAATTTGGGATCTGGATTCGGAACCAGGACCTGCACTTGAGTTCAGTATTATGTGGAGCTGAGTCTGGAATTAAAATCTGGAGTTTGGAAATTCAGCCTTTTAATTCTGGATTTGGACTTAGATTTTACACCTGAATTCTGGGCCTGTATTTTAGACCTTGTTTCTGGGTATGAATTTTGGGATCTTGATTCGGGACCTGAACACCTACACTTGAGTTCAGTATTCTGGGTTTGAATAATAGAGCTGAGTCTGGAAATAAAGTCTGGAAATTTAAAAATCAAATTCAGCCTTTTTATTCTGGATTTGGACTACCGGAATGCTGGGCCTGAATCTTAGACCTTGTTTCTGGACATGAATTTTGGGATTCTAGACCTAGATCTGGATTCGGAACTTGAATCTGGATTTAGGACTTGTCTTCTGGATCTTGATACTGGACCCGTGGGTCCTAATTCGAAGTTGGGACTTGCATTTGAGCTTCGAATTCTGAGTCTTTATTTTGGACCTAAATTCTAAAAACTATCTGAACTTGAATTTCAGACTTTTATTCTAGACCTAGAACTTAGATTCTAGACCTGAATTTAGGGTCTGAATTTTCAGCCTCTGGATCTTGATTTTGGACTCAGCATTCTGGATCTGAAATCTGGGCCTGTGTTCTGAACCTGGGACTAAGCTTTGAATCTGCATTCTGGACCTGAATCGGGATCCTAAACCAGGATTCATGATCTAAGTTCCAGACTTCTATACTGAGTGTGAACATAAATTCTAGGCCAGGATTTCTGTATTCATGGTCATGAATCTGCACTTGATTTTCTCGGGGATCGCTGGAACACTGGATTAAAATGAAAGGTCGGGCGTCAAAAGATGAGATAACTAAAAGTGCCTATCTCATGCCTCCCCGTGTGTCTATGACGACAATTGGACCATAGAACGGAGTCTAGTGAGTGCCATTGTATATAATATCTGAATATCTGAAGTATTTCGACTTTTCGAAGTGTACTCAAATCCTTTAATTTATCAGTTTGTTTTGATAAAAGCCAACAACTGCTCTATCTGTAATGTTTGAATCAATTTGATGCCATCAATGCATTGAGGCGGGGCTGGTCGACGAAACGGTGGCCTTGGAACACAATTGACTCTGTACACGAAATGGGCCATCGGAATTCGATGGAGCTAGCACTTCCCTGAACCCGGGACCAAAGCTTTTTGCATGTGTAAGCAAAACACATGGAAACATCTTATTTTTGCCTTTCTCATATAAAAAGGTTATGCAATCACTGTGAAAACCGACTTTTGAATCGAGGACCGGAAGGTCGAGTGTCATATACCATTCGACTCATTTCGTCGAATACGTAAAATGTCTATATGTGTCATAGTCCCAAATAAAACACCCAAATTTCGTCCGGATCTATACTCCAAAATTGATCTCACTAACGTTTCTCAACAAACTCAGGTTAAAATGAAAGATCTGATAGTGCCCTATTAAATTTCGTCCGGATCCGACTTCCGGTTTCGATATTATAAGGTAAACGGTATTAAAAATTTCAAACCTTTAAAATGACGGTACCGAGTGAGTAAAAAAATCCTTTAAACTGTTCCAACATATTGTTCTAGTTGATAACTGATAGCCACATCAGGCTTTTCCAATACCAAAAATAGTTGTCAAACAATCCGAAAATGAACTTGCATCAATTGTTCATATTGGCATTATGTTTTCGGTGTAGTTTTTGAAGCACAAAGCTACATTAAAAAAAATCCCGTCGGAATCCCGAAGAATTTTGCACGTTTTACCCGATTCAGATCTATCTAGATTTACTAGTTTTGTCCGGTTCACTCAAAGTTAGGCAGATGGAAATTATCGGAATTCGCAATCCTCCACCTTTGGGAAGAGCAGCCGATATAAGAATAATAAAAATAATAATACTAATATGGGGTGGCAAGTGGATTTTCCGGTTTTTTTCCGGTTTGAAAGATAAAAAGTTTTAAGAATAAACCCAAATCTTAAACAGAGGCGATTGTGGAAATTCACTTGCAAACAGCGCTGAAAATCAAAAGCGGAAAGAGCTTTATCATATAACAAGTGAAGGAAAAACGGACCACCTGATAATTATTGAAACTACGCGGCATTAGACGTTAAAATGAAAAGTTTGATTAACGTGAAGAAAAGCGGCTAATATCAGTAGTTCGTGGATGGATTAACAAAGGAAACGATGGTAGAGTTGTCACTTGCGCTCTTGTCGTGTAACAATAAAGCCCCGGGGCTAGACAGAATTAAAAATAAAAGAATTAAGGACAGAAATTAATAAGGTTCGTGTAGATAACGTCAGTTTGTAAACAGCAGGACATAGCATCCGTCGTGAACGTCTCGAAGGGCAAGAGCCGTACCTATACCGTTTCGGCATAAACATTCTGATGTGTTCTGTGTCAAGTCCGGTCCATGAGGTCGTTTGGCTGCAGGGCGAGGATAGATGGACCATATTCTAGTTCTCTCGGTGTGAAAGTTCGATTCGTCAATTGCTTTATTTCGCTATACAAGTTGTTGAGTGACACTAGATATGACTCATCTTCATGCGATGCACAATTATCACACACCCAGTACAGATACGATGTAAAATAGCACAAGAGAGCTCGAGAAACGTTAGAACAGGTCCTGCAACTGAATCGATTCCGGATAAAGCCTGACTGCAATTGGCACAGTTATTCTCAGACCTCATTGTTACCGTGTTACATTGGGTTTACTCGTTGTTTAGACAGCTGTGCGAAATGTGACTAGTTTACTATTTCAATGCGCTGAAGAGTAAATGAATCAAATGATATTTTCAAAAACGCACAAGATATCAATCTATTTTTTCTCCTAATGGGGCTCTAAAAACCGAGAATATCTCGTGGAATAACCAGAAAAATGATTAGAAAGTACGTGTTCTTTCTAATGCGCTGGTTTCTAATCAGTTTTAATTCCAAATAGCCCAACTAGTTTATCTTCTATGAAAAATCTTTCTATAATTGATCTGGTTCAATCTGATTGATGTAACTTTTTTAGTGAACTGATAACTTAAACAGACTTTGATTCGGATCATTTATCAATAACATGGAGGAATTCAAACAATGATTGATTCAATTGGTTCAGTATTCTACCACCATGTTTTTGTCGGATACGGATGGCGATTTTCTATTTTCAAACGGATACAAGTCGGGCTTAAAAATTTGATCGATCCCGATACCCTACAGGCTCGGGTCAGAAACAAAAAGTTTGTCGAGTACGAGTGGGAGATTTTTATTTTTCATCGGGTTCGGGTCTAACAGTTCGGCTGAAAAGTTCGTATCGTTTAATAGAAACACACATTTTTTTGCCAAAATTCGTTTTTATTAATAACATAATTGCCATCAGAGGCGATACAGCGATTATAGCGATCTTCCAACTTTTCGATACCATTTTTGTAGTACGATTTGTCCTTTGCCTCAAAATAGGCCTCAGTTTCAGCGATTACCTCTTCATTGCTTCTATTTTTTTTACCAGCGAGCATTATCTTGAGGTCTGAGAACAGGAAAAAGTCACTGGGGGCCAAATCTGGAGAATACGGTGGATGAGAGAGCAATTCGAAGCCCAATTCGTTCAATTTCAGCATGGTTTTCATCGACTTGTGACACGGTGCATTGTCTTGATGAAACAAAACTTTTTTCTTCTTCAAATGAAGCCGTTTTTTTTTAATTTCGTCCTTCAAACGCTCTAATAACGCTATATAATAGTCACTGTTGATGGTTTTTCCATTTTCAAGGTAGTCGATGAAAATTATACCATGCGAATCCCAAAATACAGACGCCATAACCTTACCGGCCGATTATTGAGTCTTTCCACGCTTTGGGTTCGGTTCATCGCGTGCAGTCCACTCAGCTGACTGTCGATTGGACTCCGGAGTGAAGTGATGGAGCCATGTTTCGTCCATTGTTATATATCGACGAAAAAATCGGTTTTATTTCGATATAACAGCTCCAAACACTGCTCAGAATCATCAATTCGTTGTTGTTTTTGATCGATTGTGAGCACACGCGGCACCCATTTTGCACAAAGCTTTCTCATATCCAAATATTCGTGAATAATATGTCCAACACGTTCCTTTGATATCTTTAGGGTGTCAGCTATCTCGATCAACTTCACTTTACGGTCATTGAAAATCATTTTGTGGATTTTTTTCACGTTTTCATCGGTAACAGCCTCTTTTGGACGTCCACTGCGTTCATCGTCTTCGGTTCTTATATGACCAGTACGAAATTTTGCAAACCACTTACGAATTGTTGCTTCGCCCCGTGCAGAGTCTGGATAACACTCATCAAGCCATTTTTTGGTATTGGCGGCACTTTTTTTCATCAAAAAGTAGTGTTTCATCAACACACGAAATTCCTTTTTTTTTCACAATAACAAAAGTAGCTTCACTCAAAATGTACTAACTATGTTGATACTAACTGAAAATGGTATGGATTTAATTCTAGTGGCGCCCTCACATAGAAACGATACGAACTTTTCAGCCGATCTGTTATTTCTCGTTCAATCTCTGCTGCTGGATTACGGATGTATCGAATCCCATTTCAGCTCGCGGTGGCACAATTGGCCAAATTCGAAGCTAATCCAATTGATTAGTGTCCAAAAAGCCGCAAACCATCCCCCTCCCGCTCCCAAAAAAAGCCTGAATTATAAATTTGGCCAACTGCCTTGTCCAATTAGCTGCAACCCAGAAGGGTTGGCATCTATCTGGAGGATGATAGGTTTTTTTTTGCATTCGTGTCCTATTTTGTGAACCGAACCGACGGTCGAAGCCAACGTAATCCAATCCGATTGGCACCAGCGTAATTAAATGGAACTGCTGCAGCTACTGTCCTGTAGGAGAGGACAGGTGAGGAGCACTAGACGTAACACCTGCGACCGGCCGCCAAGAGATGGGGTGATAATGGTCGTGGCTAACCCAGTAACCTCAATGGGGATTATTATAAGGATCGATGTGTGGTTGGATGAGCCTTCTGTTTTGCCACCCGTTTGCCGTTCGTGAGTGAACCAAACGACGATGCTTCCTGGCTTCTACGCGAGCTTATGGGGGCGGTTAGTCGGTCGGTTCGTTTTTCCACTGGAATGAATTTCATCATTTTCTTCCATCGGAAATACCGAGTGGTGACCTTGACGCGAATTAGCATTCCAATCCAAGCCCAATTTTACGACCCATCATCAATCGAACATTAAACATCAACCTTGCCCCCGAAACGACAAACGTCGTCCTCATGAATTTTCACCATCAAACGCCGCCATCGGGAAGGCAGGCAAATTGCGTGTCTGGCAGCCATTCTCGGCGTAAGCAGTCCTAACGTCCAAACGTCACCATCACCGTCACCGTTGTCGTTCTTCGGGAATGGCCCCGGTAGGCTCCGACCGAAATGATCAACATCAGAATTCGACGACGGACCGTCGGACGGTCGGTCGGTCGCCGTTCAGTTTATTTTTCAGCAGGTATAGCCGGTGTTAGAATTGTAAATCACTTTCACGGTGGCTTTCGGCAGTAGGTCGGCAAAGGGCACCACGGGCACGAAAAAAAACTGTAATACATATTCAAGGACCCTACGTCAAATCATAAAGTACAGTACAGACCAGGCCAAATAGCAACCGGAAGTCCCGACCGGTGACGGAAATCTCTGATGGTTTATAAATTGAAAGTGAATATTTTATGAGGTGGCGCTCAAAGCCTACTGCCATTTTTTCGGCTTGTGCTTGATGAGCGGTTGCACACGATAGAGAATCCAATGCACACTCGATCCCAAAGCAGGCAGGCAGGGTCAGGTCAGGCAGTGCAGCGGCAGTTAGGCACCAATGGAATGAATTTTTAATGAATAATTCCCTGCCTACGGGTTGCTATGTTTTTTTCTGAAACAAATATCGTTGATTGCGACCGGGACCCCTTGTTATCGTAGACAATCAGGTAGACAATAGGATTTATGAATGAATTTGACCTAATAGCGAATGATCTAACGCACAGTGGTTGAAAACTGGACAAAAACTGATCAAAAGTCTGTATTGATTTTCGGTAGCTGTCAAGAGTTGGGGTGTCTTTGAAAAACGTTTCACAGTAGTATTTAATCATGATCAGAAAAAGTTCATTTCATTATCACTCGTGAAAAAATCACTTCCGAGATTTTCACTTCATAAAACAAACATACACAAAACTCTAAACGTCGAAGTGCACAAGTGATTTTTCGTGTCAACGAAACTTGGTGACGAATTTTTACCCACAGAAATGTCGCGCTAAAGAGATAATCGAAAGGGAAAAAAGGTCTCCGATGATATTTCCGACGACACGACCTGCCACTTGTCTATTAAAACTGTATCGCAAATCTGACTACCCCTCAGTAACTCGTAATGTCAAAACGAAATTGCTTGAAAATTTGTTAGAACTGGCAACTCGATTTGATAAATTATTGATTTCAAATATCAGAAACCTTGGATACTGTTTTCAAAGTCCTGTTCATGAATATAAACAAAACCAACTCAGACCAGTCGCGTATTTTATCACTTTGTTTGTTTTTATCTTTTTAAAGATACACAACATTACGAACACTGCTCATTTTGACTGAATTGGGATGCACAAACGAAGTTTCGGAATGAATAGAGTTTGTCAACGAGCCGCTTTTGCTAAAACAGAATCTGAAGTGAATCAGGTTAGTTACAAAGTAAAAATAATGAATTCGTTATAAACATACTTTCAATAAATATTTTGTTTTCTTCGAAATCAAAAATGCCTGCATTCTCGTCCGACACAACGAAGAAATCGTTATTAACAGCACATAATATAAAACTTTTCCGATCATCAGAGTCCACACTCGAAATTTGAATTTACAGACATATTTTAAATTATATCCAGCTCTCTGAAAATACCTCTTTCTTTAAATTGTTTGTTCATTTATTTTGGGATCCTTGGTAACAAAAGTTCATAGTAACTTAAACAGTGTTGCTTGAGAAAATTATTTTTATCATTATCAAGGGGTCACTATATTTGTGGTAACTGGCGGTAAATCGTTAACAGACAATTTTAGTGCCGATTTTCTTCGGAGTACCTGGTCATGTCGTCGATATTTCGATACTGAATTTCCACTACGCTTCAGTTGCACGTAAGGTGGTCACAATATGAACAATAATATATTTTTTACACATTACAAACAGTGATTATAGCATGAATTTAATTTACAGAAGTAACAGGAGTGCAAAATTTTGCATGCCTCGAACACACAGCAGGCGCAGCGTTTGAATTGACGTAGCGATCACCTGCGCTCCTGTTACTTCTGCGTATGATATTCAAGCCGTACCAGGTGATATTTTTTTATTTAGCTGCATAACATGCTTTGTTAATGTTTTTTTTTGTCGTCAATACGACTTACTTTACTATGGGGTGCCTTTTCAAAATTTACCCTCTGAGAGTTTTTGATCGTGAATATCTCTTGTTGTATCTAACGAATCAACATAATTTTTGCTACATGCCATCGGAAATATGATCACAATTTTATGATAAAATATTCAGTTGTGTGACATAATCTCAAATAATTCAAAATTAAACTTTTCTGAAATGTTTGGTATAAACGAGTATCAAAGAGGATAATTCATAAGGCGCGTTTGCCTTTCTCGTATTTTTAGAGCTCATAGCTCAGTGATCTGTGGAAGGATTTATATAATCTCACTACCAATAGAATCGAAATTTTTCAATTTAAGCGTGTAAAGAAAAAGCATTGAAGTACACTATTGAAAAACCTGTCTCTTTTGACCCATGTCAACACCAGCCAATCAGAACGCGTTCTGAGGAAGAGAACAAAATATCTGCTGCTGTACAACAAATCGTTCGAGAAAAATGTTCCGAACAGTGTCTAATATCGTAGTGAGTTCCACAATTTGGTCCTTCTGAAAGGCAGGAATGAATCACGTACAGCATCCGGATAGTTTATTTTTTCAATGAAATGCAAATCCGAAATGAAATAATCGACACTAAAAATCTGTATGCGGCTATTTTTATAGCCGTTAGGACCGCCTATTAGTGAAAAAGCTACAAACGAAATCAGGTAAAAACAAGCCTCTCAACAAAAATTGGATCAGTTTGGATTCTATCGCCATTGCGAGCAGATGTATTTTGTGCCGTTTGCAAAGCTAGTTTCGCTTCCGACAAGAGCGATTACGTCACAGCTGCCAGTCATTTGCATTGGCGAAAAAACAACGGTGGAGAGCATCGCACAAAATCAGGCGTTCTAATGGCTCTAAAAGTTTTCTAAAGAACTATAAGAATTTGTTGTTCGCAAATCGAAAGGAAATATCCTCAGTTTAGTGCGAATCTAGAATAGTTTGGTTAGATTTTTGCACTTTTCGCTGTGTGAAATTCACAGTAATCGAGATCAAGTGAAGCCTTCTTTGTTTTTGCGAAAAATGTGGAAAAGAGGAATGCTTGCATAATTCATACAATTGAGCAACTAATTGATATTCGGAAGTGTTAAGGAACATGTCAGTTGTTTTTGTATTCACGACATCCAGTTATGTCTCTGACATTACCCACCCGCCTTTTTATTATTGGTTTTATTATCGCTACGAGTATTATAAATTATAAATTATCACTTGCTGCTTCTATTTATGATAAAGGATCGTATCAGATCATATTTAATGTGCGAACTTTTTCCTGAATGTCATCGAGGAGAATGATCGCTGGTGAACTTTTCATAACTGATTTTTTTTGTCAATATGAAATCGGTTTCAGTGAGAATCGCGGTTGCAATAAATCAATTCTAAACTTTTCTGCTGTGATTTATTTGATCGATGATTTTTTGTCTAAGAATCTCTTCTGAAAAATTCCGAAGTAGTTTTTTTTCCGAGCAGCATTTTTGGCATTGGAAATGTCTTACTCTTCACTTCTACGGGGCCGGATTCAAATTCAGCTCAGTCATTTGTTGGCGGATTTATATAATTTAACTATCAATCGATTTGGAAACATTCAACTTAAACACGAGAGGTAACGTCGTTTCGGTACTTCAATAGTATACAATTGAAAAAATGGTTTGAATTTACCTATGTTTTTTTTCATGAGCCAATCACAGCTTGCCACAAAACGAAATCTATAAATATATGCTTTTCTTAAGTCAACCCCTGGCTGTGAGTGAGGAAGGTATTTGTTATAAATTATGTTGCATCCATTCGTTTTCTGGATAGTCATCACCTTTGACTGTGTGCGGTGTGTTGATGCCATTTGATTTAAAAAAAATTGTGTTAATTGTTTATAATAATTGAGGAAGTTCATTGCACTTTAGGTCAAGATGGAGAAATAATGGACAAAAATAATCTTTATAACTTGTATATTTTAGAAAATTGTTGACGTGTTTTTTTAAATCAGTAACCAAATTTCATAAAAGTATGCAAAATTTCTAATGAAAAAGATGCTAAACAAAATTTTGCTAAACGTTGTCGTTCTCAAAGTACAGTTTTTTTTTCAAAAAAATCTGTGGTACTTTGATTTTGTACCCTAAACGAAATATAGAAATCGATAATTTCAGAAAAAATTATTGCACTTCAGATCAAAGTGGAGAAATAATGGACAAAAAATCATGGTCTTTTAATATTAGGTGGATTTAAAAAAAAATGTTGATTTGTTTATCAATTTTCGATTTAATTTAATTTCATTTTATAGTACAATAAAGATGCTAATCGAAATTTTGCTGAAAGCTATCGTTTTTCAAAGACAACAATTTTAAAATAGGCGATTCTACTATTCAAGGAATACAGAAAATACCCCTCATTATTACCAGTTTCTGTATGTACAGGGTGTCTCACGGAAAATTTCGAATTTAAAAATGCAATAATAAAAAACGGTTATTTATGAAAAATGTTTGGTTTCAACAGGACGGTGCTACGTGCCACACAGCCAACGAAAAACCACCGACGAAAAACCACCGACGAAAAAAATCGGCAGGAAAATCTAAGTTTTTACTGATCTTTTTTTTTTGAAAACTGTCTCGTGAACGGTAGTATTCAGGAAAATTTTGATCAGCACATTTTTTTTATTCTAAAATTAGCATATTTTCATTGAATTGGGTCGAAATTTATAGTAAAAAAATATTTCAACAATTTTCAAAATCCGATTTATTTTTTGTCTATTATTTGTTTATCTAGACGTAGAGTGGCATTTATTCAATTAAAACCTACAACATGTTCGAAACTAAAACAACCCAAAATACCTTTTATGCTAAAATCGATTTTCATGTTTCATTTTAGGAACACAACAGTTGTTTTTTACAGTGTAAATTTTTTCCATAATGCACTGATAATGCTGACGACGCCAAATCAATCGGATCCACAATTTTTGAGATGTGTGTTTTATATATACTTTAAGGGATTAGATCAAAATATTATGTTTCATAAGACTATATCACTTTCTAACCATTCAATTAGGTCACACGATTATTGTTGGGCTCTATGATAGGGTCTGGGGGCTTATACGGAGGGATAGTTCATTGTGTTTAACCACATTACCGTAATAACACAACTTTTGGCTGAATTCATCTGCGAGCCACCGTTTTGCTTGTATGAAGATTGCAGTACGCACACGACCCCGTCGATAAATCAATCCATTTTTAGGCGTACAATATTGAAGTAATGCTTTCGAAACTAGCTAACTGCGGCAAATTTGCTAGTTACCGGAGAATCAAAATCAACGGCTAATTGGTATTCAATATACTCAAATGAACACGGTGTGCAGCAGATGGAAAATGGCATCAACACACCGCACACAGTCAAAGGTTACGACTATCCAGAGAACGAATGGATGCAACATAATTTATAACAAATACTTTCCTCACTCACAGCCAGGGGTTGACTAAAGAAAAGCATATATTAATAGATTTCGTTTTTTGCGATAGTTCATATTGACTAGAAGATGACATCATTATGGCAAGCTGTGATTGGCTCATGAAAACAACATAGGTCAATTCAAACCATTTTTTCAATTGTATACTATTGAAATACCGAAACGACGTTACCTCTCGTGTTTAAGTTAAAAGTTTCTGAATCGATTGATAGTTAAATTATATAAATCCGCCAACAAATGACTGAGCTGACTGAGTTTAAATCAAAATTCGAGTCTCCCCACTTTGTCCTATAGAAAATATGAGACTAGTAGGAAGCCATTATTTATCTTCAAATTGGAACCAGTTTTACTAAAATCGATAGAAAAATTTAAAACAAAAGAGATCCCAGAAATTGTGTTTTTTTTGGACAGCAAAACTATCGAAACTACCCGCTGTCTAAAATCGAAGACTGACCTAAATACCTTGAAATTATAATTTCGAGAATATGTTGATATTTGAGAAATCCAGAATAAATAAAAAAAATGAAAGAGTTTTGTCCGGCTTCCCACCACTGTGCGAGAGATAGCGAATGCGAATGCGAACACACACAAAACCACATGACGCAAAATTAACCCTTTTTAAATATTCGTTGAATCGCAAATTGCATTAAGCGAGCTGTCAATTCTGTCAAACCCCCGGGTCCGAGGTTACGAAACAAGTCGTAACCAAAACTCAAACCCACGTATGTGTGTGTGTGTGTGTGTGTGTGTGTGTGTGTGTGTGTGTGTGTGTTTATCGAACAAACCACGCATTGTAAAATATTCTACTCCTCCTACACCCGACGAGATTCCGGTCCGGGGACCGACTGTCAAGCATTCCACAATCGGACGGATAGCGAACGAATGACAATTCGAAGAGTGAAAAGAGGGTGACTTCCGAGGGCAAGCAGCAATGGCAACTTTTTCGACGCTAGATACTAAACAATTGCTATTTGGCGAACAAAATAGTATTCCGACACCTCAAGGATGCAGTGCATGACATAGTGCGGGCTCTTTCTCTCTCTCGCTCTTGCTTTGCTAACCTTGTTTCACCCCGCTCTAAACCGTTGTCAGCCAGCTTGAATGCACTTTGTGGCCGGCCGAAATAAGAACTAGGCTAGAACGTGTCCCACCCCGTTCCCCTTTCGCACTCTTCTCTCTTCAGATCCCCTGTGGGTCAGTACAAATAACGAGGGAGCCATCCGGACCGGAAATGGGGAGCCTTCGGTTCAAGTCCGCAAGTGTTGTTTCGAATTGACTCTTTTTTTTCTGCTGCTTCTTCTTCCTTCAGCAACCAATATGAGTACTGCTATTATGCTACCTCTTCTTTTAGTCCATTCCGAGATTCGCTCGCTCGCTCGCTAGCGTTTATTTTTTTTTTCATTTTATTTCGTTCAACGGCCTACTACTGCTTTTCGGTTCGCGGTTCGCAAATCATATGGCGTTTTCGTTTTTAATTTGCACTACACCGGTGCAGTGCTACAATGAGGCATGAATAAACGAACAAAACTGACGAAAACATAAACAGTAACCATTGACTACAATAAACGATTCCATTGCACAGAGCTACACCAAACTTTTGATGAGTGCTACACCAGTGGTATCGGTGCAGAAAAAGTGTAGCACTGGTGTAGTGCAATTGGCAAAAACGAACGGATTCAGTGCACCTTTCGCTACACCGGTGTAGTGCAATTTAAAAACGAAAACGACAATATATTCACTCTGTTTTTGGCTTTTGCCTACTTCCTCGCGTTCGGTTTCTTTGCAGTTTTTAAATCATTACAAGGTCGTGTTCAGTGCGCAGCTGTCAGAGTTCTGAGTGCTCTCTCTCTCTCTCTCTCTCTCTCTCTCGTTCGTGTGTTGCCGTTTTCTCTCTTCGCTTGCTCTTGCCAACATTTTCGCGCTGTATCTACTAAAGCGCACATTGATGGCGGCGGCGGCGGGACCAGGAGAGTTCCGCGAGTTCTGCACCAGTCCTGCACTTCGCTTGAATCGCGATAGGTAAGGCACATTCCAAGGTAGATCATCATCATCACCACCACCAGTAACCGCCGTCGTCTTCGTCCGGTAGAGCGCCATAGAGAGCGAAACAATACCCCAAGCCAAGATTCGGATCAGGGGGGATGAATTTTTTCCTCGTTCGTTCGTTCAAAGTAGCTCTCAGATCATTTTTAGATAATTTGATATGGATGCGGGAACCTAATAAAGGAAAAAGCATTTTCTAGGCTATTTAGAGCTCAACTCGTGGATTGAGTGTTTTTTTTTCAAAATGAGAGATGAACTTTTGCACACTAATTAATTGTTGAAGAGAATTGTACCAAAATACCTCATACCTAATTAAATTAAATCCGAAATAAAAACGATGCTTCAAATGATATTGCGAAACTGTTGTTGAAAATTTGCCGGTTCATTTTGAACCCAAATTTTCAAAGTTGCGGTGTCATTTTATTTTTGCACATGTGAACTTCGTCAGCGGAAGCCACTTTCTTCGCCTACTTTGTTTTTTTTTCAAGATTTAACTAGACTATCTTTAGAAAAGGGTCAAACTTTTTGTATCACTTTTCGAAAAGTTTCGGTCGAAAAATGACAAATACTTCAAATAAGTGTTTTTTACTAAATTAGTCAAATTTTTTAATAACAATATCGAAAAAAACAAATTCCTTATTGAGCCCTACACTGGAAAATAATCGATGGTGAAAATTTAAAGTCGATTTACAAAAAAAATAAAAAACACTACTTTTGATTTGGATGAAATTTTGTTCCATGGTAAGTAACTATGTTTTCTACCAACATTACATTGTAAAATGAAAACTTTCAGGGAAAATTTTTTTCTAGCCAAAACTTTTTTCTAGTTCAAACTAATTTTCTCTACAATCTTTTACCAAAAATCAAACTAAACTGAAGGTCTCGTTGTTATTTTTTTCCTTGAAGGAGAGGCGAATTGATGGGAAGCAGTGGTTGTCCCGGGTTGGCGGTTCAATGCATAGGGCGCTGGTCTTACAAATCAGTTGTCGTATGTTCGAGCCCCGACCTGGAAGGATTCGTAGTGTCAGTAGAATCGTAGCACCAGCCATGCAGTGGTTCTGTACACTCTGAATCGGCTGCGAAGTCTGTTGAAACAGAAGGTCAAATTCCACTACAGGAATGTGATACCAAGGCTTTGCTAGTGGTTCGCTAGTCACGCTTCCGTCCATTGGTTCTGCCTCACTGTTGTTGGCGGAATAATCGTTACTTTTTAACCAGGCGTTGAGTAAATTGTCAGCTACAGCTGGTGTACCTTGATCTATAGGGGATATTGATGGTTTCGTTGAGAAGGACGCTTCAATGTCGTTGATGTCTGTCACCGACGTACTGGGGTTATTTGAGGTTGGTGTTGATTTTTGACAATATTGACAGGTAGCCATCTGATTGTCATAGGTAACAAGTGATTTGCACGGAATATTTATATTCTGGCCGAAAATCACATAAGAAGGTATAACCTTCTCCAAGCGCATGCGCACGTACGCCATTAAGAATACCGGGGAAAAGGTCTTCCACACTTCCTTTTCGATGAAAAGAATCTCCGTACTGGGACATAATTTTGCGAAGATATGTATAACGGCCGCGTTAAGCTTAAGTGCAAAGGAGCCAAATAGAAATAAAAAAAAATAAACTGAAGGTCATGATCAGCTCTAAAAAAACCCAATTTGTGAAAATGTTCTGCCAAGTGCAGTACTTAGGTATACATTTTTTAATCGAGAATTAAATTTGGAAGGAATTTATCTCAAGCTAGGTAAATATGCTCTTCTTCAACCACAAGTCATGGCGAAACGAGGTGCAAATTTTATAAAACTTACCGGTAAATTCATCTAGTTGGCAGACCTTGTTAGTTAGTGGATATATAAATCTACGTTGGGACTACTAGTTCTCGATTTTCGCTTCCGAAAGCACCGGTAATAGTGAAGAAAACTTCAAAAAAACGAAACTCACTTCTATTTCTCAGCAATGGTTGAATCGATTTTCACAAGTCATGATTCGAATTGAAGATACTAAGAAATTTCATCCAGATCCAACTTCCTGTTCCGAAATTATAGGGCGTCCAAACTTTTAAACTGTCATACAAAATGTTGCAAAACCGGTACGCATCGGTACGTGTTGGTACGGAAGAAGAAAACACCACCGCCTTTGCGAACGAAGCACACAGCGTGCTTTGCTCAATTTTTTGTAGCGTGCAGGATTGCCACATTTAAATCTATATTAACATGGCATAACTGTTTACAAATTGAAAACGTTATGGTGGTTTATATCAAAAGAAAGTGTTTGATTTCATTCAAGTTTGAAAGAAAAAAAATTGACAGAATGTTTCTGAAAATATAAGTGATATGAAAAAGGCATCATTACACCACCACAGGTTTTTTTTTCGTAAATGGATGAACCGATAAGACGAAACATAAAGTATGTGAAAGTGATTATGTGCCCTATGCACAAAAATAGGTTAACCCCTAAAATGACCAAAACCTGAATCGGCCAGCATATGCCGAAAATCGTTTACGTTCGGCACGTCAGGTAAGACGTTGCATTTCGGTGCTAATATAATAAGTGTTCTGCAAGTAACAGAAACTTTATGTCTGCCTAGCGGTTTATGTTGAACTGCTGGGTCACATAACAGTTCAACATAAACTGTTAGGTACTGACGACTCGTAGACGAAACATAAAGTATGCGATATCAATAATTTTTGGGCTCCTTCGAGAGTAAATTTGGGCTCTGGATCGAATCCGAAGATCATGATATGACTAACATTTCAAGTTTCGGAGATATATTCGTTAAAGTGACGTATGCGACAAAATAATGTCCTCCTATCCGTATAATCATTTCAGATAGCGACCTTCCCGGATCAACCTGAACGAATTGATGTGAAAAATGTGCCCAAGTTAGTGTCAGAAATTATTCTAATAAAAAAGTAAACATATTTTTTTATGAGTCTGTATTGATTAAAAATCGGTTTTTGCCTTTCTCCATAGAGAGGTATCAGAATTGCTGGAAAAACCAACTTTCGAACGAAGCCTCGGAGACCCATAGTGCTATATATCATTCGACTCAGTTCGACAAGTTCGGAAAATGTCTGTGTGTGTGTACTTTTCGAAGATATTTCAACCGCTCAATTTTCTCAGAGATGATTGAGTCGATTTTAACAAACTTATGGTCGTTTGAAAGCTACTGTCGGGCCATTGATCAAGTTCGAAGATATGGTTCCGGAGATATGATGGTATAGGTGACGTAACCGACAAAACACGTTGTTTTTTACCGCTCTTATATACATAAGGGTGCCAATATTTTGGGATCACCTCTAATTTCGTAATGCCCTAGTGCTCGAAAGTTTAGGCAAAAGTTCCCATGCAAAATTTGAGCCAAATCGGACATGAGTAAGGGGTGCTGCCCGGCGGTTAAGGTTTGAAAATTTTCGAAAAAACACAATAGGCGCTATGAAATTACCGAAATCGAATTTTTCCATGCCGAAAGTCTTAAAGTTGCATGAAACGTTGGGATTTAGTGTTATCTTGGAAAAATGATGAGTTTTTTTAAGTTCCAGAGAGTCGAGTTTAAAAAAAAAATTTCGAGATGAAGTTAAGTAGTTACCTGATCAGATGCACATAACAAAATCATAACACAAGTATATCAACAGTTGATATGTATAACAATTTGTGTTATTTTGAGATATTTAACAAACGAAAACAGTTGAAAGTTAAATCTTATGATAACAATATAACAAAATCAGTTATGATGTTTTATTTTCATTTGCAAGACTCATGATGAAGTTCATTAATTGTAAAATTAGTTTTTCCGTTGCTTTATATCGAAATATAATGATCAGAATTTCAGTAAACTAAAAGAAAAACTCAGATCACTAAATAATTTATTCATTTAATAAAAACAATCATTCAACAATTTTGGATTGAAACGATGCTAAAAGTTAGCTGTGAAATAGTTTTTCTGTGTTCAATTTGCTATCTAATCTATTACAACTATTGTTATAAATTTCTGCTTTCGGACCTCTGTAGTTATATCAAATTCAATAATAATTGTGATATAAACGTTTCAAAATCTGTCAGGATTTTGTTACCGCTAGAGTCTTTTTTGTTTATGATTTTTGTTATTTTAACAGCTTACCAGCCAAAAATATTTCAAAATTTGTTACAAAATATTTCTGAAATAAATTATTTCAGTTGTTATAATTCTGTTGACAGTTACCATCTGATCGGGTAGTGTAAAAATTTTACATAAATCTATCGGGCTGTCGGGTTCACAGATTTTGAGAGTCGATGACCAAATGAACTTTTTTTCAGTTTTGCCGGTATTTGGTTTTCGATCCCGGAAGGTACCAAAAAATTTTTTGTGGAATGCACTACGATTTCTCTAAGATGGCTACACTGATTTTTAAAAATTTCCGATATAATGAAACTTTCGGTCCCATACAAATTGGTGAATTTTATCCGATTCCGACTTCCAATTTTGAAATTACAGGGTGATGAGTTTTCATAATTCAAACCGTCATAGAAGATGACTATTTTTTTTATCTTCGAAGTTGGGCTCAATACTATTTCAATTTATTCGTCATACTAATTCATGAATATACGAACTATTTTTGGTTATGCTGGGCTCAGAATACTTCTGTTTCTGGAAGTACCATAAATAATGACAAAAACTTTTAAGAGGAACTCACTTCTTCATCTTATGGAATGCTTAATCGATTGTGCTTGCAGTGCGCGAAATTTCAAACTGTCATTTAAAACGACAGTCGTTAAAATAATTGCATGAAAACTACAAACATCGAAAAATATTCACGCAAAAAAAAACACATGCGGATTGATAAAACAAGGTATCATCTCACTTATAGCTGGGTTGGTTAAACATATGTTTAAATTACGGAAATTACTGTGGAAATTAGTTTGTTCGCCCCATGGGCCAACCTTTCGACTTTTAAAGGTTTTAAATTTAAATTCATTGGAATATGTGAGCAAATTTTTGTTTCTGATGTAAAAATCCTGTTTCAGTTTAGGATTCTACGTCAGATCTTAATTTACGTAAAAAAATCTGCATAATACAAATAAATCTGTATCGGAATAAAAAAACCCTCTCAAAAACCCTTCACGGTAAGTTTTGGTTTGTGAAAAAGACTGAAATTATCCTCAGACAGAACAGTCTGTCAGTGTCAAAAAGGATGTCATTACGTGCTAATTCCGTAATTGTGCTGCACACAGGATCGTCAGATCGAGATTTGCCAAGCCTAGATTTGCCAGCGCCTATCGAAACAAAAGAAAAAAGGTCAACATTATGCAACATGCTTTGCTCTTCTAATATCCCTCCGCATTCGGTTCAGTCGACATAGAAAAAAAAGGAAATCCGAGCACCATCGCAAACAGTAGGCTGTGGCACACAACTCCATAGTACTTCCGTAGCGTTGGAAGTTCCTCGCCTGCTGCGCGGTTTCTCGAGCCCAAGTTTTCGATACACAAATTACCGGTCATCTATTCATGGTGCAAAAGATAGAGGTGGTGCGTATTGCATATATGTGAGTATGTGAGTACCATACCATCGAGAGCAGTACGATGGAATCGGATTTCATTGCATCCCACCACCCAGTACTTCAGAGTACTTTGGCTACTGGCGATGATGGTGATGGTGGTGGTGGTGGTGGTGGTGGTAGTAGAATACATAATATCACACTACTGGCGGTTGGCTGTTCGGTGATATAAGTAACTAGTTTGCATGAAACTTTGGCCAATCGGTAGAATAGTGCGCTCCACTGAGCTTGGTTCTATTGACACAGTTCTGGTGACTTCCTTTTGTCTCTCTTCCTCGCGCTGGTTGCCCCCCATGCCTTTCCAGATTAACCGGAATCGATTGGAATTTGCAATCGAAAATGGGTTAGCGAATTTTTTTCTTTCCAATCCGGATTCTATTGAATCAATGTCAATTGAACAGTAAAGTGACACCAAGTGAAAGTATCACCCGCTAATAGCCAGCAGCCGGCCACCGAACGAGGAAGTACCGAAGGAGGCAATAAAGCTTAAACATACACATCACGACCACCACCACCACCTCGTCCGTGTGTGTTTGATCTTCGGCGTGATTGATCCCCACCAGCATCTACTCGCCTTCTACTCGAACAACAACCGCCGCCGCCGCCGCCGTCCTGAGATGATGATAATGGCGTATCATCCGTTGAGCAAATTATGGTCACTTTGTTGAGTCTTGTTTGTGTATATTTTGTTTTTTTTTGTTGTTGCTATTTTTGAATTCTTCCTCCGTTTCGGGGTTACACCGTCGTAACTCAACCCACCACAGCAGGGTGATAATTTTTCGAGCCATTATCTGTTCTGTTTGTTGTGTCTCTGATCGCTGTCTCTTGTTTCGTTTCGTTTTTTGGGTCGCAGCAAGCGGAACCCTACGAATCACTTTGAGTGGCGATAAGCTGATAAACATACCGGACCCTGACCTGCATGCAATGATCAATGGTCAATAAACATGACTGGTGGTAAATACGCATTGTTCGGTTTGAGCTCATCATTTACCAGCCAGTTCGGCTTTGTCTTTGACGTCACCCACCTTACCTCACCTTACCTAACAGCTATAGGCCTGTGGTGTCCTTTGCTATATCAAGCATACGTGTCCACAAAACTCGGTCCATGGCTGCTCGTCGCCAGGCACTCAAGGCACGGATGCTTCTGAGATCACCCTCCACTTGATCGATCTACCTTACTCGCTGTGCTTCTCTTCTTCTTGTACCAGTCGGATTAGATTCGAGAACCATTTTCACTGGGCTGTCGTCCGACATCCTTATGACATGCCCAGCTCATCGTAGACGTCCGATTTTAGCTGTCCGTACGATGGGTGGTTCTCCTAGCAGCTGTTGCAATTCGTGATTCATACGCCGTCTCCACGTTCCGTCTTCCATCTGCACTCCGCCATAGATGGTCCTCAGTACCTATCGTTCGAAAACACTGAGGGCGCGTTGGTCCTCTGCCAGCATAGTCCAGGTCTCGTGGCCATAGAGAACAACCGGTCTAATGAGCGTTTTGTAGATGGTCAATTTCGTGCGGTTGCGTACTTTTCTCGATCGGAGGGTTTTTCTGAGTCCAAAGTACGCACGATTCCCTGCCAAAATACGTCTATGAATTTCTCTGCTGGTGACATTATCGGCGGTCACCAGTGAGCCCAAATACACGAACTCGTCAACCACCTCGATATCGTCACCGTCTATCAATACTCGTGGTGGGAGGCGTAGTGTTTCTTCTCTAGAGCCTCTTTCTCTCATGTATTTTGTTTTCGACGCATTTATGGCCAGTCCGATACGCCTAGCTTCAGTTTATCCGGGACACAGTATTCGTGCATTATCTGCCATAGCTGTTCTCGATCGATTGTGTCGTATGCCGCTTTGAAGTCGATGAATAGGTGATGCGTGGGTACGTTGTATTCACGACACTTCTGGAGTACTTGTCTTATCGCGAATATGTGATCCGTAGTGGCGCGGGTTCCAGTAAATCCCGCGTCGTACGGCCCTACGAATTCCTTAGCTATTGGTGATAGACGACGGCAAAGGATTTGAGAGAGTACCTTGTAGGCGGCGTTGAGCAATGACGTCACACACCGGCATTTTAAATGTTCGAGTCCCAACCGTTAACCAGGTAAGTGCATGAAATGAAATATCAGACAATTCTTAGATAAGTTTAAGACAGTTTTGAGATAATTTCGGAACCGTTTTTGAGACAATTTTGAGACAAATTTTAGACAGTTTTGAGAACATTCTAAGAAACAATCTTGAAGCCATTTTCAGGAAAGTTTAGAGGCAATTTAAAACAATTTGAAAACATGTACTTTGGGATGTGCACTGATTATATCAGATATAACAGTTCGTTGTAAGTGAAAACTAAAGATTGAGGAACTGATATTCGCTTGTGTTTGGATTTTGGATGGGATTTTTTATTAAACTTATTTCATATCATCGATACTTTAGAACAAATCCGCGCGCAGCACGTTGAGCAAATCTGTCAATAATGAGGCAGCCAAGAATGCCCGATCATTTTTTTAAATCTGTGTTGGAACCAAAAATTAGTCTGGGCAAAAAAAAACAAAGAGTCCCGTCATTTTTAAACGCTTTGTAGGACTCTTCGTTTTTCCTAGTAATTTAAAGATTTTTAGGGACTCATTGTCAGAAGTCTGTGAAAATTTTATTGTCATTTTTGAAATCAGCGCAGCATATTCAGAAACTGTGAAACTCAGATTAATCTGTGAACCTTCTTCTCTCTAGAGACAGCAACTTATTTTCAACTACCATAAGCATAAGCCACTGAAGCCTCTGCTGGAGGTGTGCATAAAAGTTCTCACAGAGCCAAACGTGACAGAGAGAGAGAGAGAGAGAGAAAGCAACATATCTCAAAGCTGAGCTGAAAATTCCCTCTCTTCTGGAATCTGTGCAATAACTCATGTGCACAGAAAAGACACTAATACTGTGACGAGACATACATGAAATTTTTAGTTGGATGTATATGAGATAAAGACTGTCCCAGAAAGTATGGACGCACTTTGATTTCGCTGTAAATAATTCCGTACAGACTTCTTGGCGACAAGTTTTGACACTTTTTCCAAACTTTTTAGAACTGTTGAATGCTTTCGGCTGCCGAGACATGTTTCCTAAGATGTGCCTTCGTTAATGCCCAAAATTCCTCAATTGGTCGAAGTTGTGGGCAATTTGATGGATTCATGTCTTTTGGGACGAAAGTGACATTTTTGGTAGTATACCATTCTACTGTTGATTTCGAGTAGTGGCAAGAAGCAAGATCTCGCCAGAAGACAACAGGATTCTTGTGGCTTCGAATCATGGGTAGAAGTCGTTTTTGTAAACATTCCTTGATGTATATTTCACTGTTCATTGAAACAGTGGTGATGAAGGGTTTCGAAATCTTACCGCAGCTACAAATTGCTTGCCAGACCATAGCTTTCTTACCAAATTTTTCGACTTCAATCGATGTCTCGGACTGGTTTAACACTTGCCCTTCTCGCACCGTATAATATTGTAGTCCCGGTAAGGATTTGTAATCGAGTTTCACGTAGGTTTCGTTGTCCATGATTATGCAGTTCAAATTTCCAGCAAGAATCGTATAGTACAGCTTTCGAAACCTCGGCCTGATCGATGCTTCCTGTTTCGGACTACGTTTTGGTTGTTGCTGCTTCTTATAGGTTCGAAGATTCAAACGTTCTTTAGCTCGAAGAACATTTGACTTCGAAGTGCCCACTTTGTTGGCCACATCCCGAATTGAAACCTCCTTCTTTTGCTCGAACGCCTTCAGTATACGTTTATCCAACTGAGGGTTAGCAGGACCTTTTTTTCGACCCGTTTTCGGTTTATCCTCAAAGGTGTTATCCTCACCGAACTTCCTGATTGCATTTCGCACGGCTTTTTCACTTACTCCTTCCATTTTTGCTATCTTTCTCAGTGACAGTCCGCATTATGTGCACCATTTGTACACAATTTTTCGACGTTGTTCTGCTAAAAGTCCACGCATTTCGAAACAAACTAATGAAAACGAATAAACAACTGCACAAGTGGTTAGAGAAGAGTATAAACAACAGCACGCAGCCATAAAAATTGACAGATTCTGAACCTTTGCGAAATGACAGCGGTTTTTGGTTGCGTCCATACTTTTTGGGACAGTCTTTAAGTGCAAAAGGCAAAGTTTTCGAGTTCGTTTGGCTTTCATCGAATAAGTAGTCTACACAATAATGGATATACAGTTGATTTATTCAATTTGACCGGTTGTACAGTGCACGAGATGCACATAAGAAAGAGATGCCACCGATAAAAATAAGTTTAAACAAATTTTAAATATTATGAAACTGTTTTGAAATTGCCATGAAATTTGTCTGAGAATTGTATTTTTTTCTAAATAGTCAATTTTAACATTTTTTTACACAAGTTTGAAAAAAATCTTTTGGTATCTTTGAGGCAATTTTTCAAACAGTTTTAGAACAAAACAAAATTTATTGAAACATTTGGAAATAACATTGAGTTAATTTGAAGACAAATTTGTTTAGAAAAAGTTTAAGACAATTCTGAATTAAGTTTGGAACAATTTTGAACCATTTTTTCAGTTAATTTAGAGAGAAATTTCAGACAATTTCACTCTAGTTCTGAGACAATTCCAAACTAATTTCATAATATTGTTGAAACAATTTCTAAACAAAGTTGAAACAAATTTTAAGACAAAATTGAAACAATTTTTGAGACAATTTTGAGACAAATTTCGGATTTTTTCAGTTTTGAAGCAATTGTAAGACAATTTAGGACGATTTTACAGTTTCAAACTAGTCTCAAGGTATTTTAGAATATGTTTTCATATTGCCATAAAATTGTCCGAAATTTGTCTCCAAATTCTCTTAAAATTGTTTCCAATTTGTCAATTGGGAGATCTTTTTTGATAATTTTGAAACATTTGTAAGACAATTTTCAAACATTTTATGACAAATCACACACAATTTTGAAACAAAAATGAGACAATTTTCATCTATTTTTTCTGTATCTTTAAACTTCCATAAAATTGTTTGAAAATTGTCTACAATATTCTATAAAAATTATTTCAAAATTGTCAATTGTGAGAACTTTTTAGACAATTTTGAACCAATTTCAAGCCAATTGAGAGACCAATTTGAAAAATGTTTGAAACAAATCAAATATAATAGTTCGAAAATCAATTTCAGTCAATTTAAGGACAAACATGAAACAAATGTTACGTAATTTTTTAGACCATTTTGAGCCAAATTTTTTAAGTCAATTTTGGAACAATTGTTGAAACGATTTCGTGAAAAATTTCAAAATTTTTTTGACAGTTTTGAAACAATTGTAATTTTACAAACTTAAGAGACTGTTTTAAATTAGTCGAAAGATATTTTAAAATTGTTAAAAATTTGTCCGAAATGTGTCTTAAATTTTTCTAAAAATTATTTCTAACTTGTCAATTGTGAGATACTTTTAGACAATTTTGAAACAATTTTACAAACAATTTAAAATATAATATTTCAGACAATTTTTAGACCGTTTTTGAGAAAATTTGAAACAATTTTGAGACAAATTTCGAATTAGGTTTGTTTTAAGATAATTTAACGACAATTTGGAAGCAATTTTATACGAATTTTGCGAAAATTTCGAAACAATTTTTTTGGGAGACTACTTTAAGACAGTTTTCAGACGAGTTCAAACCAGTTTTAAAATCTTCTTGAAACAGTTGTAGGACAATTTAGTATATTTTTAGCCACGTTTAAAACAATTTTGACACAAATTTCAAAATAATTTTGCTTAAAAATTACCTCTAAAGTTTCTGAAAATTGTTTCTAATTTGTCAATTGTGAGATCTTCTTGGACAATTTTGAAACAATTTTAAGTTAGAGACAATTTTACAAACAGTTTCAAATATATTTAGAAAATTTTCAGACAAATAGAAAAAAATTAGAACTTTTAGAGACAAATTTTAAATAATTTCAAGACAATTTTCAAACAAATTTTGAACAATTTCTAGACAAACCACGAAGATAATTTTAAAAGTTTGTTGTGAGATAATTTAACGACAATTTGGAAGCAATTTAAAACAAATTTTGCGACAGTTTTGAGACAATTTTGAATCAATGTGGGAGACAATTTTGAGACGAGCCCAAACCAATTTTAAAATTTTCTTGAAACAGTTGTAGGACAGAGTTTTGAAAAGATTTTAAGAAAATTTTGAAGTCAAATTTCAAACTAGTTTAACTTTAAAATTGTTTGGAAATTTTTAAAAAAATTATTTCAAAATTGTCAATTGAAAATGATATTTATATTTATATGATAAATATTTTTTCAAGTCAATTTCAATTTGTTTATGTCGTTTTGTCTACGATTTTGGAACAAATTATAATGAATAATTTTGAAATAGTTTTTGAGACAATTTCGGGACATTTTCATAAACTATTTTGAAACAATATATGAATAGGTTTTAGATTTTTTTCAGTCAAATTTGAGATTATTTGCGGACACTTTTGAAAATTTGAACAAATTGTAGGACAATTTTGGGAGAATTTGGAACCAGTTATGAAATAATTTTCGAACAAAATTTGGAGATAAATTTAGGACATTTTCAAGATGGTTTTAGGACAATTTTGAAAGAAGTGAAAAAAATCAACACACTTTTGAGTCAATATTAAATCAATTGTGAGACAATTTCTACCAATTTTTAGATAGTTTTGAACGATTTACAGATCATTTTAAAACTTTAATTTTGAGACAGTTTCACGAAAACTTTGAAACAACTTTAAGTCAGTTTTGAGACAATTTTGAATTCAAAAAATTAAAAAAAAAATGAGAAAAAGTTAACAATTATGAATCAAATTTGAAACATTTTGAGATAATTTTAGGCCAGTTTTAACATACTTTTAGGACACATTTGGAACAATTCCGAATCGGTAAATAATGAACATTTAAGGAATTAGCTAACGAATTGAACAAAATGCATTCATTTTTTCCCGGTTTTATCGTTGTTTCGTCTTCGACAGGTCAACGCATAGTCGTACAAGTTGAACTGCGATTGCCACACACTCTTTTTTTTCTGTGTAAAGTTTATTTCATATAAGAACTAAATCAAACATGAAAACCGGGTAGAACGGAAAAAGGTTTGCCATCGGTAACAATCGATAATCGGAGAAAAGTCGAAAATCGGTAACCGGGCAACGATTTTTCACTCCCATCAGGCAGCACAGCACTTCGGAAACGGTGGCCTTTTAGGGTCAGAGTGAAAAGCGAAAGGTTCTACGTTTTTTTTTCGGATGAAGTAGGCTGCGACGACACACCGAAAGGTTGATTAGTTTCAATAGATTAATCGCATCGTTTTATGCGCGGCGGTTTACGACAACGACGGCGACGACAAAAACGGAACACAAAGAAGCAAACTACTGATAACAAACCGTTCACACACGGACGCACGCACACACTGACATTGCATACATACGAGTGTAAGTACACGGAACGACCGAAATCAGCATTTTCGCGAAAAATTTAGTTGATTTGCTGATTTTAGTTAGTTATTTTTTGAGACAACTAAAAAAATCTTACTTTTGCTGATTTAGATTTTCTATTCTCATTCCCTTAATAATAATAAAATATTTGTTGAAATGACTATTTTTTTTAGTTGAATTCACAAATTAAACGTACTGTCATTTCTTAGCTAAGGCACACTTCATATCCAGTCAACTAATTTTTTAGTTGAATCAAAGAAATATAATGTTGTTTTCAACCAATATGAATGGTTGAATTGGCTTCTGCAATCTGCAGCTATATGGCGCCCTGTCACCGAAACGGTAACACCTTAATGACTACTAGCCACTAGATGGCACACTACTGCCGAAAAAAACTCAGACGCGGTTGTCTTTTCTATATTGGCAGGTATAAATACGATGTTGTGTTGGAGAAAAAGACATAAACGAAACGTAAACATCTTTTTGAATTTTTTTTCTTCTAAATCACTGTTTCTTCATTCTCACTGAAAACTTTGAGCACTCGGAAAACAAAAACCGAATACAAATAGTACACCGGACGGCGCAGCTCGGAAGGTTTGAAGATACAAAAAACCTTCATCACAATTAGAGTGAAACATTCGAAATTCACATCACTGTTCCGCGTAAAAACATTATTACGCACAATCGCTTCAAGTGCGCACAAATTCTGAATAAATACACTTTCCACTAACAGTTTACGTCATTTTTACATATCGGTTTAGAAAATTATATAGGGATATATCGTAACACATGCGAAAAACATCTAAACAATTTGCGAGCAGTTTCAACAAGACTGTCCCTTTTAGCTTTTTAATGGATTGTTTTGCTTTGACACTGCTGTCCTTCAGTAATGACGGTGATAGATAAATAGAATCAAAGTTTCTGATTTTAATAACGAAATTAGTTGTCAATGAGAATTTCGTGTTGGATTGAAATATTGCTGGTTTGTGTCCAGAATATTCGCCAACTAAACACATTCTCTAAAAATAAGAGTTTTTTTCAGCACAGTAAATTCTACATTTTAACTAATTTTATAGTTATTTTGGAAATTTTGTTGTTAGAATCAACTAATTCAAAAGCAGTAATACGAATTAGGCGCAGAGCTAATTTCGGTCGTTCCGTGTAAATAAACGTTATCGGCATGGCATGCTAGATCGTGTGTAGGGGCGTGTGTTGGTGATCACATTTGCATACGAGCGGCGGGGCTGACGGACGACGGCTTATCACATTCGGTTATTGTTTTTATTGTGGTTTTTTGAAATAAAATTTCACGATCATTCGCCTTTGCACACACACACACGCACACAGTTTGATAGTGATAAAGTGATATAATGATGGAACAAACAATGAGGGTCCGTTTTTTTTCCTGTTTTTCAGTGTAAAGCTTCCATTGCGGTGCGGTGGCGAATGAATGGATTTGGAGTTCCGCCGAACTAATAACCTAGTGCTTTCATCAGTCGGTGTAAGCTCGATGAAACCGATGAATTTCAGGTAGCGAGAACGATAACATTGCTTATTGCGGCACGTCAGGGATGAGATGATGGTGAATGAAGAATTGAACGGGGTTTGGTATGATTGATTGATTTTTGGTCAGATGGGCATGCATATTGCTTGGAGGGGGGGCATGATGTCGTAATGGTTGTTGGGGTGGAGGGGACTCTAGGACCAGGATAGAGCTAGAAATGTACCGTGATGAAACTTACCGTTGGTGCTGAAGTGCGACCGTTTGGAAGTGCCATCATCCGTACCGTCATCCAGTGGTCGTTTCCTGGAATCCCCCAGTTCGGGACTCGGACAGGTCGTATCCATAGCGGCGTCCGCTGCCATGCTTTGTACACAATCTCCGAGGGAATACACTTTGACGGCTTTCGGTTGGACCCCGGTTTGAAAACAAAATGGACTGTTGTTTAGGATTTGTGATCCCCGCGAGAGTGGATGTGTTTTGCACTAGGGTTTTCTTTCCTCCCACTGCTGCTACTGCTGCTGCTGCTGGTGTAGTCTCGGAAAATCCTGTCTAGAGGACCGTCGTCGAAACCCGATAGCGTGAGTAGTTGGGTGTCCACTCTCTCTCTCACTGTACTACTGCTGTTGCTCTGTGATGTATCTGTGTGTGCGTGTATGTTGTGTATGCTGCGTGCGTTCTCTCACGAGTTGTTTCACCTAATCTGACGTTCGCGCTCTCCTGCTCTCTCATCCGTTAGCTCGGTTCTCACTTTTTTTTGACGTTTAGCTCGAGACAATTCCCGAGCTCCGGGCTCTGCGCGAGGAAAATTGATTTCACTGAATTTTCGCACAAAGTTTAAGGCTGCATCAAATTTGCACTTGCCACCATATCACCATGACTCGCCGTATCAAGATGTACTCGTACACAGCTTGGAATGCCACTTTTTTCTCTCTCTAGTGTTTCACTTATTCAGTCAACCTTTTTCGGCCCTGATTTCTGGCCCCGGGGAGGTCTTCCTTCAGCTGACTTACACGGTGCGGGTACAGAATACTTCCACGGTCAGCCACTAAATCACCAAAATCCACTTTTCTGCTGCGAAGCCTCTCTTCACTTTTTTTACTTCTTCGCACTTTAAATTTTATCACATGCGAGCGCCAGACGCGACACCTATTGCGCAAGTGCACCGTTCAAACATTCACACATCCAGAGACGAACGCCGCGAGCCGTCGATGATACTTTACTCTCGGTCGCTCTCGGGTTTTTATTTCTGTTATTTTTCTACCTCGGACTCTTGTTTGCTCCACTTCTTTGGTTATTTTTTTCCCTACTTTTCTACCTTCAAACGTCGGTCCTTTGATATTTCACACCACACGAAATCTGACCGCTTTTGGGGGGCGCTCGCGAATAACGATGTGTGTGAAGCAACAGCAATGAGAGCACTGACTGACTGAGAACAAACCACTGACTACTGGCTGGCTGGCTGGCCGACCGAGGGAGGCCCATTCAAATTCAGCTCCGGTCGCTCATCGCCAACACGAAGTTGTTGCTTTTTTTTGCTGTTCCCGAACCAAAACCGAACGCGTGTCGGAAAGGAAAACACGTTTCTGTTCTGCTGATCGCCGGACGGACTTGTCCGACCGCTTTCACTCACACACCGCTGGCGAATAGCAGCCCTTAAACATGACAATATTATTGTCAATCCAAAGTATTGTCAATACCGTCAATCCAATTGGCTTGGTAACTTGAGTCCGCGTTTTTCGAAGCGTTTGGAGCTTTAAATATTGCAACTGAATATAGTAACATTGAGAGAAACGGTCATTGTACATATTTAACTGTTTCCTCTCTGGAGAGAAAGTATTGTAGGATTGATGAGCAGGTTTGATTTTTTGACAATATTTTCGTCAATCCAATGAAGTTTCCATTACACGATCAAAAGTATTGTCAATACTCCTTGTATTGACAATAATATTGTCTCGTGTAAGGGCAGCTAATCGCGTAGCACAACGTCGTGATTAGGCAATTGCACACTGCTGACTCTTTTACCCGTGCCTTTCAAGATGAGCTCACTTGCTCTTTCCCGCATCCGTCATCCAGTCCAGTCCGCTTAATTGATTCCAACACACATTCCATCCAGTGGTATTTATTTTTCTCTTAAAACACACTATTCTAAACTCTTCCCTAATTAACGATTTGCACAAACAGAAAATTTCGCGCCTACACTCTGGATTACTCGAATGCTCAACTAGTAATTCAAAACTTTCCCGTCGCAATTCCCTGCAAAATGACTAAAAGCATGCAGTTCAAGTGACAACTATGTGACGGATCGAATGACAATAATGAATTTTGAATGTGTTGCACTCAGTCAAACTCGCACGCACACACACCCATAGCAAAACGCTTCTCATTCAATGAATCACGGAACACAACACATAGCACGTCTATACTGAGTGCGAGAATGAGTGACTCATCGGATTCCAAACGAACTCGGTTTGACCAGGCAAGCGAAGGAATGTTTCCGCCGGAGGGAGCTCACTCAGCCTTGATTAGAGTAGAGCTACCACAGCAGACAGTGGGAGAAAGAGAGAGAGAGCTATATTTGGGTGCTTTGAATTTTTGCTGCCTGTGAGCGAAAATGAGAGGAGAAGGAAAAAACATTGGGCTTGAATCGCTATCCTCTCGGGCCAAAATAATGAGGTAGATAATTAATGTACAGTCTCGTTCGATCATGTCATACGATGGTAAATTGGGTAAACTGTTTACAATTTCAAAATAAAGATTCTATACTCTATGACACATTATTCTGACAATAATAAATAAGCGTCCTAGACTGTTTAGAGCAGCTGACTGAAAACAATTCATCAAATCGAGCGGATTGACAATGGCAATAGATTGTTAAAATTCCTAATCCAATAAAAAAAGAAACAATTCAATACACCTAGTAGTATGACGATGCATTTCTTTTATTAGTCATACTCTCACAAATATTACTATAGCATTTTTCAAATGCTTTCCAATGAATTTTGAATAAAAACAAGAAAGTTTGTTCGGGCATAAGCTGTCATAACCTAAAATAACCTAAAAATTGAATCAGATTTTGTGCAATTCATATGAAATTCATCGCTCTAAATGATGGTTTGGCATTTTGAACACACTTCATCCTGTAGTTCTGGAACCGGAAGCAGAAAAACAGTATATGGGCGATCTAACGTTGTATTTCACAGCTAAAGACGTAGGGGAGACCGGGGCTAGTCCGGACAGCTTAAATGTCTTCTGAGCCGGCAATTATTTCGATCCATGGGTTGAATTTTTAAATGTGCTTTCATGAGACAGACAGACGTCAGTAAGTTAAATGATGCTGAGTTAATTCAGTTTCGTGTTAAAAATCTTACTGATTTATTGTTTATATTTTCTTATTATTGGGCTTAACCGGACAAAAAAAGTGGAGCTCAACCGGGCACATAATTTTCAACATGAAATTCTTAACGGACTCTAAAGTCATCAATTATTTGGTACTCCAGGGTGTGAAGTTTCAAGACAATACCTATATATTCCAAGCGAGCAGCCTCACGCAAGGTTGAAACCAACACACAATCCATTCAAACACGATTTCATTTCTTTTGCACTCATTAAGTTATCATAAGATTTAGCGCCATACTGTTCTTCATTTTTTTGTGAAACTTTATAATCCGGTTTTGCCTCATAGAGAGTCCGGTTTGTTCCCACGGTTCCTAAATATAGGATTTTTTGTTGGTCACTTCATCGCGAAAAATTAATGCATGTTTTTCTAAGCCAAAAATTGGTAATGGAAGCTGACGGTTGATGCCACACAACGGTATAGATAAATTGAGTAAAAACATAGGTCTAATGTGTGCTTTTTTCAATTTCCAAAAAGCGTCCCGTTTCGCCCGATAGAGTCCGGTTTAACCTCGCAGTTCTTGATTTTTTTACATTTAAGGTTGGTCACTTCATCGCGACTTTTTACGTAAACTAATGCATATTTTTCAAATGCACAAGTGTCCGGCTTAGCCCCAGTCTCCTCTACGTGTGCGAGGATAGTGATTGCTAGCTTATCTGTCCAAATGCAAGGCAAAGCCAATTTCCACTTGTAAAATCGTTTATAAATTATTTACATCACCATTTATTCAAGCGAAAAGTTAATTTTCATATTCGAAAAATCAGAAAATATTATGTAGATCGTTTTCAAATGATTTTATTCGTTGCGTACATTATGAAATGTCACTTAAATGATCGTACAGACGCGCAAAACTTAACCAAATATGTGATATTTTGATGAAAAATGGCATTTTACCGCCTTTTGATATATTCCTGTAGTGTTCAAAACAACCTCAAATGAACCGAAACAAATGCCGGATCTCGATATTGGTCAACATATCATCTTATAAAATTAAACATAATCACACGAAACAAAAGAAAATTAATTTGCTTGCATTTTCAAATGAACAGTTCTTGTAACAAAATTGGTTCAACCATCTCTGAGAAAATCAAGTGCACATTTTTTGGCTCTTTTTTTCGCAAAAATCACCCTGTGATTCCGGAATCGGAAGTCTGAAACGGATAAAAATCAATAGCGTTCTATGGGACCACACCCAAGTAACAAATCGAATGCCTTATGGTTCTGATTGAAAATTTATAAGAGTTTTATAATTGATTCTGCAATCATTAACACTTTTATGACAACTGTAAGAAGTGCCTCTTTTGACAAATGACATAATCGATTTGAAAACATTCTTCCCCGACTACCAACTGAAGTATAAATAAAACAACTTGTTCTAAAATTAAACCATGCATACCCCCCTAATGTTGCCTTTAAAGCATTATTGATGTTGTTTTTCATTGAAAACACTTGTGGAGTGAGTGCACGATTTGGGCACTTTTCGTGCAGTTGAGCATTCGAAACAGGTGCACGGTGTTTCATTGATTTGCACCGCACGACAAAAATGCACTCTCGGGGCATTTGCATTTGCAAACGATTTCAAAGTTTGGTGGATGTGAAGTTATTTAGGTTTATTTTGCACTGAAACAAAACGTTTAACAATATATTGAAGCTTTTGTATTGGGGTATTTTCTTTGACTGAAAGTATAAAAAGAAATTACAAAGAAGAATTTGTTTTGCCTTTCTCATATAGAAAGGTTATGCAATCACTGTGAAAACCGACTTTTGAACCGTCAGTCGAGTGTCATATACCATTCGACTCAGTTCGTCGAGTACGCAAAATGTCTGTGTGTGTATGTGTGTATGTAACGTTTTTTTGCACTAACTTTTCTCGGAGATGGCTGAACCGATTTTCACAAACTTAGATTCAAATGAATGGTCTTGTGGTCCCATACAAAATTCCTGAATATTATTTGAATCTGACTTCCGGTTCCGGAGTTATGGGGTAAAATGTGCAAAAAAATGAAAATATGTTTTTTAGCTTTTCTCATAGATGGCGCAACCGATTTTCATAAACTTAGGTTCAAATGAAAGGTCCCATACGTAATTTCTGAATTTCATCTGGATTCGACTTCCTTAATGTTGCCTCTAAAGCATTATTGATGTTGTTTTTCATTGAAAACACTTGTGGAGTGAGTGCACGATTTGGGCACTTTTCGTGCAGTTGAGCATTCGAAACAGGTGCACGGTGTTTCATTGATTTGCACCGCACGACAAAAATGCACTCTCGGGGCAACTATTTTGCATCCGTTTTATGTTTATGAGCATGTAAATCGTGTTTTCTTGTGTTATTTATAAAGTTATCTTATATTAAGGCTGTTAGTTTTTGTCGATTAGTTAAATTTATCTAAAACTGCGAACGATTTCAAAGTTTGGTGGATGTGAAGTTATTTAGGTTTATTTTGCACCGAAACAAAACGTTTAACAATATATTGGAGCTTTCTGTTGGGGTATTTTCTTTGACTGAAAGTATAAAAAGAAATTACAAAGAAGAATTTGTTTTTTAAGATTTGATATTGGTATTTTTGCAAAATGTTTTTCAGTATCGGAAAATAACTATCGAATTGTCAAAAATAACCATGCTTTCAAACAGCATTGTTTTTGACAACGACAAAATAACTGCTCCACTGTCAAATTTTAATTGGATGTTGCAATATTTGAAGAAATGGTAAACAAGCCTGCGGAGCTCAAGCCATAGCTAATGCAAGATTAAATCAATGCCTGACTAAAAACTCTTAAAAAATCGCTTAAAACTAAATTCCACATAATTAGTATGCCAAAAATTCCTTCGATTGCGCATATCTCGGTTGATTTTTTAAATGGCCGTAAGAACAAGTGACAGTTTCTCTTTGTATACTTTCTCTATCGATTGTTTTGACGTGAGTATGAAGGTTTTGTTGTATTTTAAAATTCTGTATGGAAGTCGAGTGTTTCAGGTATCATTTTATACAAAAAATGGAGTGATAATTGTTGAAATCGCTTGGTAATTAATGGGAAGGAAAGTAAACAAAGAGAAACTGTTATTTGCCCTTACGGCCTTTTGAAAAATCAAACGAGATTTATGGTCAGTCATTCTGGGAGGTCATTTGTTCGACCACAAGGTTAAAACCTCTATAATCTGTAAAAAAAAGTGCACAAGAATCCAGAAAGCTTGCGAAAAGGGCACCGGCTACAGCCCTGCACTCGGCCCAGAGACAGTGCAAGGAGCTCGATTCCCGTCATAAAGATTTTACGCAACCTTTCTCACAGGCGACATTCGTCGATGACGTCAATGAACAAATACGCCAACTTCGGCTCTCTTCCATTATCAAATTTTCCCTTTTGCCACTTGGCAGGATGTCTCGTGCGGATGTTGGTGAGCTCTCACGGTCCAACTTTCTCTCCGAGTGCCTGATGATGAGCTCAATGAGCTAATGTAGAGAGTTCGGTTTATGCTGGTATGGGACACTCACGCCGGCACTCAACTTCGAGTGTTAGTAGAATGTGTGACAGTTTCATTTTCTTTCAGGCTTCAGATTGAAACACAATTATGATACTGCGCCTGCTATAATTGATACGGGTCCCAGTGTTTGCTATGTTCTGCTCGAGGGGAGTGACATGTGGTTCCAATATGGGCACCTTTCAATCATTGAATTGAGACATCATTTTCGAAAGGTTGCTTTGCTTACTTTCTTCTTCGAGAATTGTAGAATTCAATGGTCTCACGTCCAAGTGAGAATATTCGTTTGTTTATTTTGACGTGAGACTATTTTTTCATAAATCAAATCATGATTTAAACGCTTCAGGTTAGTAATTTAGTTAGTTTGTCTAAACTAATGATTTCAACTACATTTAGTACTGTTTCAATGAGTGCTTCAAATTTAACATTTCGACTGAACCGTAAAACCGCTGTCAATTTCTTAACGCAGATACAGCTTGCTGAAGATCGACCTGATTCCCATGCAGGTGTGTTATTTTTATATTGTCAGCTAAATATCACCCAGTTTGGCAGAGGCCAACCGATCATGCCAAGAGACGCAAACACCCCATATGCGGGTTTTCACTGTTAGATAAGTGGTTCATGGTTTCATATGGCCTCCAACCAGTCATTGCGTACCTTATACCCGGTTGGTATTCGTTCGTTCACTAGTTGTGCGCTCAAGTGTTTTAAGTTTTGCTCGGCTTTACTACATACACTTCCCATAATTTTCGATTGGTACTTCGTACGGAGGTTTTCGGTTGAGCTTACTCCGTATGTTGCATAAGTCTACCGTTGACTTTGAAATCACTTCGGCAACTATTTGCTAATAACCCTTCTGCTACTCACGATAGCCGAATTGAGATGATTTTTAACTGAAGCCTACCAAGACAGGACTTTAACTAAGCAGACGACTTTGTTATAGACTCTATCATATACTTCACAAGTCCTGATGAGCACAATCTTCGATTTGTTGTCTCAAAAATTCACTTTGCATAATTTGTGTTTCCAAAATTGATCCATATTGTCTTTTGAAAAGGGCTAAAGGGGTCTTACAAAAAGTGTTATACGAGTGATTTTCACAAAATCAGTCAATTTTTCCAATAAAAACCCGGAAAAAATCCGTATCGAGTCCTACACTGACAAAAAAACCGGTTTTTAAAATTTACCAAACAAAACCATTGTTGATTTTGATAACATTTTGTTCCAAGATTGGTGATAAGGTTCCCTACCAACCGATCATACACTGAAAGATGGACACATTCAAGGAAAAAAATATTCAAACAAAAACTATTTGTTGCTCAAACTGTGTTTTTTCAGTGTTTTTATATTAAAATCGAAAAATTTCGCCAAATTCCCTATTGATAGTTGCCCGATATTTAGAGAAAGCATCAGTGCTGGGCTTAGAAAAACTTTCTGCCCCTAAAAACTCCATTTTACAATATATGGAGGGTTGGCAGGGAGCATAATTTCGATGTTGGGACGAAATTTCATTCAAATAAAGAATGGTATTAATTTTTAATTTTTAACATCGATTTTTTCAGTGTAAAAAAATCGATTAGTAATTTTTTCAGTATTTTCATTCAAGAATTAGACTTATTTTGAGAACATCTTCAGAACTCTAATTATTTGCAAAAATTGGCAAAAATGTCTAGTCCTATCTCAAAAGATAGAATCAATTTTGAAAACATAATGTGAGCAACGTGGCTTTTTGTGATAAAGTCTTAATGTATTGTAAGGCGGGAGGTTTTGGGATGATATTGACTTCCAGTTTAGTTAAGTTTTCAATTAAAAGGCAGTGTAAAATTTTATTAATAAAACAAAAATATTTTTTTGTTAATTGAATTTAATTTTTTCAAGTCAATTAGATATGGAAATTTTTCATTATTTTTATTGGAAAATTCGACTGATTTTGTAAAACCCACTAGTATAATACTTTTTTGAAGGCGACTGTTCAAGGGCTGAGGTCAGTGTGTTTTAGGGTGTTTTAGAGGGCTATTTTCACGATTCAAATCTGATTTTCTCAGAAACTGTGACGAATATAAAAAAACGCAACTGACAATCTCTTAGAAAATTAGTTTAGATTATTCTGTGAAAATTTCAGAATGATTAATTGACTCTAGCGGTCGGGAAAGTATTTCTTTCTGAGGGAACATAGCTGAAAACGCCGTCTTTTTCAACTTGTTCATTGAATATCTCGCCTTCAAAAGCATGGCTCTAAAATCTATCCCGACAATGTCTAGATAATTTAATTTAGATGCCAAACAAGCGGTAGCTTTATTGGATTTTATGTGATGTAGTCAAACTTGTAACCGAAAATATCAAAACTTTCTTGGCCACCCGGCTACATCGAGAGTCATTTTGCACATTTGCGAGAGAGCATGGAGGGAAATGTAATACGCAGAGCGAGCCACATAAGGGGTTAAACAAGTTTAGCCCTTTTTAAAAGGCAGTTCAGATCAATTGTGGGAAAACAAAGTATGCAATGTTAATTTTTAGGGCAAAGTCTACATCCCCAGAAAGCTTTATTCAAATCTGAGAAAGTTCTGCCAACTGCGAATATGATTTAGCGCGGAATTTGTCGTATTCAAGTCAATTATAAAATGAATAATTTACAACAAACAACTTTATCCAAAAAAAAATTCAAGTAATTATATACATATTTCCATGCGTATGGAAAATAATCATCATGTTCTGATACTCCCTCCGAAAAAAATTTCTGTGTACGCGCCTGGTCTCTACCATTTGTCCGTTTCATTTCTTAACTCTCTGTCGATTTTTCATTAGGGCGTATAAGCAAGTCACAGTTTCTCTTTGTTTACTTTCTCTTATATTAATTACCAAGCGGTTTCCATGTTTATCATCCAACTCTTTGCATTAAATAATGATACCGGAAACTTTCGACTTTCAAACAGAGTAGTGAAATCAAAGAAAATCTTTTTAATCACATCACAATAATCGAAAGAGAGAGAGAGAGAGTGATTAAAGAGAAACTGTCACTTGCTTATACGCCCTAATGAAAAATCAACCGAGAACTCTTTTCACCTACATTGAACAGAACTCAAAATTGAGTGACACACCACTCAAATTCATCAAAAGTGTACGTACTCTAAGCATGAGTTACCAACTATCTACTCATTTTTCAGTTAAAGGGTGTAGCTGTCAAAATTTGAGTACTTTTTACTCAAAATCAAGGCAAGGATAGAGTGCTGCAGCAAGTGCTGTCGTAGCCAACATCGTAGGTGGGCAATCAGAGTGCTCAGAGTATGTAGAGTGACTATAATCAGAGTGGCGACAGCTGTTCGTTTGGAATGACAGCTCCCAGTTCCAAACGAGCAAACGACCTGTCAATTCAATGTAAAGCTAATGGAATGTTTTGAATTGTTGCCAAAATTACGGATGAGATGTCGTCACTCTGGTTATAGGCACTCTAAGAGTATGGTAAACAAACATTCGAGCATTTCAATTCGAGTAAAATCTTAATTTCCTGATCGTAGTGATGATATTCTGATCGATAATTTGCGGGGAAGTGCTTCAAAGGGTACTGAATAAACAAGTAGTTTGTAATATCCAATTTTTTGTTAGCCATTCTTCTTCATTGTTTTGGTTTTTGCAGAATGATGCTGGCCACAGTTTCATGACGTCATAGCAGGGGGCTGCTCAAAATAGATGAATATTTTTTTCAAAATTTAAGTGCGTTTTACGTAAAATGTGTGTTCTTTGCACGCAAAATAAAGAAAGTTTTAGTAATTCTTCTTTCTGTTAATTGGGAAGCGCAAAAAAGTGATTCAAACCCATTTCCTTTTGACCAGTTTGGAGTTAAAATTGAATGATTTTTATATCCTTGCGTTAGACGTCTCACTTAGCACAATTGAAACCACAAAATTTCTTTTAAAAATATCTACGATTGATGATTCATGGTTTCAAAACGCCGGCTAGAAACGGTAATGACAAACGACGTATTCTTGCATTCTTAAACTCGATAAGAATATTCCGAGAATGGAAACGCTCCGAGCTGCAATAAGTTTTTTTTTCTCACTCAAATGTTTGAACACTCAACACTTACTCTAATGTATGAATAAATGCGACAGAACTCATGGCATGAGTAAATTGTACTCTTATCCATACTCAAATTTTGACATATTGTTCTAGTTTATGAGTTAAGTTCAAAGAGCGTGCAGGTATTTTATTTCACGTAAGGTTACAAATTACCCGAAATTATCGGCGACTTTTAAAAAAACGCGCAAAAGTCAGTTGCTTATTATCTTGGTTTATTTTTATTAATTACTCGGACATATCCAAGTTTGCTTCTCAATTCTTTATATACATGTTAGATTCAGCCAAAACTTCAGTGAATAAGTTTAAGATAGAAGTTTTCGACTTCTATTTATTTTGTTTCCAGACTAAATATGCAATTTGCGAAAGCGCACAGCGAGCAGAACTGTAAATGAGCTTAAATTTAACCTGTTTTCGCCTTCTACCCCGTTAGCATGTTCAATCACTTCCTAGCTAAAACATCTAAGCTCTATCCAGGGAAGAACATTGATCACGTAAGTCACAGCAATCGATGGCGAAGTTGATGATTGCAGTAGAAAAAAAAATTACATTCAATATAACTGCTAATCGCCCAAATCAATCTTCCGTTGGTCATCACAATCATCGTCGTCATCATCATACTTGACAGCACTTCTTGAACGGAGCCCATAAACAACCCGCAAATGAACGAGCGTCGCCTACTTGAAAAAAAAAACATCGATAGACTCTTCCGAAGCCAGCTCTCGGCTTGTGGGGAAGCGGGAGCCCGGGGTGCACGTAATTATTCTCTACTTTACTGTAGCGGGCTGCAATCACGTTATAACAATAAAAAAAATAGCAAACTTCATTCTCACCCTACCGCATCCATCCGTCCGTCCGCCAGCCAACCTTGCAACTGGAATTGACCAAGGTTATTTGATAGGGAGATTTTCAATAGCATCACCTTCATCATCATCACCGTTCCGGGCAGGTGTAATTCCATATCTCTTCGAATGGCTAACATATTCAAATGAACACGTTCGTTTGCCAACCGGATTGTGTTTGTCATCTCAGCCAGGGTTGCTACGATGAGCTTCAATACTTGAACGGAACGGAACGGAACGAATCAATCGGTGACTTTGGTTTACGTTTGACAAGCGATAAGCATTATCGGGTATGTACTGTGAGTATTACCGATTGGTTTTTTTTTCTTCATCTCAACCGACAATAGCAGCATCGCCCCTTTTCCATATACATAACTTCAACTTAACTACCCTCTAAAAATAAAACCAATTTTCCTATCTTATCTCCGTCAGGATTTCAGTATCCCTCCAAACAAATGACTTTCGGCTTATCACATCATATTCGGTTGTGTTTTGTTCTCTTCTCTCGTCGAGCAATAAATTGTTCAATAACAAAGTCCCCGTCCCGGTTTACCCCTCCCCAGCACACCCCATGTGAGCACGTTTTCTTATCATCATTCTGACGAACGCATGGGTGCAGCCAGACATTCAGCATACAGATAACGAGCGGTTCGTCGTTTCCCTTCTTTTTTTCTTTTTTCTTCTTTGTTGTGCGGTGAATGAACAGCACCAACAGCACAGTTTCAAATGGAAACAAAAATTACTGGACTGACTTGGACGCTCCTGATTGGTAATGATAACGCTTGTCAGCCGAGTGTCAATTTCCTCAAATATGTGCTGAACGCAAAACAACGCTACTTTTGACGTGGAACTACGGCCGTACTAAAGGTTTGGTGTTTTGAAACAGATTTACACACAATGAAAGTTTTTTTATACCAGAAAGGCAAACGATATGAAATAAGAATCGCTTCCGGCAGTGTAATTTTGATTTTTCAGATTAAACTTGACTCGCTTCGAGTTGGTGAATCAGGGTAAAAAGAAGCAATTACAGGATTTACATTCCTCTTATGGAATTTGGCCTTTTTGTTTCAACAGACTTCGCAGTCACTTACATAACTATAATTATTTCATATTCCTGGTTTGCCACATTGAGAATTGATTCACATTTCTTGGAAACTAAACCAATATTTAAAAAAAATAGCTAAAAACACCCACATTATCGAAATGACGGAATGAGCAATGAATTCTTACTCGACTGCATGATTTTTTAGTGCTCGATCGGTTCAGTGCTAGAATTTTCGCCTAAGTTGGCTGCTCGATCAACCTGATTGACAGTGACATTATAAATGTCATTGAATATTCGCTCGTTCTATGAATGTGTTAGTGTGAAATTTAAGCGACTTAAGCCATTTCACTACACTCCAGCTAGAGGAATGGATGATGCTGACTAAGGTAGGCCGTTTTGTTAATTTCCAGCGAATTTCAATAGTTTATGTTGGGATTCTAAGAAGAACTGGTTATTTACTAGTTCTGTATATCCGAAAAACATGAAGATTTAAATTTGTATATTCAGTTATATAATGTTTTCGTTTAAAAATAAACTGAAAAAAAATAAACTAAAAATAAACGAAAACGTGCAAAATCAGGAAAAAAGAAGAAGAAAACGAATTGACAATTCAGTCCGCATCTTCTCACTCAATTCCGAATGATTTCCGAATCAACCGGTTGTAGGCGAACCGGTTCATTCGGAATCGGTTGTTGCACTGGAGTTGGAATTGATTCGGAATCCATTATGATTTCCACATGAAATTCCGAATGAAAATTTCTCGCCGATTCGGAATTGATTCGGAATCCATTCGGATCTGATAATGTGGGCACTACTGAAGTGTCAACTACTTTGTTCCTAATTTCATCTCAATGGATGCATATTCATCCTATTGCGTTGGTCCTTTAGTCATTCTATTAGGTTTTACACGACGGCGACACAAATGAACTGCCGATGAATCAAATTCATCTTTGACAGCTGCCGGGTGATTGTTTTGTTTGGCGGCTGCAAATCAAAAATTGAAAAATAACGACAAAGTGCCTTTGAAAACGTGTTCCACAGTGAAAAGAACTAAAAAGATTGCCCTGTATGCGTTTCCATCATCAAGGAGCGATATTTGTATAAATCTGTTTAGTGTGAGGCGATTTGCAATTTTCAAATTCAAATGATGAACCTCTGATGAACTTTTAAACTGTAAACAAATACACTTCGGCTGTCAAAAAAAAGTTCATTCTGTTCATTTTTGTGAGGTTATGTTATGTTAGTGCAAAACCTAATTAGATTTTTTATCATGACGTCACAAATGAACGAAAATTCATCCTTGACAGTTCAGCGGTATTGTTTACATACAAACTTAAACAAAATCGAAGAACACATCTCAAACAATCATCTTTACACTTCACAACAAGCCACTTTTAATAATTAAATCTCTGAAACGAACCGTATCGAATCGTTCAAAAATGTTTTGAAAGTCTGTTTAGGCGATATGGATCGTGAACGTTCTCATCGGTTTGTCAACAGACAAACAAAAAAAAAGTCTGTTTACAAACAGTACCGCTGAACTGTCAAAATGTGTTCATCCGATTGAGGTTAGCAGTGACGGTAAAAAACCTAATTGATTAGCAATCGAAGCACTTTCATTCTATCTAGTAAACAGCAGATTGATTCTAATTGTATGACACCAAAGACATCATATTAACAAGATATCCAGCTCTCACATTTCCCGAACAAATCATTGGCAACATCCTTTTTTGCGAGCATGTCGCCCTCAGGTGAGTCCGCATCGAATCTGATACATAGAAGCAGGGGAGAGAAATGTCAAATTCGTGCGCGCCAAAATAGCAGGGCTGCGCACCCATACAATTGACATGATATGTTGAATGTGATGCCGTGCGATGGCGTTGCTGAACTGAAGATTGATGTCGCTCCAAGCTGACAGGGTCTGATGACACTCAACATTAAGTTGGCTTGACACTTACAATGTAATTGTCAGGCAAGTATACAAACTGTCAGACACTCAAAACTTTAGCGATTTTGTTTTGTTTTTCTCCTGAGCGATTTTGTTTGGCCCTCCACAATTGCATTACCTGAAAACACGAAACATTATTTGAATCATGCAAATTAGAATAAAGTGTACATATCGTGATTTTTTCATAAGACTGCTTTAACAAGGACAGTTTTCCTGTGTTTTTATTTTCTCTTCCGATTGCTGGGGTACAATCAAATTTTTCTTACTAATTTTTCTAATAATAAAATAAATAAATTTAAGTTTTCGATTTGTAAACAGAGTTAAGGTGAGCAAATAAACAAAGACAATTACTTGCTGAATCGTTTCTCATCAAAATTCACCGACAATTTAATGAACATACTTAAAACTGTGTGAAAAATTTCTAAGACATCTGATAGATTAATTAACCCTTATGCACTCGAATGGGTACCCGGGTACCTTTTCGAATTTCAAAATAAGAAATTTCTGAGTTAGGTTTAAACTAAGATTCTGCAATTCGGTCAATTCCAAGAACTAGTTGGACCATAACTTCTCATGCTTTGACTTTTCATTTTACAGTAAGGGGGGTCGAATGGGGGGGCTCAAATTTTTTTTATTACGTAAACACCCGAATGGGTACCCGGGTACCCACAAATAAAAATGCTTGTAACTAAGGCAAATTCCATCCGATTTGAATTTTTTCAGTACGGGTAAATTCAGAAATTTATCCACTTTTCGATGGCCGTGTATATTGCTGTAGTAGGTTCTTCTGGTTCCCGTTAATCCGGATTTCCGTAGAATGTTCCGACACTTGTGTTTTCCACCATAAATGTCATTTACTAATTTGAAACTTTTCCAAACCAGCTATTTGAGAAAGGCCGTACCAAAATGAAACATATGTAGAATACACAACGCTGCCAACTGTTGCAGGACATCTCACTTATACATATTTACATCGCCTGAGGCCGAGGGGCACGCAGACCGAATTGATTACATGTTCAATTTCAAAATTTATTGTTTTTGTTACATTTTCATTACACTCCTTATATTTTTATTACCTGAAATTTACTACTGCTTTCACTAATTTTGATTGCATTTAATTACATTGCATACATAACACAAAATTTGGTATTGCGTGCTCCTCGCAATAGGCCTGAAGTACATAATAATTTTCAAACTGAAGATAAGAAAGTGAAGTATATAAGGGAACATACATAAAGTACGTCACGCGTTTAGGGGGGAGAGGTTTCAAAAATACGTGACAATACATGGTGAAAAGATTGAGAAATGCTCGACAAAGGGGGAAAGGAGTGGTAGAAAAATTCAAAATTTTATGTTACGTACATAACGGATGCCCCCTGAAATATATAAACATAACAACTCAGCATAGCACTTGATTTCATATAGCAATTCTTAGATAAGATTACAAAAATACGTGAAATCCGTGTATAAATGCCTCGATGTCGGAACTCATTTAGGATATCCGGGTTCCTGGGAACCAGGAGCACCATGTCCATCTTTATGGGTACCAATCCCAAAGAGCTTAAGTTCCTGAATCCAACAGTGCTAAAATTACTTCAATCGGTTGAAAAATGCTCAACTTACAGCGATTTAAAAAAATGGGTACCCGGGTACCCATTCGGGTGGTTAAAGGTGTTTTTTTTTTCGAGTGCACAACGGTTAAGCGTAATTTATTTCCTAGTGCGCCTAGAAACATGAAACGTATTTACAGAAACACATATTAAAACAAGTGTTCATTTTTGGCAGTGTATTACACTCTCAGGTTAAAAATTCTTCTTAGGCTGTGAACCATTTCACGGTTAATTTTAACTTTTGGTTAAAATCTGACACTTGAGTGCAGCCCCCTGCTATGACGTCATGAAACTGTGGCCAGCATCTTTCTGCAAAAACCAAAAATATGAAGAAGAATGGCTAACAAAAAATGTGATATTACAAACTAATTGTTTATTCAGTACCCTTTAAAGCACTTCCCCGCAAATTATCGATCAGAATATCAACACTACGATAAGGAAATTAAGATTTTACTCGAATTGAATTGCTCGAATGTTTGTTTAGCATACTCTGAGTGCTCTGATTGCCCACCAAATGCCCCAGATGTTGGCTACGATAGCACTTGCTGGAGTGCCCTATCCTTGCCACCGGGCTGCTTGAGTGGTTATTTGGTGTCGAGTAGTTAATTTTGACTAAAACTGTGGCCCATTTCAAAATTTGACGGACGGAAAGTTATTTGGGTTTATTTTCCACTGGAAATAATTTCAACTAAAGAATTAGTATTAGAATTTTCATAGCGAGATTTTTTTCAGTGTTGGAAAATAACTATCGATCTGTCAAAAATAACCATGCTCTCGAGCAGGGTTATTTTTGACAACATCAAATTAACCACTCGAGTGTCAGATTTTAACCAAAAGTTAAAATTAACCGCGAAATGGTTCACAGCCTTAATAGGGCCCTACGACCTAAGACAAGACCTGACAACTGGCTTCTTATTCTTCCTTTCGAATCATCCTTCTCGTCATTTTCGCCCTGTGGAATAAATACCAACGTATCGTCTACAGTGTAGCCATATTTACAGATTTTTTTTTTTATTATTTTATGCTAAGAAAAAAATATTTATTTAATTTAAATTTTTATACTCGGTTTTTGATTTGCAATAAACATGAAAAATGTTTCGGTGAATGCATTTTTTTTTATTATATATTAATGCTTAAAATTAATGGAGCTTTGATGACAAAACACGAAATATCTCATGTTGAACTCAAAATCGATTCCATTGTTGACGTATTACCGGATCTTTTGGAAACCGGAAAAAGTCAAATTTGGATAGAAATGCTTAGTGCGACCACAGTGTGGAACACAACAGTTCATTCTTATCGTAAAACTAAACACACTTTCTAGTTTACACTAATTTAACAAATCATTTTTGGTTACACTTTAATTCACTAAAAAGAAAAACGGCTTGATGCTGATTTTAATTATTATAAATATTTATTACAAATAAGATTAAAAAAAAAGTGAAACATTCTCTGAAAATTTTCATTTTCATTGGTGAGCTAAAATTATACATTCTAATAAACTTGTTTTTTTTTTATTTTCTTTATACTTGATATCATTGCTCGCGTACCCTGCAATAGTTTTTTCTTCTCACTATGTACGGGTAGCAACATCAAAATCAGCCAATCAGAAACTGGTCCATTTTGGAACAAAAGCAGCCCCGCAGTTGTCAGGTCTTGTCTTAAATAGGGCCTAATATCAACTGTGAGGCAGCATACGATATTTTTAGAATGAGTTTGGAATCAATTCGACTTTTATAAATTGTTGGGTTGTTTTCGTTTCCGTTCTTTTTACATTTAAGGAGCAAGACTCTTTGCCAGCGTATGAGTAATGCCAACAATGTGTGCGTAAAAACAAATTCCGGCGCTTCTTTTCCTGATTTTATTCAATAAATCTTCCATATGGTTGAAAAATAAACCAATCGGATCATTCTGCTTAAAATTGCAATTCAAGAAAAGCGAAACTCTTAGTCTAAAACTCCTCCGTTTTCCTTAAAACTGCTCGAGTAAAATTAGTTCAGTTTCAGCTTACTTCCACAGACACTTTTGATTAGCAAAAAACACATTCCTATATGGATTTCCTCTTGCAGAAACTATTGCGATATAAAGATTTACGTACCTTCTCTAAGTAAACCCACAAAATAGGAACCTTTAATTTAACACGCGAAAGGTGATGGATATGGAATGTTGTCGCAAAACTATTTATTTTCCGGCAAACTGCTTTTGTAACAGAAAATATTTGTTTATTTTGTGTAGCGCAATCTAATAGAAATGCATTGAAGCAGTGTTGCTAACTTTTTTATTAGGGAATTATAATCTACATTCGTAAAATGTAACTTTTGTAACTTTTAAGAATATGAAAATATCAAATGCACAACCAAAGTTGCCAAGTTATTTTTCCAAAAATCTGTCTCTTGATCAAAAATTTATCTCGATTTGTCTGTGTCTAACTATGCGCAAGGAAATTTTGACCGGGCTACCCACTACTGGAAATAATAAATGAGACGATAAAATTACCCACAGATTTATCTTAGTCGCGAAAACAAACAAATTTCACGAAAAATGCGCCAGAACGTAACTTCATAATTCACACAGGAAGTAAACAAAGTAAACAAATCGAAAAAGGGCGAAACTCGTTTTTGTGTTGATTCATTCAGTAGATATAGACAGTTCATCGGCTAATCAAAAAATAATCTGAGAATATACGATAATTTCTAAAAATGATTTGAAACCAAAGTCGACACATTCATCGAAGTTTTTCTCCATTTGTTGTCAATGTTAGATTCGCCCTTCTTTGAAAAACAGCTGATAAGTCGGAATGAAACCAGTGCTACTAGATTATCCATAATGGTTAATGGGAAAGTGAGACACAAACTTAAATAAACATTTTGAAACTTTTTACAGTTTGGTTCAGGCATGTTTAAAGATATGATTCATATTCATAGTTATGATATGAAGAAATGAGATGGAAATAGGGGCTCAGAAGAAATAGGGGCTCAGATGAAATAGGGGCTCAGATGAAATAGGGAGCCGTTACAGTTACCCTGTTTGCAAAAAGTCGTCTTCGTAGTTAGTAGAAGTAGGAAGTATAAGCGGGTAAGAAGTTGTGATCTTCTAGCAATTATTGTTTCAAGCAGTATATATCAATATAAATATTGAATATTGTTTTGAATTTGAAAATACTGATATCTTTCTGATACATATGTTATATTCGAACGATTATGTTGCCAAAAACGAACCGTGCTAAAATAGAAACGTCACGAAAAAAGGGTGCTGTGCATATTTTTTTTAGGTATCAAAAAACAATTGCAGAAAACAGTATTGAAAACGAATTTCTAAAATAAATTCACAAAGTCGAGCATCCTGTAAATAAGTGCTTCTTTCGCTTTCCAAACAATTATGCAAATTTCGAGCACATTTTCCAAAAAATCGGTCGCAAAAAATTGCCGAACGATCACATGTCAATGTGTCTAAATAAAAAAGTTATGCGTTATGCTCAGCTTTCCTGTGGTATCTTGCATTCTTTGATATTGATATTCTATGAAAAATTACAGATCAAACCCAACCCAGCCCTCTTCCCTACAATTCAACTATTCTCACGGATACCAAAAAATATTTGTTGATAGCAGCTTAGAGAAAAAAAAGTTTTTTCATAACACTATGAGAAAACATGGCAACCTTGCAGTAAGAAGCGAGATGAAAACAAGGCACAATCGAGAAATTTTCATGTTTCGTGTACCTAATCCGTACTTTGGTGTAGGTGCATCGTTTCAAATTCTTGTAGTGAAGAAGGAGAAAGCTTGCACAATTCACACATTTGATATTCGAAAGTGTGAAGAGAGCGGGCCTGTTTTATTCCAACGACATCCAGAGTTATGTCTCTGACATTACCCACGTACCTCTGTTCTATATTTCAAATACGAGTAAAACTCACCGGTACTTTTAAAATTTTTTACTGAGTTTCGGCTAAAAAGATGCTCGTCTCGCCATAATGTACACACCTATTTTGTTTCGTTGAATCTCGCCAAATCAATTGCCGAGATTTACACGGGCGAGTACTCGGTAATCATTTCGGCAAAAGTTAAAATTGCGGAGTTTCGGCAATCTCAAATTTGACAAACGTTAGTTATTACCGAAATTATTAGCAAAAAGTTTACTGTTTGTTCGGCATAAACTTTACTAATTGAATTTTATGAATATCTTTGCCTTCAGCAATTCAAAGTAAACGAAGAACTTCTCGACCACCGGAAATTTTCTCCGAAATATTTCATCAGAAAGTAACAGCGCAGCTCCAAGCGAAAAAGAAAAACGTAAATGACAGTTGTCTTGTCGAAATTCGGCGAAAGCAAACACATATTTCGAAATTTCGCGCACCCATTTGCTGATTTCGGGATTATTGTTAAACACCGATGAGTTCAGCACAAGATTTTGCCACATCTTGGCAAAAGATGCACTTTGCCGAAAAATCTGCAAATCTACTAAACGAATCTCGGAAAACATAATATTGATCACTGAGCAACCAGTAAAATTGTGCGTTGCCGTCACGACATTTTACTTTACCCAGCTCAAGAATTAATGTTAAGGCTTTGAACCATTTCACGGTTAATGTTTGGTTGGTTTGGTCGAAATCTGACACTTGAGCGGTTATTTTGCGTCGAGTAGTTAAATTTAACTAAAACTGCGGCCCATTTCAAATTTGGACGGACGGAAAGTTATTTGGGTTTATTTTCCACTGGAAAATATTTTCCGACACTGAAAAAAATCTTGCAATGAAAATTCTAATATTAATTTTTTAGTTGAAATTATCAACTAAAAAATTAATATTAGAATTTTCATTGCAAGATTTTTTTCAGTGTCGGAAAAAAACCATGCTTTCGAGCAGGGTTATTTTTGACAACATCAAATTAACTGCTCGAGTGTCAGACTTTAACCAAAAGTTAAAATTAACCGCGAATTGGTTCACAGCCTAAGTGTGTAAAATTACTGCGAATTTCCGCAATCCTAAATTTGTTATTTGTCAATTATTGCCGAAATTTTGCTGTCCTGGATAGGATCTTGAATTGCCGAGTCATCAGTTATCGAATATTAAAAATGTTTTTTCTTCATTATTCTGTGAAAGAGGGTGTTTTATTAATGTTGATTTTAATTCAACATACAAAAAAAAAGAATGGCAAACTCAAAAAACAGCAAACTTCCGCCTCTATCTGGAAATAAGCAAATGTTTGTAAATATATATGAAAAGTGCATAGTATTTTACATCACCTTTTTACGAAATTTGGGAATCTATGCCTCATCCAATTTATTCGTTTTTCAGCTCCACAAGCAATGGTGACGTGGTGCTTTGCAAAACTGACAAGAGACATTAGATGACAGATGTCTCACAGAGTTTCAGTGTTAGTTAGCTCTCGGCAAACGGATTTACTGATTTCGGTATATTTGTTGTTTACTGACAAGTTCGGCAAAATATTATGCCAAACTTCGGCAGAAAATAAATTACCGAGATAAATAGAAGTATCTGCTCTAATGTGATTGGTTCTTGCTAGTTGTGGTGCAAGCAGTGTTGCCAAGGTACTAGATTTAGGGATTTGCAATCGATGGTTCAAGATTCTTAGTTTCAGTAGTTTCGTAATCCAGTATCCAGTTGGTAAAAAATCGTCTGCGTAGTTTTCTTCAGAAATAGGAAGTCAAGTTCCGCTACGGAATGTCGTACCGCGACACGATTACTACGCACATAAGACGTTTGTCGAAAAAAAAACACAGCCTCCTTTGTTCATTCACTTGCAAAATTATGGAAGTTTCCATAACGGCCGTTTTGTCATGCGCCCACTAAAGCATTCGATAGGAGCGAGTGGGATTAAATCAAACATTTACATTTTAAGGATTCAGGGGAAATAATAAGAATGTATAAATAGGAAATTTTACTATGTGAATAATTGCGACAGTGAACAGATAAATTACTGCCGGTATCTAATCTCCATCGGCGGCATTTTGCCTCTCCCACCTTCAACAATAAATGGGTATCTGTCTTAACTTATGTAAACCACTCACAATAATTGCATCAAACAGCAGATGGATCGATTCGTCTGCTCCCGATTCAATTAGGGTAGTATCAAAGATAAATAATAAAGACATGTACGTGCTTATAAATATTTTTGGAAAATGTGGTTCGTTCCCGGTACCTTCTGAAATGACCGCACTCACCGCTTGGTGGAGCGCGAGATTAATTGCATTGTTATCATTTCAACCAAAGTATGCCATAACATCTCAATATATACAAATGAGCTACCGAATCGCAAGGGTTCTCACGGTTTGACATTTGCTTTATGAATGTATGATGGGAACTCAGCAGTGAAACCAATCTATCACCATTGGTGCCAGTTTCACGGAGGACCGTAGATGTGCGCCAAAAAAAGATCGTGACTGTCATGTCTGGAAATTCGTTTGTGGTAGTATGCCTTTAAAATTCACCGAACCGAACGAAAATAACACAAAAGTAGAACAAATACAAATGCTGGACTTAGCAAGCACCCTGTACCCCCCCTTTCCTATCCGTCCCCACAAATCAATCGAAAGAGAAAGCCCGCACTGTTGGGGTCGACCTACAAATTATTAATAACAACCGGGCAGCCTTCCAATAAACACTAAATGCCACACTTCCGTTCTGGCTGTTACGAACGGGGCTGGCCCGAGGGGGGACGAATGTTGATACGGGCAGTAGTTTGTTCTTTTTTCATAAATTTAGCGCACTCCGAATACCACCCCCACGAAACAGACTGTGAACGGATTGGTGTTGGGGAGTTATCAACTGTTTGAAATATGATAATGATTGTCAGACGGCACTAGAAAAAAAATGTACTTGGATCTGAATTGAAAACTATTTAATGGTACAACAAGAACATTTTTCCTAAGCTCAAAGCTCCGATTTTTTGTTCAAACTTTTTACCAGTGCCTACAGCGATGGGGCGAATGAAACGGGTTCGCGATCGTATGGAATTCGATTAGGGGGGCGAATTGACCTTCACAGAAGCGGAGCGAATATTTTCACCACCTGTGCAACTCCGATGCTCATTGCTCGTGTTCGTATGTTCAAAGCGAAAAAAAACAAACAGAATCGGAGTAGGCTGTGTTAGCTTGTGATGAGGCCCACATGTCATTGGTTAGCCAATATGGTGTCAAGTGGGTTACTCGTCACGTCACAGTGCACTGCGATGGTGGCAGCTTGGTGAAATATGTCGAATTTCTAGCCGAATATGATTCGCGTGACTTCGGGTAATAATAATTCACCGCACAGCCCTGATAGCCTATAGGATAAATCGATGCCAGATATTCCAATACCAGTTGTTTTAGGTTCTGATGATGATTATCGTTCTAGTTAAGTTATGAAAAAAAAATGCTTCACGAGGTCGAAAATAGGGTAACCGTACCACTATTCATGTTACTCGTACTACAAACTTCAACCCGATTCTCGAGCTTGGCGTAACGACATGCCGAATTAGATCGATAATTGACAGTAAATTTAGGATTGGCCACCATTTTCAAATTACGTCAAGTTTAAAAAGGAGGGGGGTTAAGATAGTTTCAAATATTGTGACAAATTGTTTCAAGAGGGGGAACTTGGCGAAACGTTACGTTCCCATTGTTTTCCAAAAACCGCGTAATTCATTCAAACAAAGTATTTGTTATGCAGTCAATAGTAAGAGTATTTCAGTTTCTTTTTTCCATAATTTATGCAAATGATCATGATTTGTATTGGTAGTATTTTTGAACTTGATTGATAAAATTGATCAGAAAAATTATCGTCAGACAGTTCGACTATAAACGATAGACTTTAGTAAGTTTTACATTGTTGAACCTGTTCAACGCTTCATGTTTTTGGTAACGCAACTTAATAAAATTTCCAGTTTTTATTTAACCCCGGTTAGGTCGAACCCGGGGTTATACGAATAAGCACAATAATTCTCATTACCAATCGAAACTAATCATAACTGCTAATGGGTTCTATTTGGATACAACATCCAATTCTGAAACTGTGGAGTTCGAATAGCTAGATAACTCTCATTCGAGGTATTACGCAAAACGGAGAACACATAGAAATCCAAACTATTCTCGTTTCGTTGAAAATTCCAAAATCCCATTGGTCACTTTGGTTTTCGATACCCATTACCAATGAAGGTTCTTTGAATGTTTTTAAAAGGTGTCGAATTGGATTGAAAAACAAAACACAAAAAAAAATGAGAAAATTGATGAAACCCTTATTGAAATCGATAGAACGATCAATATAATTTAATGTTTGAATGATTTCATGTAAATGTCGGCCACGGCTCCGCTTCAGAAGGCTCATGCGATATATCCAACTTTGACGGTCGTTGAACACAATTTTTCGATAAAAATGTGGATCTTCCTTCAACTTTGCCAGCGCCCATTAATGATTGAATTATAGACCAAACTGAACAAGTTTGACAATGACACAAGATACGATTCACGCGTGATCTGTCTAAAACAGTGTTGCCAGTAAAAATCACTTTTTAGGATCATAAATTGAGGGTAATTTTTACCTTCAACGGTGGTCCTTCGTTGGTCCAATACGTTGGATCATTGGTCCAATGAACGTTCAATCAATCGTTCAACGGGAGGCCAACACGGGACCTTCGTTTGCCGATTTTGAAACAGACCGTTGAACCGAATGCCATTTTTTTCGTTCAACAAACCTGGCAGACAGAGGTCCATTGTTGAGCCATTTTTAACATGAGGAGTTGGAGCCCCGTTGGACTAGTTTTACTGAAGAATTTCTGAAGTTTTTTTTCCACTTATTTGTTTAAACTAACACTACATACCTGCACAATACTTCTACTTCACGTAGAATAACAACAAATTTTCTTTCTATGTAAAGGTAACACTTAATTTTCATATTATTTTTGTGAGAAAAAAAACAACAACAAACCGTTCCAGAAAATTGAACGAATATTTCGTGCAATATGTCGTTCAAGAAGCGCTCAAAGTCCAGAAAAATAGAACGGCCTGCTGAGAGGGTGAGTTGGGTGCTCATCAACCCGATTGACAGTGACAGTATAAGTTACATTGAGTTTCCGCTCATTTTACGAATGTGAAAACAAAAAAACGGGAAAGAATTAGAAGAAAACAAAATGACAATTCGGTCCGCATCTTCCAGCGCCCTGCTATGACGTCATGTAACTGTGGCCAGCATCATTTTGCAAAAACCAAAACAATGAAGAAAAATGGCTAACAAAACAATTGATATTACAAACTACTTGTTTATTCAGTACCCTTTATCGCAAATTATCGATCAGAATATCATCACTACGATAAGGAAATTAAGATTTTACTCGAATTGAAATGCTCGAATGTTTGGTTACCATACTCTGAGCGCTCTGATTGCCCACCAAATGCCCCAGATGTTGGCTACGACAGCACTTGCTGCAGCGCCCTATCCTTGCAACCGGGCTGGCATCTTCTCACTCAATTCCGACAGATTTCCGAATCAACCGGTTGTAGGCGAAATTCATTCGGAATCGGTTGTTGCACTGGAGTTAGAATTGATTCGGAATTCCACATGATTTCAAAATGGAATTCCGAATGTAAGTTATCTGTTCTGATAATGTGGGCAGGTTTAAAAGGTACACTGGAAATAATTTGCATTAATTAATCACTGCTTCCCACATTATCAGATCCGAATCAATTCCGAATCGGCGAGAAATTTTCACTCGGAATTCCATGTGGAATTCCGAATCAATTCCAACTACAGTGAAACAACCGATTCCGAATGAATTTCGCCTACAACCGGTTGATTCGGAAATCTGTCGGAATTGAGTGAGAAAATGCGAACTGAATTGTCAATTTGTCTTCTTCTTCTTCTTTCCAGATTTTGCACGTTTTCGTGCTGATTTTCAGTTTATTTTTCAATGAAAACATTACATAACTGAATATACACATTTAAATCTTCTTGTTTTTCGGATATACAGAACTAGTAAATAACCAGTTCTTCTTCGAATTCCAACATAAACTGTTGAAATTCGCTGGACATTAAAAAAACGGCCTACCTTAGTCAGCATCATCCATTCCTCTAGCTGGAGTGTAGTGAAATGGCTTAAGGCGCCTAAATTTCACAATTCATAAAATGAGCGAATATTCAATGACATTTAAAATGTCACTTTCAATCGGGTTGATCGAGCAGCCAACTCAGGCGAAAATTCTAGCACTGAACCGATCGAGCACTGATAAATCATGTAGTCGAGTAAGAATTCATTACAGATTCTGTCATTTCGATAATGTGGGTTGTAGAACACATGAAATTCATGAAAATATACACTTAACTCATAAAACGAGTGTAAAAACTGTTGATATTTAATGAAAATCATGCGACGTTTATATGAAATGCACTTAAAACCAATCAGATATATCGTTACCTCTAGATTCTATATGCATTTCATGTGAATGTCACATTGTTTTCCAAATAGATTCCAATTGAAACAGAGTTGACCGAATCAAGTGTTTTGCACATACATTTGTGCTGTACTCATTCTCACTAGAAAATGAAGTGTTTAACACATGTAGTTCGATTCAAATTCACATCACATTAAAAAAAACACATCAAATCTAAGTGAAAAATAATCTAATCTCGCATCTTAAAGAATTTGCATATGAAATCTTGAAGCAAATCATTTGTCATTTTTCTGCTGAACTTGAGTGGACGGAGCTCTGCCGCGCGACTCCGTGCGATCTGTCAAGTTTAGCATCGCTTCGTTTCGCGTCGCTCGTCGCTTTCTCTCTGGCTTCACCCTTAACTGCCAGTGAAAATTACAATATCATCCAGACCATACTCCTGATCGTTTGATGATATCTATTATAGTTAACAGTTCGGTTGAAAAGTTCGTATCGTTTAATAGAAACACACATTTTTTTGCCAAAATTCGTTTTTATTATTCAACATAATTGCCATCAGAGGCGATACAGCGATTATAGCGATCTTCCAACTTTTCGATACCATTTTTGTAGTACGATTTGTCCTTTGCCTCAAAATAGGCCTCAGTTTCAACGATTACCTCTTCATTGCTTCTAATTTTTTTTACCAGCGAGCATTCTCTTGAGGTCTGAGAACAGGAAAAAGTCACTGGGGACCAAATCTGGAGAATACGGTGGATGAGGGAGCAATTCGAAGCCCAATTCGCTCAATTTCAGCATGGTTTTTATCGACTTGTGACACGGTGCATTGTCTTGATGAAACAAAACTTTTTTCTTTTTAATAACGCTATATAATAGTCACTGTTGATGGTTTTTCCCTTTTCAAGGTAGTCGATGAAAATTATACCATGCGAATCCCAAAATACAGATGCCATAACCTTACCGGCCGATTGTTGAGTCTTTCCACGCTTTGGGTTCGGTTCATCGCGTGCAGTTCACTCAGCTGACTGTCGATTGGACTCCGGAGTGAAGTGATGGAGCCATGTTTCGTCCATTGTATATATCGACGAAAAAATCGGTTTTATTTCGATATAACAGCTCCAAACACTGCTCAGAATCATCAATTCGTTGTTGTTTTTGATCGATTGTGATCTCACGCGGCACTCATTTTGCACAAAGCTTTCTCATATCCAAATATTCGTGAATAATATGTCCAACACGTTCCTTTGATATCTTTAGGGTGTCAGCAAATATATTATATATCAATATGGATCACTCTTGCGATTCACGAGAGACATCACAGTAAAGTGCGGTGGTAAAAAAGGTTACTAATACACTACAAATTTTTTAATGCATATATGACAGCCATTCCAATCAGTACACTGAATCAAACAAACCCAAATATATGGAATATTTCTCGATATACACTGCACGAAAAAATAAGCTGTAAATACGGTTTCGAATTGCAATCTGATACTAACTCGGAAGAGAACACATTGTTATATAAAAAATCCTCATTTATATAAATGTGTGAGAAATGTAAACGCAGAACTAAATGAATTAATCTTAATGCTAATTCCAGAATTTTACCAACATTTCCAAATGAAGTATTACAATTTCTTAATTTGAAAATTTAATCCAGTTGTATTCAGGTATACTGTGATCATGATTCCCGATTCCAGTCATATAAATAAACAATATCTGGTTGTTTAATTTCAGTAGTTTTTTTACGTGTGTTATTTTCATGAGCCGCCCCTCATACACGCCGTCAAACAGCCCCTGTACAAACGATTCAAAATCATTACATCAGCATATTCAGCATAGATTGCTTCTCAAAAAAACTTTTGTTGATAAAACACGTATTCTTTCTTAAAGTTAGTTGACAAACAATGGGAAGAACAAAATGCGCAGTTTCTGGTTGTGCCAGTTCCAAGTATAATGTATCTTCATTATCATTTTTTCGTATAAATACTGACAACAGGTAATTACTAATACAAATTAGTTTGGTTTGGGTATGATTCGTCGTATTTCAGATGCAGAGAAGTAGATGCTTGGGTAGAGTTTTGTTGCAATCCTTCCCTCAGTAAAAATAGCGTAATTTGCTCATTACACTTTTTGGACTCCGATTTCTATAATCCACGTAACAAGTCACAAGGGTAAGCAATAATTCATAACTGATAAATCAATTATTGATTTAAACGTATATTTTAACCGCAGATTGTACATTCATGCCCGTCCGTCCCTTTTTCCCGGAACTCTACAAATTTGTCCTACACCACAATACATCACTGATGATGTTCTTGTGGTCGATAATGAAAGTTGCAAATTTTTGGCAGACGAAACTGATGTTATAGGTGAATTAGAATTGAATGAAAATCAGATGGATTTTTCAAACCCACCCACCCATCCGCAATCCGCTGGTTATGATGTTGTCGTCAAGCACGACCACGATTACTGTAGAGATATTGAGAAAATCACATTTTGCATGGAACGACTTGTTTTAGTCGAACAACAAAACCGTGACCTTCAAAAAAGAATACGGAAAAGCCAAAAACAAATTACAGCGTTTAAGGCTAGAGTTCAAGCTCTAACGAAGGAAAGAGACAATTTAAAAACCATGTTGGCTTCACACTCATCAAAATTATGTGATCCAATATTACTTGAACTTCAAAACAACAAAAATAGGAAACAGAGAGGCGCCAGATACTCTGATAGGATGCGCAATATGGCAATCGTACTACAATATTGTTCAAATAAAGCTTATCGACAGATGAGAAAATTTTTCACCTTACCGTCTGTTATGACGATAAGACGGTGGTTGTCCAAACTGAAAATTAAGGAAGGGTACTCGACGGTTGTTTTGGAGCTACTAAAGTTTAAAGTGGCTGGTTTACCAGAACAAGAGAAGTTGGTAACAATGTTCATAGATGAAATAAGTATATCACAACGATTGACTTATGTTGCGAACTCGAATCCCGATTACTTTATGGGATTTCCAACAAAAGTTGGTAAAGAAGCGATTAATTTAAATCAGAGAGCCAGCACCGCTTTAACGATAATGATTAAATCTATGAAGTCTGGATTCAAACAAGCGATTGGCTATTTTTTCAATCCAAGTTCGTTGAATACTGATCGACTTCGTAACATAGTAGATGAGGGATTGAAGCTGGTAATTAAAAGTGGACTTATACCGAAATTATTAGTTTGCGACCAAAATTCAACAAATCGTTCATTATTTAAATTGTATGGAGTCACAGTAGATCGTCCTTGGTTCTTTTTTCAGAACAGAAAAATTTTCGGTGCGTTTGATGCACCTCATCTTGTTAAATCATCACGAAATAATTTGTTGAAACATAATGCTGTGTTAGAAGGAAAAATCTGTAGTTTTCAACATATTATTGATTTGTTTTATGAGGACATTAAATGTTTTCCTCGCATAGTACCTAGATTAACAGTGAACCACATTCAGTTAGCTCCATACGCAGGAATAAACGTCAGTTTAGCTACACAGACACTAAGTTCATCAGTAACCGCTGGATTGAAAGCTTATGTTAGTTTTAAAAAGCTACCAGAGTCGTGTCTGAGCACAGCAACATACACGGAGAGCTTTGATAATCTTTTTGACTGTGCCAATTCATCAAGTTTCAATGAGACAAAGGTTTGTTCAATCGTGTCCTTTTTAATTTTCACCACAATATCTCATTAACAGGACCTTAAAAAACCGGTTCAAAAGAATTCTGTTCATTGGAAACTTTTAAGTTCTCTGAAAAAACGATTGAAATCGTTACGCTTTATACATAAAGACTGTTTTGATTTGAAAATGGTGAAACACTATCAAAGGTTTTTTTTTCGAAGAATAATTTTGACCATATAATATGATTTCAGGAAGCACAATTTTCTAAATTACCGAGTCATTCACGTAAGCCGTATTTCATAGAGGGTTGGCTGATTTATATTGCAGCTTTAGAAAATCTTTGGGAAGATCTTCATGTAAATCACGGATTTTCTTTTTTGCGAACAAGAAATTTGTCACAGGACTGCCTCGAACACTTTTTTTCGTTGATTCGCTGGAAGAACTGCAACAACAACCACCCAGATGCCAGTAAATTTGCATCTGCATTTAAATCAATTGTGGTCAATCAAATTATTGCACCAAAAAAATTGGGTAATGTCGAGGTAGACCTCAACAAGTACTTTATAAATACTTCAGAGATGTCTAAAGTGCGAATAGTAAAGAGTGAAGAATTTAAAATGAAAATTGCACCGAATGAACCTGTCAGCAGAATGGAAATTCATCAATCGAATAGTGTGTATTATACCGCTGGTTGGGTAGCATCGAAACTACGACATGAAGATTGCATCAATAGAGCGTATGGTGATACTCGCTTTGTATCACGAGATAACAATTTATTAATTAATCTTAAAAAATTCAAAACCAACTCAAAACTAAATCCATCGGGGCTGTGCATGTTTCGATTTTGTAAAAAAATGGTAGCAATTTTCGAAAAGAATTTCGAAACGTTCCTTAAAAAATCAGCGGTAGGTGTTAAACAAAAACTTTTAAATGTCCTATTTTGGTCATATCAGTCTCAAAATGAACAACAATTAGTTTACAATAGTGTGTGTTTTTCATGTGCAAAACTCATAGCTAACAAATATTTCAATATGTTAATCAAGGCCAAACTGCAGGATTTAAATATGAAAATTCAGATAAATGTGCAACAAAAGCGAATAGACAGAAAGAACAAAAAAATTATGACGAAGCGTAAGAAACTTAACATAAAAATTTAAAGTGATCGTATTAAAGTATGATTGTATTGTTGAATTGAATGTAAACATTTTCTAATAACATTTATTTTCTATATCATTTTTATGTTTCCAACTACACAATTTGAACATCTGATTATAGAATATACTTACAATGAAAACTTAATCATAATAAATAGCATCACACACCACTGAAACACGTTGAGAAGCAGATCATACGTTATATGCAAATGACAATACCATTCGGATTCACATTTCGCTTGCACGAGCATAATCATTCGCATTATCAGGATGGTGCGTTTGTAGGTATATTTTAAATGATCGGATAAAAAAGTCGGCCTGCATACCGATGAAACAGTTAATAGATCGAACTCCTTTCCAAATAAATATGAAAATTTCCAAATAAATATGAATGTCCGAGTAAAACGATTGGCCATTTTGTTTGGTTGTTTGTTTTGAGCATATCATTGAACAGCAGGTATGTAATACTACGGCATATTATTGTTTGTAATGCTGTTGGCACTACTGGTACTGTTCGATGTCTTTAATTTACTGTTTATCCCTGTGACAAACATGTCGAATTCATAGTAACACTCTACAAATAAATATATGCTCTCATATCATTTAATAGGACCTAATAGTAAAGTTTTACCTGGGAAATAAAGCACCAAACATGAAAGGAAAACGTTTTAGTCACATCTAGTTCTTGGCTTGTTGTTGTTGTTGTTGTAGTTTGTTCGATTATGGCTCGAGGGACATTGCCTCATATCCGCCAACTGCTTAGTTCTTGGCTTGTTTGTTGACTTAATTTTATCTGCGAACAGCGTTGCCAGGATGCCAGATTTTTCTCGCTTCGCCAGAAACCAGATCTTTTGCCAGATTTTTTTTTTCAGATCTCACCAGATCTTTACGGTTTTGGTCTCTTTACGATACGTGGCGAGACTTTTTTTTTTACTTACTGAAAATGATGCCGGTCAAAATGTCCTTGTATATCGTTGGACCCAGACAAATCCAGGAAATTTTTAAATCAGAGACTGATTTTTGAAAAAATGATCTGGCATCCCTGTCTACGAACGAAAAGGTGTAAGGGTGTGCACATTTTCATGTATTAGAAGAGTTTCAAAATCTTCTGAATAAATTCTGACATGTTTGAAAATCAAATTAACCTGTCAGTATTCTAAGCGTTATATCAGCTGTTTTTTTGTAAAGAACATCGAGTTTTTCGTCCCTTCGAAAAAAACAAATCGAGTTCTTCGTTCCTCCGAATAAATGCTGCAAAACAAAACAATTAAGTATATCAATAAACCTAGAGCTATCAATTGAAGTAAAAGTAATACGTAAAACTGGTTCTTCTGCGTACTGTATTGCACTTATCATACTATTCATTAACATTTTTTCAGTGATAAACAAACTTTCTGTTTGTCGAATTTTGGAATGGTTCGTCTGTTGAATGAAATTAAATTACTTTTTAGAAAATAAATATCGAAATTTCAAATTTTGACTAGAAGTTTAAACTATTTGCAAAACAGTTCACAACAAGGGGCATATCGCTTAGTATATGCACTTTTAATTCATAGACAATTTATAAAAATGACAATTTTCTTTTACATTCTAACTTTCCCTGAAAGAAAAGATAATGTGCAGCTAATTTAAATAATTGAAATTCAATGTCATGAACGCAATGGAAAATTATCGCAATCAAAGTAACTTGAAATACACCGTCCATTTCATTTTAATTTTATATATCGGTGATCGGCCAAACATTGCCTTCACAGTCTATAGGTTTCGTCTTTTTCAACACTATTCATTACATTCATGAGCAAAGTTAAATACTACTTCATAACTCTGGAAAGTGAAGACGATAGGTCTTAAAGAACGTAATTCTACATTATTTATAGGCCATATTTACTTTCGTCAGAGAAAACACATTTAAATATGAAAATGTTCACACCTCTATTTGGGCATCATGCTCAATTAGTTTTGACATTTCACTTCTGGGTGCACGCTAAACGCAAACTGATTAGTATGACTGAGCTAATAGCCTTGAGCGTCACCAGATGGTGTTACCACAAACGAATTTCCAGACATGACAGTCACGATCTTTTTTTGGCGCACATCTACGGTCCTCCGTGAAACTGGCACCAATGGTGATAAATTGGTTGCACTGCTGAGTTCCCATCATCGCATTCATAATGCAAATGTCAAACCGTGAGAACCCTTTCGATACGTTAGCTCATTTGTATATATTGAGATTTCATGGCACACTTTGGTCGAAATGATAACAATGCAATTAATCTCGCGCTCCACCAAGCGGTGAGTGCGGTCATTTCAGAAGGTACCGGGAACTGACCAGATTTTTTTTATTATTTGTAAGCACAAACATGTCTTTATTATTTGTTTTTGGTGTTACTGTGATGTCCTTTTCGATTTGTATTGAATTCGTTAAAGTGATCCATATTGATATATAATATATTTGGTGTCAGCTATCTCGATCAACTTCACTTTACGGTCATTGAAAATCATTTTGTGGATTTTTTTCACGTTTTCATCGGTAACAGCCTCTTTTGGACGTCCACTGCGTTCATCGTCTTCGGTGCTCATATGACCAGTACGAAATTTTGCAAACCACTTACGAATTGTTGCTTCGCCCGGTCTGGATAACACTCATCAAGCCATTTTTTGGTATCGGCGGCACTTTTTTTCATCAAAAAGTAGTGTTTCATCAACACACGAAATTTCTTTTTTTTTCCATTTTATTCACAATAACAAAAGTAGCTTCACTCAAAATGCAATATCTCACAAACTAATAATCAGACAGCTGTCAAATTTATACACGTATCTTTTGAAGGTTGGTACTAACTGAAAATGGTATGGATTTAATTCTAGTGGCGCCCTCTCATAGAAACGATACGAACTTTTCAGCCGATCTGTTAATTGATGTTATTCGTTTATGCGAGAATACACTAAAGTAGGATGTCTACCCGGCGAACGACCATAATTAGGTTAAAAAAGGTATAAATAAACGATAAAAAAAGAAAGGATATCAAAGAAAATTTAAATTTTAATATTTTCGACTAGTCTTGATGTGATAGCTAACACATGGATCAATAAGTCCCGAGACTAACAATGGAAACAACATTTTTTTTTGCAAATTTTTTTTTATTCATCAACATAATCACCTTTTAGGGTGATACAATGGTTCCAACGTTTTTCTAATTTTTCAATACCATGTTTATAAAAAATTTATCTTTCGCTTCAAAATAAGCTTCAGTTTCAGCGATGACCTCCTCATTTGAGCCAAATCTTTTTCCCTGGAGCATTTTTATAAGATCAGCAAAGAGCCAGTAGTCACGGGGGGCTAAATCTGGCGAGTATGGGGGGTGGGGAAGCAGATCAAAGCCCAATTCGTTTAATTTCGCCATTGTTTTCATCGACTTGTGGCAGGGTGCATTTTGTTCCATCGAAAGCAATCGCGGCACCCACTTGGAAAAAACCTTTTTCATGCTCAATTTTTCATGAAGGATAGTAAATACACTTCCATATGATATCTGTGTCATCTCAGCAATCTCATGGAGCTTCACTTTACGATCTTTCATTATAATTTTTGTCACTTCACTCACATTTTCCGGTGTAACGACTTCCACAGGTCTACCCGAGCGTTCCGCGTCATTTGTGTCGGTACGACCACGTTTAAACTCGGCGAACCACCGACAAATCGTTGCTTTTGATGGACAAGAGTCCGGATAACATTTTTTAATCCATTGTTTCGCTTGCACGGTGTTTTTACCCATTGAAAAACAATGTTTTATCAACACACGAAACTTTGTTTTTTCCATTTTTTAAACAAACTAAAAAACGACTTTACTCCAACCTCGATAACTCAGCTGTTTCTGGTCGGATCGACTTAAAATTTTGACCCGTTTCAAGCAAAGGTTAGTACTCTAGAGAGACGTGGTTACTGGTTTACTACGAGCGCCATCTCTGCTTTAGTCTCGGGACTTATTGATCCATGTGTTATTAATTTCATACAAAAATAAAAATATATCTTTCCTTTCGGAAATAATTGACAGTGGACAAATTTCGGATTGCCGAGATTCTCAGTAATTATACATTTTGCCGAGACGATTACCGAGCACTCGGCTGTGCAAATCTCGGCATTTATTTGCCGAGATTCAGCAAGAAATTTTAAGTGTGTATGAATTTTCGGTTTTTTTCCAAACACTAGAATTATTTGTATAAAATGCCGGCATACGCCTTCGGAAAACTGAAAGCGCCGCCAAAGCTTCAACAAACAGTAAAGCAAAATAAATCGTAATTATTCGAAACAGCAAGTATTAATCTTTTGCACGCAACAACCTTGGCATTGGATCGGCAGCTATAGCGGATGTTTGTTAGACTCTCTATAGAACGCTAGCACGAACATCGTGCCGGCAGCCGGTAGCCCAAAATTTCTCACTGTTTATGTTAATATCTCTCTAGCCTCGGCGCTATTTCACTCGAGTTAACCGCAGTGAAAATATTATTACAATTATATTGCATCGTTTAGTGGCGGAAAACATGCATGTTGCCTCTAGCAACAGTATTTAGTGCAGTAGGCATTGCTTGCTGATGTTAATTCCAAAGACCACCTACCACGACATCTAGTGGTGAGTTCGATACGTTTCTGTTGCAAGCAAGTTGAATACAAAACGAATGAGAATCGTTCAATTCAAACGTTTTATTAGGAAGTGAACCGAACTATTCATCTATTCGAATGCCGCCGCCCCGGCAGGACAATCCGGTTGGTTCGATGGGTGGCTGTCACGAAAAGCCGGACGTTCCTTCAGTTCCCCGTCAATACGAACGATAATCGGATAGGGTTTAAGATCCACTTGGAAGCGGCGGGCGTTGTAAACCTGTGGCACTAGGCAGCAATCGGCCAGCTAGAAGCTCCTCGAGGGCTTTGAAACCCCGAACGATCCAGTGCTGAGCCCACTCGTTTCGTTTCGTTTCGTCAAATTGCTGCAGCAAACCACCGCTCTGCAGAGGTTGAATACCAGATGCTATTACCTAAAACAAACACAGATATAAACATCGGAGCAGATAGTCAAGTGCAAGTTCTCTACCTCAACTATTTCACGAACTTTTGCTCGTTTCAGTGCATCCTTAGGCAGTAAGGGACACTGCGAACGAGTTTCCTCCAAGTAGTGCAAAATTGCTATTGACTCTATCAGTGTGTTGCCGTCTGGAAACGAAATGTTAATCAAATTCGTCACGTCACTATCTATGCGAGGTGATAATTCTGGTCCATAATTTGTCGTGTCGCGGGTGTCCACGGGGTACGAAATTTCCAAAAATAGCAACTAAATTAACTTACCGATTATCAGTGCAGGAACGCGACAATTCGGGTTGATCATGCGAAACTCATCCCCGTACTGTTCGCCGTCTAGGGTAATTGTTTTCAAATCGTACGAAATTCCCTTTAGGTTCAGAGCAATTCGAACTCGCCACGCACACGAGCTGAGATAGTAGGAGTACAATATCGGTTTTGGATTGGACAAAAGTTGGTCCGAAGTGGAGGACATCTCGATAGCAAACTGAACGTACGGAACTGAAAACAGACCGTAATATAGATCTGAAACAGTCTTATCTATGCATGATGCTACTGCGTTTGTTCATTTTTGGCAAAGTTACGTTGGTTGCCTACTCATCGGGAGGAGCACGTGTGGCTACAGGGACTTGCATTTTTATTCGTACACTGGTCGACGGAATGATTCGAGCGTTCTAAAAATTAATTAATGAAATAGGAATTTTTTCATGAGCATGCGTGGTTCGACGAGCATAATTTCAAAGATACAGTGTACAAGCTTAAGAAATATAAGTATATGTTTACCTTCCCATATAGAACAGCTATGCAGTCACCCACAAACTGCTCGAAAACACAATGCTAAAATACCGTATAGTTCGCTTCGTACAGCACGTTGCGCATAGCACGGTTCGTGAAATTTTCTGACACAAATTTATCGAACATAAAGTTTTCTGGCGTGAAATTAATGACGTATTATGTAAATTTTTCGTCCGAAAACTTTTCGTCAGCAACATTTTACCTCAGAAAAATTTACGTTAGATTTACAATAGGATATAGGGTAACAGAGGTATTTTGGCCCACTTTACTGGATTGATTTTATTTTGGCCCACTTTATAAAAATATCCACCAAATAGTGTAATATCTTCAAAAACCCCTTCCGCAATAGGTAATTTAATGTGATTAGCTTCAAATTGATGCGAAATGAGTTACTTAACATCGATAAAATCCGATGAAATCAATAAAGTTTGTTAGGTGGGCCGAAATATATGAAGTGGCCAAAATACCTCTGTTACCCTACCTAATTTTACCTAAGAGAATTCCACGTCTGAAAGATTTACGATAGGAAATTTTACATCAGAGGATTTCACGTTCGATAGATTTACGTTTGGAAATGTTACCCCAGGAAATTTAACGTCCGATAGGTTTACGTTAGGATCCGATAGATTTACTTCAGGAAGGTTAACCTCAGGAAATTTCACGTCTGATAATTTGCGTTCGGCAAATTTACCTAAGGGAATTTTACGTCTGAAATATTTACGTTTTAGAAATTAAGGGGAATTTCACGTTCGATAAATTTAATTCAGGAAATTTGATCTCAAACAATTTCACGTCCGAAAGATTTAGGTTATGGATTTTCACGTATACTTCAGGAAATTCTATCTCAGAGAAATCACATCCGATTGATTTACGTCAAGAAATTTTACCTCGGGTAATTCCACGTCCGATAGATTTACGTCAGGGAATTCTACCTCAGAGAATTTCACATCTGATAGATTTGCGATAGATTTAGTACAGGAAATTTCATGTTGAATAAATTTATTTAACGAAATTTTACCTCAGAGAATTTCTCGTTCGATATTCTTGGAAATATTACCCCAGGAAATTTATCGTCCGATAGATTTATGTCAGGAATTTTGATCTCAGAGAATTTCACGTCCGATAGATTCACGCTTAGTAATTCTACCTCAGAAATTTCACGTCCGATAGATTTACGTTAGGATATTTTACCTCAAGAAATTTCACGTGCAAAAAAATACTTCAGGGAATTTTACCTCAGAGAATTTCACGTTTACTTAAGGAAATTTGATCTCAGAGAATTTACATCCGATTGATTCACGTGAGGAAATTTCACATCATGAATTTCACGTCCGATAGATTAATGTCAGGGAATTCTACCTCAGGTAATTCCACTTCCGACAGGTTTACGTCAGGGAAGTCACATTCAGAGAATTTAACATCTGATAGATTTACTACAAGAATTTTATCTCAGGAAATTTCACGTCAGATAGATACGTTCGACAGATTTATGTTAGAAAACTTTACTTCAGAAAATTTTACTTCCGATAGATTTACGTCAGGGAATTTCACGTTCGATAGATTTACTTCAAAGAATTTTACCTCATAGAATTTCACGTACGAAAGATTTTACCTATAGGAATTTCACGTCCGAAAAATTTACTTTAGGGAATTTCACGTTTAGTACAGGAAATTTGATCTCAGAGAATTTACATCCGATTGATTGACGTAAGGAAATTTTACCTAAGGAATTTCACGTTCGATAGAACTAGGGTAACAGAGGTATTTTGGCCCACTTTAGGATTGATTTTATTTTGGCCCACTTTGTAAAAATATCCACCAAATGTTGTAATATCTTTGAAAAACCCTTCCGAAATAGGTTATTTAATGTGATTAGCTTCAAATGGATGCAACATGGGTTACTTAACATCGATTAAATCCATAAAGTTTGTCAGGTGGGCCAAAATATATGAAGTGGCCAAAATACCTCTGTTACCCTATGTCAGGGAGTTTCACGCCCGATAGATTTACGTTAGGGAAATCTACCTCAGAGAATTTCACATCTGATAGATTTACTACAAGAATATTATCTCAGGAAATTTCACGTCTGATAGATTTACTTCAGGAAATTTAACTTCCGATAGATTTACGTCAAAGAATTTCACGTCCGATAGATTTAATTCAAAGTATTTTTCCTAATAGAATTTCATAGAATGTATGTCAAGAAATTCCACGTCCGATAGATTTACGTTAGAAAATTTTACCTCAGAATTTCGAGTTCGATACATTTAAATTAGGAAAGCTTACCTCAGGGAATATCACGTCCGAGAGATTTACGTTAAGAATTTCTCGTCCGAAAAATTTAATTCAGGGAATTTCGCCTCTAAGAAATTCACGTTTACTATATGAAATTTGATCTCAGAGAATTTACATCCGATTGATTTACGCAAGAAATTTTTACCTCAGGAATTTCACGTTCGATAGATTTACGTCAGGAAGTTTTATCTCAGGTAATTCCACGTCCGAAAGATTTACGTCAGGGAATTTTACCTCAGAGAATTTCACATCTGTTAGATTGAGTACAGGCAATTTTTTTCATTTCATGAATTTTTATCTCAGGGAATTTCACGTCCGTTAGATTTACGTTAGGAAATTTCACCTAAGAGATTTTCACGTCCAAAACATTCACGTCAAGGAAATTTAACTTAGGGAGTTCCTCGTCCGATATATTTACGTTAGGAAATTTTACCTCAGGGAAGGTCCGATAGATTTACTTCATGAAACTCCACTTTCCATAGATTTATGTTAGGTTATTTTTAAGTCCGACAGACTTTCATCAGAGAATTTTACCTCAGAAAATCTCCCATCTGATAAATTAACGTTAGGAAACATTCACGTCCTATAGATTTACGTTAGGAAATTTCACTCCAGAGAATTTCATGTCCGATAAATTTACTTCAGGAAATTTTATGTTCGATAGGTTTACGTTAGGAAATTTTACGTCTGATAGATCTAGGTTAAGAAATTTCATCTCAAAGAAGTTCACTTCCGATAGATAGATTTACATTCTTAGAAAAAAAATGTTTTTTACGCTTGACGTAAATTCAAGTATGCCGGAATTTCTTCGGTGATGACACAATGTTATATCTACTAATATGTAAACATCATTAGGTTTAAAGTACTATGTATGGTGGATGCCACGGCGAAGATGAACTTATTTATATTGCCTATGAAATGAATGTATTTACGAAAAAAAACATGTAAACATTAATTTTGCGTCTGTTTCGATGTAACCTTCAGCTAAATTAACTGTGAAGTTAATTATATGAGTTATCTTAACATGCTTTGTATTGTGAATGTAAGTGAATCGCGACGCTCCTTTTATATGCAACTAAAAAGCTGTAACTTTTTCTAAGTGTGTACTTCAGGTAATTTTACTAAAGAGAATTTCACGTCCGATAGATTTATGTTAGGAAATTTCACTCTGACAGATTTACGATAGAAAATCTTATCTCAGGCAATTCCACGTCCGATAGATGTACGTTAAAAATTTTACCTCAGGGAATTTCACTTCCGGTAGATTTACATTAGTAAATTTCACATTAGGAAATTTCACGTTCGATAAATTCACGTTAGAAAATTTCATCTCAAAGAAATTTACTTCCGATAGATTTACGTCAGGAAATTTTACCTAAAAAAAATTCACGTCAGGCGATTTCACGTTTGAAAAATTTTGTCACAAGACTTCACTGTTTGGAAGGTCAGCTGCCTGAATGATAAATAAATAATGACTGCTTAGAAAAAAACAACAATCGATTAGTTGTACCAAATTTTTACTAGTCATTTTCAAATAAACAACTAATACTTTGGATGATTTAGATGATCGTGGGCTTTCCCGTGTACGCAATAAACAAAAAATGTCGAAAACTAAGGGAAATTGAATTATCCTGTAAAAACATTGACAACGAGTAGTGAACACTTATTTGGACTCTGCCGGTGGATAATCCGGCTGACTGGATGGGTGACTGTCACGGAAAGCCGGATGATCCTTCAGCTCCTGGTCGATGCGAATGATAGTTGGATAGGGTGTAAGATCCAACTTCCACAGGCGGGCGTTGAAAACCATCGGCACTAGGCAACAATCGGCCAGAGTAATTTCATCCCCAACGCAGTATTTACCGGCCGATGCTGATAGAAGCTTCTCGATGGCTTCAAAGCCGCGGCCGATCCAGAACTGGACCCACTCTTCATGCTTCTCCACGTCCACTCGGTTCAGAACGCAGTCATTCTGGAGAGGTTGGATGCCGGATGCTATTATCTAATAGAAACCATTGATTGAATAATTGAAAACAACCGATACCTGTTATACCTCAACTATTTCGCGAACTTTGGCACGTTTCAGCGGATCTTTTGGCAGCAGGGGATACTGCGGTCTTGTTTCCTCCAAATAGTGCAAAATTGCTATTGATTCAATCAGTGTGTGGCCATCTGATAATGAAGAGATAATTATGTTTACCCCGCAGTATCTTCTAGTTGATAAGCGTTCTGCAGTATCGCATTATAAACTTACCAATCACCAGCGCAGGAACGTGGCCCATAGGATTAATTGTGAGAAATTCGTGGTCATGTTGTTCACCGTTTAGATTGATTGGTTTTATGTCATAGGAGATTTTCTTGAGATTGAGCGCCGATCGAATTCGCCACACACAAGAACTGCGATAAAATGAGTACAATACCGGTTTTGAATTGGCGGAAAGTAGCCGAGTCGGAAGACATCTCGACCGTAGACTGATCGTACCGAACTGCAAAACAGAACCTCATCTCAAAATTGTCTTATCTACAACACACACCTCGTTATCTTTCGGTGAAGTTTAGTTGGTTGCCTACTCATGAGGGGGGTGGGGGGGAATGTTTGTTTTTTCTCTAAATAGTTTTGTTGTGATTAAAGTGAGCTCCTTATGTCCAACGTATAGCAAATTAAATTAATATTACAAAATCGTTGTGATTTTAGTGGCTAAATCTGGTTTTTAAGATAATGTCCTTACAAATGAGATGAAATAGGGAGCCCTTGCCCTAGTACTTATAATTTACAAAAAAAGTAACTCAAACTACAAAACAATTTATTCGCATTGTCTAAAACTGAATAATACCAGAGATTAGGATCACAGAAAATTTAGATCGTTTTTCTTTTTTTTTGCGGCTCCTATTTCTTACTCTGCCTCATCTTACATGCCTTCAGAGTTTCGTTCAAACCTTCGCAAACACTCAAATCGGTTTGCTGTTGGGTGCAGACAAGGAAATCTTCCATTTCCCTTGTACACTGTTCCATACAGTTGTCCGTTTCGGAACCGGCTCTTTCCGGAGCCAGTGGTTGCCCTGTGATTGCATCTGTTCCCGACGTTCCACTGAGCATTCCGGTGACGGCATGACCAACGGTGCTACCGACGGCGGAACCGATCGCTACCCCTGCAGCCGTAGCTGCCATTTGACCCATCAATCCGGGAGGAGTCTGTCCTGAAACGGGTGCCGACGCACTGGGAGCAGATTTGGGCGATGTTGCAGGCGTAGAACGTGCCATTGGACGGGTCGGAACCGTCGTTGATGCTGATCTGAAATAAAAGTTTTGCAGCATTGCAGGCTACAGCGGAACAATTCGCAATGGTTACCTTTGTTTAGCTGGTTGCGGTGCATTGGAACTTCCTCGTCGAGGCATGTTTAGGTATTACTGGTAATTTCAACTGATGTTTTCGAAAGTAGTGATTCTGTCAAAATCGCAACATACGTGAAGATTTACACCCAGCCTACTTGCAGGTTTTTGAATAGATCTAATGGGAAAAATCTCGTAGCTGTCAGTGCAGATAGCAGACGGAAGTGTTTCATCGTAAAAAAAACCTGTCCGATGATGATCATAATCGAATTTCTGCGGAGTGCCACGCCCGCAATTTCAAAACAAGCTGCCTTTGAAATTACTGTTTCGGAGTGTTGCTCATCAGCACTAGAAAAACGAGCAGTCGATTAGAAATTCATTACTCAGTCCCAGGCCCGTACCTAGGATTTCGTTTCGAGAGGGGCCCTCAGATAAAAAAATTATGTGACTGAGGATTGTTTATGTAAATAATTGTCGGTGCGGCTTTACCGGTGTTTTCAACAGACACTGAAACTATCATTATTAAGTATTTAAAGAAGGTTTTTGTGTTACATTTCTTTACGTTTATTGTCATGCTAGTCTAAGACCTACTATATGTCCATTTCAAGAGCACAAAAATCCACAAGACTTGTGATAGATTACGAGAAGTGGTCTCTTTCTTCGGTTCGTGGAGAACGGAAAACATCTTCTAAATTTGTAGGTCATATTAGTTGATGGCCATACAAACCTACTCTGGCTATACAGGTTTCAGAAAGTATGGACGCAACCAAAAACCAATCAATTTTTATGGCTGCATCCTGTTGTTTACACTCTTCTCTAACCACTTGTGCAGTAGTTTATTCGTTTTTATTAGTTTGTTTCGAAATGCGTGGACTTTCAGCAGAACAACGTCGAAAAATTGTGTACAGGGTCCGGCACTCGAAGTGTAACCAATTAAAAAGGCCATAAATTCAGTTTGGAAAATTACTTTTACTTAATTCAAAGTACAAAATGTGTAAAAATGATACAAAATTCAGAATCAATTCACTTTTGCTCGATATGACCACCTTTTGCCTTGACTATGGCCTTGAGACGGTCAAAAAACGAATCGCAAGCTGCCCGAATGTGACTTGCAGGTGTATTTTGGCCCACTCGCGGACAATAACTTTTTTCAGCGCGTCGAGACTGGTGTATCTTTTAGTTCGGACTTTGCTCTCCAAAATGGCCCAAAGAGAATAATCCATTGGATTCGCATCTGGTGAATTCGAGAGCCATTGTGTGGACGTGATGAAGTTCGGAACGTTGTTTTTCAGCCATTCTTGGTTCACTCGAGCTTTGTGAGACGGTGCCGAGTCCTGCTGAAACGTCCATGGTCTGCCACCGAAATGTTTGTCTACCCACGGCTTCAAAGCAACCTCCAGAATACTTTCCCGATAATATGTCGCATTTACCTTGACGCCAGGCTCGAATGTCTGAAGTTGGTTACGGACCCTGTACAAATGGTGCACAGAACGCGGACTGTCACTGAGAAAGATAGCAAAAATGGAAGGAGTAAGTGAAAAAGCCGTGCGAAATGCAATCAGGAAGTTCGGTGAGGATAAACCGAGAAAAAAGGTCCTGCTAACTCTTAGTTGGATAAACGTATACTGAAGGCGTTCGAGCAAAAGAAGAAAAACGACTTCTACCCATGATTCGAAGCCATAAGGATCCTGAAACTGACCCAGGGTAGTTTCATCAAACAAACACTTTTCGCGAAACTGTGTTGGTTTCGCACTTAGCAACGGGAATTTGAGCAAACCAAATATAAAAACAAGGCTTGAAACTGACTCGATTTTCAGTTCAACAACTTGAAACTAGGTTCGCAACTAGCTTTGAAAAAAAAAACGGTTTGACAGCTGTTAGGGTGGAAACTGGGTTAGGTTTGGCTTCAAGCGTAAACGACATAAGAGAGTTCTTACTAATAACTCCCATGCAACGTACAGAACTCGGCACTTTTTTACCGAAATTTCAACAGCTGAACGTTCGGTAATGATTTCGGTAAAAAAGTGCTTACCGAATTAAGTTGTCATCCGAAAATAGCTAAGCTGTCACGATTACCGAACATTTCAGTAAAAGTAAGTGTCATATTAAACGTCAAATGTACCGAAGTGCCCTGTAAATAATACAGTTAAATCTGTAGTTCGAAAAAAGTAAAACTGTCAAATATTACCGAACATTCCAGTTAAAATGTACGACAAATATACCCAATCGCTCTGTAAAATATATCTCTATTTTTGTACATATATTAAATATACTGTTAACATGATTTTTTTAAACTGTTAGAAAAAAAACCTTTATTGTTTTTGTAAATGCTTCACAAACTAATAACCAAATCAGTAAGCCATAACGCATAACTATGAAGTCCATGTAAAAATTTTGTTACAGTGATGCCAAGTGCACCTATTCCCAGTACAACACTTTGAATAAACATAAAAAATTGTTTAGTGGAATAACGAAAACAATGTATGTTTCCATTAATATTTTGAAGGCTGATCTGAACTCTAGCAGAACAGGAATTCTGTACATTCCAATGGATATTGTACAATCGTTTGAATCCTGCAAAAAGGAGACTTGTACAAACAGTTTAAGGGAAAATTTTTCATTTGGTAATTCGTCTTCTGCCTGTAAAATAAATGATACAGACTCATTTATATATGTATTTTCATACATAACTAGATAGTATAACCAAATACAAATTATTATACGGAATACATCGACAAATTTTCAAGGACACATTTTGCATCGTGCGGTACACTGTCAGAGTGACAATGTACTTTAACGAGTTTTCTATAAAACTAGCAACACTGAAGGGTAAGAACAAGTTCACCATAGTTACTGTTTATTATAATGAAAAATAAATAAACAAACAGTTTTTATCTGATAATCAAGATTACAAGCGAAATGTAAGTTAAACAATAATCTAGAATGATTAAGCCACCATGAATATAATATATGATATGATTACCGATTTCAGTAATATGTTCCAATACGGACTAGTTCGGTAATGAAGTTTACAGAATTCGTTAAATCGATAGACGTTTTAAAAAAAGGCGGGTGGGTAATGTCAGAGACATAACTGGATGTCGTGAATACGAAAACAACTGACATGTTCCTTAACACTTCCGAATATCAATTGTATGAATTATGCACGCATTCCACTTTTTCACATTTTTCGCAAAAACAAAGAAAGCTTCACTTGATCTCGATTACTGTGAATTTCACACAGCGAAAAGTGCACAAATCTAAGCAAACTATTCTTGATTTGCAGTAAACTGAGGATATTTCCCTACGATTTGCAAACAACAAATCCTAATAGTTCTTTAGAAAACTTTTAGAGCCATTAGAACGGCTGATATTGTGCAATGCTCTCCACCGTTGTTTTTTCCCCAATGCTAATGACTGGCAGCTGTGACGTAATCGCTCTTGTCGAAAGCGTGCAGACGACACAAAACACATCTGCTCGCAGTGGCGATTGAATCCAAACTGATTGAATTTTTGTTAAGAGATTTCCTTTTATGTGATTTCGTTTGTAGCTTTTTCACTAATGGGCGGTCCTAACGGCTATAAAAATAGCCGCATACAGAATTTTATTGTCGATTATTTCATTTCGGATTTGCATAATTTATTGAAAGAAATTATCAATATGCTGTAGGGATTCGGTTCTAGCATTCACAAGGACCAAATTGAGGAACTCAATTTGGTCCGTCGCTGCTGGTTGATGATTCCACTCCCACGACGTCTGCTTCCATCGAACGCACGAAAAGAAATGATCGATTTTCATTTTTTTTTTGCATAAATATCTGTTTATTAATCTTATTTTTGTGTATTACATCAACATTTTACAGTACAAGTGTTTTGACCCTTTGGCCTTTCATCTTTGTTGTTCATACGATTCGTTATTAATATTAGGTGTTTTAGTTACTCTTGTTTTACATACTAATGTTTAATCATAATATTTATTTTAATTATTAATAAAATATCTACCTACTTATAACTATCCCTAACCTAATACGTACAAATTTTGAATTATTTGTATTTCAGAAATTGAGCACCTCTCTTCAAATTTCGTGCAGTATTGTTCGAATTTTTGTTCTAGTATATCCAGGGAGGCCATCTCATGTACTTCACTAGTCCTTGTCCAAGGGGGTAGATTTAGAATCATCTTTAAGATCTTACTTTGAATGCGCTGAAGCCTAAGTTTGTGTGTTCGTGCACAGCCCCGCCAAACAGGAACTGCGTATTCAATTGCGGGGTAGATGATTTGTTTATAGACAGCCATCTGATTCTTCAGGCATAGTTTAGATGTTCTACAAATCAGCGGATACAGAGACCTAATGAGTATGCTGCATTTTTGAACGATTTTGTCAACATGTGACCTGAATATCAGATGTCAGTCAAAGGTGAGTCCTAGAAAGATAACTTCGTCGGACCATTGGATAACCTCATCACCGAATCGTATTCGGCATTCGTCTGATGGAACAAGTTTTGGAGATCTTGAATGTGGAAACAAGATGACCTGAGTTTTTGCTGCATTGATCACAATTTTCCAGCTTGTAAAATATTCCGTTAAAGCGTCCAGACCTGTCTGTAGTTTATTCTTCAGAGCATTAATGACACGACCTTTGTAAAGAATGGCAGTATCATCAGCAAATTGTGACAGAACACCACCACCTGGAAGAGGTGGGATGTCTGATGTGAAAATGTTCTATAGAATGGGACCTAGGATACTTCCTTGGGGTACACCAGCAGGAATAGTAAATCTTTCTGAAAGTGCATTATTCAGAGAAACCTGGAATGCTCTATCTGCAAGATAATTTTTGATAATTTTAATAAGATACATGGGAAAATTATACCGATGCAGTTTGAACACCAGTCCATCGTGCCACACATTATCGAATGCCTTTTCAATATCCAATATTGCCATGGCAGTCGTTTTGGACACTGATTTGTTTTGCTGGATAACGTTGTTAACCCTTGTGAGTTGGTGGATGGTGGATCTTCCTTTTCGGAACCCAAACTGTTCTTCCAGAAATATGTCCTGTTCATCTGCGAAAGCAAGAATTCGCCTTTGTATTGACTTTTCAAACAGCTTGGATAGGGCAGAGAGTAAGCTGATGGGCCGATAGCTCTTGGAAAAGGAAGGATCTTTCCCCGGTTTCAAAACTGGGATAACTTTAGCTAACTTCCACATTGCAGGGAAGTAACCAAGCTCCCAGCACCTGTTAAAAATTTTAGCTAAGAAGACAAATGAGCGAATACTCAAATGTTTCAGCTCAATGTTGAATGTGATGATCGATTTTCGACCACGGTTCCCCTTTTATACGCATTCAGTTGAAGATATGTGCCTGACTACCTCAAAATCGTCGTCCTTGCGCGAAAAACCCAAGCGAAAGTAAAAAGTTTTCCGCGTTGTTTTCAAATTTTAAGGAAACTTAATTTTTGAGTTGTTTGTGGTTATCGCACACTGTTCAAAATATTATCCTGAATTCCTGATCATATTTTTGATGAAATGGTGAAAGAATTATGTTGCTACCATTAATACAAGTCGAGATATTCACGATTAAGTTCTGCCCATTCTTCCATATGGCTAATTTTGAAAAGGCGCCCCATAGTAAAGTAAGTCGTATTCACGACAAAAATGGGTTGTATAGAGGTACAGTAAAGTAAATTCCGCATAATTCTTTAGGAGTATTATTATGGTTTTAAGAACAACCGAATAGAAGTCTGGAATAGAGAACTGGACCCTGAGTTCAAGACCTAAATTTAGATCCAATAACACTCAGAATCCAGTTTCAGTCGCTGCTGGTTCTCGCCTTGGTGGCCAGCAAGCGATTGAGAGATGCGACCTGAGCGTTTGAGGATTTTAACCACGCAAAAGGTGCATTCTCCGTCGCTGCTGGTTAACTCTCGCTGCTGCTGCTGGCTGGTCCTCTCGCCTCGATGGCCAGCAAGCGAATGAGAGGTGCGACCTGAGCGTTTGAGGTTTTTATTAACCACGCAGAAGGTGCATTCTCTCTCGCTGCTGGTGGAAAGTTTAACTCCCGCTGCTGCTGCTGGCTGGTCCTCTCGCCTCGATGGCCAGCAAGCGAATGCGAGATGCGACCTGAGCGTTTGAGGTTTTTATTAACCACGCAGAAGGTGCATTCTCTCTCGCTGCTGGTTAACTCTCGCTGCTGCTGCTGGTTAAGGTCCTCTCGCCTCGATGGCCAGCAAGAGAATGAGAGATGCGACCTGAGCGTTTGAGGTTTTTATTAACCACGCAGAAGGTGCATTCTCTCTCGCTGCTGGTGGAAAGTTTAACTCCCGCTGCTGCTGCTGGCTGGTCCTCTCGCCTCGATGGCCAGCAAGCGAATGAGAGATGCGACCTGAGCGTTTGAGGTTTTTATTAACCACGCAGAAGGTGCATTCTCTCTCGCTGCTGGTGGAAAGTTTAACTCCCGCTGCTGCTGGCTGGTCTTCTCGCCTCGATGGCCAGCAAGCGAATGAGAGATGCGACCTGAGCGTTTGAGGTTTTTATTAACCACGCAGAAGGTGCATTCTCTCTCGCTGCTGGTTAACTCTCGCTGCTGCTGCTGGTTAAGGTCCTCTCGCCTCGATGGCCAGCAAGAGAATGAGAGATGCGACCTGAGCGTTTGAGGTTTTTATTAACCACGCAGAAGGTGCATTCTCTCTCGCTGCTGGTGGAAAGTTTAACTCCCGCTGCTGCTGCTGGCTGGTCCTCTCGCCTCGATTTTCCGGCTGCTCGGCCATCCATGGAAGTTGACCATCAATGTCAACTTCCCTCTCTGAGCAGCCTAGATAGCCGTGTAGTGTCGGTAGCGGTTTCCCAACTGGCTAAGAATAACGCTACGGTCCACCTGTACCGGTGGTATAAGTCCACCAAACAGGTAAGCCGTGTGGCATCCGGCGGAATTATTTTTTACCAAGAATTGATCCACTGGTTTCCTGTTCCATGTCGTAAAAGGCCACAAAAATAGGAACTCCTAAGTCAAGGTGTATTTCCGTGCCGATGGCTGAATGGCTGCAGGAGGTTAAACAATGCAGTCGTGAACGGAATATCTTGGGATTTTCCCTTACTGTATTAAGCGAAGCTCTGGCACAGTGGACGACTTCTTTCTTCGCAACTCGTGGGATTTAAATGATTAAAACATTTAAAAAAATCCTTACATGGTTCGCTATAGGCGATTATAAGCCAATATATTTGGTTTCTTGTAGTTGTTGTACGATAAGTGCTGAAGGTGGAATGTTCGTTACTCTGATTGATAATGGTTAGAGTGGCACAAATCAATCTTCAGCATAAACGTACAGCAACTATGAATCTATCCAGACTTCTTCAAGAAGGTAAAGCTTCTATAGCTTTGGTTCAAGAACCATATTTCCAAAAGGGAAACTTCTACGTTGGAAAATTGTTAAACCCAGTCTTTGTTGCCTTCAACAAGAGCGGTATGACTAATCCACGTGAAATGCCTCGAGCATGCATACTTGCAAATAGTGCTCTCGATGTTTCTCGCATATCGGAGCTCACAACTCGGGATATTTGTGCTGTCACAGTTGGTATGACTGTTGATGGCATAGACAGGAAATATGTCTATTGTTCGGCATATTTACCGCATAACCAACCTTCGCCAAGCGATGACTTCAAAAAGGTTGTATCATACTGCTGCAAGAGTGATTTACCGCTTGTAATCGGCAGTGACATAAATGCTCACCATATCATATGGGGCAGCACAGATATAAATTCGAGAGGCTCTGATATGATGGAATTTGTGAGCAGTACAAACCTGCACATAGTCAATGCAGGAAACCGTCCAACTTTTGCGAGATCTGGAAGAGAGGAGGTTTTGGACGTAACTCTCTGCTCTGATAGAATTGCGCATGAGTTGGTGAATTGGCTCGTCTCCGATGAGCTCGAACCTTCGTTGTCTGATCATAAGTACATCTTCTTTGATCATTCAAACGTTAAATTTGATATTATCACATATCGTAATCCCAAATCTACAAACTGGGACCTCTATGAAGAGGGCTTGGCGACTAGATTTTACGGGTACCAACCAACAATTGAAACCCCAATTGATTTGGAAAATGTTGTCGACGAGACAAACTCACTCATAGTTGCAGCATATGAAGAGGCTTGTCCACTTCGGATTGTGCGAGCTACTAGAGGAACTCCTTGGTGGAATGCTGAACTTGCTAGACTAAGGAAACTATGCAGAAGAGCTTGGAACCACCGACGCAGAGATGGGTCGGAGGCATTCGTGTCGGCTCGAAGGGCTTACAAAAATGCTCTTCGATCGTCTGAGCGAAGTGGTTGGAAAAGCCTCTGCACAAATGTTTCTAGTCTCAACGAGGCTAGCAGATTAAATAAGTTACTTTCGAAGTCTAAGGACTTTAATGTCAGTTTCTTAAGAACTTCAGATGGTGAACACTTGTCTGATGAAGGTGATGTACTTCACTATCTTTTTAACACTCACTTTCCAGGATGTATGGATCCATCACCGACAGCTCTTCCCGAGACTTTTTCAGGTAGTTACGATTCTTGGGCCCTTGCTCGAAGCGTTGTGACGATTGAATCGGTCAAATGGGCAGTTGAGAGTTTTGCTCCGTACAAGTCTCCTGGAAAGGATGGAGTTTTCCCAGTGTTACTGCAGAAAGGGTATGAACATTTCAAACATGTTTTGAAGAAAATACTTACTTTTAGTCTTGCGACTGGATATATTCCAAGAGCCTGGCAGGAAATAATTGTCAAATTTATTCCCAAAGGCGGTCGCGACACTTATGAGGAAGCGAAGAGTTTCAGGCCTATCAGTCTTAGCTCATTTCTTCTTAAAACAGTGGAACGCATAGTCGATCACTATATCAGGAATGTTAGTTTGGGCGTGCATCCGCTACATGGAATGCAACATGCTTACCAGCGTGGAAAGTCCACTACAACCCTGTTACATGATGTTGTGTACAATATTGAAAAAGCTTTCTCACAAAAGCAATCTTGCTTGGGAGTTTTCCTAGATATTGAAGGTGCCTTTGATAACGTGTCTTTCAATTCAATTCTGGAAGCAGCCCGTGGTCATGGCATACCTTCAAGTATCACAAATTGGATACACGCAATGCTTAGCAATCGACTTCTTTGTTCATCGCTTCGGCAAGCAGAGATTAGAAAACTGAGTGTCTGTGGGTGTCCTCAAGGTGGTGTACTATCCCCACTTTTATGGAACCTAGTCGCTGATGGTTTGTTGAGGAAACTTAATAACCTTGGATTTCCGACTTATGGTTTTGCCGACGATTATCATATATTGATGACCGGTATAAGCATTAACACTCTCTTTGATTTAATGCAGCAAGCCCTTCGATCTGTTGAACAATGGTGTTGTCAGGTTGGATTATCTGTAAATCCGGGCAAAACATCAATGGTGCTTTTCACTCATCGTAGGATAATCACAGGAGCTCGTCCGTTGCAGTTCTTTGGTTCAGAGGTCACTGTGGTCGATCAAGTTAAATACGTCGGGGTTATTCTTGACTCAAAACTGAATTGGTCTGCTCACATTGACTTCAGGATTAAAAGAGCTTGCATGGCTTTCGGCCAATGCAGACGAGCTTTTGGAAAATCATGGGGACTCAAACCCAGATATATTCATTGGATCTACACAACTATTGTTAGACCAATTTTAGCATACGGATGTCTTGTATGGTGGCAGAAAGGAGAAGTCGCGACAGTTCAGTCAAAGCTAAATCATCTCCAAAGGATGGTCCTAATGGCGATGACAGGAGCATTCACGACAACTCCTACTGCTGCTCTAGAGGCGCTACTGTGTATTAAACCACTACATGTGTTCCTAAAACAAGAAGCATTATCTTGTGCATACCGTCTTAGGGTTACAGGGCTTTGGAACAGTAACCCATTAGATTATGCTACCAGCCACACTCGCTTGTGGTCTCAAATGGTTACGTGGGATGAGTATTTACTCGCTCCTAGTGACCTAACTCTCACATGCAGTTTTCCTTTCAAAACATTCAATGTGAGCTATCCTCTTCGTGAGGAATGGTTGTCCGGTTGTCTGGAACGACAACTTGATGAACACATAGTTTGTTATACGGACGGTTCTCTGTTGAATGGTCGTGCTGGTGCTGGTGTCTACTGTCGTGAAATGAGGCTGGAGCAGTCTCATTCACTTGGTAGATACTGTACTGTGTTCCAAGCAGAAATCTACGCGATTCTGTGTGGAGTACAATCGGCACTTCAGCAGAGGACCTGTGGTAAACGTATTTATTTTTGTTCCGACAGTCAGGCAGCCTTAAAAGCACTCAGTTCGAATGACTCACGGTCTAATCTAGTGATCGCATGTCGAACTCAAATCGAGGACCTCAGCATTTCAAATGCTGTTTACTTCTTATGGGTACCCGGCCATTCTGGTATTACTGGAAATGAATGGGCTGATGAGTTGGCTAGAGCTGGTGCAACGAATGATTTCGTTGGTCCTGAACCAGCTTTACCACTTTCAACTAGTTGGATAAAGCACAAGATTCGTTCTTGGGCTGCATCCAAACATGCCAGCTACTGGCGCAGCTTGCAAACTTGCGCTCAGACAAAAGCATTTCTACCAGATTTAAATCTGAAAATGTCAAAGTGTCTACTGCATTTCTCCAAGCATCATTGCAGTATTCTGGTCAGAGCTCTGACTGGACATTGCAAACTCAATTATCACATGGCTACTATTCAACGTGCTGAGTATTATTCGTGTGATTTGTGTGAATGCGATTACGGTACTTCATATCATCTGATATGTAACTGCCCCGCATTGACGCAGCTTCGTATCCGGGTTTTTGGTTCTCCATACATGGTTGAGTCTGTGTATGCGGAGCTAAAATTGAAGGATATTCTCTCGTTTCTCACCCAATGTGGTAAGGAGCTATAGTCAGAAGAATTCATCGTTCTTCATGGAGTGAATGAATCCTTTCTGTATTCACCTTAAATAGGGTTTAGCAGATTGTTTGGCATCCTTTAGGGGGTACCGAATTTACTTCTGCTCGTACATACTGCGAATCGTTCTGCATTCTTCCGGGAGTGCAGAATGGTGTCGCTTTTGTAAGATCTCTAAATCCTCTCGGGGGTTGGAGGTTTTATTAACAGCAGACTGTTCGGGACCTCTTAGAGGTTCAGAATTTACTTCTGCTTCCACCAGATGTGATCCCCAGCAGATTGTTCGGCATCCCTTAGGGGTGCAGAATTTACTTCTGCTTTTATGTGTTTTTGTGTCGTCATTTTTTCCCATCCTCCTAGTCCAACCCTTACCATTTCCTTTCAATCCTTCCCTCTTATATATCGGGAAAATGATGCTAAAAACAAATTGATGGCAAGGCACAAATCTCCAAATATCAAGGGGAACGTGCCATTTGAGCCAATTTGTTCTGATTCCTGATAACTCTCGCTGCTGCTGCTGGTTAAGGTCCTCTCGCCTCGATGGCCAGCAAGAGAATGAGAGATGCGACCTGAGCGTTTGAGGTTTTTATTAACCACGCAGAAGGTGCATTCTCTCTCGCTGCTGGTGGAAAGTTTAACTCCCGCTGCTGCTGCTGGCTGGTCCTCTCGCCTCGATGGCCAGCAAGCGAATGAGAGATGCGACCTGAGCGTTTGAGGTTTTTATTAACCACGCAGAAGGTGCATTCTCTCTCGCTGCTGGTGGAAAGTTTAACTCCCGCTGCTGCTGGCTGGTCCTCTCGCCTCGATGGCCAGCAAGCGAATGAGAGATGCGACCTGAGCGTTTGAGGTTTTTATTAACCACGCAGAAGGTGCATTCTCTCTCGCTGCTGGTGGAAAGTTTAACTCCCGCTGTTGCTGCTGGCTGGTCCTCTCGCCTCGATGGCCAGCAAGCGAATGAGAGATGCGACCTGAGCGTTTGAGGTTTTTATTAACCACGCAGAAGGTGCATTCTCTCTCGCTGCTGGTGGAAAGTTTAACTCCCGCTGCTGCTGCTGGCTGGTCCTCGCGCCTCGATGGCCAGCAAGCGAATGAGAGATGCGACCTGAGCGTTTGAGGTTTTTATTAACCACGCAGAAGGTGCATTCTCTCTCGCTGCTGGTGGAAAGTTTAACTCCCGCTGTTGCTGCTGGCTGGTCCTCTCGCCTCGATGGCCAGCAAGCGAATGAGAGATGCGACCTGAGCGTTTGAGGTTTTCATTAACCACGCAGAAGGTGCATTCTCTCTCGCTGCTGGTTGATGATTCCACTCCCACGACGTCTGCTTCCATCGAACGCACAAGAAGAAATGATCGATTTTCGCTTTTTTTTTTTTTTTTGCATAAATATCTGTTTATTAATCTTATTTTTGTGTATTACATCAACATTTTACAGTACAAGTGTTTTGACCCTTTGGCCTTTCATCTTTGTTGTTCATATGATTCGTTATTAATAATAGGTGTTTTAGTTACTCTTGTTTTACATACTAATGTTTAATCATAATATTTATTTTAATTATTAATAAAATATCTACCTACTTATAACTATCCCTAACCTAATACGAACAAATTTTGAATTATTTGTATTTCACAGATTGAACACCTCTCTTCAAATTTCGTGCAGTATTGTTCGAATTTTTGTTCTAGTATATCTAGGGAGGCCATCTCATGTACTTCACTAGTCCTTGTCCAAGGGGGTAGATTTAGAATCATCTTTAAGATCTTACTTTGAATGCGCTGAAGCCTAAGTTTGTGGGTTCGTGCACAGCCCCGCCAAACAGGGACTGCGTATTCAATTGCGGGGTAGATGATTTGTTTATAGACAGCCATCTGATTCTTCAGGCAAAGTTTAGATGTTCTACAAATCAGCGGATACAGAGACCTAATGAGTATGCTGCATTTTTGAACGATTTTGTCAACATGTGACCTGAATATCAGATGTCTGTCAAAGGTGAGTCCTAGATAGATAACTTCATCGGACCATTGAATGACCTCATCACCGAATCGTATTCTGCATTCGTCTGATGGAACAAGTTTTGGAGATCTTGAATGTGGAAACAAGATGACCTGAGTTTTTGCTGCATTGATCACAATTTTCCAGCTTGTAAAATATTCCGTTAAAGCGTCCAGACCTGTCTGTAGTTTATTCTTCAGAGCATTAATGACACGACCTTTGTAAAGAATGGCAGTATCATCAGCAAATTGTGACAGAACACCACCACCTGGAAGAGGTGGGATGTCTGATGTGAAAATGTTGTATAGAATGGGACCTAGGATACTTCCTTGGGGTACACCAGCAGGAATAGTAAATCTTTCTGAAAGTGCATTATTCAGAGAAACCTGGAATGCTCTATCTGCAAGATAATTTTTGATAATTTTAATAAGATACATGGGAAAATTATATCGATGCAGTTTGAACACCAGTCCATCGTGCCACACATTATCGAATGCCTTTTCAATATCCAATATTGCCATGGCAGTCGTTTTGGACACTGATTTGTTTTGCTGGATGACGTTGTTAACCCTTGTGAGCTGGTGGATGGTGGATCTTCCTTTCCGGAACCCAAACTGTTCTTCCAGAAATATGTCCTGTTCATCTGCGAAAGCAAGAATTCGCCTTTGTATTGACTTTTCAAACAGCTTGGATAGGGCAGAGAGTAAGCTGATGGGCCGATAGCTCTTGGAAAAGGAAGGACCTTTCCCCGGTTTCAAAACTGGGATAACTTTAGCTAACTTCCACGTTGAAGGGAAGTAACCAAGCTCCCAGCACCTGTTAAAAATTTTAGCTAAGAAGACAAATGAGCGAATACTCAAATGTTTCAGCTCAATGTTGAATGTGTTGTCGAAACCGGGGGCCTTCATATTTTTGGATTTTTTCACAATAGCCATCAGCTCATTCGCAGTGACTCTACTTTCCTCAGGAACTAAGCTGTCTGATTGGTCAACCTCAGCTACGCTATCAGCAACGGCTCTTTCATGTGGACTAACAATGTTGAGTCCTAAATTGTGAGAACACACAAACTGATTGCCTAGCGCATTTGCCTTCTCTACTGGTGTGATTAAAGGTATACCTTCAGCTGCGTCCTGGGGTGGCAGCAAAGGAGGAATTGGCTTCGGTTTTTTCTTAAGCACCTTCGTTAAGGACCAGAAGGGCTTTGAATGTGGGAGAATTTCTTGAAGCTTTTGCTGGAAGTTCCTGTTGCGAAGCTCAGATATCCTAACCTGGATTATCCTAGTTAAGTTGTCATAAGAAGTCTTCCTATCTAGGATGCCAGTTCGTTGATACTGCCTCCGGTAGATATTTCGAAGTCGGATGAGTTTCTTGGTGACATTGTCGATTTGAAGAGAGGAACTCGGCATATGTTGTACTGGAACCGTCCTATCACGAGCGACTGTGATTGAATGCTGGAAGGAAGATAGGGCCGCATCGATTTCCACCGGGGAATCAAGTGGCAGATCGATATTAATATGTTGGTCGGCGATTTGTTGAAATTGGACCCAATCGGTGCGATAATAGTTCCTCCGAGGTTGAATAGGCACTGTTTCTGGTGAAGATCCCAGCGTCAATATTACTGGAAAGTGGTCAGAAGAGAGCTCGTTGAAGACAACCGGAGAGCTGTCTATGGCGATGTTGCTGATAAATATATCCAAAATGGAATGAACTCCCGATCTGGAAAGTCGCGTTGGTTGATCCGGAGCGAGGATGTTGTATTGTTCAGCTTCGTAATCTTCGGCAAGTACGAATCCGTTTCGATTCTGTCTTCTGTTTCCCCACAGCTCATGCCGTGCGTTCAGGTCCCCAGCAATGATGAATTTGTTCTGTCGTCTAGTGAGCATAGCCAGATCTCGCTTCAATGATGCACACGTACCATCTCGAAGATTTGTTTGTTTGGGGCAGTACGCTGCAATGATGATGATGGGTCCCATCGTCGTTGTAATCTCAATTCCGATGGCTTCTATAAGTTGCAATTTAAAGGCTGACAGAAGTCTGTGCTGAATGGATCGTTTAACGGCAATGGCAACTCCCCCTCCTCTGGTAGTTGTCCTGTCGAGCCTGTGAATCCTGTAATTGGAAATAAAAATAGAAATTTCAGGTTTAAGATGAGTTTCAGTTGAAATAGCAATATCGGCATTCTTCTCTTGAAGAAAGTCGGACAATTCAACAGTTTTGCTCCTAAGTGAGCAAGCATTCCAATTTACTATAACCAACTCATTATATTGCATATTCGATGATGAATTTGCCTAAGGCGTTGATTTGATCTAACCGCGTTCTGCAGTTTCGTAGTTTTGTTGTCATTGTTTCAAAAATGACGATCAGTTGTTCAGCAGAAAATAAATCACCAGAGTCATCCTTTGCTTGTGGTTGATTATTGCCCCATCCAGGAGGGATTTTTGAGGAAGATTCTTTTTGTGATCCAGCGGCTGAATCTTTTGGATTGCTGCGAGGAAGTGGCGGCAAATTCGGAATATCCCTCTTCGGTGGGAGCCGTGGGAAATTAACTTCATCCTTCTGTGGAACATTCTTGCGCGTTGATTGTTTGCGGGACGCCTGTTGTCGAATTTTTGTGAACTCAGCACGTTTGGGACACGATTTGCTAGTAGTTGGATGGTCGCCATCACAGTTCACACATTTTACAGCGATGTCATCTAGTAGGCAATCGTTGGTATTGTGTGATTCGGCACATTTCCCGCACCGACTTTTCATGTGGCAATTCCTCGCTCCATGGCCGTAGTTCAAACAGTTCGTGCACTGTGTGACATCCCGATGTACCGGTTTATACTTTTGCCATTCGATGATTATGTGCAATAACGATTTAATCGTTTTCAGTTGACTCATGGTGATGGAGCCCTTCTCCAGATGAATCAGGTACAGTTGATCTCTAAACTTTTTGTCCGTATTATGTCGCTTCATTTTAAATACCATCAAAGGCTTTAGTCCAGCCTCCGACAGTGCCTGCTTTAGTTCGGCTTCCATCATGTCGGGTAGTCCTCGAAGTACAAACTTCATAGGTTTGTTGGCGGCAATATCGTGTGTGAAGTATTCCGCTTTTGTCTGCTTCAGATAGCATTCCACTCCTTTGTAGTGGTTCAAAGCCGGAACAGTTATTTTGTAGCCTTCAGTACATAAACGGATTGTTGCCTGTAGTCCTTTGCTGATCAGTGTGTTGAAATCCGAGCGTAGAGTTGGTGGGAAGCCCTTCAGGTAGAAAGGCGGCATTTTTTCCTTCTTCTGCAGTTCCTCTTCGACATCTACTGGCAGATCAGCATATTGGTTTTTACTCAGCAAACGGTCGTTTACCTGTACATCACTTGGCTTCAGACGCTTAGCATCCTTTGGATCCTTCTCGGATCTATGGCGGTTTTTACCCATAGCTTGGGTAGGTAGACAACTGCGAATAAAAAATAAAACAAAATCGAAATTAGTCGTAGTAGGTTATTCGTCTATCCACATCGAGTGTTAGATGACGAATGATCGATTTTCGACCACGGTTCCCCTTTTATACGCATTCAGTTGAAGATATGTGCCTGACTATCTCAAAATCGTCGTCCTTGCGCGAAAAACCCAAGCGAAAGTAAAAAGTTTTCCGCGTTGTTTTCAAATTTTAAGAAAACTTAATTTTTGAGTTGTTTGTGGTTATCGCACACTGTTCAAAATATTATCCTGAATTCCTGATCATATTTTTGATGAAATGGTGAAAGAATTATGTTGCTACCATTAATACAAGTCGAGATATTCGCGATTAAGTTCTGCCCATTCTTCCATATGGCTAATTTTGAAAAGGCGCCCCAAAGTAAAGTAAGTCGTATTCACGACAAAAAAATCGCGGATCCTTCGGTGTTTTTCGTATTACTGGTTATATTCGATTATTTGTTTCACCGAGCTCCGTATTATTTCTTTAAGTTTGTAGGTTTGTTCGGGGTTCTAGAAGACGGACGAATTCATTTTAATTCAGAGCCAGAAGCGATATTTGAATTCAATTTAAAAGCAGTTGGAAAATCGAACTTTCTTTCGAAAATCGTGTCTAAAATGTGAATATGAATGGTTGTCGGTAGTATTTTTCGTTCCCTTTACTATCACGTGGTTTCCTTTCCTAAGCAGAAACCACTTGCTGAGATATCCACGGCAGTACGGAGACATCTGGCGGTGAATGTTTTTTTGGTATATGAATGAAAATTGAATGCAACCTTGTGTGCTTCTGATCAGATTGAGTAAACGATGGATCGCTGAAAATTTAATTGTTTAAAATAAATAAATCCTTCGGGAATAAACGGATTTCCAGGCGTTCGAAGAAATAAACACAATAAAGAGTTAGAGAATCACAATTTCATGTTACATGTAGTTCGTTTTTTATCTCTCTCTCTCTGGATAGCATTCAAATAGACATAGAAGAAAGAACAAAACTCAAGCGACAGTAGAAAGCTAACACGTTGTTTTCAAACTAAGAAGCGATACCGAAATAGACAAAATGCAAGTCGATAGATAATAGACACAAACTCTCACTTTTGATGCTTGATTAATACAGTAAGTATAATGAATGTTGAATTAAAATCGTAAATTTTATAGATGATTGTTACGATTAGTCATCTTGTTTTTTTTTGTTTTGTTTGTTTTTGGAATGTCCCGTCCGCAGTGAGACAGAAGTTTGAGATGAGCAGCGCTTTTCTGAGAAAAGGACTGCGTTCGTCTTATTGTTACTTTTTTTCTTGTTTGTAGGTTTAAAACTCTCCGTTAGTTGCATCCTATAGCATGTAAATAATCTGCAGTACAGTTGGGCCAGAAAAGTGCCAACCCCTGTTATACTATCGGTAAAACTTTGAACGTTTAGAATTCGACTAGGCAAACGCGAAATTCTTCGGTTATAAAATTTTGTAGCACTACTACGACGGGCGACTACTGACTGGGGGTTTTTTTTTGTGCAGTTCAGTGGCTCACTCTTCATTTGGCCGCTTCCGGTGGGCAGTCTGGTTGGTTCGAAGGATGGGCGGCACGGAAAGCCGAATGTCCCTCCAGTTCCCGGTCGATACGAAGAATGATCGGATACGGGCGCAGATCCACGTGGAAACGGCGAGCGTTGAACACCTGCGGCACTAGGCAACAATCGGCCAGCGTGATTTCATCGCCGACGCAGAACTTACCGGCCGATGTCGACAGTAGTTTTTCGATGGCTCGAAAACCTCGCGTGATCCAGTGCTGAGCCCATTCTTTCTTCTTCTCTTCGCCCACGTGAATCAGCACAATCAGATTCTGCAGTGGCTGGACGCCGGATGCGATTACCTAAAATGTAGGTTCGATTTAGACCAGACAATGATGGATTGATTGGGACTTACGAAACTTACTTCGATTATTTCGCGTACTTTAGCACGTTTCAGTACATCCTGCGGCAGCAACGGACGTTGCGGGCGCGTCTCTTCGAGGTAGTGCAAAATCGCTATCGATTCAACCAGCGTGTGTCCATCTGAAAGTACAATAAAACGGACGATTAGAACCTAGCGCCGATAAGCCGCTGCTGCTGCTGCTGCTGACGTGTTCCGGCATGTGAACAATAATAGTGACCAATCAACTCGGACGCAACTTATCTCTCCGGTATTATTGTTGTAGAACGGTTTCGGGGATGATGAGTCCACAAAATTTGATTGTTTTATGATTTTTTTGTCGGTGTATTTCCTCAAATCAACCGAATGCTATAACTCTGGTGGCTGGATATACAAAGGCACGGCCGACCGGATGAAGTGACCATTAGTTATACGGAACTGGTGACGAGTGGACAGATTTTTTATTTCGAGAAGTAGTAAAGCGAAGGAAGTGTGCTCTGAACCATTATGAAGTTTCTTGTTTTGATAGTGCTGGCCTGCGGACAGGTGGGTTTCGTTGAATCTAAAATGTATAACATCTGTCAAACACAATTGCAAGGATTTAGAACCCGGCTTCGAGCAACCATTTGAATTCGCGATTTGGATTCCACAGTTGTTATTTAAATCATGCAACTGCCCCAGAGAAACTAATGGAATTCAGTTTTCGTTGTTGAATAGTACGATTCAATTCCGAAACAAAATTATCGTTTTAATTCTAGCATTGAACGAGATACGAATCTGACCAGAAATTGAGGGATATATACTAAAATTGCGATTTCTCATGTATCATTTGAATAGGACCCCTCGATGAGCTAGGTTCACTGTCAATTTCAGTCTTCTGAAGCAAAGCAACAAGCGTCTGATCGCTACATGCGCGTCGTAACTATGACAATGTTTGTTTATGTTTGAAAATATAACTATAACTTGATATTGAGCAGTTTTGTTACATATCCTATGGGAATTCTTGAAATAAAAAAGTGAAAATTACTTGAAATTATTGCTTAGAATTTATTCGGTTTGTTGTCTCATCCCACGAAGCATTGAAGGAAGAAATTATTATGTGCTGAATGTGAACATATGTGTGCTTCCTTTCTAGGTTTTATTGTTTCCATGGCATTTTGCCGGAACTAGTCGACGCTCATTAAAAAAGGGTCAACAAAATTACACTATTACTAAGTTCACTGGTTCACGATTACTGATCCGATATTTTCGATGGATTGTATGGGACATTGTAATGTTGAGTTTATCTTTCATATAACTTCGAATAGGTTTTAAAAAAATTGTACTCGGCAATTCGCATAAAAACGAACGAAGCGTTAAGACAAAGATAAACTCGACATGGAATGGTCTGTGATTTTATATGTACCATTCAAATAAGACCCCTCGATAAACTCGCTTCACTGTCAGTTACAGTTTCATTATTATTTGAAACAAAACAACAAGCGTCGAAGTGCTGCATGCGTCGTAACTATGACAAGGTTTGTTTATGTAAAATGAAACTCAAGTTGCGAAATGAAAGAAATTGCGGTTTCTCGCTGCATATCGAGTGGATCTTGAAACAGGAAATCAAAAATCAGTTGGAATTTTACTAAAAATCGATTTAATTTGTTATATATCTTGCGAAGCAATAAAGTGAATGAAAGCAAACTAAGTTGCATTACTACTAAGTTCACTGGTTCACGGTTACTGATCTAACATTTTTTGATGAATCCTATGGGACATTGTAGTTTCTGAGAATATTGAGATTTTTTTAGAAAATCAAAATCGGCGACGCTAGACCATTTTTTTCAACGGCGGGGGTGGCGTATAAGTGTGGAACGATTATTCAAAAACTCGATTCACTTTATATTCAGGGAACGAGTATAAGCGAGTCGATGCTGTCGATGGTTTTCACTTTTAGAAAATTGCAATTCTTAAGAGAAATCACTGATTTGTTTGAAAAGTATATTCAATCAAATCAGTAAAATGGCGAGGGAACTTATTTTTACCCACACATTGGTGACAATACCTATACGCTTGCAAAGGGTCTTTCTCCTTACGGCCAGTAGGTCGCGTATAATCACGTGGCTCGCTCTGCGTATTACAGCCTTTTTGAGCCGACTTTATTTCTCTTCATGTTTCGTTACGTTCCAAGGGAACTAAAATGGCGACGTGATAGAAATCGACTTACCTTCACAAAAATAACATTCACTTCATTTTTATCGTGGCAAAACCTATGTTTTTATGCACTAATCGCATCTAAATTAAATTATCTAGACATTGTCAGGATAGATTTTTGATCCATGCTTTGAATGCAAGATATTCAATGAACAAGTTGAAAGACGGCGTTTTCAGCTATGCAATTCTTCCTTCAGAAAAATAGACTTTCCCGATTTGTGATATTCTCACCGTTTCTGAGGAAATCAGATTTGAAGCGTGAAAACAGCCGTGAATTATTATTACTAATGGTTGAAATTTTTCAACAAAACGTGATTGTCGCAGTCTTAGAAAGGAATGTTGTTTACCATCCGACGTTTCGGTCTTTGGTGTGAACCTTTTCCAAGGAATATAAAGTCTATCGTTTACAGGTAAATAGTCTATATCTAACGCTACGTTGACTGCACGGATAAAAATCCATTGTTATTCTCCAGATTGAAAAATCATGAAACATTTCTTATGAGATCATACATATTATTTATTATTATTATTTCAACTAACATAGCCTTTTCAATTTGTAAATAGTTATGTCAAATTAATAAGAATTTTTCTGCATTTTGCATCCGGTACTTCCGGAACTGTGAACCGTTGTAGCCGAAGTCTGTTCGTTAAGTAAGTAACTAATATAGCCTACAAATTAAATCAGTTTTGGGCCAAATCTAGAAGAATTTTAATCTTTTTCGCATCATCGCTCTAAATGACGGCCTTAGTTTGTAAAATACGGTCAAGCCATCTCGGAAATAATTAGTGACATTATTAGACACATACAGACTTTGCTTAGCTCGATAAACTGTGTCGAATGGTATAGAGCACTTAGCCCTTTCACTACTCAATGTTTAAAGCGATTGAAAAAACTTTTAAGAAAGGCAATACGTGTACTTTTTTAGAAAAGCAGTATTGAAAATACTGAATTAAATTTTTACAGATTTACATATTGTTCCCCTGAAAAATATATATCTAAATGTGGCAACCCTGCACGTTATACGAAATTGAACAAAGCACGCTGCGAACGGATCAAAACCGATGGTGTTTTCTTCTTCCGTACGTTCTTCTACGTATCGGTTTTGCATCGTCATTTTGAAAGATACTCGTGAAAATGAGCCGAGTCGGATCAGGATTCGGGGACTTTTTTTTTTAAGAATTTCAAGACCTTTTATTTGCATCTTAGTTTGTAAAAAATTTCTCAAAGATTTGCACATATTGCCTTGTGATTCTGGAACCGGAAGTCGGATATAGGTGAAGTTCAACAGCCAGCTATGGGACCACGAGACCTTTGATTTGAATCTGAGTTTGTCAAAATCGGTTCAGCCATCTCTGGTCAAATTGAGTGAAATTATTTTTCACATAGACACATTCAAACACACACAGACATTTTTTGATCTCGACGAACTGAGTCGAATGATATATGACACTCGGCCTTCCAGACCTCCGTTCGAAAGTCGGTTTTCACAGTGATTGCCTTTCTACTACTGTGGGCAAAAAATAGTAAGACTGTTCATAATATCAAAAGTCTTTTGTTTATCTTTCTAAATCTCTTTCGTCCCCCTCAGGCCCAATACACTTGGGTCCACTTTTTCCAGTCCTCGAGTCTTATTACTGTTTGCCCACGGTCTAAAACGAGAAATATGTTAAGATATTTCAGTCTCCCCTGTGGTGATTTTTCAAGATCGAAAATTTTCAAACTTTAACCGCTGGGCGACACCACTTACTCAAATTTTGCATAGGGACTGTTTTAAGGTGCTTGAACTTTTCCGTATATTCTCAAAACAAATTTATGTTATTTCGCAGCTTGAAATATATTATAATTGATTTTGTTTTATTCATGAACGCGTAATCCTGCTGCTTGGCAACACGCTGATTTTATATGAATTAGAATATGGAGATTGCAATAATTGTAATTTTTTTAAATAAAAATATACAAAAAAATAAGCAATTTTTTAAGTTTTAGTTTTATGGACAATTTTCTAATTCTTGAAGAATCATGAAACTTTCTATTCAGTGCATATTTTTATGGAGTATCCACTTCGTTTCCCATAACAATTTTTGGTACAGTTAAAAGTTTTCGAGTTACAAATACTTTGCTATGCAGAAAACGTATGCAAGGTTTCATTCAAATCGGAGTTGTGCCCATACTTGCATATCAGTCCCATATTGAAAATCGACAAGTTGAGAGAGTTGAGGAATACATATTTCGGTTAAAATTCGCTTTTTTCCGCTACTGTGATGATTCATCAGTGAAACTGTTTAATCACATTCATGGATTACCTTATAAATTTTTCATCTGGAATGAAATATTGCATTTTTTTATCATTCGTTTATATAAAATCGGTTACGCAACAAGATGGGACCCATATGCGAGTATTTTTATTTGCGAACAAAAAGATACTCGCACACCGGTCTCATCTTAGTATGCTATGCTTCTCTCGCACGTTCGATATAATTAAGTTTGTGATATCATGTCAGGTCTTGATGCAATTCTCGGAAGACAGCTCAAACAGTGACTTTGCAGGTTTCAATGTCACCAACACCCGAGAGAAAAATTCTGAAATCTCTCGTTCAGCATGGTAGGTTCGAGATAATCCCAACTTTAAACATTCGCATATGCCTACGTCAGATTTTGGTCAAAGTTATGGTAAACAAGCCGGATTATTTCCTAAAGTTGTTGCTTCGGAATTGGTGCAATTGAGCTACTGTCATACAACAATAAAGCTCAGAGTCCGGAAAAAAATCAGCGTATCTTGACGAATAATCGCACCTGAGACTGCAGAACTATTTTTTGTTGACACTTTAGTCGACAGGTTTTTTGGGCAGCATATTTTGACGTAAGGACAGATTCTTTTTGTAAATTTTCACTTTCGATTATATCTGCGTGTTGATGCTAATGTTCGTTATATATCTTATACTGTCGGAAAAATGGAAATTTTGGCTGTCATTGTTGACGAATATTTAGTAAGGAAACGTGAAAAATTATGATATAATATCAGAACAGAAAGTAAACAGAAAAAACTTCCGCACAGCGGTGGGAAAAAAGGGTAAAGAACGCGACTTTACTCAATAATTTCATAGAAATCTATGTAAATATTTTCAAAGTAGGTTTTTCTTAAGCAAAAATGACCGTAGAATCAATTGGCGATAGTTAGAATAGCCACAAAATTCACTATCATGCGTGTTTTACCCCAAATTCCTCTTTTTTCTTACCTTACTTTGAAAAACTTTGGAAAAAATGAATTCGATTAATCAAAAGTTGAATTGAAAGATGGCTTTTTTGGTTATTTGTTGCTTTCAAAATATTTATTTCACGTTACCAGTCAACGTTTCGAAAGTTAATTCCTTCATCTTCAGGGCAAAATGACTAAAAATATTTTTTGCCAAGTAGGTTGCAACATTAACTCGTTTTATCCCAATTTTACAATAAGCTTAATATTAAGTTTAATTCTGCTTTACAAACTGCTGAAGCAGATTCAATGCGACCCATCAATAGTGGTCCATGTTACGTAGAAAACTTGAGCAATCCGAGTACATACAATGGGAAGCTATTTTGAAAAGGAATTGAGATCGAAACGCAAAATATACAAGAAGAATTATCGTACCGGCTATATACAGAGATCGATTCAAAGATAGTTTATTAAAGACTGTCCCAGAAAGTATGGACGCACTTTGATTTTGCTGTAAATAATTCACAAGTGTTCGATATTCAAATTTTATTCGATATACTGATAATATTAGACTACAACAACAGAATATTATTCTCAACATTTGCTACTTAGCCATTGTAGACTAGCTCATTAAATTCCGTACAGACTTCTTGGCGACAAGTTTTGACACTTTTTTCCAATCTTTTTCCAACTGTTGAATGGTTTCGGCGGCCGAGACATGTTTCCTAAGATGTGCCTTCGTTAATGCCCAAAATTTCTCAATTGGTCGAAGTTGTGTGCAATTTGGTGAATTCATGTCTTTTGGGACGAAAGTGACATTTTTGGTAGTATACCATTCTACCGTTGATTTCGAGTAGTGGCAAGAAGCAGGATCTGGCCAGAAGACAACAGGATCCTTGTGGCTTCGAATCATGGGTAGAAGTCGTTTTTGTCAACATTTCTTGATGTATATTTCGCTGTTCATTGAAGCAGTGGTGATGAAGGGTTTCGAAATCTTACCGCAGCTACAAATTGCTTGCCAGATCATAGCTTTCTTACCAAATTTTTCGACTTCAATCGATGTCTCGGACTGGTTTAACACTTGCCCTTCTCGCACCGTATAATATTGTGGTCACGGCAAGGATTTGTAATCGAGTTTCACGTAGGTGTCGTCGTCCATGATTATGCAGTTCAAATTTCCAGCAAGAATCGTATTGTACAGCTTTCGAACTCTCGGCCTGATCGATGCTTCTTGTTTCGGACTACGTTTTGGTTGTTTCTGCTTCTTATAGGTTCGAAGATTCAAACGTTCTTTAGCACGAAGAACATTTGACTTCGAAGTGCTCACTTTTTTGGGCACATCCCGAACTGAAACCTCCTTCTTTTGCTCGAACGCCTTCAGTATACGTTTATCCAGCTAAGAGTTAGCAGGACCTTTTTTTTCGGTTTATCCTCAAGGTGTTATCCTCACCGAATTTCCTGATTGCATTTCGCACGGCTTTTTCACTTACTCCTTCCATTTTCGCTACCTTTCTCAGTGACAGTCTGCGTTCTGTGCACCATTTGTACACAATTTTTCGACGTTGTTCTGCTGAAAGTCCACGCATTTCGAAACAAACTAATGAAAACGAATAAACTACTGCACAAGTGGTTAGAGAAGAGTGTAGACAACAGGACGCAGCCATAAAAATTGACAGATTCTGAACCATTGCGAAATGGCAGCAGTTTTTGGTTGCGTCCATACTTTCTGGGACAGTCTTTATGCATTATCTAATTTTTTGCATGCCCGCCAGAAAAAAAAATGCAACCTGTACATTTTTAGTTACTAAGACGTGATTTTTAAAGCGTGGAACAGATATGCGAATACTTTCCCAATGGTATAAACGTGACTTGATATTTTTTTCAATTTTAACTGAACTAACTCAGAATTATTTTTACAATTTCTGAAAGTAGGGTAGGGTAAAATAGACGTTATCCGTCGAGCTAACTCAAAAGTGGCCAATATCCATATGGGATTGATATGGGCAGAATAGTGATTTAATGAAGGATATATTCCAAATGAAGCTCAGAACTTTGACGGCGACACTTTTGAAAAAATCGAAAGAGTCGTCGTACTTCCGTAACGTAGGTTGCTCTATTTCTTATTCTTTCTTTCATCCTGTGGATAATGAAAATTAGAAAGACCAGTACTGGTGATTAGTATGCTGTTGAAATGATTGAATCAGTTTTTTCAATAGAAAGTTCCACATGCTTCTTAGCTTGACAGAAGACATTGAAATTATTGGTGTTGATTGCAGAGCTGTGGAAGAGGCCTTGTTCGCCAATGGACGACTACACTAAATTCAGTTTTACTGTTCGTTCCAGCTCGTCCTGTCCGGTACGATTAGAGAATCCACATCCATCGATGCCACCGAACCACTGTCGGAAGATACCGAAGTCCTGATCGAGTTCGACCGTTTGTTCAACAAGCTGCACTACGACATCGACTACAAGCTGCGAATCTATCGGATGCAACACTCGGTCCGGGTGAAGAATCTGAATGCGCAGTTCATCTCCCGGTACGCTTTCGCCATCACCGATATCCAGCATATGAAACAGCACGCGAAGGAGCAAATTCTCGAGCATGCACTCCAGATCGGCGATACGCAGAATCCGTGTATCGTGGCAGCCAACGATGAAGCCCGGCGACGTGCCACGCAAGCGGCAAAGGATTTGAGCATCGTGTCGGAAAAGGTGTACGGTGAAATGGCGACCCTGACCAGTGTGCTATTTTTCCCGATCGTACAGGAATTTCAGACCAATTCGTCCGCCTTCCAGTGGACCGTACTGGACAAGCTGTCCCGGGACAATGCCGTGATCCACATCCAGGAGACGTTGGCCGATTTGGCGTCCTTCTATATGCAAAATTCCAACACCGTCGAACGGGTGATCGCGACGTTGGATCACGAGATCGAAGTGTTTCAGGATGCGGCCAACGAGCTACGGCAGAGCACCTGGCCGGAGATCGATGAAATCGGCCGTAGCTACATTTTCAACATGGAACAGCTGATTGAGGAGGCGCTTGAGTGCTCGTAAATGTTATCTTGGTTGATATGTTAATAAATAAATGGTTATTTTTGCCACTTGATAATCTAATCGTGAAACGTTTTCAATAGGTAATTGTGTAATATCACAGTTTTTGGTTTTGGAGAGGGGGTATTTCTGGTGGAATATTTCACGTGGCGTATTTAAAGGGGTTGTCCGTGGGCTGGAAGATTCAGTACGGAGTTTAAAGTGCAGTTGAACACAAACATGAAGTGGCTTCTGTTGACGGTTTTGTTGTACGGATTAGCTACGGTGAGTGAGCATCATTACTTTTTGGGTCAAAACGGAATTGCCACGGGTTTAACGGAATCGATTTTCTGGTAGGCTGCCAAACTTCGCGAACCCTCGAAACGTGTTCCGATGGGTGAGTTGGCCGAACGGACCGAAGAGTTCCGAGTGGCGTTCGATGAACTGCACACCGAGAAGGATGGATTCGTTCAAATTACCCGACTTTTGTCCAGTGGAGAACTCCATCTGCTGAACAGGGCTTCGCTGACGGTGATTGGTCACGCGTGGAGCAATATTACGAACCATTTCAACGAAACGTTGGAAAGTATAGACAGTTCGGATGGTGCCGAGGATTGCCTGGAGGAACTGAGGGAGGAAATACTGGCGGAACAGATTCGTGCTGCCGACGAGATGAGCGAATGTGCTGCGTTCAAGATTCAAATCAAGGAAGGCCTTTCGGACGAATTCCGTGCGTTGGGCAACACGCTGCAGATCATTTCGACCATGGCGGCCGAATACACGCTGTACACCTTCGCCATTCACAACTCTTTCATCGAATCGGCCGACCATCTGGACTGGCTAGAGCGGAACTTCGAGTTGCAGCGTAATTTTTGGGACACAACTGCCCGGATCGAAGCCCAAGCCGATTTGGATGCCATCGAGGCAAACCGTCCGGCATTGATAAAGGAGTTCACCGAATGCTTGAGCCACATCCCGGAGGTGCTGGACGAGTTCAACGAGGACATCCTGACGCGATTGGAGCAGTGTTAGGGAGTTGTTTTTTTGAGAATAAATTCTGTAGATTTCTGACCATCAGCCACACATCCTTTTGTCGTTAGTTCCGAAATCATTCTAGGTAGAAAACCGGTCTGTTTGTTTACTGAAAATTCGATGTTGCAAGCACGTGCAACGACGCAACACCGAAAATGTTGCAATACATAAGGTCGGAAGTAGTTTCCCTTGGTTACTTGTTTTGTTTTCAGTTTTTTCTTCCTCCAACCAGAAGTCCTAATCGAAGCAGAACAGCTTTTATGACGATGCCGTAATCGTGTTTAATCTCTACTGCACCGGTGCGTTAATGCGCAAACACGGTAATCTAATCTGCGACTGAGGGGGCCATTCCCCGGGAAGTCGCGATTATTTAAGACTCAGTATCGTGTAACCGTCAACTTCATTCGAAAGGTGACCCGAGGAAGAAACATGAAGCTGTCGCTACTTGTTGCACTGTGTGGTTTGGCAACGGTAAGTAAATATTGACCGAAAAGCTAAGCCGGCTCTTAACTAACCGACTTTTCGTTTCTTCCGCGGGCAGGTACTGGCCGTTCCAATGACCGAACTGCGCGAGCGTACGGAAGAGTTTCGGACCCGATTTGATGAGCTGCACCGCGAAAAGAATGAATTCGTAGATATCGTTCGACAGCTGTCCAACTACGAACTCCGAAAGTTGAACGAAGCGTCGCAGAGCCTTATTGCTCATACCTGGAGTGACATCGAGCATTTCTTCGACGACACCCGGACGATCATTGGGGAGATGATTCTGTATCCGAATGCCGACGAAGAATGTCTGCTGGGACTGACGGAGGAAATCGTGGCCGAACGAATCCGTGCCGCCGATGCCATGAGTGCATGTGCTGCTTTCAAGATCAACATCAAGGAAAGTTTGGCGGAGGAGATGCGATCACTGGGAAACACGTTGCAGATCATTTCGACGGCAGCCGCCGAATACACGCTGTTCACGTTTGCCTCGCACAATTCGTTCATCAATTCGGCTGGACATCTGCAATGGCTGGAGGACAACTACGAGAGACAGCGGGTATTCTGGGACACTACGGCCCGCAACGAAGCACAGGCGGATTTGGATGCCATGGAAGTTAATCGCCCGGCACTGATCAGAGAGTTTGAGGCCTGTTTGGCTGGCATCAACGACGATATGGCGGAGGTCGATCGTAACATTAACCAGCGTTTGCCGCGTTGTTTGAATAGTTAGAGTTTAGAAGAAAAAAACTATGTCAATATTCCGAAAGCTGAAATAAATCACGTGCATCAAACAAATCCATTCAATTTTCAATGACGTCAAAGTTTAACGTCGGGTTATTCTGGGCCAGTTTCATAATTTTTGTTTTTATTTCACTGGTAAACTTCGTTGGATTATCAGGCTTATCAGGGCCCAATAAAATAGCAATGAATTGCTGTTGGACTGTAATCAACCGAGCCGATCTGTGTCTGGCGCCTAATGCCTAATGCAATTCGATCCGAAGTTCTTGCAACGAGATAACCAATGTCTTGATAATACGCGTTGTTTGGATTCGTTACATAATGATGGGTGAAGTGGCGAACAGCCATTCGTTGTTATCGATGGACTTCAACCGTTGTCTACGTTGGCAACTAGCAGTTCCATCTATGGGTTATCCTATTTTTGGGCTAGGACTCGACTCGTCAGTACATAACGTCCGATTAGCTGCTTTTGTTGAATTGCTAGGTGACATAACAGTTCAATTTCGATGAATTTCGCGCTAAATCGTGTTTGGAGCTGGCAGCAGCCTCTCAACCCTGAATATTCTGTACATAAAGACTGTCACAAAAAAAAAACACGTGGCATACTCTGTTTTTTTTTTAAACAAACTGGGAAATCTATTGTCGTTTTCGTTTTTAAACTGCACTACACCGGTGGAGTGCTACACCATGGCATGAATAAACGAACAAAAATGATGAAAACATAAACAGTAACCATTGACTACAATAAACGATTCCATTGCACAGAGCTACACCAAACTTTTGATGAGTGCTACACCAGTGGTATCGGTGCAGAAAAAGTGTAGCACTGGTGTAGTGCAATTGGTAAAAACGAACGGTTTCAGTGCAGCTTTCGCTACACCTGTGTAGTGCAATTTAAAAACGAAAACGACATATGTTTATTTGATTTATGACTATAGTCTAAAAATGACAAATCCTGCAAAAAGTGATAGGAGTGCGATTTTCACAAAATTAGTCAAATTTTTAAATAAAAGTATTGGAAAAATTGACTCCTATACTGTAGAAAAATCGATTCCAAAAATTTAAAGTCGATTTACAAAAAAACTTCATCTTTGATTTGGATGAAATTTGGTTCCAAGATAGGTAATTATGTTTCCTACCTACCGTCGAAAATTCAAGTTTTCAAATAATTTTGAAGGAAAAAAAAAGTTATTTGAAAACATCTTTTTCTTGAACAAACTGATTTTTTTTTTCAGTGAAACCAATCTCAGAATCCAACAAAACTCAGATTTGTGAGAAGATATTGTCTAATTTAGCAACTAAGTATATTTTTATGAATCAAAAATCAGCTGAAAAGCGTATAACACATGGGCTGAAAAGTCCCGGGCCCAACAAAAAAGAACACGATTTTCCTGGTTCAAAATTAACTTTATTCATCAACGTAATCTGCAATCTGAAGAGCAACGCAATCCTCGCAGCGCCGCTCTAACATTTTAATACCACTTTTGCAGAAAGATTTATCTAGGCCTCAGTTTCAGCGATAACCTCTTCATTCGTGCGAAATTTCTTACCGAAAAGCATTTTTTCAGGTCTGCGAACAGCCAGTAGTCGCTGGGAGCCAAATCTGGCAAGTACGGTAGATGTGGGAGCAATTCGAAGTTCATTTCATGTAGTTTTGCTATTGTGTTGATTGGCTTGTGACACGGTGCGTTTTTTTTTCTTTCCCATATGCGGTCGTTTCTTTTTAATTTCAGCTTTCGAACGCGCCAATAACGCTATTTTACTTTCACTGTTAACAGATAGTCGATAAATATTACACCACGCACATCCCAAAATACCGAGGAAATAACCTTTCCAATCGATTATTGTGCTTTCGGGCGCTTTGGACGAGCCTCACCAGTTGCTGCCCACTGAGATGACGACGATTTTTAATCCGGAATGAAGGGATGAATCCATGTTTCATCCATTGTCACATAACGACGCAAAAATTCCGGTTTGTTACGTTTACGGCCAAACACTGCTCAGAATCATCAACACGTTCTCGGTTTTGGTTAACAATGAGCAAACGTGGCACCCACTTCGAACAGAGCTTTCTTATTCGTTCTTTTGATATCTTTACGATGTCCGCAAACTCACGCAACTCCACTTTTCGATCACTTGAAACGATGTTATGGATTTTTTTCGTTTTCTGATGTTCCCAGCTCATTTGGACGTCCGAAGCGTTCTGCGACCAAGTTTGAAGTCAGCAAACCAACGTATTATTGTTGTTTCTGATGGAGTGGAGTCTCCATAACACTCTTCAACCCGTTGCTTCACTTGAACGGTATTTTTTCCAATCAAGAAGCAGTGTAAAATAAGAATACCCGAAATTGTTTTTGGTCCATTATTCTAAAAATAACAAAAGCAGCGTCACCCTTAGCACAATAACTCACAAACTGATGAATAGAATATCACGAAATTCCAGCGCAATCTATGTTCTAGGCTCGGTACTTTTTAGTCTATGTGTTAGTTATTGTGAAAACCGACTTTTGAACCAGAGCTTTTGAACCGGAGCCATTCCGAAGTTGTCTGGATCCACAATTCAGGGGAACAAAACTGTTGGTCTGTTTTTTAACATCAGCGCTGCGATATTTTCAAGACTTATGATCAGCTTTTCTGAAGACACCATCGAGGTATCTCTACCGGTTTTAGCAGTGTTGCTAATTTAATCAAATAGCTTAGGGCGCTCTCAAGAAATCAGTCTTTTTGCTCTAGCAATTTCATTTTTCACTTCTTGTGTTTGGTGTCTGAACATTTTTGGCATTAACTTTTCAATATAACAGTTCGGCTGAAAAAATCGTATCGTTTAATAGAAACACACATTTTTTTGCCAAAATTTGTTTTTATTATTCAACATAATTGCCATCAGAGGCGATACAGCGATTGTAGCGATCTTTCAACTTTTCGATACCATTTTTGTAGTACGATTTGTCCTTTGCCTCAAAATAGGCATCAGTTTCAGCGATTACCTCTTCATTGCTTCTAAATTTTTTACCAGCGAGCATTCTCTTGAGGTCTGAGAACAGGAAAAAGTCACTGGGTGTCAAATCTGGAGAATACGGTGGATGAGGCAGAAATTCGAAGCCCAATTCGTTCAATTTCAGCATGGTTTTCATCGACTTGTGACACGGTGCATTGTCTTGATGAAATAAAACTTTTTTCTTCTTTAAATGAGGCCGTTTTTTTTAAATGTCGTCCTTCAAACGCTCTAATAACGCTATATAATAGTCACTGTTAATGGTTTTTCCTTTTTCAAGGTAGTCGATGAAAATTATACCATGCAAATTCCAAAATACAGACGCCATAACCTTACCGGCCGATTGTTGAGTCTTTCCACGCTTTGGGTTCGGTTCATTGCGTGCAATCCACTCAGCTGACTGTCGATTGGACTCCGGAGTGAAGTGATGGAGCCATGTTTCGTCCATTGTTACATATCGACGAAAAAAATCGGTTTTATTTCGATATAACAGCTCCAAAAACTGCTCAGAATCATCAATTCGTTGTTGTTTTTGATCGATTGTGAGCTCACGCGGCACCCATTTTGCACAAAGCTTTCTCATATCCAAATATTCGTGAATAATATGTCCAACACGTTCCTTTGATATCTTTAGGGTATCAGCTATCTCGATCAACTTCACTTTACGGTCATTGAAAATCATTTTGTGGATTTTTTTCACGTTTTCATCGGTAACAGCCTCTTTTGGACGTCCACTGCGTTCATCGTCTTCGGTGCTCATATGACCAGTACGAAATTTTGCAAACCACTTACGAATTGTTACTTCGCCCGGTGCAGAGTCTGGATAACACTCATCAAGCCATTTTTTGGTATCGGCGGCACTTTTTTTCATCAAAAAGTAGTGTTTCATCAACACACGAAATTCCTTTTTTCCATTTTTTCACAATAACAAAAGTAGCTTCACTCAAAATGCAATATTTCACAAACTAATAATCAGACAGCTGTCAAATGTATACACGTATCTTTTGAAGGTTGGTACTAACTGAAAATGGTATGGATTTAATTCTAGTGGCGCCCTCTCATAGAAACGATACGAACTTTTCAGCCGATCTGTTACGCGACTGGGTATCAATTTAAAAAATGCCAAACCAACTATGTAATTCAATCATTTGTTGATGGATTGATTGAATTTAACTACCAATCGATTCGGAAGCATATCACCTCAACTGATGAGGAAACGTCGTTTCAGTATTTCAATTGCAAACCATAGAAAAATTGGTTTGAATTGTCCTATTTTTTCACGAGCCAATCACAGTCACAGTGCGTCAATGATGTCATCCTCTCGTCCGATATTACTGCGTTTATTGGTTGACGGTTATTCACATTTTCCACATTCACATTTTTCGATCAAAATACATAAAATCTTCTCTAACCACTGTTTATAAAATGAATAAGTTTGTACGTTCTCTGTTTCGAAAATGATTATGATATAAAATCGTTTCATTTGTCCAGGTTTATTTCATTCATGTTGTTTGTATCCAAAACTGATCTTTTAAGTAACTTTGAAGTCATCATAACTGACTTTGAATAGTTCAAAAATTTTCAAATGTGAAAATTTTTGGGTAGAATCGATTGTTCTGAAAAAATCTAACTGTCAATTTGTTCATTTCAAAAAAATTTAAAACTTAAAGTGGAGTAAGTTTGTATTTTGTCACTGTTTAGTTTAGTGCACCCACATTCAGATAGCGTTGTGTGAACTGAAGTTATTGGCAAAACTGAAGGGCTATTTTTTTATTTAGTGGATAATGTCTTGGTATTTAACATCTAAATATGATTTTGAGAATATGGCCGCCACGACTATTTTTCACTAAGGTCATTCTGGAGGTCCAATTTTCGACCTCTTTTTTCAAGCATCTGAGGTATATTTCAGCAATGGCACGTTGGTTTCCAAAGCATCAATCGATGATTGTTTATCCACATAAACGAATGATTTCATGTCATTCACCGGTTCATTTCTCGAAATAATGTTTCCGTTGGAATGTTATTTCAATAAGTCGATTGTTTTGGCCGCAGTATGACAAATGGCACCATCCGGTTGAAACCCCATTTCTGTCACATCCATATCTTGAAGATTTGGCAACAAAAATTCATTGATTATGGTTCTGTATCGATTTCCATTCACGGTAACGCGTCGTCCTTCCTCACTTTCAAAGAAATAAGGACCGATGATTCCACCAGCCTCGGTCGGCATCCAAAAGAGTGAATATCCGAAGTTTGGTAATTACGGACGATTATGTGCACCATAAAATTCACTAAGTGCTCTATAAAGAGTTTTTATTGATAATAAAAGATTATTTCAACAAATTGGAAGCGTTGTTCTGGTTCTGTTAACCTATTCATGATGATTTGCCAAACAATACTGGGTAGAGCCGTCACTTTACACTATCAAAACAAATTTCAGACAATGGAGTAATCCGTATTGAAAAAAACATTATTATTGAAAAACGCAACATTTTTTTTCAAATGGCTGTAGTCGAAAAATGACAAATTTCACAAAATAAGTGTTGTATGAATAGATTTCGCTAATGTCAAATTGTAGAATAAACTCTTCTAGATCCAATTACTGGTGTGATAATGCCTTTCTCTTGTCATTCAAACAGTCTAATTAAAACATATTTTTCTCGTTAGGTTAGTTTAATTTCAGACACGGATTTTGTACCGATTTTCAACACAAATTCGTTCAGTTCAGTTTGTTTAGGTTAGTTCCGAAATTTTCGACAACATTCTGCAAACCAAAAGTATCAGTAATAGGGAAGACCGGGGCTAAGCCGGACATTTTTAGGAAGTTGTTACCCAAGTTATCTATACCGTTGTGTAGCTTCAACGTTCAGCTTTCATTCCCAATTTCTGACTTAGAAAATCATGCATTAGTTTTTGTACCAAATCACGATGAAGTGACCAACCAAAAATCCTATATTTAGACTAAATCGGACTATAAAGTTTCACACAAAATATAATAACGAACACAGCAGGGCGTCAAACTTATTGAGCGCAAAAGAAATGAAACCGCGTTCGAATAGATTGTCTGTTGGTTTCACAATCCTGCTCGCTGGGAATCTAGGTATTGTCTCGAAACTTTACGCTTAGCTGACGCCAAAGTCAATCTTTGTATCGAAATAATTTCTGTTCTATAAGATATTCAAGCTGTCCGGTTTAACTCCGTGTTCGGACTAGTCCCGGTCTCCCCCGATACATTTGAACTTGATCATTGATCGCTTTCTGAAAAAAGTGCGGATAGAAAAGGGCGTATTGCAGTTTGCGTCACTTATAGCAATATATCTCCGGAACCAGAAGTGACTGCCGACTTGATCTTCGAACTTGATTCACAACCCAAGTAAAAAAGGCTTTCCTTACAAAAACTTTGTCCAAGCAGATTTTTTTCATTGAAAACTAAACTAAACTGAATGAAATAATCATCTCAGAATCTAAGGGAAAAATTTGTGAATTCTGAGGCCACACCAGGAATTGTGATCGATGAAACTACTGAGTTTAATTCATCCATCGAACATTTGAATATCACGAATATTGACGCATTTCGCATCAACTAAAACGGCGAAAAGGACCAACAAATTTTTCACCGATTCTATTCAAATGGATATAATCCAAAGGTTATATGGGTAACTTTTCGCAAAATTAGTCAATATTTCGAGTGAAAATATGTTTAAAAAATTTACATTGAATTCTACACTAAAAAAAATAAACGTATTTTAATGAATGGACGTCGACACACATAAAGCATTATTTTTATTGGGTTGAATTGATTGATTTATTGATTTATTGGACCTGTATGATAATGACTTTCAGTTCAGTTTAGTTACGTAAAAAAAAGATATTAAAAAATATGTTTGGATTTAAAAAGTTTTTACTAGAAAAACCTATTTTCTTAAAAGCGCCTATATTACAATGTATAAAAAGTTTTGATGTCCAAAATTATCTTCGGTTCGCGACTTCCGTCAAGTTTAACTTCTTTGAAATGAATTGAATCGTGATGAAACTTTCTGCACTGAAAGAGGAAACATTTCAAAACATACCAAATCCGACCACTAGAGGGGCGCTACAGTAGAATAAACAGTGCGTCCCGATCAGTGCAGTAAAATTTCATTTTCAATCAAATATTATTAGATAAAAAAGGAAATTCATGGCCCATTCACTATCAGCATACCCCTTCTCATTTGAAAACTTTTTGACAGTATGTGCGGGGTTGGGAATCGAACCTGGGCTGGGTTGCGTTAAATGCATCAAAAATCATTAGGTTAAAGTGTGATAAACTGTTTCTGTTCAAAAGATTGAATTTGAGTTTTAGTGTAGCTACAACAACAGTTTTGCAAAACTGTGGAACTATTTTGTCTGCGGTATTTCTTCGCAGAGCCGAAACAAACATATTGCATCCGAGTTAATCACAATTCACAAGTTGATTGAAAGTCGAGTAATCGATAAAATAACATGGTGACTCTACTAACGGCTGTCAAACTGATTCGTTCGAAGTCAGTTTCGAACCTAGTTTCAAGGTCATAGAACTGAAATTCGAGTCTGATTTTTTTCGGATTTGCTCACACTCCCGTTGCTACCCGCACGGCGTTTTGACTACCTGAGCAGCCATGGCCACCAGACGGCTACCAAAATTGATCCAGTGACGGTTATCAAATCCAATTTGACAAAACAAAGTCGCCTGTATCTAAGTTAGCTGAGCGTTTTCATCTTCTCACCTTCGCTGAAAATGTCAAAGATTTCAATGTGGAAAAATCCTGGTGGATACGGTTGTATCGTTTGAGTTGTATATCTGGCAGTCGGTCACCAGAATGTCTGCCAGCCATTTTTTTCCAGCTGGCAGCGTTTAGTCAGCCATCTGGCAGCCAAGCGTATGCGGGTACCCGCATATCGTTTTGGCTACCTGGGCAGCCATGGCCACCAGAAGGCTACCAAAATTGATTCAGTTACGGTTGTCAAATCCAATTCGACAAAACAAAGTCGCCTGTATCCAAGTTAGCCGACCGTTTTCATCTTCTCACCTTCGCTGAAAATGTCAAAGATTTAAATGTGGAAAAATCCTGGTGGATACGGTTGTATCGTTTGAGTTGTATTCCTGGCAGCGGTGAGGCAGCCGGTCACCAGAATGTCTGCCAGCCATATTTTTCCAGCTGGCAGCGTTTAGTCAGCCGTCTGGCAGCCATGCGTATGCGGGTAAGTGCGAACTCAGCACAGTTTTGTGAAAAGTTTTCTCAAGCGAAAACGACATTGGAAAAATCCGATTGGATCGAAGTAGGCTTATGGTTTTTATTTTGACAAAAGACAACGGGCTTTCGTTCTACTGTTTACTTTGATGTTAAATCACAACTAATTTAAAAACATAATCAAATGATATTCTTTTTCTCTGTTCTAGTTCCTAGGCTCTGAACGGTTCCACACAGGTTTTGACCTTCTCGCGGATCTCGTCATCGAATGTTTGCAGCTGCTGCTCCAGCTCGTTCAGACACTCCAAATTTTCGGCCACCAGGATCATCCGATTGTACTCCATGGCATCGATCTCGAACTGAATAATCGGCCGTACTTGGTCGTTCCACAGGTCCTCGCTTTCCTCGTAGGTACGTCGCAAAAATTCGGCATGTTGTTCCGGATCCGCAAACGAGTTGTGATTGCTGAACGAGAACAGAACGTACTCGGTTTGGGCGGTGGACAATCGCTGAAGCAGATCCAGTTCTTCCAGGAACGAGTACGACAGCTCGCCCTTGGCATTGTTACTGGCCGCGGCGCATTCACTCATTCCGGAAGCTAACCGACGCTGTTCGTCAACGATTTGCGATACCAGATCCAGGAGGCACTCTTCGTCGCCACCATCTAGCATGTCGTCCGCAATTTGCGAGCGGGTTTCATCAAATCCAAACTCGATTGTGTTTCTTGCGTTGCCGAGATTGATCAGCATATCTTCGTTCATGTGTCGGTAGGTGGCAAACAGGGCCACGCGGGCAAACTGCAAAAGTTGATCTTTCTCCAGACCGAGTTCCTCGAACCGAACCCGATACTCTTCGACGACATCGATCAGATCGCTTACGGACTTTTTCGCTGGTCCAGCATTGACAATCTACGGTAGCAATGGAAGCTTTGAGAAACATCTGCAGTCACGGAATCTTACCCCAAAAAAAAAACCTACCGTCAGAGTCAGAGCTGCGACGACGAGGAAGACGAATTTTGCGATGGCTGCCATCTTGCACATTAACTAGACTTGAAATAAATAGTGAAACATTCCGTACGAAGATTGCTACTTATATCGATTCATTGGACAGCGGCGGTTTCGGCAGATTAGATTAAAACTGGCGACGGCAGATTGTGACTCGCAGTTTAGTGACAGATTTTGGGTGGCGGAAACTGTCCGCTTTTCGGGCAGGTGTTCGAGACAAACAGCGGAAAAGAATTGCAATTGTTATCAAGCCGAAGCGTGGTACTCTACGCTCGGTAGTGGCAGGTGTTACTAAGATCGAACGCAACAAAGTAAGTTCGTTTTGTGATAAAGTGATTTGCGCTAGTCACCGTCAGATGGCAGTGAACGCACGTTGATTATCGAATAAAAAAATGGCAATAAAACAAAATATCTAATCGACGAACGACTTGATTAGTCCATCGAGCAATTGAACTGGAAAACGGGTGATGAGATAAGCCTACAGCGGAAACTGAGAGCCGACTGATGCAGTTCGATCACAGCCACCTGATTTATAACAGTCAAAATGGAACTTGGGCTTGCAGTACCTTTTTTGATGATTTTTGTTGTGACTTTTGTCGGAGCGGTTCCAGCTTTCGTTGAATACCAGGGACGATTTGCTAACTATAGCTCGCTGGGTGAGGAATTGATGCAGCAGAAACGGGTGGACAATTCCAATCAAACACTACACTTTAACAAGTTGCTTCTGTCGAGTCTTGCCAGGGGGACTGTGAAGTTGCGGCGCATCAACACCGCAGCATGGGACGAGATCGAGAGTGCCGATACAGAAGACGAAGATTGTCTGGAGCTCATACGGGATCTGTTTGAAATGTACAGCCAGTTTGCAACGGTTGATATGCAGACGTGCGTACGAGAAGCTACCGAACGATTGGAACGTTTGACGAAGGACGACTTTTTTCGGTATGCAAATTTTGTCAACCGGGAGCTAAGCAAAATCACCCATCATGTGGTGGAGGCCCTCGGAACGTATAACAAAATTTTGGAGATGGAAAACGTGGAAGCAATGTTGGAACAGAACTACGACGATTTCAACTGGCTGGTCAACACGTACCAGAAAATCCTGAACGAAGAGTTGGCCAGATTCAAACAGGATCACCCCATCATTGTGCAACTGGAGGATTGTTTAACCAGTACGGTTTACTTGCACGAGAATGATATGTTTTACGTGGTGAGCTATCTGGATTGGTACTGCGATTCGAAAACTACGCCCGATGGACGACAGTAGCTCCAAAACTGATGATTATTTTTGACTATTGTTTAATCAGATAATTATATTTTGCATTTGTCATAGAGAAATATTATGTACAGTATAAAAAAAGTTTGAAAAAAACTCGGCAGGTTGAGTTTCATACACCATTCGACTCAGTTCTTCAATAGAATAAATCAGTCTTTGATGTCGCTTACCCTACGTTGTGATTATCTTCTTTTGCCACCAGAAATTTTCCGAACGGCACAAGCAGCAATAGGTACATTACCCTATTCGCCGTTCCACAGGTATGCTCAAGGTGCACCGAAAAGCAGCAGCCAGCAGCAGAAAATCGCTTGTGTCGCAGCAGCCAGCAGCAGAAAATCGCTTGTGTCGCAGCAGCCAGCAGCAGAAAATCGCTATGTACCAGCAGTGGATTCGCGCACAAACAGGCAAGTAATTTTACCTTTCAGGTCAACAGTTCTACACAGGTAAGTACTTCGGATCACTGCAGCACAGGTAAGTAAATCTCTTCCAAGTTTAACAGGTAAGTAATTTATTTCAGAACATACGAATTACACTTCATTGAAACAAATTAAACTTCACTTTATTACCTTTCTGCGGGACTGTTCACAGTGCGATCTGCTCGCTTCACTAGTTAAATTTCTACTGACTGATCGGAGCGAGCGGGAGCGCTATATGATCGATCGTGATCATAAACCTAGTTGCCAGAAGGGCCATAATTGTTATCTCACCGTCGCCCGTTAGCACCAATCTCATGTGAGAAATAATTATCACACGCAGTGCGGCCAAATTTAGTATACAAATCAACATACCCGCCGCCTTGAACAATTATGTTCAACATAGAAAATCTAAACACGTAACATAGACTTATAGCTAGTGTACAAATAAATTTATCTTTACATTTCAAGTGTTAAATTAGTATTTTACTTAAACTAAAGTTGTATCCGAACTCCTTTGGATAGTTGATGCATCGTTGTTGTTTACTGGTGATTTTTCGCTTGCTGGGACTGTCGTAGAATCAGGTAACATGCAGATTTTTGCGATGGGACGAGTGATGATTCCGCGAGCAGTGCGAAGTTGTACTACGCGAGTTAACTGATCTCTACCGGGCAAAATTGATTCGATGCGAGCAAGAGGCCATCGAATCGGCGGTTGAAGTTCGTCTACTACGATGACTAATTTACCTGGAATTATGTTGTCATTGCGCTGCCAGCCACGCGTGTCTTTTTGTAGCTCCTGTAAGTACTCCTTTTTCCAGTGTGTCCAAAAGCGCTGCACATGCACTTGCAGCTGCTGGTAGTGATCAAGTCTGTTTGCTGGTATACTTTGTAGATCTGGGTCGGGCAGGGCATGCAGTGACGAACCGATGAGAAAATGCGCTGGAGTTAATGCAGCCAAATCGTTGGGGTCTTCGGTGAGTGGAAGCAAAGGTCGGCTGTTCATGATTGCTTCAATTTGTGCGAGCACTGTGCACATATCTTCGAAGGTGAGGCGGGACGATCCGAGCTGACGATAGAGATGCCTTTTTGCTACCTTGATTGCTGCCTCCCACAAACCACCAAAGTGAGGGGCTTTGGGTGGTGTTAGATGCCAGGTGATACCTTGCTCAGCACAGGCAGAGATTATTTCGGCTTGTTCTGATCGGTTTTTAAATCTGGCGAATAATTCGATCAGTTCGTTTTTCGCTCCCTCAAAATTTTTACCGTTGTCTGAGTGTATGTGAGCAGGACAACCACGACGCGCGATGAAGCGTCGAAGAGAGCATAAAAAGGCTTGAGTAGAAAGATCGCTGACTAACTCAAGGTGTACTGCTTTGGTGGAAAAACATACGAAAAGGCACAAGTAAGTTTTTGCAGGTGAAGCACGTTTGTGTATCGGACGCAGATACAGCGGGCCGGCATAATCGACGCCTGTGATGCTGAATGGTCGGCTTGGAATGACGCGCTGTACAGGTAATTGACCAATTTGCTGTTGGGCAGGTATCGGATTGACGCGATTGCAACGAAAGCAATTTCTTACGATGCTGTGGACCAGTCTACGGCCGTTTGGGGGCCAGAATTCTTCGCGAATGGCACTGATCAGTAGCCGCCCGCCGCCGTGAAGTAATTTACGATGAAAATGTTCAGCAATTAGGCGAGTGAAAGGATGATTGTTAGGAATTAGGGACGGATGTTTTGCTTGGTAAGGCAATTGGGCTAAATTTAAGCGACCTCCCACCCTCAACACTCTCTCTTGGTCAATGAATGGGTTCATTTGGCGAATGTTCGATTGTTTCGATACAGAATTTCCCTTTTCCAGCTGTTTGATTTCAGCAGCATATCCATCATGCTGAGCGAGTCGAGTGAGGACTGTTTTGGATTTGGCAAGTTCTGCAACAGTTAGTGATTGGCCTAAGGACGAAGATGATTGTGAAGGCTGAGTTCGTGACTTCGAGCGAGTGTTGGCGATGAATCGCAAGCAGTATCCGATGACGTGAAGAAGCCGACTGTAGGAAGACCAGCGTAAAAACCATGGGTGAATAGTTGAAGTTGTTTGAGTTACGGCTACAGTAGTTTTTAACTCCAGGTCGTCCGCGGTCACGCCAAGTGGAATCGAAATTGGCCAATCTTGCGGTGGCGAAGGCAACCAACTTGGACCGCATTTCCATAAAGCACTTTTGAGGAAATCGTCGACCGACATACCACGGGAAACCAAATCGGCAGGATTTTCAATTCCGGAAACATGTTTCCACTGGCAACCGTGCGTGAACTGTTGTATTTCCGAGACCCGATTGGCAACGAAAGTGGGCCAAACGTTCGGGGGTGATTGCAGAGTTACTGCCGAATCCGACCAGAAATAAGAAGTACAAACATTAACGTCAATAGCATTTTTAATACGGGCGTGTAAATGAGCCGCAAGTACGGCTGCGCATAGTTCCAAACGGGCGATGGTAATTCGTTTTAACGGGGCTACTCGGGATTTCGATGCCAGAAGCTGAATTCGAACTATTCCTTGGCTGTTCACACAGCGAGCGTACGTGCATGCTCCATATGCTGCTTGGGAAGCATCTGCGAAAGTATGCAATTGAATATCGGAACCGGGAAGTAGTGCATATCTGTCGATCCGATGTTTGCTTATTTTTGTCAATTCTCGGTGGTAATTTTCCCATTTTGATTTTATTGGTTCAGGAACTGGATCATCCCAACCACAGGATAGCAACCATAGCTCTTGCATTAAGATCTTTGCCCTTACAATGACGGGTGCGATGAGTCCGAGAGGATCAAACAACTTGGCGATGTCTGAAAGAATAGACCTTTTAGTTGGTGGAACAGGATTTGTTCGAATCTGCGAATCAAAGCGAAGGCAATCTGCTTCAGGCTCCCAACTTATTCCAAGCGCTTTGATGGTTTCGTGGGGACTAAAGTGCAATGTGGATTGCGTGCCAATCTGGTCATCGTTGAGACCTTTCAGGACTTCTAGCCGGTTAGATGTCCATTTCCGAAGTTCGAATCCTCCCTTTTGCAATAAATCATTCAATTCTGATCGTAGAAGAATAGCTTCTTCAACAGTTTCAGCTCCACCGATGAAATCGTCAACGTAGAAACCTTTTCTTAATGCCTGACTTCCAACAGAATGTTGGTCACCTTCATCATCTGCCAACTGGTGAAGAGTCCGGGTTGCTAGGAACGAGGATGGTCCTAAGCCGTAGGTAACAGTCAGGAGTTCGTAAGTCTGTACTGGATACTGTTTTGAGAATCGCCACAAAATACGCTGCAGCGGAGTGTCGTCCGAATGTACCAGTACCTGTCTGTACATTTTAGCAATATCTCCGACGAGAGCGATAGGAAAAGTTCGAAACCGCAAGATGATGTTCAGCAAATCTTCCTGCACCACAGGGCCGACGCAAAGAGCTTCGTTGAGAGAGAAGCCGGTAGAAGTCTTCGCAGATCCGTCAAACACGACTCGGAGCTTAGTCGTAGAACTTGCTTCCTTAATTACGGGATGGTGAGGTAGATAGTAGACTTGAGAGTTTCGTTCGTCGTCCTTTTCGACCAGTCGCATGTGGCCGAGGGCGAGATACTCTCGCATAAACTGATGATAATCGTCTCTTAGATGCGGATTTCGTTCCAAACGCTTTTCCAGGTACTCGAAACGTCGTTGAGCGTTGCTTCGGGATTCGCCTAACATTGCATCGAAATCGGGTTTCCGGGGGTAGCGAACTACATACCGGCCTTCGGGGTTCCTAGATACGGTAGACTGATACAATGACTCGCAATGCCGTTCTTCTACTGAATAACTATCGTTGTTTGCCAGTTCTTCGGTCTTCCAAAACTTTTCCAGACAATCTTCCAGTGAAATCATTGAAACAACGGCTGCATCGCACGAAGTGGATGAAGTAGTAATCTGATCGTTGGAATACGAGTTAGCAGAACCCGCAATGATCCAGCCAAAGACACTGTCAACCAAAAGCGGAAGGTTACTGTCAAGCTGAATGCGTGCAGCGCTGGGAAAGAATGAATAGAAGTGTCGAGCACCCAGAACCATATCGATCGGTTGACTTTTGTTGAAAGCGGGGTCTGCTAAAAACAGTTCCTTCGGAATCTTCCATCCCTCGGTCGAGATATTTTGCGAAGGGAGATTGGCCGTAACATTTTCCATCACTAGGAAATTCACACCACACGAGAAGTCTCCCTTTCTTGAAAATATTTGAGCGAAAACCGATTCACGTACTGGTTTGGACAGCTTACCGGCTCCCTGAACGGTGATGTTCACATGCTGTCTCCGTAAACGCAGAATTTGTGTCATACGATTCGTGATGAGATTCGGCTGAGACGCACTATCCAAAAGCGCACGAGCTAGATGTTCAACACCGAAAGCGTCAACGACCTTAACGACGACGGTAAGCAGAAAGACATCTTCTCGGGGATACTGAAGAGTAGAACTGACTTCGATCACTGGTGTATCTTCAGTAGCGGCAACAGTTAACTGTGTAGACAATTCACTCGTAGAAGGCCCACTAGATGGCGTACCAGAGGCGGTAGCACTTGCGCTAGACGAAATTCCTTCCCTATTGCTTCTTGGAGAACTGTCTGGCTGACCGAAATGCAGAAGCGTGTAATGACGACTGTTGCACTTACGACAGCTGAATTTGGAGGGACAATTGCGAACAAAATGACCAATTTTCAAGCAGTTGTGGCATAAGCGTTTCGAAATGACAAACTGTTGACGTTCATTTGTTGATAAACGAATAAATTTCTGGCATTTCACTAAGGAATGCGATTGGCTACAAGCAATGCACTTTTCCCCAGAACCAGCAGTAGAGGCACACGAAGTAAGGCGAAACTGTGAATGGAAATGGTTCCTTTTCAGTGTATGAGATGAACTGCCAGAACTTGAAGCTGATTCTGTTGAGTGGTGGTTGACGGAGATTGATTCCAGCACCCGAGTTCTTCGTTGCAGGAAATCAATGATGCAGGCGTAGTCCGGGTTCGCTACGGTCGACGCATGATCCTCCCACGCCTTCAACGTGTCGTCGTGTAAGCGCATACACAGTAGATGCTCCAGAATGCTGCTCCAAGTATCGGTAGGCTCTCCCAGTTGATGCAAAATCTTTGTATGCCGCTCGAACTCATCAACCAGCCCGTGTAACGAGGCAGCGGACTCCTTCTTCATGCGTGGGATGTCGAAGAGTGCCTGAAGATGACGTTTCCGTAAAAGGTAATCATTCGAATATCGATTTTCCAATGTTTGCCAAGCTAGCAGGTAGTTGGCAGAACTAATTCCAATGGATTCAATCAATTGAGCAGCTTCGCCCTTGATAGCCGCCCGCAGATAATGAAATTTCTGAATATCCGGGACATCCGGATTAGAATGGATAAGCGCCAAGAATGTATCGTGGAATGCAAGCCATTGCATATAATCTCCATCGAATTCGGGCAAAGAAATCGTTGGCAACTTGATACCAGAGAGAGTGGAAGAAACGTGAGGGGGTACAGGGCTACGATCATTAGGAATAGGAGAAAGTTTTGACATTAGACTTGCCTTTATTGTAAAGAGACGTGGTTCAAATTCAGCTCGAACAGCTGCATGCTCTGTCCTACCTTCATCGGTAATCTCGATGTCCTCAAGCTGTGCCTGTACCGACTCGAGTTTGCTCCATACTCCGTTCAGGTATTCCAGCCTCAATGATACCTGACCCTGATCACGATGTGCATCGTATGCTGCATCAAAATCCTCTGCCCGACCCAGAGCAGCCAGAAGAGTTTCTCGTCGGTGAAGCAGCTGGTTTCTGGAATGCTCCTCCGCCATTGTATGAAACAGAACGTTGAATACTGCACGTGTCCGAAAAGATGTCCGACCTGTCGATCAAAGACCACAAGTAGACCCACAAAAATGTAACAAAAGGCTTGGAAAGGTGCTCACCTGTTCCAAGGCAAGCAATGCCTTGTATTATATACAGCCAACTGGAACCTGCCGCAACACCAACCGAGCCAAAATCCTCCGAAACTGCCGAATCACGCGCAACACTCAAGCAGGAATGAGCACAAAACCATAAAGGCAGAAATAGCTCCCAAAATCGTCCGATGGTAACTGGAATGGCCAACAAACAGGTACACCACAGCAACAATAGAAAACAGGCCACGTGTAACTGGAGTGATTCACGCCGCAGCTTGGGACGCCACGGGTAACAATGGTCCAATTGTTCAACAGCAAAATGGCGTTTCGAAGCAAGCCAAGCTCCGCAATGAATAGTAGCAATGGCCGAATCAGGAACAATTCGTATTGTTAAAGCATGCAAAGAAAAAAGAAAGCATCTAAAGGGCACCTGTGATACCCGCGGAGTGCATTGGACAGCTCTTTACCTGATGCCCAATAAATTGAGCCTTGTATAATGAATTATCAGCAATCGGGATCCAAAAACTTGGAGTATCGCTTTCAAACCAGCGTTCAAAATGGCGACGTCAAGAACAAACGGTCCGAGTAACGAAAAATCCTGGTCACGGCACCAATTTATGATGTCGCTTACCCTACGTTGTGATTATCTTCTTTTGCCACCAGAATTTTTCCGAACGGCACAAGCAGCAATAGGTACATTACCCTATTCGCCGTTCCACAGGTATGCTCAAGGTGCACCGAAAAGCAGCAGCCAGCAGCAGAAAATCGCTTGTGTCGCAGCAGCCAGCAGCAGAAAATCGCTTGTGTCGCAGCAGTCAGCAGCAGAAAATCGCTATGTACCAGCAGTGGATTCGCGCACAAACAGGCAAGTAATTTTACCTTTCAGGTCAACAGTTCTACACAGGTAAGTACTTCGGATCACTGCAGCACAGGTAAGTAAATATCTCTTCCAAGTTTAACAGGTAAGTAATTTATTTCAGAACATACGAATTACACTTCATTGAAACAAATTAAACTTCACTTTATTACCTTTCTGCGGGACTGTTCACAGTGCGATCTGCTCGCTTCACTAGTTAAATTTCTACTGACTGATCGGAGCGAGCGGGAGCGCTATATGATCGATCGTGATCATAAACCTAGTTGCCAGAAGGGCCATAATTGTTATCTCACCGTCGCCCGTTAGCACCAATCTCATGTGAGAAATAATTATCACACGCAGTGCGGCCAAATTTAGTATACAAATCAACAGTCTTTTATTCTCTATGTATCCATGAAAGTTACCCGTTTTGGTCAGAGATCCCAGAGCGGAATTTTTCAAACGATTTACGGGATAGGAGTGCACATTGCAAGCCTTTGGAGTTCGATGTTAAGTACTGCTATTGCACTGATAAGTCGAAGACGAAGCGTACAAAAAAAAAACAATGAAATAGTTATGTGCACCACTTAGCGGTACCAGAACGCCTAAATAACTGCTATCTGCTGATGGCCAGAATGCCGTCACTACTGGCGTTTTTCATTAAAAAACACTGGTGGCGTGGATTGCTCTGGTTTTGCACTTTCGAACAGAAATGACAATAAATTGCCCTTCTGCTCGAATGTGCAAAACCAGAGCAATCCACGTCAACAGTGTTTTTCTATAAAACAAAAAGGCTATAAGTTTCGTTCCTTCGGCACTTCAGTAAGGGCATGGCACTGCGGTGCAAAACAAGTGTTTTGCAAATAGCATCAACTTTACATGTACGTTTAGCGGTTTATGTCGAACTGTTACGTGGCGTTAGCAGTTCAACATACACTGCTTATGGACTGATCAGTCGAAGACGAAACGTAAAAACAAAGAAATTCAGCATGATTTAATTTGTTTTTGTTAACTCGTTTAACTCTTTAAAGTCTAGTAGTTCTACAACAAATCGTGCACATTATGAAAAAATATTTTAATCTGCAAAATTTCGAAAAACTGGTAAGTTTTAAAAATATGGATTCTTTGCGAAATTTTGTAGACACGAAAAAAAAACATCTGAAAATGTTGTAAGCTTTGTAAATTAAGTAACTTTGGTAAAGTCAGTAAATTTGATGGATTCTGTAATTTCGATCAATTTGGCAAAATATTTGTTTTTTCTGTACAACCTGTAAATTGCGAATTTGGTAATTTTCTCAAAAGATGTAAGCTCAGTAAAATTTCGTAAATTCTATAAACGCTGGTTTCGTTTGTGAATTTCACATATTCAGTCAATTTTTGTATTTCTGTGAATTCAGCACTCAAATTTTAAACATGTTATAAATTAGGTAGGTTTTACAAATTTCGTAAATTAGAAAATTTTTCGACGTGACTGTACTATGGGACACTTTTAAACTACACCGCTAAAATCAACACTTTTTGTCTTTCTTTATAGAAAGGTATTAAAATTGCTGAAAAACCGACTTTCGAACGGAGCCTCGGAGGTCTTATATACCATTCGACTCAGCCCGACGAGATTGGAAAATGTATGTATGTGAACTTTTCAGATATTTTTACCGCTCAATTTTATCAGAGAGCGCTGAACCGATTTCAAAAAGCTTAGGTTCGCTACTATTAGGCAGTTGATCAAGTTCTAAAATCAAATTGCCGTTACTTTCGATTCTGGAAATATAATGGTAAAAGTACCGTAACCGACAAAACGCATTCTTTAACTCGGACTTAATTTTCTCGAAGATGGCTAAACCGATTTCAACAAACTTAGGCTCGTTTGAAAGCTAATATTTAGCCATTGACCAAGTTTGAAGTTCACATCACTGTGACTTCGGGTTTCAAAGATATAATGGTATAAGTACCGTAACCAACAAAACGCGATATTTTTTAATCGCTCAATTTTCTCAGAGATTGCTAAACCGATTTCAACAAACTTAGGCTCGTTTGAAAGTTACTATTGGTTCTTCCAATAAGTTTTAAATTAAAATGGCTGTCATTTACGGTTCCGGTGGTATAATAGCATAAGTGACGTAAACGTCAAAACTCATTTCTTGTATATGGATTATCCGATATCAATAATTTTAAGCTCGTTCGAGACTAAAATTGGGCGAAGGGTCGATTTCGAATATCATATGGCGAAAATTTCTAGTTTTAGAGATATAATCGTTAAAGTGACGTAATCGACAAAATATTATTGTTTTTTATCCGTATAAGTATTTCAGATAGTGAACCTACGATCACGCTCAAATGTATTATTGCTTATACTTTTGGTCTGAGCAATGTTTCAAAATATATGACATAAGCGCTGACACATGCTCGTGTTAACTACCCGAATCAGACAAGCTTTCGGACAATTATTTGAACAGTTTTAGAACGGTTTTTCGAGCAGTTTTCGAATCGTGACAGTTTTATAGTTGTTTTGGAGCAGGTTTTTGAGCAGTTCTTGGAGTAATTTATGAGCAGTTATTTGAACAATTTTTAGAGTAGTTTCCGATTAGTTTTTCAATTATTTTTTTTTAGCTTTTTTCAGAGTACTTTTTGAGCAGTTTTTTTCGAGCAGTTCTTGGAGCTTTTCTCAAGCAGTTATTTAAACAGTTTTAGTAGTTCTTGAGCCGTTAATCAAACAGTTTTAATGTAATTTTCCAGTAGTTTTTCGAGCAGTTTTTCAAGCAGTTTCCGGGAAATTATTTGAACAGTTTTCGAGTAGTTTTTCGAGTAATTTTTAGAGCAATTTTGGAGCAGTTATTTAAACTGCTTAAATTTTTAGAGTAGTTTTGGAGCAGTTTTTCGAGCAGTTTTCGAAATTTATTTGAACAGTTTAAAAAAAAATTTAGAGTAGTTTTTGAGCAGTTTTTGGAGCAACTTTTGAGAAGTTATATGAATAATTTTTAAGCAGTTTTTTCGAGTAGATTTTAAAGCAAAGTTTTCGGGCAGTTATTTCAACAGTTTTAAGATTTGTTTTTGAGCAGTAATTGAAACAGTTTTCGTGCCGTTCTTTAAATAGTTTTTAGAGAACTTTTTGAGCAATTTTTTCGAACTGTTTTTAGAGTAGTTTTTGAGCAGTTCTTGAAGCAGTTTTCGAGTAGTTATTTGAACAGTTTTTAAAGCAGTTTTCGAGCAAATTTTCAATCAAATTATGAGCAGTTTTGGGAACAGTTTTTGAGCATTTATTTCAACAGTTTTTAGAGCTGTTTTCGAGCAGTTATTCAAGCAGTTTTCAAGGCAGTTTACGAGCAGTAATTTAAACAGCAGTTTTCGAGCATTTATTTAAACAATTTTTAGAGTTGTTTTTGGAGCTATTTAAACAGTTTTTAGAGTACTCTGGAGCAGGTTTTTGAGCAGTTCTTGGAGTAATTTATGAGCAGTTATTTGAACAATTTTTAGAGTAGTTTCCGATCAGTTTTGCAATCATTTTTTTAGCATTTTTCAGAGTACTTTTTGTCTTTTTTTTCGAGCAGTTCTTGGAACTATTTTCAAGCAGTTATTCAAACAGTTTTAGGAATAGTTCTTGAGCCGTTAATCAAACAGTTTTAAAGTAATTTTTGAGTAGTTTTTTGAGCAGTTTTTCGAGCAGTTTCCGGGAAATTATTTGAACAGTTTCGTAGTAGTTTTCCGAGTAAATTTTAGAGCAATTTTCGAGCAGTTATTTAAACAGTTTTTAGAGTAGTTTTGGAGCAGTTTTCCGAGCAGTTTTCGAAATTTATTTGAACAGTTTTTAAAGAATTTTTAGAGTAGTTTTTGGAGCAACTTTTGAGAAGTTATTTAAATGATTTTTAAGCAGTTTTTTCGAGTAGATTTTAAAGTAGTTTTCGGGCAGTTGTTTCAACAGTTTTAAGATTTGTTTTTGAGCAGTAATTGAATCAGTTTTCGTGCCGTTATTTAAATAGTTTTTAGAGAACTTTTTGAGCAATTTTTGAAGCCGTTTTCGAGTAGTTATTCGAACAGTTTTTAGAGTAGTTTCCGAGCAAATTTTCAATCAAATTTGATTGCAGTTTTGGGAACAGTTTTTGAGCGTTTATTTCAACAGTTTTTAGAGTTGTTTTCGAGCAGTTATTCAAACAGTTTTCAGGGTAGTTTATGAGCAGTAATTTAAACAGTTTTTACAAAAAAAATTTAAGCAGGTTTTCGAGCAGTTCTTGGAGCAGTCTTCGAAAAGTTATTTAAACAGTTTCCAGAGTAGTTTCCGATCAGTTTTTCAATCCATTTCTGAGCAGTTTTTAAAGTAGTTTCTGAGCAGTTTTTCCGAGCAGTTATTTAAATAGTTTTTAGAGTAGTTTTGGAGCAGTTTTTCGAGCAGCTCTTGGAGCAGTTTTCGAAATTTATTTGAACAGTTTAAAAAAAAATTTAGAGTAGTTTTTAAGCAGTTTTTGGAGCAACATTTGAGAAGTTATTCCAATAATTTTTAAGCAGTTTTTTCGAGTAGTTTTCGGGCAGTTATTTTAACAGTTTTAAGATTTGTTTTTGAGCAGTAATTGAATCAGTTTTCGTGCCGTTACTTAAATAGTTTTTAGATAACTTTTTGAGCAATTTTTTCGAGCAGTTATTAAAACAGTTTTTAGAGTAGATTTTGAGCAGTTCTTGAAGCAGTTTTCGAGTAGTTATTTGAACAGTTTTTAGAGTAGTTTCCGAGTAAACTTTCAATCAAATTTTGAGCAGTTTTGGGAACAGTTTTTGAGCATTTATTTCAACAGTTTTGAGATTTGTTTTCGAGCAGTTATTCAAACAGTTTTCAGGGCAGTTTACGAGCAGTAATTTAAACAGTTTTTACAAAAAATTTTAAGCAGGTTTTCGAGCAGTTCTTGGAGTAGTTTTCGAAAAGTTATTTAAACAGTTTTCAGAGTAGTTTCTGATCAGTTTCTCAATCAATTTTTGAGCAGTTTTTAGAGTAGTTTTGGAGCAGGTTATTCGAGCAGTTCTTGGAGCAATTCTTGAGCTGTTATGTAAACAGTTTTCAGAGTAGTTTCCGATCAGTTTTTCAATCAATTTTTGAGCAGTTTTTAAAGTAGTTTTTGAGTAGTTTTTTCGAGCAGTTATTTAAACAGTTCTTGGAACAGTTTTCGAAATTTATTTGAACAGTTTTAAAAAAATTTTTAGAGTAGTTTTTGGAGCAACATTTGAGAAGTTATTCCAATAATTTTTAAGCAGTTTTTTCGAGTAGATTTCAGAGCAGTTCTCGGGCAGTTATTTAAACATTTTTATGATTTGTTTTTGAGCAGTAATTGAATCAGTTTTCGTGCCGTTATTTAAATAGTTTTTAGAGAACTTTTTGAGCAATTTTTTCGAGCAGTTATTTAAACAGTTTTTAGAGTAGTTTTTGAGCAGTTATTGAAGCAGTTTTCGAGTAGTTATTTGAACAGTTTTGGGAACAGTTTTTGAGCGTCTATTTCAACAGTTTTTAGAGTTGTTTTCGAGCAGTAATTCAAACAGTTTTCAGGGCAGTTTATGAGCAGTAATTTAAACAGTTTTTTAGAAAAAAATATAAGCAGTTTTTCGAGCAGTTCTTGGAGCAGTTTTCGAAAAGTTATTTAAACAGTTTTTAAAGTAGTTTCTGATCAGTTTCTCAATCAATTTTTGAGCAGTTTTTAGAGTAGTTTTGGAGCAGGTTATTCGAGCAGTTCTTGGAGCAATTTTCGAGCTGTTATGTAAACAGTTTTCAGAGTAGTTTCTGATCAGTTTTTCAATCCATTTTTGAACAGTTTTTAAAGTAGTTTTTGAGCAGTTTTTCGAGCAGTTCGTGGAGCGGTTTTCGTACAGTTTTTAAACAGTTTTCAGAGTAATTTTTGAGCAGTTTTTTAGCCGTTAATCGAACAGTTTTAAAGTAATTTTGAAGCAGTTTTCTTTTATTTGAACAGTTTTCGAGTAGTTTTTCGAGTTATTTTTTTAGATCAGTTTTCGAGCAGCTATTTAAACAGTTTTTAGAGTAGTTTGTGAGCAGTTTTTGGAGTAGTTTTTGAACTGTTATTTAAACAGTTTTTCGAGCAGTTTTTGGTGTATTTATTTAAAAAGTTTTCAAAACAGTTTATGAAGCAGCATTCTAGCAGTTATTTAAATAGTTATAGAGTAGTTTCCAAACAGTTTTCGAGTAGTAGTTTAAACAGTTTTTAGAGCAGTTGCCGAACAGTTATTTAAGCAGTTTTTAGAGTAGTGTTATCCAAAACCAAGCAAGCTACGGCAAGGCATAATCATTTAAATCGTTTAAAAGTCGAATCGTTTAAAAGTCGAAATTATAACGTTAAATTTCACGACGGCTGAAACTGAAAATGCTAGGAACACTTCAGTTAATACGGTACGGGGGGCAAAAGTGCGGTATATCTCGAAATCGTCAGTAACATAAAGGATTTCAATAGCCAATAGCCGATAAATTTTGTGCTAGCTCAGGAACTGAGAAAAAACGGGTATGATCTAGATGGGACCACCGGTTGGAATGAGACAAACCCACCCTAAATAAATTTGATTCGATGAATTCGGTAATGCACTGCACAAATTTCTCGGTAAATATTCAGCACGTAAGTTTCGTAATTTCAATAAATTTCGATATATTCGATAAATTCTATAACGTCTGGAATAATCAGTAGGAAATGTAGTTGCTTCATTGGATGAATAATCAAACATCTTTGGTTTAAGAGAACCATCATTTATTGTACTTCTACATTCGATCCTCGGTTCATACTTTGCCGTCGTCCTCCTCGCAATAGTACTCGATATCCTCGATGACCCACCCCATCAAATATGTATGCCAGAAGATAGCATACTCATACCACTCGTCAAGTTCGTCAAGAATTGCCTCTCTGAAAGGTTCGGCATCCTCCAGTTCTTCCTGCAGCACCCCCTGATATCCCTTCCATAGGTTCTGATAATAGTCTAGCTCATCCTGCAACTCAAACAGCGTACTATCCATATCGTCCATGAACCGGTTGCGACTTAGCGTTTGTATGGTCTGGTAGATGGATCTGCTGTTCTCGTGTTGCATGAAATTCATCCTGGGATTGAATCGTCTAACCCAATCGCTATCCAGAAAGTAGATCATGTCCTCTGCAGTGTACATGATGTCAAACTCGCCTATGCGCACGTAATAATCGAAATCACTTCTCAGGAGAATCAAACACTCCTCATTAACGAGTTCATGGTTTTCAACGGTATCCCAAGTTTCGTTGGTAATCCTTCGCATGTCCACCGTCAGATTGGCGATCTGCGTCAGAATCATTCGCACTATATCTCCGCGAATCGCCGTATTTTCCGCGCGTAGTACCTGCAGTTCCGGCTCCACCAGGGCACTGTGCTCGGCGAACTTTTCCTGAAACTCTGGAAATACCGTAACCCCGATGGAGCATCCAACCATGGCCAACAAAAACAAGTATCGTAACATTTTCTCGGTGAATAACAACGGCACTACTCGGAACTCGTCCACGGAGCTTTGTGATCGTTTCGAATCCTAACTACAATTAAAATGAGTGAATTGTGATTCCACGAGCGATGTCTGATCTAGAGGGAATTCCGTACGATTGCTACTTTTATTGGGCTCTTATTTACAGGCGCCATCAGTAGAGTAGCTAGCTGCCACTGTATCTCCACCCTTGGCATGCGATATCAGCTTTTGATAGCCGATAATGACTTACGCACTCACACACACCGAATCGTGTGTTCTGTCTAACCCGTCAGTGCATTTCATTCGTTAGATCGTGCAGTAGATTTTCCATCGAGTGCAATGTACTTGTTCTGGTGGACGAGGGCGCGCGTTTTTTCTTGTCTGAACCGGGGTGACATAAAAGGTAAAGGATATCTTGCCTTAAAATCCCCTGCTTATCTCAGTTACCCGCGAAACAGACACTGATAGAGCAGTCGTAGATTTCATTTTGTATTGAAAATAGTAGCTCTACATTCGAACTACTCAACGCCTGCCTGACGTCTATGGTCCGATTGTCAAAAGGTTAGATAACTAGGTAGCTCGCAAATTCCTATCTCATATCGTCCCAATAGAATGGTATGAACTGAATGCCCGTCACCTTCTGCGTTTGTAACAAAATTTGAGTGAGTGTAGTCACTGATTCGATAAAATTATCCTTCGAAAAGGATAAGAGTCCAGCGATAATTTAAAATATTGATAGCAGTACTATTTAAAACCAAAATCGATTTTGATTTTCGTAGATAATCACAGATTAACATGGGTATTTTGGATTATAACTGAAGACCACGTAAGAAGAAACATGTTTCTTCAGGGCTTACACTCAACACACGTTCCAGAGTAAAATTTCGTTCACAACTTTTTCCTCACACGAGGTTGGTGCTACTGTTCGACTGCAAGACATGAATTATGGCACTTCTTCTGGCAACCAGGCCTATAAACATATCAGGTCGTGCTCTCATTTGCTTTCGGACTTCGTGGCGAACCGTGAAGTTTGAGTCGCCTTTAACCAACAAGCAGCAGAGAACTGAATTTTTGGTTTGGGTTCTAGAACTGAAATCCGAGCCTGAATTCTTACACTTAATTTCAGGTTCAGGATTGAGTTTCGGACTTCAGTTGCAAAATCAAAACTATGACTATTAACTGGTTCCTTGACTAGATTTTTGGACAGCATTCAGTTCCTTAATTTATGTTCGGGATTCTAATTTAGAATTTCAACTTCAACAAATTTTAGATCTGAATTCTTGAACTAAACCTTATCTCCAAACCTGAATTTGGATTCTGGAGCTAGATTTTAAAGAATTCAGCTCCATTATTAAGGTTCAAAGCGCCACAGAAAAAACTTGGAGTAGGTAATGTTAGAGGCATAAAATAATCTTAGATCTGGATTTTTAAACTAAATGTAAGATCTTAACTTCGAACCTGAATTTTAGAACTGCCTTTGAACCAAAGTTAAATTCCGAAATTCAGAACTAAACTAATTTCGGAACATAGATTCTGGAGCTTGGTTTTTGAAATTGAGTTCAGTTCCATTATTAAGGTCCAAAGCGCCACAGAAAAAACTTGGAGTAGGTAATGTCAGAGGCATTGTCTCGAGGATTAACATAGGACTGCATTCGAGATGTGTATAGAAATTAACTAATTTGATACCGTATAAGACTTTGTAGTCCTGAAATGTACCATTCGGTTGCGAAAGATTGCGTTTGTTCTCTAGGAATTAGAGCGGCAGTTTCAGACAGTTTCCCAAATAAGTTCTTTACGTTACTTTTGGGGTTCTGAAAAGGACCGTTAGTAGCTTTGGAGTCCTGGAAAGGACTATTTTGTTACGGATGATTACGTTTGTACTCCAGGAAGTAGGGCGCCAGTCAAAGTTATTTGTAATTTTGAGCCGTGATCTGGAAGAAATCATTACATAAACGTAACATAAATTCATATATTTCAATATTTCAAACATCTCAATATTTGAGTGAAAGAAACTATCAAAATGCTATACGGGATTCATTTCCGGCTTTCAGAAGGACCAGATTGTGGAATACACTACGATATGAAACACTTCGAATATTTTTCTCGAAGTAGCCAAATACTTGCTTTATTTGCGCTTGTTTGGTGCGAATTTCGCGCTGCGAAAATAGCACAAAGTTAATCAAATTATCCTAGATCTGCACTGAACTAATGATTTTTACCTCCGATTTGCTTAGAAGCAATCTTAATAGTTCTTTAGAGCCGTTAGATTGACTTTTGTTGAATCGTTGCCTTTTTCTCCAATGCAAACGACCAGCAGCTTGATGACTCAATCGCTCTTGTTTGAAGCGAAACTGGCTTTGCGAACGACTCGCAACACATCTTCTCAAAGTGCCAATTGATTTCAAAACCGAACCAATTTTGGTTAATTGCTCTCTTTTTACGTGATTTACTCTGTAGCTTTTCACAAATTGGACCGCCAACAAAACGGCTACAAAAAAAAACATAATATAGAATTTTGATGACTATTATTTCATTTCGGATTTGCATATTTCATAGAAAGAAACTATGCTGTACGGGATTCGTTTCCGGCTTTCAGCTTTTCTACAATATTAAACACTGTTCGGAACATTTTTTACTCGAGCGCGATGCTGTCAAATGCTAGCTTTATTTGCCTCTCGTTTGGTGCGAATTTCGCACAGCGAAAAGTGCACACAGCTTATCGAATTATTTTAGATTTGCACTAGACTGATGATTTTTACCTCTGATTGTTTAGAAGTAATCGTTGTCTTTTTCTCCAACGCAAACGACCAGCAGCTTGATGACGCAATCGCTCTTGTTTGAAGCGAAACTGGCTTTGCGAACGACCCGCAACACATCTGCTCACAGTGCTTATTGATTCTAAACTGAACCAACTTTGGTTAAGAGATTTCTTTTTACGTGATTTTCTCTGCAGCTTTATCACAAATTGGACCACCCATAAACGGCTACCAAAATAACAAAATACAGAGTTTTGATGTCGATTATTTAATATCGGATTTGCATATTTCATAGAAAAAAAAGCTGTACGAGATTCGTTTCCTACTTTCAGCTTTTCTACAATATTAAACAATGTTCGGGACATTTTTCTCGAGCGCGATATGCAGTCAAATGCTAGCTTTATTTGCGCTCGTTTGGTGCGAATTTCGCACAGCAAAAATTGTGCAAAACTAATCAAATTATTCTAGATTTGCACTATAGTAATGATTTTTACCTTCGATTTGCAAAGAAATAATCTTAATAGTTCTTTAGATAACCGCAATACAGCTGGGAGAACATAATTTCTTACAACATACTTCTGCAAACTTAGGGTGAAGCCAGAGTGGGAGCGACAAGCGACGCGAAGCGAATATTGAAGGACCGCACGGCGAAGCACGACCGAATTTCGTCCACTTAAAAAAATAAACATGCATGCCACAGTAACACGATACGTTGCGTAGTTTTTCACGCGATTTACGAGCGAACAAAGGTTGAATTTATTTTTGTTATGACGGAACAAGATAATTCGATTGATGTTGAAGCGCTAATCGGTGCTATTTTTAAACAAAATGCGCTCTGCGATCAACAATATCGTAATTACCGGAACCGGGTTCCTGTGAAGTAGTATTGGAAAGAAGCTACGGAAATATTAGGAGCTACTGGTTAGTGTAGTCATAAAATTTTTGAGAATCTTTGAACAATTCTTTATACAAGGGTGATATTCACCGAACTTTCTTCTGTTTCGATCAATGGGATGAATTCCAAACTCTTTAAGATTTCCGAAGAAATAGTTGCGTATGCCCTCGGATATAAAAAAAACTCTTCGTCCGAATCCATTCTTTTGAAATTTTAACAACGAATGAAAATGTCAATTTTTGTTTACATCTGGCGCTTTTGAGCATCGCTTCTAGTTGCTTCTACTATGGCTACTATGTCGCATTGGAAAATTTTCGCGTTACACATCGCATCACTTCGCATCGCTTGTCGCTCCCACTTTGGCTTCCCCCTTAGATTCATATGAAATGTCCCAAACGAAACTCTTGAATTTTCGACTTCTGGTTCTGGAATTATGGGACGCCATGCGAAAAAAATATGAAAATAATGTCACTCATTTATTTCGTAGATGGCTGAACCCATTTTCACAAATTTAGATTCAATGAAAGGTTCTATACTCCCATCGAATTTCAAGCTGTTTTCCTCCACTTAAGCTTTAAATGAAAGGTCTCAAAATCCCACTGTCTTTTAATCAGATCCGACTTTCGGTTCCGGAGATACAGAGTGATTAGTGTAAAAATGTCAATTTTACATAAATAATTAGCTTCATAAGTTTTGCAGATCTTGATAGTCGATGAACAAATAAACTTATTTCAGTTCTAGCGGTATGCGGCATTCGATCCCGGAACGAACAACGATTTATCGGAGATGGCTGATTTCAACAATTTCGAATCAAATGAAATGGCATACAACCGCGTAGACGGGCTCAAAACTGTTTCAATATTTAACTATATTCGATTATGGTTGAACAAACGGAATTCCCGAGAATAGTGGTTAAAATCTTTAAAATGGAGCTTACTGTTATGGTATTATGCAGAAGAAATTTTTAAAACAGATTCCCCTTTTTTTAAACAATTACTTTGTAAAAATACTACGAGATCCTGGCCGGCCGAGTAATGTATGCCAACTCGACAGCTCGACAAATTGAGCAATAATGTACCGAACATTGAGGCGTATATCTCAGGAAAATACAGGGTACTTTTGAAAGAATTGTCAGATCGATCAATGACAGACCACGTTGGAAGCGACATTCCAAGACAATTTTACCATGGAACGGGTCACACTAGAAGAACGCACTGAAAATGTTTACCTTTACACATTCAAAATAACTTCTGACTTGTGAAAACCAAGCGTGTGTTAATGAGCGAAATTATCGGATCCGTGCCACTGAAAACCCTCAATAAATTGAGGAACAGCCTTTATACGACAAAAAACAGTTTGGTGTGGTGTTTATGCGGCTATGGTGATTGGCCCCTATTTGTTCAAGACGATGATGGAGCAACGAAAACTGTTAATGGCGATCGTTATCGAGCCATGATAATGATTTTGTGATGCACATTGTTCGTGAAAACTGGTTTGAATGGCTACTGGTTTTAACAGGACGGTGCAACATGCCATACAGCTCGTCTAACAAGTCATATTAAAAAGCGGTAATTTTGACTGTCCCTCGATACCAAACGATTTGACGCCATCAGATTATTTTTACCCGAAATCCGAACCCGACGGATACGGGTCGGGTTCGGGTACAGAAAATAAATTGTTTGTCTGGTTCGGGCAACGGTTTTTTCGTTTAAAACGGAGACCCGACTACGGATATTTATTTTTATTTTCTATTTTTTTAAATTTTCGATTGGGTACGGGTCGGCTTCGGGTGCAAGAAATTGATTACCCGACCATCTTTATGACTGATGGGTCTGACCAGTCCTCTGTACATGTACGCGTATTTCTATGCATTTTGGTGTAAATTAAAAGTGTATAGACTAATTCGTATAAAATTTTCGCAAGGTCTAGCAAAACCCATCAGACAGACAGAGGGTTAATGTAAAATTTATTCAAAAATATGTTCTTCCTACTAGACATGGTCGGGTAAGCATTTTTTGAAACCCGAACCCGACCCGTACTCGATCGAAAATAGAAAACTTTATCCGTACCCGATCCGAACCCAAAACAAGTCCCGAAACCAAAAAAAAAACCGACCAAAATTTTTTACCCGAACTCGACCCGTACCCATTGAAAATGATAAAAATCGACACCCGTACCCGGCCCGAACCCTACAAACGTATCTTTTTCCCCCAACCCGAACCCAACCAGTACCAGTCGGGTTCGGGATTAGGTCTGGTTTCCGGTACAAATACCCGAGACCTTACGATTTTTAAAGTAAAAAAAATGTAATATATTGAAAATTTTCAAAAAATGTAAAAGAAACCAGAAATTTTTAGTTATTATTAATAATTAAACTGAATACATTTAAAAATAATAGAATCTATGTGAAATCTAACAAAACCGACGCATATTCATGCAAAAACACTTGAGGATTCATAGAAAAAGGCAAGGCCTTTTTGTCACCGCTTGGTAATTAATAGAAGAGAAAGTAAACAAAGAGAAACTGTCACTTGCTTATACGCCCTAATGCAAAATCAAGCGAGATTGGATCTGAGACAAGACAGCTCGCATTACGGGCTTGGCTCCCATCTGACGTTTTTTTGGTGTTGTACTGTTTTCGTTACCACAGGATTATTCTCATCGTATTTCGCAGTGTTTGCAGCTAGATTAGTGAAAATGCCTACAGGAAATTTAAACTCAAAATAAATTCAACATTTCAATAATTGTTTTCGTGTTCTGAACTATTCAATACAGCTTGCGAATCAGCCTCAACAGTCAACGTACTACAAGATACCAATAAGTTGTGGATGTTTTTATTACTTCCGGTTATGAGGTTTTTTTGCCGTTATTGTAGGTACTCTGAATAGATAATATTAAATCTCCAAATGTTGGATAGCTCAATACCACACAAAATACGACGAAATTTTTGTTAATATGACAAGTATTATTGTTTGAATAATGAATAATAAAAGAAATTGGCTGCACTGCCAATATCGTTAGTCACATACAGTCAACTATCATTAATAATTTAGCAGGCCCCATGGAAAGCACACAAAATAAGAGTAAGAAGCCAGCTGTCTTGTCTTGTCTTACACGCTTAAAAATAGTTACTCAAAAATGAGTAAGATCTCACTCATCTACAGAAAAAGTGGAACAACTCTAATTTAGAGTAACTCCGAAGTTACTCAAATTTGAGTTCTTCCACTGGAAACGATATTTGGGTAAAATCTACTCATTTACTGAGTAATACCTTATTTGTACATGTACCAAAAATAAAATAACTATCACTCAAATTTTGAGTGAAATTTTATTTCACATATACCAAATTTGCAAGAAAATTGCTCCGTTTTCTGAGTGTATTGTATTAAAATATTAAGTAATTGAACTCAATACTATATCAAGTGGTGGTTGCTTGGAGTAGTGTGTCAATCGCAAATTAACATACATGTCAGTTATGCTTAGGCACCAATCATACACTTATTCCTCATAAATGACATTTGAGCATATTCGGTTCCATTCTAAAGCACAACACGGAGTTTATCATTCCGGTTTTTGCAGACACAACACCGTTTGTGTTGAGCGACTCACCCTCGAAATACGCGATCTCGCGTATACAAAATATACAATCTGTTGCTACAAATGGTTATTACAACTTTTAGACTGATCTTGCGAATAGTAACAAAAAAACGAGTTATTGCGTTAAACTCAAATTTAGAGTAGGACTTAGGAGTTACTCAATATCATTGATGATAACTACTCAATTTCTGACTTTTCCATGTATCATTTGAAAATGAGTAACTACCCGAGCAGAGTGTGAGATCAAATAGAAAACTCATTTTGATGTTGTGATGTTCGCATTTATCGATTACTCAATTTGCTGTTGATTTGGTCGTTTTAAGTGGCAAAAAATCAAAATCGAAAGCAAAAAGATATTCCGATGATATCAAACATAAAACTATTTTTGCTAACAGCGAAAGCAAACTGAAATCTAAATAAGATATAGATTTTTTCTTGTTCTCAATTTGAAGTTATTATCAAATAACGAAAACAAAACTGGAATGCATAATTCAGCAAGTTGGTGTAATGTTTCTAACGGTATATCTCCGAAACTACTGAACGGATTGCTATCAATTTTGGCACAGATACTTCTTGCTCTTCAGAGATGGTCATAGGTGTATTTTTATGGGGAAGGGGGCCTAGCAAGGGTCTTTAACAGGAGATCATGAAAAAGATTATCTAATTGGATGAGTATCGATACTTTTTGAGGACCATTTTGAAGGATGAGTATCGATACTTTTTGAAATTGTTGGTTTGAAACATGTAAAGGTTAAATTGTATATATGATCAAACATAACTCCAAAACAACTCAATAGATTATTAACTATCTTGGCACAAGTAATTCTAGCTGTTCATAGGTTCTTGTAAGAGATACTTTGAAGAGGAGGGGGTGGGGGAGGTGGAGGTTGCCGTAGGTGTTTGCTAACAGGAGGAATTTAAGGCAAAATGTTTCGAGTTTTACGAAATCGAAATTTTTCGACAGGCACAGATATTTATTACAAATAAGAGATGATCGTTAGGATATTTATACGCGTGAAAAGATAGCAAGTGTCTATTGAAGAAGCTCTCAGCTCAATTATTTGTAAATATCGGAATAATTCTATAACAACTCAGTAAATTATCGCCAAACTTGGCAGAGGTGCAATTCAGAGGTGGTAATAAAGCTATTTTTTCTTGTCGAGATCAGATATTCATTACACAGGTGAACAAAAGGTTGGAGTTTGTAGCAAGTGCCTCTGAAAAGAGGTTTATTGTTAAATTTATTTTCTTCGTCGACAAACGAGGGAGGATATAGACTAGGAGAAAAGAGTCTCGAAAATCAATTTTTATTCCCCCCCCCCCCCTCTCTTGTTTTGACGAGCACAGATACTTTTCACATTACTCAGAGGGCAGAGAGCTCAATGTAAAATTCATTCGACGAGAAACGATACTTTTTGATTAATACAGGTTAATACCTTCACATCAAAATAGATTAAAGGGAAGGAGTGTAGCAAGTGCCCCAAACATGGGAAGTATAAAGTGAATTGATCGGATTTCACGAAAAAAATTACGAATTAGTTGATGCACGGAAAAATAATCTCTTTGGCAATGCCGTTCGTCGATTCCTGAACCACAGACAATAACGGTTAAAACAACGACCGAAAATAATAGTCAGAACATTTAACATCTTTTTTTTAACTAAACGCGAAATCTGATATTTAACGTATCCCACCAGAAGGAAATCGTTGACGTAAAATGTATTTTTGATATCAAGTGCCTGAAGAAGGAATTTCTGTGGCTGACGATTAGCGAGATGAGAATGCCCAGGAGATCGCTAACTTCAGATAAACGAGGCACTAATGATCACCAACCTATCCAATGTGTGGTGCTACAACAATAATCTCGCAAGTAAAAATATAGAGGATTATTGGTGTAAAAGCAGCAAAAGTTTTGACAAAAATCTTTTCCTTGATCACGATTATGGTTCCGGACAACAGCCACAGGAAGCATTTTTGTAAAACGCAAGATAGAATAAAAGGAATAATTGTTCCATTAAAATTTATTTTTGCATTTTTGTATCGCCTAATGGAATTAGACCTATTTTAATGCAGTTATTAAGTTGTTGCTTTTGAATAACCATTTTTGGAGTTTCCAAAAATTTTTGCTCGCAAATTTTTTTTCAAAAGTAACAGCAAATAGATAACATAATGTGATATCAATTGAAAAATTGATGAGCTGAGATCAAATTAAGATTTCAATGTGATGTGGCTATCATAATAAGATTTCAATTTGCTCTCGTTTTGATGTTTGACTTTGCTCGGGTAGTACTCAAACTCTGAGTAACTTTTTCTAAGCGTGTAGCATTTGATCAAAGCAAACCTTATAGAGTGAACGCGATGCGATAAAAGTGCATCGCAACAAAATACCTCTCTCTCTCTCTCACACACACACACACACAGCACGCTTATAGTCCCATTAGGGAATTCTTGAATTTCATCCGGATCCGACTTTCGGTTCCTGAATCATAAAGTAATAAGTGTTGCAAAATTTCCAAATGGTTCTATAAGCGACAATTTAAAAATTTCCAAATCTGATCTTCAATCTCTTTCGTAATTCTGGTGTTTCTTGGTATTTTTAGCGTCGGGTCACCAGCGATTATAGTAGCCTTCGGCCGTCTATCCGTAAGTACTGTTTTCTAGCCATCAAGTGCGTGCTAATCGCTGTGATCCTGTTGATACAAAGAAGGATTCAAGACGAGGATTTAAACGTACCGTAATAAGAAGATCCCACATACTCTGAAAACTTCGCGACCTGGTGGTGATTTTAAATTGCATCATAACCCTCAAATTACAACCAATTGTTATAGAATGGCCTTGTATTGATAGGATTGCAACTCGCTTGATAGATTTCCACAAGCAGTAGCGATAGTGATTTTTGATAGCTAACACCAAACGGTAGTAAAAAATTTACATCAGGCTAGTAAAGATTGATAGCTGCTATCTGGAACTTGCCCGGATATTACCTTACTTCAGTTCGATCGTAGACGTGTCTTTGCGATGTTGTCATTACTTTTGCTCCTAGCCCTAGTCGGCGGATCCTGCGGGAATCCGGCATTCGTAGACTTTCAGGAGCGGTTTGCTGAGCACAGTCAGTCAGTTGAACCGCAGATTCCAGATTTCCGCGCAGAAAACACGAAGCTACGGGGAGAGGTTATAAACTTCATCCTAACCGAGATCGCCAACCTGACGGTGGAGATGCGGATCATCACAAATGAAACCTGGCAAACTATCGAGAACCACGAGAAGTTCAACGAGGATTGCTTTGAAGACGTGAAGGAATACTTCGATTATTACGTATGGTACGGTTCGTTGGATATATCGAGTTGTGCGAGATATATGGTGCAATTTTTGGATCAAGACTTACAGAATCGCTTCCAGCCGTTGGTAAGATTCGCACAGCTGGAAAATAGCAGAGCCACGTTCCAAACGATCCGAACGCTCGGCCGGAATCGGTTTGTTTTCGATGCTGACGATACACTGGTTGAGTTGCAGGATGAGTTGGACTATTTTCATAATCTGTGGAATGCTCACCAGGTTCTACTACGGGACGAGTTGGAGGATGTTGTCTCGTTGGAAAATGTTGTCCAATCAGAGATGGCCTGGTGGAATGAGTTTACCATCAGATGGCATCGTGTATTCATGCAATATTCTGTCGAATACGTGGATTATGCCTGTGCTGATGTTGTAACGGAGCCTCAGTAATCTGGCATATTATTGACGTGACAATAAAGAAATCATTGTTATCAAAGCATTGTTTATTAGAGATATCTAGAATCCATCTTGGGTGTTTGAAATTGATCTTATTAGTTCAAAAGCAAAGTGTAGAATCGAGGAATCCAGGTAGGCTGTGCGAAAGGCGATAGTTGTTTCCCCGAAAGTTGGTTGTCGGAATGTATTAATCTAATTTTGCTTTGCCGTAAAGCGTACACGTGATTTGTTCCTAGCGCACATTTCAAATGTCATTTCAATCTCGGTGGGTCGCGAAAAGGGTCTTGAACTGATAAAAGCACAAACAACTATCCACGATGGCGACTTCCGGTTGTGTCCGAGGTCAGCTCGGATCCAGAGGGTTACCGCCGTCACCGAAAGGGAGTGAATCCAGTGCGTTCGATGAGGACAATGGCGTAGGAACCTAAGAAAAGTAAAGGAAGATTGAGGGGCGACTTCAGCTTTTCTGTAGCAGATTCAATACCAAAAATTTGTATCATCGGAATATGCTGGCAATACATAAGGACAGGGTGTCAACTGTTTTCCACAATTAAATGAATCGCGGGTGGGTCATGAAAGAGACATAACCAGATTGACGAGAATACGAACAAAGCTGAAATAATAACTTTCATCTACGATCTTAATCAGGGGTTTGTAAATCGAATCAGTTTAGAATTTAAAAAAAGATTTTACACAAAGCAAAGCAATCCACGCCACCAGTGTTTTTAAATGAAAAATGCCATAAGAATCCTTCCAGGTTGGGACTCGAACATACGACACAACTGGCTTGTATGACCAACGTCGTATGCATTGAACCGCCAACCCGGGCAACATTTTACACCAGGATACTGAATTTAACTTCAAAAACTAAACCTAAAATCAGAATATGAATTTTACATCTGGATACTGGTGCTAAATTTTAAGTTTGAACTTTGGATTTGACTGCGGATTCAGAAGCCGGAATTACGTTTCAGAATTTAATTCCTAAATTCAGCTTTAGATTTCAATTCATAAATTCAGTTTCAGAATTCATTTCCAGAATTCAGTATCTGCATACTATTCAGTTCGGTAAGAGGATTCTGAAACAGAATACAGTTGTAGAAGAAATTTGGAACCTGGATTCTGAAAAGTCACAAAAGTTTAGAGTAAACCGAATTCTTGATCTGGATTTCAAGCCTAAATTTTGCTATTGAGCTTTAAACCTGTGACAGTTTCCGAATTTAGTTTCTTGAATTCAGTTCCAGTTCCTGAATACTGGTCCAGAATTAAGGATCTAGTTATGGTAAAAAATACTGAACAGTTCAAATATTACATTTTTGAGCGATTAGTGGAATGAAATAAATCGACCAGACTTAGAACTGATACACACTGGTATCTGTGTCTGTTATTATATCGTGACATTAGCGGCGAAATAGTTAACGAATTTTTTAATGTAGTGAAATTAAATGGAAATTTGTTTTTTTTCATTGCGTGCATACGCGCTACCATTTCGCCACCCTAAGCCTTGTGATAAACACAGCTCTAAAACATCCTGGCCGTCTCACGACCGGTACCATACATCCAAACATCTTCTCTGTTCATCAAACACTAGTCTTCTCGCTCTATACATATTTTCCTATATTATTGTTTTTCTTTCCGCATTTTTGCTGATTTTGGAACCGCCTCTTTTTCATTCGTATTCCAGTTATGTAATTATACACCCATACTTTTTTAAAACCCTTTTCAAATGGGGTAGTTTGGCAATGGGACTGAATACCGTCACTTCGGCTCTATCGCTATTTTTTAAAAACCTTTCAAAATTAATAATTTTTGGAACAGATTTGATGAATAGACACAGGAAAACGACATGCAGGTGAACTGCTTTTTCCCCTTTACTTTCGGGCAGAGTTTGAGGGGGGGAGGGGTATCCAGGCTCCATACATTCTATACCAGACGAATTAGGTTACATCAGCCAAATGAACACTAATAACGCTGGTGGAAACCAAGGCCATGGTGGAAATAACAAATGGACTGAAAAGTTCCGGGTCTTACAGAGAACACGATTTTTTTAGTTTAAAATTAACTTTATTCATCAACGTAATCTCCTTCAAGAGCAACGCAATCCTTTCAGCGCTGCTCTAACATTTCAATACCACTTTTGTAGAACAATTTATCTTTTGCCTCAAAATAGACCTCAGTTTCAGCGATAACCTCTTCATTCGTGCGTTATTTCTTACCGCCGAGCATTTTTTTCAGGTCTGCGAACAGCCAATAGTCGCTGGGAGCCAAATCTGGCGAATACGGTGGATATCGGTGTCTGTACGATCAGGTTTGGAGTCAGCAAACCAACGTTTTATTGTCTTTTAAAGGTTAGTATTAACTGAAAAAAGGTGTTGGCGATAAAACTAGCGCCATCTATGTGTTAGGCCTGGGACTTTTCAGCTCATGTGTTAGGAGGATCCCTGGAACATGTAGCTCAAAGTGACGATTGTTTTTGCGGTAACCAATTTGTAACAGGAATACAGAAGTATCTTATATTACAAACGATCAGGCGCATATACAGGGGGGTGTTTTAGGGGTTCAAACCCCCTCCGAAACTCAAAAAAGTATGATATTATGTAAACTCTTTTTTTCAAATAAGTAAAAAATAAAATGAATAATTTTCAACAAACGACTCCACAATAAAAAAATTTCAAATAATTATATAAAAAGTTCCATTTGTATGGAAATTGATCAACATGTTCTGAAACACCCCCCGAAATTTTTTTCTGGGTATGCGCTTGCAAACGATGCTTGAAGTAGTTCCAGAGTACAAGAAGGTGACTTCCGAAATGATGAATAACATGGACTGAAAAGTCCCGGGCCTAACAAAGAGAACACGATAACTTTGCATAATCCTTTGGGAATATTTTAACGATTCTAACAAGAACCGTTTTGTGGAATTTATCCAATGTTTACAACTGTTGATTACTTTGAATTCATGGACTATATTCGGAACCTGGGACATTCTTTGAATTCAATCACAAAATTTCATTTTCCAAATCCAGGTTTCAAATTTAATTCTAGAACTTGGATTCAGATCCTAAATCAAGGAACTGAATTCAGGTTCAAAATCTAGGTCCAAATATATTTTCAGCATGCTGAATCTGGATTCAGGAAGTAAATTCCCGTCCAGAAGTCAGTCCCAAAATTCAAGTTTCGATTTCAGATTTAGTCCAAGAATCCAGATCTTAAAGTCATATTATCAGTTTTGTTCCGGAATTCTTGAATTAAATTTCTGAATCAGAATTCTGGATTCGAATTCCGAACATAATTTAAGAGACTAAACTCAGTTCCATACTTTAATCAAGAAACCAGAGCCAGAATCCATAATTAGTGAACAGCTTCAGAGTTTTAAATTTAAATTTTGAACCGGTAAACTGGAACTAAGTTCTGAAATTGAGTTCTTAAACTAAATTTCAAGCCTTAAATAATTTACAAAAATCAGGTTTTACAATTTTCCAACTTCCAGAATCCAATCCAAAATTCAGCTCCCGAATCCAGTATTACGAAGCCGAATGCGATTACCGATAATTTGGATGCTTCTGCTGCTAATTGAAGGCCACGACGTCCGAAATGCGAATGAGAGAACGACCTGAGCGTTTGAGGCTTTATACCACGCAGAAGATCTGATTTTGCTGCTGCTGCTGTTTGTGGAAGGTCCGTCCAAAGCATAAAGCTTGCTTCAGATAGAATTGGGACAAAGACAATTGACTGTATTTCAGTTATCTATTTTTGAATTCAAGATCTTTTTTTTATACAAATGTAGCGTTTTCTTCATACTTAAAAAAAAAATACGGATAAAATTATTCGCCACGGTTTCGAAGGAGTTCTCGAATTTTTCCTGTAACACGGCTCATTAGGCGGCGCAAATCTTCTTCGTCCATCGTTTTAGCTATCTTATTCCACCAGGTCGTCATCTGATTGATGTCTTTGACCAGCTTTCTCTTTGCCTTGAGTCTCCTCTTCACGATTGCCCAGTATTTCTCAATAGGCCGGAACTGGGGGCAGTTTGGTTGGTTAAGGCTTTTCGGAACAAACTGAACCCCTTCTCTGCAAACCATTCTTGAACGACTTTGCTGTAATGACAGCTTGCCAAATCTGGCCAAAGATTACGGGATGGTCGTGGGATCGAATGAACGGCAAAATTCGTTTTTGGAGACACTCTTTTCGGTATAGTTCCGATGCCATTGTCTTATTTGTAACGAAAACTTTCGTTTTTTTTTGCCACAACTGCAAATGCCCTGCCAAATCATGATTTTTCTTGCAAATTTGTCGGCAAAACCAAATTCAAATTTGGCTGGAACATCCCCCCGAGCCGTTGCCAAGTAAATTTTTTGACCTGGGGTTTGCCCGAAGTCAGCCTTGACATAGGTTTCATCGTCCATCAGAAGACACCCGTCGAACTTGGCCAGCACCTGGTCATATAGTTTCCGAGCACGAATTTGGCCACACTATTCTGTTTCATGGTCCGATTTGGCTGTTTGCTAGCTCGATACGACTTGATTCCTTCCCGGAGTCGAGTTCTACTCACGGTACTATGGACAGCACCGAATTTTCTGGCCAAATCACGGTCCGACAGATTAGGATTCCTCTTAATCAGTTTCCGGTCGACAGTTCCACTCCGACGATTGGCTTCAGGCTCCCGAATCGTCGTCAATGTTTCCTTATACCATTTGATAACGCGCTACACGGTATTTCTGGACAATTTCAGCTGTTTAGCTAGCCTAGATGCAGACCACAATGGATTTTCCAAATAACTGTGCACAATTTTCTCCCTTCTTTCGGCTTCCATGTTGATTGTTTACGAAGTACAGTCGATTTGCGGAATGTCAAAAATCATACGTGAAGCTGACAAAATTTCCGACGCGTGGGCGTCAATAACTTCCAAATCCGTCCACCAGGAGCGCCACAATATGAGCAAAAGTTTGTTCCAATTCTAAATGAAGCAAGCTTTAATCACGATTAAGTTCTATACATTCTTCCACAGCGCAAATTCTAAAAGGCGCCATCCAATTTCCGTTAAATTTTCTCGGTGATGGCTGAATAGGAAATGGATGAAATGTCATTCGTTATGCCAATGTGTCTGTCGAAAGAGAAAATGTGATATTTTGAGTAAAGTAGAAATTGCAATCAGTCCTAGTGTTCCGGTTTTAGTGTGTAAGCCAAAGAATAACAGAATGACGTAAAATAATCAATGGAAAGTGTTTTTATAAGATAACTCTGGAATTACGTTTTTGTACAAAATCTCTCTTCCCCTCGTCACATTTTTAAACGGCGCTTCCAGCACTCAAGTCGGACTCCATTACTTCAATCATGCATGCATAGTCCACGTACTCGATAGCGTATGTCATGAAGAATTTATGATTCCGAACGATATAATCGTGACCAGGTCATGTCTTCTTGGATAACATTTTCCAATGAGACAACATTCTCCAACTCGTCCCGTAGTAGAACCTGGTGAGCATTCCAAAGATTATGAAAATAGTCCAACTCATCCTGCAACTCAAACAGTGTATCGTCAGCATCGAAAACAAACCGATTCCGACCAAGGTGTTCGGATCGTTTGAAACGTGGCTCTGCTATTTTCCAACTGTGCGAATGCTATCGTAGGATTAAAGCGCTCGTCCAAATCTGCACTGAAATGGATCAGCGTAGATTCTGCGGGATATCTAGTATACGAAGAACCGTGCCATACGTAATAGTCGAAGTTTGCCTTCACATTCTCAAAGCATCCGTCGTGAAGATTCTCGTGGTTCTCGATAGCTTGCCAAGTCTCGTTTGTGATAGTCCGCATCTCCACCGTCAGGTTTCCCATCTCCGTCAGAATCCATCGTATGACTTGTCCACGCAGTTTTGTGTTCTCGGCACGGAAATCCTGAATTTGCGGTTCAACCGACCGGCTGTGCTTGGCAAAACGCTCATGGAAGTCTAGGAATGCCGGATTCCCGCAGGATCCGCCGACTAGGGCTAGGAGCAAGAGTAATGACAACATCACAAAGACAAGTTCCAGATAGCTGCTATCAATCTTCACTAGCCTGATGTAAATCTTTCACTACCGTTTGGTGTTTTCTCGTACTCAGTCACACCTTCGATTTAAATTGGCAAAACGACTTTCTCCGATAGGAAAAATTACATATTCATATCATTTGATATGTAGTTGTCCTGCATTAATGCAACTACGTATCTGGGTTTTTGGTTCTTCATACATGGCTGAATCTGTGGGGAGCTGAAATTGAAGGATATTGTATCGTTTCTAACCCAATGTGGAAACGAGTTACAGTCAGAGGAGTTCATCGTTCTTCCTGGAGTACATAAATCCTTCCTGTTTCTAGCTTAAAAGGTTTTAGCAGATCACAATTTTCATCCATGTTCAAATAACTAGGGGAATGTGCCACTTTAGTTCTGCCAATTAGTTCTGATTCCAGATATAGGATGTTACAGGATCAAATAGGAAAACAAAATGTTCAAAAACTAAAATCTCGAATAGCATTGCGTTCCGATTTCGTTTGCCGAACTCTTAAAATAACACCTTAGTGTAGAAAAGAAGATTTACTCACGCCAAAAAAAAAAAACGCACTCGGACAATGATACAATAAAATTGCTCAATAGTAACCACTTCTTCGTGGTTATCAGGCTGACGACTGACTAATAGGAAGGTGATTTTTGATTACCCAATGATTAAAGATAGCAAACTAATCGGACTACCCATATATTAAACAGTGGACACCATCCTGGGACTGCAGTTCGTTTGAGGTATCGTGATGTTGGCGTTGTTTCTACTGTTAGCCTTCTTCGGTGGATCCCGTGGGAACCCGGCGTTCCTGGACTTTCAGGCGGGTTTCGTCGAGCACAGCCGGTCGGTTGAACCGCAGATTCAGGATTTCCGTGCCGAAAACACGAAGCTGCGTGGAGAAGTCATACGATGGATTCTGACGGAGATGGGAAACCTGACGGTGGAGATGCGGACTATCTCAGACGAAACTTGGCAAGCTATCGAGAACCACGAGAATCTTCACGACGATTGTTTCGAAAGTGTAAAGGCTAACTTCGATTATTACGTATGGTACGGATCATCGGATATAGGATATTGTGCAGATACTTTACTGTACCGTTTGAATGCAGACTTGAAAAGGCGCTTTAGTCCGGTGGTAGCCGTCGCCCAGCTGGAAAATACCAGAGGTATTTTTCAAACGATCAGAACATTAGGTCAGAACCGGTTTGTGTTCAATGCTGAGGATGCATTGCGCGAGCTGCAGGATGAGCTGGACTATTTTGCAGGAATTGTGGAATGCCCACCAGGTTCTACTGCGGGACGAGCTGGAAAGCGTCGAAACACTGGAAAGTGCTATCCAAGACGAGATGGCCTGGTGGTACGATTTCACCGTTCGATATCATAAATTGTTCATGACGTATGCTATTGAGTACGTGGATTATGCATGTGTTGAAGATGATGCGACGTAAGATCTTGATCTAGACAATAATAATGTGAAAAATGCTCAGAAACGTCAACGATTAGTAATTTTTGAAATACTATTCAATCAGATTCTCGAAAAAAAACCTCTTTTCATTGGTCATGTCTCACGCCATTCGGTTATTCTCTGGTTTACACGCTAAAACCGAAACACTAAGACCGATTGTAATTTTCACTTAACTTCGAATATCACATTTTCTCCTTCGATAACACATGGGCTGAAAAGCCCCAGGCCCAACAAAGAGAACACGATTGAAGTTAACTTTATTCATCAACATAATCTCCATCAAGAGCAACGCAATCATTCCAGCGCCGCACTAACATTTCAATACCACTTTTGTAGAACGATTTATCTTTTGCCCCAAAATAGACCTCAGTTTTAGCGATAATCTCTTAATTCGTGAGAAATTTTTCACCGGCGAGCAATTTTTCAGGTCTGCGAACAGCCAGCAGTCGCTGAGAGCCAAATCTGGCGAATACGGTGGATGGGGGAGCAAATTGCAGTTCATTTCATGTAGTTTTGCCATTGTTTTGACTGACTTGAGACACGGTGCGTTGTCATGATGAAACAAATTGTTTTTCTTTGCCATATGCAGTCGATTCTTTACAATTTCAGCTTTCAAACGCACCAATAACGCTATATTATATTCACTGTTGATGGTATTTTCTTCCTCAAGATAGTCGATAAAGATTACACCACGCACATCCCAAAATACCGAGGACATAACCTTTCCAGCCGATTGTTGTGCTTTCGGGTGCTTTGGACCTTTTGATTCCGGAGTAAAGTGATGAATCCATGTTTCATCCATTGTCACATATCGACACAAAAATTCCGGTTTGTTACGTTTAAACATGGCTAAGCACTGCTCAGAATCATCTACACATTCTCGTTTTTTGGTCAACGGTGAGCAAACGTGGTACCCAATTTGAACAGAGCTTTCTTATAGCCAGCACGTTCTTTTGATATCTTCCCGATGTCAGCTAAAACTCACGCAACTTTACTGCTGACGATTTTGTGGATTTTTTTATGTTTTCTGGTGTTACCGCCTCATTTGGAAGTCCACTGCGTTCTGCATCATCGGTGTCTCTACGACCACGTTTGAAGTCAGCTGATGTTTCTGATGAAGCGGAGTCTCCGTAACACTTTTCAAGCCATTGCATCGCTTGAAAGGTATTTTTTCCCATGAAGAAGCAGTGTAAAATTAAAAAAAACACGAAATTGTTTTTGATCCACTATTCTGAAAATAACAAAAGTAGCGTCACTTTTAGAACAATAACTCACAAAATAATGAATAGAATATCATGGAATTTTAACAGCTGTCATATCTGAGAAAAGTGAGTGACAAAAATGGAAAACTCAAATAAACATTGAAATTGGACAAATTTCAAAAGGTGATACAAAAAAGCAAAAGAAAATTTTAATAGAACAATTATTTCCTCAACCCAATGTCAAGGAAAATCAGATAACCAAACGCCAAACTGACAACGAAGGGAAACGTTCCGTCCGTGAACGCTAGGAAGGTGAGAATTTATTTCGAACGCAATCTGAACCTTTCGATTCTGGACGTGGCCAAGAAGGTCAATTTTTCCGTCTCGTTCGTCCAGCAGATAAAGAAGCAGGCCGGACTTCATGTCGTCATGGTAAAGAACCCCGGAAGTTGTACCGCCTATGGTTATCCTAATAGACGATGAAGCGCACATTAAAGCGGACAAAAACGGAGTACCTGGATGTTCTGAAGGAGTGCCGGAAATTCAACAAGTCGTACATAACGACTGCGACAATCAACGGAAAAATATATTGATAAAAATGTCTCCAGAAGCAGCTGATGTCCATCCTCCGGTACCAGGAAGGTGAACACTCTGTTTTAGATGGTTTTGGCATCATGCCTTTATAAGAAATCGACGATGGAGTGGTACAAAACCAACGTTGTTGTTTCTGCAAATCGAAGGAGGCTAATCCGCCAAACACACCGGATTTTATAAGAAAAACAAGCTCAGGAAAACAGAGAAGGTTTTCAAAAACAAGCAGAATTGGAAGAAAGAGTGGACGAAAGTGTATAAGAAAGATGACGCAATTGTTGCACAGGATTTGATGGGAAGTATTAAGCCCGAATAAATCAACTTTGCAAACAAGCATAGCTAATTTGGGTTTATCCATTCATTCTTTTTACATTTTTTTCGTCTTTAGTCCACGACGAAGGATCTAGTCTGCACCGACCGACAGACTTTCCTAACGAAGGAAGGACGAAACGACGAAACGGTTCTATCAAGGTTGCTGATCCTATCAATGAAACATTACTCGTGAACTATTCTTTTCACCGGCGATGCTCTACCCGTGCGGCGAGCAGTTTGTATATATTCCGTGTCTGCTTCATTCATTCTTTCCTTCCACTCAGAGAATTGAACCGCTTGACAAAGCAAGCAAGCATCATATATGCACTCTGTTCGCTCGCAGTGAGTTCGTTTCGAAGCGTTTAGGTAGAAAGCTATTCGGTGGTGCTGATGACTCGCGTTGAGTCGAATTTTCTACTCACGGTGATTCGTTCTCTGTGCCGTATGGCGGTACAACTGAATGACCGCCCAGGATAAAATTTTATTCCTAAATAAAGCTTATAAGAAAGATGTCGAATCTTTTTGAATTGTCTTCACTGCACATTTCTTCGGTGTTTGCTATACTTCAATCGTGATTTGTAGCGTTAGGGACAACTTTGATACCTGCCAGAATATGTTATTGATTAATCATCAAACTGTAAAGGGTTATTAATGGAGCGTTTTTGTGTGTCGTAAATATGTAATTTTCACTCCTATTCCGTAGTTCTATAATAAATTCATTTTGTGTTTCGATCGAGTTCGACTTTTCCAAACAAATCATACCTCATTCGAAATGCCAAATTGGTATTTTTCATTCGGTCGAATGTAGGGTTGTTTATTATGCCTGAGAAGTAATAGTCCCAAGTTTTTTTTCAATTATTATTGTTTCTCATAATCGTGAAACTATTTATATACCGATTACAAAGCCATTCGACGATCGTTAACTTAATAATTATAAACATATGTGATGACACTAATAATTGCTTTTAATTTCATGTTAATCATTCATAATAAACTAATAGTATTTGTATTGACTTCGAGACAAGTTGTGTCGAACCAAGTCAATTACCAAAAAGATTGAAACCAACTTTGATGATAAACACTATTAGTTCGTACAAATACTAGAAGAACCATAAACACCAAATAATTCCGTCACATTCAATATACAGGGCGTTAGAGCTACAATATAATAGAAACTAAAACCGAAATAGAACTTCTATAATTTTGTATAAGGCACTAATTTGGAGGCCAACATAAGATTTTACTGAAGAATGATATTTCTATTATTATCAAAAACAAACAAACTCTCTACAGTTACTTGTTGGAAACTGTGCCATGGATAATCGTGCAATGAAGACCTTCCGCAGTTTCCAATAACGAAATAAATATCTAAAAATCAAGTATCATACAATCAAACACAACAAAATTATCTGTCTCGTGACATTAGTGACGTTAAATAAAGTGGAATTAAATGCATATTTTTTTTTCTTGATCCTATATTCTCCTACTATCTCCTGATTATATGATAACAGAATTATATTTCATTTGGACTCTTTGTATGTGATCCTTTAAGTATTCACGTAAAAATTTTGTTGCTCAACATAGTTTTAAGGTAAATAATGCAATGAGTAGTTTCAAAACTGAATGTGTGATATGAGTAACAAAAATTCTAAGTCTCTGTAATATGAATATTGTAAAATGTTATGAAATTGAATTTACAATTTCTTTTAGCGGAGGTTCTTTTTTAAAAAAAAAGCTAAACCGATCACTTCGGGAGTCAATTGTAGAACATTTTATTTTCAATACATTTTTGACAGCAATATCAGATTGTAATCTTAATTTGATTTCAGCTCATCAATTTCTCAACTGATATCACATTACGTTATTATTTTGCTGTTTGCTTTTGGAAAAAAAAACTTACGAGGCAATAGTTTTGTGAAACTCCAAAATGATAATATTAAATGCAAAAATTTAATGAATGCATTAATATAGGACTAAGTTAATAAGGCGATACAAAAATGCAAAAGTAAATTTCAATGGAACATCTATTCCTCCAATTTTATGTTGCGTTTTACAAAATGCTTCGACATCCTGTGGCAGTTGGCCGGAACCACAACCGTGATTCTCAATTTCAAAGTCTTAATTTCCTGATCGTAGTACAGTTATTCCAATCGATAATTTTCGTAGATGTATGGTAAAAGATGCTGAATGAGTATTTAGTTAGTAATGACTATTTCTTTGTTAGCCATTCTTCTTAATTGCTTTGATTTTTGCAGAGCAAGCAGTTACATGGCGTCTCAGTAGGTTCAAACGTTGTGGAAAACCCTGCACTCCTATTACTTCTATAAATCAAATCTATGCGAAGAAGCGTTAAATTGTGTTTAATATAATAAAAACATGAGAAAATAAATCATCCCTGGAATTAAAAGATTAGACTTGCCTCTATAATCAATATTCAGAATATATTTTTGTCACTCTATTTCCATTGCATATTGATATTGCGTATTGGACTTGATCATTCATAATCATATGTGATTTTAAAAAATATCACTGTAGATATTTCAGTCCATTTTCAAAATCATAAATAAAATAAATATCAAACCAACCCGAAAGAGAATATAAACTGCAAAATTTTCACTTTACAAAAGTGATTGTCCTCAGGTGATTCAACTCCAGCTTTTTTAAAATCTATCTGCCATTACTTGCCGCAAAATTTCAACACCACGGAGTACGAACGTGAGAATAGTATTCGGTGAAATCTGAATAAACTGTTTCATTAGTTTTATTGCAGTAGGAAGTACATTATATGTACATTAGTATACGATTTTAAACGACGTTTTGAAGCGGACTATCAGTTTTATTTATCAGTTTAATTTTTATCCAACCCAATCGTTTCGCCATCTTCCAATGATAAGTAATGATATTACGTTTAAAGTTTTCTAAACTAATTTGTGATGTTCAACGCACACTTTTTATCAGGGCAATATCTACGAGACAATTAAACTAAGCAAAATAAAAAATTGCTTCCATCGCATCGCTAATTTTTGTCTTCAATTTTTTTCGTACACTTGCATTCATGATTGCTGGCATTTTGACTCGCAGTGAGTCAAAAATTGACTCAATGTAAACGCTATTCGTGCCTGATGATACCTGCTCTTGAAATGGTAGAGAATGGCTCACGGCGGAATAGCAACCAGCATGAAAAAGCAAGATCTCTTCTCTCTTGCGAGTCGCTCAGGCAGTCACATATTAAGCATAGCTTTTGCCTCGTCCGGCATTACATGCTTTGCTGTCTCCGTTCTTGAATCGTTCGCAGGCGGTGAGCGTTAATGAGTTGCGTGAGGCGAATTTCAGCAACCCTAGAACCACACTCGCAACTCGAATGACCATTTGACGAAACATGCAGTTCAACATCCTACCGATTACGATCCGTTTATTCGGATCCGAATTCCAGTTCCGGAGTCACAGGATGATTTGGTTTTGAAACTTCAAACCGTCAATTAGAACGACAATACAAAATACGTAAAAAAATTGTAATGTTTTGTTTTTCGACTGAAAATCAGCTTTACATTAAAAATGAGGCCAACTTTAAGCAAAAAATTATCACGTAAGACGAGACACATTTCACATTAAGGTTCTACTTGCAATCTCAGAAAAACAGCCATCGATGAAAAACGCAAAAGTAGTTTCCTTCGCTACTGCTGGATTAATCTTTAAGGGGAAAACATCAGTTGGCTTAGAAATATGTTCTAAACAAACTACCGTTTCTTTTTTGAATTTCCGCTCAACGACAGCGAAGAAAACTGCTTTTGCGTTTTGCAAAAATGACCGTTTTCCTAAGATTGTAAATTGCCCCTTAAATGGGTGCGTTGTAGTGTTTGTGCGAATATGATGATTGGTCCCTATTTTTGATGGAGCAACGAAAACTGTTATGATGATCGTTATCGAACCATGATAAATAATTTTGTAATGCCCATTGTTCGTGAAATTGCTTTGATTGGCTACTGGTTTCAACAGGACGGTGCAACATGCCATACAGCTCGACTAACAATCGACAATGATCGTATTGTTCCCTGGACGAAAAACGGTGATTTTAGCTGGCCGCAGAGATCACCCGATTTTGCACCAGGATTCTTTTGTGGGGCTATTTGAAATCTAAGGCATACGCTGATAAGCCAAGAACCATAGCTCAACATACGACGTGGAATCGCTGCCATATCGACCGATACACGATTAATACTGTTCGATAGGTCGAAACTCCAGACAGTTAGGCGAGTTCCCCTTCTTCGGTACAACATGGACTCCAGTAGCTTTATACTATTCCGAAATACCTTTGGCGTAGTGACAAGATGCCAAATCAGACGCGAATCAGAATAGCGAGGGAAAGGATCATGGCTGGTTAAGAATGATAACAATCGCTTCTTTAGGCATTTTTCACGATATATTTTCTTGTTTACCGTCCCGGTAGTGAAGAAACTTTAGCTCGCATCGACCACAGCTGCATATTGTCTACCAAACAAAATATTTTTTTTGGGAAACTTGGCCTTTTTCTTCACTCTGCGTCCCGTTGCATGGCAGTATAAAAAGACTTATGTTTTATCGTCCATTATCAAAGGGGGCAAAACTTCGTCAAATATTCGCGATACAACTTGCGAGTCCGGGTTTTTTGTCGTCACATACTGTTTATCATTACGGTTATCGGTACAGTTTTTATTCATTTATTTATTTCGTCAAGCAAATGTAGACTACATATAAATTGTTTACAATGTTCACTTACTTACTTACTTATTTTATTTGATTTTTTTGCCATAGTAAGGCCAAGATGTTCGGAGTATTGATTGTAATGGCGCATTATTCGATTGCCTGGACTGTATTTTGAATAATTTGTTCTAGTATGTCTTTCCAAAAATAATTTCCTGGAACTTAGTTGACGCCTAGGTATATAAAAATTTAATTGCGATAACAATGGAGCTGATTGAATGCGTTGAGAAATAATGTCGCTGATAAAATAAAGCATTGCAAAGTCGCGGCGTTCTTTAAGTGTTTTTTATATTGATGAGCATGCAACGTGCTTCATATGATGGTAGAGGAAATGCTGTCCAGTTTAATTTACGAAGTGTATATTAAAGAAATTGTTTTTGTATCGATTCAATGCGTTCTTCGTGGATAATGTTATATGGATTCCATACTAGACTGCAATATTCCAAAATGGGTCGGACCAGGCGCGTACCCAGAAAAAAATTTCGGGGGGTGTTTCAGAACATGTTGATCAATTTCCATACAAATGGAACCTTTTATATAATTATTTGAAATTTTTTTATTGTGGAGTCGTTTGTTGAAAATTATTCATTTAATTTTTTACTTATTTGAAAAAAAGAGTTTACATACTATCATACTTTTTTGAGTTTCGGAGGGAGTTTGAACCCCTAAAACACCCCCCTGTATACGCGCCTGGGTCGGACATATGTACTATATAGCAATTTTATTGTATATGGGTCTTGGAAATTATGACTGAAGCGTTTGATAAAGCCCAGCATACTGTTTGCTTTACTGATTATTGTGCTATAATATTTCACAAATGTTAGTTTGAAGTCCAAGATTACATCTAAATCTCGTACAATTTTACTTTTTTCTACTATTTGATTTCCTAAAAATATGTCTACAGAATGGGTTTCGTATTTCCTACTGGAAGTAATTGAGTTGCATTTTTGCCTTTCTCATATAGAAAGGTTATGCAATCACTTGAAAAACCGACCAGTGAAAATTGGCCATTCGACTCAGTTCATCGAGCTGAGCAATGTCTGTCTGTCTGTGTGTGTGTGTGTGTGTGTGTGTGTGTGTGTGTGTGTGTGTGTGTGTGTGTGTGTGTGTGTGTGTGTGTGTGTGTGTGTGTGTGTGTGTGTGTGTGTGTATGTGTGTGTGTATGTGTCAAATAATCTCACTAGGTTTTCTCGGAGATGGCTGAACCGATTTTGACAAACTAGGATTCAAATGAAAGGTCTCGTGGTCCCATACGGAATTCCTGAATTTCATCCGGATCCGACTTTCGGTTCCGGAATTATAGGGTAAAGTGTGTTCAATATTGTACACCGTCACTTAAACCGGCGAAACAAAAAACGTAAAATTTTTTCTAAACTGGTCTCAAAACTACACAAATCGATAGTCATTATCAGTAGGCAACTAAACAAACCGATTCCGGCTATCCTGGTTCCCGGTATCCGGTTCCGGAAGTACCGGAAATTGTTTTCATATATACCAAAATGGATCTCACTCACTTTTCTCAACGATGGTTTGACCGATTTCCACAAACTTAGATTCAAATGAAAGGTCTTGTGGTCCCATACGGAACTCCTGAATTTCATCCGGATCCGACTTGCGGTTCCGGAGTTATAGGGTAAAGTCTGTTCAATATTGTACATTGTCACTTAAAATATTTTCGGATGCAACAATCATTTAAATCGTAATTTAGTGTTCGTACTAGAAGAGTTTGTGTGTCATGTTAGTTGGTGGCTGTTCGAACTGACTTTGATTATACCGGTTCTCGGGTTCCGGTGCCGGAAGTGCATATAATAGTGAACCCATTTCGTTTTCTTAAGGATGACTTACTCAATCAAAGCACTGTTTTATTCTGTATGTTATGCATAAACTATCTCTTGGTTTCTTTCAAAAATCGAAGAGAAAAATTTTGAATAGAATACCACAATATTATATACATGAGAAAGGCATCATTACACCACTAGGTGGATTAAAACAGGTTTTTCTACATTGAGTTTGAGTTGACTTTTGCAGCACCAAATGTGAAATAGATTGATTTCGTTCTGGAATGATACAGCGTCGTTGATATTTTTAATTTCCATGAAGAGTTTCATGTCGTCTGCATATATAAGCACTTTTAGATTTTTGAGTATGAAGGATATGTCGTTTATATGTAAAATGAAAAGAAGAGGCCCTAGGTGAGAGCCCTGAGGTACGCCAGAAGTTACATTAATTGGTTCAGAGTTTATGTTTTGGAAGCGAACTACTTGTACACGATTCGTTAAGTATGATTCAAGCCTTCAGCAGATTTTTTTTAAGAATATTGATGGTATACTGTCAGGTCTTTTACCATGAATACCTTGCCGGTGCTTGGAAGTCCGCACGAAAGTTAGAGACATTTTTTTTTGTATCCACAGTATGCACCGAAAGGTCTGGTCTCTTCTGCAATATTGGGTTCACCTTCGCGTTCTTTTGATGGTTCCAGAAATTCGGTATTGTTCCGCTGCCAGCCTTCCAAGCTTTTTTGCAAGTTTGATCTTCTTTCAACGCCATCTTTTGATCTTGTGAACTTGTATTGCTAATAAAAATTGATTCTACACAATAAAGAGTTCTTCAGACTGCGAAATATTTCACGCATTGAAATATTTCCAGTGATAAGCGTATTTATGGTTATCCAGTTCTCTATGTTCAACTCAAAACTGTTTCAACTTGTTTAAAAAAAAATGCTTTTTAAGTATATTGAAGAACCTCACAGTAATATTTATGAGAATCTAAAGAATAAGAGAAAGGCTTCATTACACCATCAGGTGGATCAAAATAGGTTTTCGAATAGCTTGCTAATCTAATCACTGCTCCACGCTAGAAACGCTATCGTCTGCAGTACCAAGTACCAATGATATGCGGAAATATTCCGAGTTTTTCAAAGTAGAAGTACTTCCTATCTCTAGGGGCAGAGCCTTCGTAGATTAAAATCTGTCTAGTCAAACATATCAAACATTCGAGCTGACTGACGGAGTACATTAGATCTTCAAAACTAGCGTAAAAAATTGATAGGTTTTAATAACAATTAATTATCATATATTAGTATCTATGGCTCCCCACAGTTTCGATCGAGGTAACCACGAAGGTAAGCCTGATCGTGATCCTGCCAATAAAATGCCATATCCCGACACGCTTCCAAGTTATTGATAGTGACGTACGCATCGTCGCCATGTTTGTCCAGTTCTGCTTTCAACAAATTACGATAGAATTCCTGCACATTGGTAAAATAATCCAACTCATCCTGCAGTTCATCCTGGATTGCACCCGAATCAAATATTGCGTCGTTTCTTCCCAAAGTCTGTACCACTTGACCGATTGATCGGGTGTTTTCCCGAGCATAATCCTGTTCATACGGCACGAACCGATACAGCGCATCACTACGGAGATCTTTGTGCGCATAGAACGCACAGTTCTGAACGTCCAGTTCCTGTGCATCCAGGTAATGGGTCGTCAAATTAAGCACATACTCCGTGCATTCGGGGCTCACACCGTCGCGTTCATTGACATACTGGATAAACTCGGCATGAGAATGGCGCATCCGTGGAATCATACTGGCAAATTCCAGCAAGATCTCGCGGTTGAACTCCCGAATAAGAAGTCCGTTGAACGTCCGTTTTTCCAGTAACTCCTGGTTAACTTCTTGGGACAGTGAGGAAAAATTTGAATGGAACTGCAGCAGGAAACTGTAGTCTTCGGAGGCCCACATCGTTCCTAGGCAACACACTACCAGAATAAACAGCCTCGCAAACATTTTCCAATGCTCACAGTAGGCCGTGATAACTTAGACTGAACCTTTTCGCAACACGTTCACAAAGTTTTTAAATGAACAACCGCTGATTAGACCGTCTATATGTGATTAGATAGCAGCTTGATCAGAGTGGAGTTTCCCAAATAATCGGTGGTTTGAGTCCGTGCTACTGACGTCACCAGCTAGACGTAATCCATTGATTATCTTATCAACTCGTCTAGGAAGGCTGTTGAAGAACTTGATGATTGAACGGAAAGTTGTTTCTTTTCTCAGTCTTCAATATGTTGTTCAGTGGGCTATTGCTAACTTGCTTTCTGACGGTGTCGGAAAGCTTTCTACAGAACTACCAGGCCCAATTTGCGACACTGAGTAATCGAATAACCTGGGATGTGATAGTGGCACAAGGAAACAATCGCGTACAACATCAACAACTGCGGGCGGACATTCTCACTGAGCTAGCCCAAACAATCGTCGAACTGCGGATGATACATTACGAAACGAATCAACAGCTGAACTACTTCCGAAGGAAACCCGAAGCGGATCAAGAATGTTTGGATTCGGTGTCCGCTTCGCTGAATGTTACCTTCCACAATGCGGAACAGGTGGTACAACTTTGCTCCGGTGACGTCATTGAGAAACTGCAGTTGGACTACGACGAAAGATTCCATCCTCTGGCCAAGCAGCTACTCAGAGATTCGACGATTATGCTTCATATCACTTTGGACGCTCTGGCTGAGGTGAATCCGGTTATTATGGCCCAAGAGGTCGAAGGACGTTTAGACGCTGAATTGGATCACTTCAACGAAGAGTGGATGGACGGTTCCAGGCATCTGCAAGAACAACTTGCGCTACATTCGGATCTTAGCGATGACGTGATTACTAGCCTCGACGGCTGTACCGAAGGAATGTTAACCATCCTTCCGCTAAATATTGATGGTCTGATGTCGTATGCGGAGCAGTATTGTTTGGCGCCAAATAAAGATATTGCTGTTGTTGATTAAGGTGTAATTTTATCATTTCCTATCGAATGCAATGGATTTTGTAGGAATATCTCATAGAGTTTGTATGCGTTTCTGACATTCATACTGGCAAATTCCAACAAGATCTTTCGATTAAACTCCCGAATAACAATTACTGTATGAATAACTGTGAAACATGGCAGATGCAAACAATACACTATAAATAAGATTTACTCAAATTTAGAGTTTTTTTAATACAAAACTGTAAGAATCGACTTGCGAGCGGAGCTTCTAAGTCCCATAGTGTCATATACCATTCGACTCATCCCGACAAGATCGGAAAAATCAGTTCGCTTTCACATCTCATCCAAGTCAGTCGATAAAACAAAACCGCTTACGTTCGGGACAGAATAAACCAAGTACAGCATTGTGTAGGGAACAATAGAACGACCTCGAAATAAGTGAACCAAACGAACAAAATCTACCGCCGCTACGAAAGAATACAATTATTGTTGACTTCAGGCAGTGCAAAATTCGACCTTCGATACAAGAGCTTGAAGGTTTGTTTAAGGAGCAAATGCATCTTGACATTAAACGTGTGCATTTACTTCTATGCAATAAGACAAATAATGTTATTTACATCCAGTTTCTCCCATCTTTCAGGCAATTTTCGGATCCCGGCTCGAAAAAGGAGTCCTCTTCTGACGCTATCCATGAAGCAATCCATTTTTCCAACTCTTCGAAGGATTGAAAATGTTGATCTGCCAGGCCGTGTGCCATTGAACGGAATAGGTGGAAGTCAGAAGGGGCGACATCTGGGGAATACGGCGGCTGGGGCAAGACTTCCCATTTCAGCGTTTCCAGGTACTTTTTAACGACTTTTGCGACGTGAGACCGAGCATTGTCGTGTTGGAGGAGGTTTCAACTCGTACGGTACCCACTTTCCTTCTTTCTAAATCATGCCCAGGGCTTTGAGACGTTTTGAAATGGCTTGCTGACTCACTCCCAACGATTCGGCAAACTCTTCTTGTGCTTGGCACGAAACTTCATCAAGCAATGCTTCTAGTTGTTTTTCTTTGAAGGTTTTTTTTCCACCACCATGTTTGTCTTCGACATCGAAATCACCATTTTTGAAACGTTGAAACTAACGTTCTTTTACTCGAGCAGCATCACCGTAAGTTTCTGAGAGCATTAAATGCGCTTCACTGGCCTTTTTTGTTCGAATTGTAACAGAAAAGTAAAACTTCCCGCAAATGGCGAGAATTGGGCACATAAACAGACATTTTCGAGCGTGAATAATACGAAAATAAGAACATCTGTCATTGGAACGGCGATGACAATTCATTAGGCACTGTACACACTCACTTTAAACGCATTATCATCTATGTATTTTGACTAGCCTTAGCCAGTACAGCCACCTATCGGAAAAACGGCGGAAGCAAAGTTGTACACCTGATATGTGGAGCACGAGAACATTAAGTACAACATTCCAGTATATATGGAAGATAGTGCTATAGAAGTGCGTGTGCATGATCTTTCCTCAAGCGTCACCGATTCATATATTCGCAAAACTATGTCCCAATACAGAGAGATTCTCTCTATCGAAAAAGAAAAGTGGAAGAATTTTTTCCCCGATATTCTAAATGGCGTACGTTTATTACGCATACACTTGAAGAAGGCTATACCTTCTTATGTGATTTTTGGTCAAGACACAAGAATTCCGTGTAAATCAATTGTTACCTATGACAATCAGATGGCCACATGTCAATATTGCCAAAAAGCTGTTCACTACGGTAAGCCATGTGATAAACTGGACAAAGAGACAACCACATTAAAGGACAACGGTGCTTCCTTCACCCCAACCCCAACTAACCCCAGTACACCTGTGACCAATGTACAACAAGGTGAATCTCTGTGCATCAATGGGTGACGAGACGAGCGACGAACGAAGTCCCCCTCAATCCTCGCAGGAGGAAAATGGAAGCTCCTCTCCCCCTAGAAAAAGGGTGACAACGAGATCCAACTCAAAAAAAAAATTTTTTAAAAAATCGGCTCAATCGGTCACGTAAAGCTTGTACGCAAAAAGGTCTGAATAAAAAATATCTTTTAAATAATAATCAGTTCATCACTTTTATTCAATATCATATAGTTGGCTTGGTTGAACTCATGGAAGCGGTCTAACATAAAATAAAATTTAAATTGGAACTCCAATGGACTTAATCAAATATTAAAGAAGTTTCATGTAAGGAACGTCACGACAAGCAAGAATGTCGCGAACTGGGACATTGGATAGTCTACCTTGGGTACGCAAGGAATTTATTAGTTGAGATCTGACATCGCGATACTCCACGCATGTCCAAACGGCGTGATCAATATCGCGACAACCTTCGCCAATGATTAGTCTCGGAAAGTCCAATTCGAAGGAGAAGTTCATCTAACGTGTATTGATTGGAGGTGAGTCTGGACATCGCATGAATGAAGTCCCAACTCACATCCAGTCCCTTTGTCGATATTTTAGGAATAATTGAGTGCATCCACCGACCCTGGTCATTTTTAGTCCTAAGAAGCTTTTTTATCTACGTGGATGTTGTCGTTTTTATCGTGCCAGCTAGCTAAAATAACTGACTGATCAAAATGCGAACTTAGAAGTTATATAAAGAGGATCTCACGAGGATGATTTAGGGTAGGTTTTCTTAATAAAAAGTTTCTTATGGCTCGTGAAAATGTTTCTTACTTCTGCTGTTAAATTCGGTAGACAACGTTTGATTTAGCAAGCAAGTTGCAGCTTCGGACCGAAAACAATACTTTACACTCGTAAATCAACCAGATTAAGTGCCTGAAAGAAAGTTTTTCCACTATTCATCAAAACACTCCAGAACTTTGTATTGTTTTAGCTAGATTTGATAAACAATATGATTCAATTGCAACTATCAATTATTCCGTGCGGAAAGATAATCATTTCCAGTGAAACAGAAGTTTGCAATTTCCTGTTAGCCATAGGTGCTCGATTAGGATGTAATTATTGATAACGGAAGCCTGATTGAACCAACAAAAAAAAACATACAATCTAATCACATTGGTTCGAATCACTGGATAAGGTATAAAATTAAGATTGATTTAACTGAGTTAGAGCCAGTTTACGATTTTGCCTTGACGAAAGATGATGAAGACCGTTTTCGGATGGCTGCTATTGTTTGGGTCAATTTACGCGAAAACACACGAAGAATATCGCGTTTGGTTCAACGAGTTGGGAGCTGAGATCGACGATGAGGTGCAAATGCTGCGGGCTAAGAACAGCGATGCAATTCTGGCAATGACTCAGCGGGCTCTAACCATACTGGGAAACTACACGGTTCCGGTCCAGGAAGCTTTCCTAGCTAAGAACCAATCGGTGCAAATCGACGAGTGGTTAAACGAAGATCCGGCCATCCAACCGTGCTTCGACTCGACGTTTCAGCTGATCGATACTCTTGGCTGGCTAATGATCTACGACATTGGCTGGTGTGCATCCTACGCAAACCATAAGCTATCGGTGGAAGCACAGAACACATTCTACAAAGCTGCTCATCGCATCATGAGAACCGGAACGGACGGACGAGGTCGGGTTCTGGAAGCTTATGGGAAATACGGAAACGCTGAAATGCAGTTGAGGTTTTTGGAAGATGAGAGCACTGTTTCCGATGAGCTGTGGCGAGATCACCGGGAGGTGCTGCAACGGGAGGTCGAATCGCGTGCGGAAGCTTCTGACGTGATGGTGGACGATCTTCACGTTTGTCTGGAAGGTGTGTTGAATCAGGTTGATTTCTGGATGCAGTACATCGAAAATGAATTGCAGACATGTATTGAAACGGTGAAGGAAAATAATTGATACCTTCCGGAGGGATTTTCCAGAGAACCCCTCGGTACCTAACAGTGTTCTTTACATCAGTTGTCAGAGAAAATACAATAATTTTGAGATTGAGCTAGTGTTTTAGCTGTTTTTCAGGTTATTCACACTAAAAGTAGAAAAAAATATTAACGTTATTCACACAAAAGTTTAGATAGTATTAATTCAAACTATTTTAGAACTAAGAACAAATTGACCCAAGAAGCACATTCCCTAGTTGTGCGGAAATTTGTTTTTGGCATTAAAAATGCCTTACTCTTCACTATATGGGGCCGGGTGTCAATTAAAAGTTTCAAAAATAGTCGCGTAACCTTTTTTTGTCATAATTTTGAACGTTAATAACTCAGTCATTTGTTGATGGATTGTTATAATTTAACAACCAATCGATTCGGAAACTTTTAACTTAAACATTTATGACGACGTCGTTTCAGTATTTCAATAGTATACTATTGAAAAAATGGTTGGAATCGACCTATGTTTTCATCCACCAATCCCTGTTATACAAAATGACGTCAACTTCTTGTTCGGCATAGGAGGCTTTGCGTCATGCATAAAAAACACCGTATCGTTATGCGTAGTATGAAGAGAAATCTATAAATATAGGCTGCACAATATTTCTTTGCCTAGTTGATGTTTGACTGTGATTGAAACAAGTAGCTCGTCCAGTGAGCTGATGACTGAATTGTATGTGCGTTCACTTGCTGGATTGTCGCTTTTGCATTATGTGTTGGTGAAATTTTCTGCTATCAGCGCAACACCGTTTTCGCTTTAGTATCTTATATTCCATCTAGCTATTGAAGAACCGAATCAGCGTGGTTACCGATTCTTTTGAAATATCCCATGTATTTATCAAATTTTTGGTCGATTTTGTCATTAAAAATGCCTTACACTTCGCTTCCCGAGGCTGGGTGTCAGTTTAAAACATGCAAAACTAATCGCGTAACATTTTTCTGTCATAATTTTGAACGCTTATAACTCAGTCATTTGTTGATGGATTTATTTAATTCAACAACCAATCGATTCGGTAACATTTAACATAAACTTATGTTAAATAACGTCATTTGAATATTTCAATTGCATACCATTGAAAAGTTGGTTTGAATTGAGTATTTTATTTTGGTTCTCTGGTAACTATCAGGCAAATTTAGAATTATCGGCGATAGATTTTTCTGATCTAATTTGCAGCGCTTGTTCCTCGATGATTTGTTAATGGATTTTCCTCATTTAAATGATTCCAAAGCTTCGATATTGCAAGCTTAAAAATGCTTAAATTTGTCAACGAATCGGTTTGCATACTTAAATCTCCATTCCCATATGAACAAAACGTGACAATGTGACTGAACAAATTGTTGTCCCACCAGAAATTAAACCCTTCAAAAGATTCAAAATTAAATTCTGAAACTTATCTAAAAGCGGCCTCCTCGGTTTAGTAGTATAAATATTTTCCACAGGCTCATATATACAGTACAATTAGATGCAATATCGTATAGTTTCAAAGATAAACTCATGGTAAGTTTACCTGCGATTTTACATGTATCGTTTGAATAGGAACCCTCGTAGAATTTGGTTAACCGCCAGTTTCAGTTCAATTATTATTTGGTTCAAAACAATAAGCGTCTGATGGCTACACGCGTTGTAACTATGACAATGTTCATTCGTGTGTTAATAACATCAAGTTACAATATGAACAAAATTTCGGAATTTTGTTGCGTATCCATTCTGTATATTCCTAATATGCCTAGGTGAAAATCAATGTAAGTAACTAAATATTTTATGCGGAATGTTTCACATGTTTTCTTTCTCGTATTGTTGCCATATTATTTACCGACACTTTCCGAAGATTATCGACGATTTTGACGAAGGATTAATAAAATTACACTACTATTGAGTTTACTGGTACAACATTTTTCGTCCAAATAAATAAAATCTTCTCTTGGATCGATTAACTGTTTATAAAATTAATAAGTTTGTACGTTTCTCTAAAATTGTTATCATAAAATAAAATCGTTTCATTTGTTCAGGTTCAAATCTTTAGGTAGTTTGTTTCTAAAATTGAGCTTTCGAGTAACGTTGAATTCATCATAATTGACTTCTAGTTAAAGGACTTAACTTAGCTTAACTTAACTTAATGTAAAATGTTGTGGAATGGGATTAAAATTGAATAGAATTAATTATCAAAGAAAAATCTAATTGTAAATTTCATCATTCGCCAACAATATAAGCCCTTAAACTAGACCAAGTTTGTAATTAGTCAATTGAATAAGTTTTTAGTTTAGTGTATCATCATCATTATCATCTTTATTTTTGTATTAATTATGAAGACCCTAGAAACGTTCCATTTTTAATGTTATTGTGCTCGGTCGTGTCTTGAATACTACCCTCAAATTTTTTTTTGCTGTAGCCTCACATAACTTGAGGCTCCTGTTGAGGATAAAGTGGTAAAGAAGTACTAAACAAATAAAATTCCCCCATCCCGAAAGAATGTTGTTTTAGTAAAACCTCCAACATCCGAAGGATTCTTAGCCCTAGCCAGAACAGAAACAGAAAAGGTCAAATTGTGCAAAAAGAGTGTAATACCTAGCCGTTTTCCATCATCCGGCTAAATTCAAAGACCGTAGTAGCAATCCAATCCCTGTTTTCCGAAGCTTTCCTTACTTAATCGCTCAAAATTTGTCTATTGGACGAAGTTCTGGCGAGTTTGGTGAATTTGCCGTCCTCGGTCCTCGGTAACACTCCGTCACCGGTTGCACGTGACGGCAGGATGCCAAATCCGGCCAGAAAAATAGCGGCGTGGTCCATGTTTGGATTAAAATCAGTAATCTAATTTTCTTCATTGAAAAATTCAAATTGAAAAATGATCACAGTTTTTTAATAAAAGCTACCATCGATATTCAATAGATGCTACCTATTAAAAAAAACTAGAAATAGGTAAGACATAACCGCGAAATTGACGTAGGACTATGGCATTCGAGATATGTATAGATATTAACTGATTTAACACCGTTTGACAGTTCAAGATTGAGTAGTCCTGAAAAGGACCATTCGGTTTCGGAAGATTGCGTTTGTATTCTGGGAATAAGAGCGGCAGTTTAAGGAGTGTATCGATAAGTAGTTAGCAACATTCAAACAGTTATTACTCTAAAATGGCTTATTTTTTGCAGCGTGTTTTGCGGTGACATGTTTTTTTACATGTCAATAACAGCTGCGCAATCGATTGGTTTCGGTACGGTTTATCGTTTCAATGATGAGTCGAATTGATCCGGAAACACGAATGAAAATTCTACACTTGGTGAAAGTGCACCACACCAGTGTCAAAAATATTATCGAGAAGTTTGGTAAGACCCTTTCCATGAAGGATTTGCCCCGATCCGGTAGGAAAACGGGTCCCAGCCAGCTCGGCCGGGATTTAAAAGTGGTTGAGTACATCAGGAAAATCCCATCGGCGTCGACGCGGGATTTTGCCAAGCAGCCAAGAGCGCAAAAACTGTATAACCCGATTCTACAGAATAAAGACGGATGCATCCTGATCTACGACGAAACCTACGCCAAGGAAGACTCTCGAGCGCTGCCACTGTTCAGAAAGCATAAGGCTCCTCCCCTTTTCTGGCCGGATTTGGCTTCAGCCCACTACGCCAACTCCGTTCTACAGTGGTTGTCAAAAATTAATGTACAATTCGTGGAAAAGGACATCAACCCACCGAACTGCCCGGATCTTCGGCCAATTGAAAGGTATTGGGCAATTGTCAAGCGGCACTTTCGGAAGGAAGTTACAGTGTTCCAAAACATGCAGGAGTTAAAAAAAAACTGGACAGCTGCCACCAGGAAAGTTACAAAAATAACTGTGCAGAATATAATGAAGAATGTCAAGTCCAAAGTGCGAGCGTTTCACAGAAACTAGGATTTTCTTCAATATAATCAGTGAATTGCATAAAAATGTAATTTTTCTACAATATATCGAAAACTGATGTCAAACAAATTTTTTTTTCGCTTTTTTATTCAATAATCAATGTTGCTAACTACTTTTCGATACACTCCTTACTACAGTTCTCTGAATATGTACTTTACGTTACTTTTGGGGTCCTGAAAAGGCCGTTTAGTGGCTTTGGAGTCTTTGGAAAGGACTATTTGGTTACGGATGATTACTTTTGTATTTCAGGAAGTAGGGCGCCAGTCAAAGTCATTTGTCATTTTGAGCCTTGACCTAGAAAAAATCATTACATAAATATAATCATAACACAAGTCGTACAATCGCTGATATAACAGATCGGCTGAAAAGTTCGTATCGTTTCTATAAGAGGGCGCCACTAGAATTAAATCCATTTTCAATCAGTACAAACCTTCAAAAGATACGTGTATAAATTTGACAGCTGTCTGATTATTAGTTTGTGAGATATTGCATTTTGAGTGAAGCTACTTTTGTTATTGTAAAAAAATGGAAAAAAAGGAATTTCGTGTGTTGATGAAACACTACTTTTTGATGAAAAAAAGTTCCGGCTGATACCAGAAAATGGCTTGATGAGTGTTATCCAGACTCTGCACCGAACGATGCAACAATTCGTAAGTGGTTTGCAAAATTTCGTACTGGTCATATGAGCACCGAAGACGATGAACGCAGTGGACGTCCAAAAGAGGCTGTTACCGATGAAAACGTGAAAAAATCCACAAAATGATTTTCAATGAACGTAAAGTGAAGTTGATCGAGATAGCTGACACCCTAAAGATATCAAAGGAACGTGTTGGACATATTATTCACGAATATTTGGATATGAGAAAGCTTTGTGCAAAATGGGTGCCGCGTGAGCTCACAATCGATCAAAAACAACAACGAATTGATGATTCTGAGCAGTGTTTGGAGCTGTTATATCGAAATAAAACCGATTTTTTTCGTTGATATATAACACTGGACGAAATATGGCTCCATCACTTCACTCCGGAGTCCAATCGACAGTCAGCTGAGTGGACTGCACGCGATGAACCGAACCCAAAGCGTGGAAAGACTCAACAATCGGTCGGTAAGGTTATGGCGTCTGTATTTTGGGATTCGCATGGTATAATTTTCATCGACTACCTTGAAAAGGGAAAAACCATCAACAGTGACTATTATATAGCGTTATTAGAGCGTTTGAAGGACGAAATTTCAAAAAAACGGCCTCATTTGAAGAAGAAAAAAGTTTTGTTTCATTCGTATTCTCCAGATTTGGCCCCCAGTGACTTTTTCTTGTTCTCAGACCTCAAGTGAATGCTCGCTGGTAAAAAATTTAGAAGCAATGAAGAGGTAATCGCTGAAACTGGCCTATTTTGAGGCAAAGGACAAATCGTACTACAAAAATGGTATCGAATAGTTGGAAGATCGCTATAATCGCTGTATCGCCTCTGATGGCAATTATGTTGAATAATAAAAACGAATTTTGGCAAAAAAATGTGTGTTTCGCAGTACGGTGAAATCGTTTCCATTGAAAGGGAAGTATGGCGAAATTTTTTCCCCGGCTTCCGGAATGGCTTGCGAGTATGCAATTTCGTAAAGCAATTCCATCTTACATCATTTGTGGTCAAGGTGGGACACATCCGTGTAAAACGCTGATTACCTATGAAAATCAGTTGGTTACATGTCAGTTTTGTGAACAACCTGCACGACTACGGTAAACCTTGCACTGGAACAGCGAATAGGACATCTTCAACCAAAGACAAGGACAACTGTCCAGCAACGGGAACTAGTGAACCCAGTACTTCTGTTTCAAGAACGTTTCCAGCATCAAACCAGCAATCAATTGCAACCAATGTACAAGGCGCGTCTACAGCAACTTGCAGCGAGCATAAGACTACGAACAACAGCGAGAAAAAAACGGAAACTCAAATCCTCGTTGGATGAAAATAGAAACTCCTCTCATCCGAGAAAAAGAGTGACTACGAGATCCAGTATTAAAAATAACATTTCTATTAAAAAATCGGCTTAATCGGCCACGTTCATGCAAGACATGAACAAAAATTTTTATTTAAAAAAAACCGGAAGACTTCCCGGTAGAAAAAAAAAAGAATTTTAGTTTATTCCCCATGATCCAATTCCGCTCGCAAAAACTTATCGAACCTTTCCCCGACCAATCGAATCAATTCAATTCTCCGGCTGGGCAATAATATGTGAGAGTTTGTTGTGTCTCTATTGGCTTTTATTTTGCTTACCAAATGTTTGGTCGATGGGAGCTCGACTTAACTTTCAATTTCTACCGTCTAAAATTGGGAAGAAAAGTTATTTTTGGTACCATTTCTATCTATTTTATATTTGAATCTCAAGTTAACTTCAAAAATGATAAATCGATTGCCACAGTATATTTCTTTTTTTTTCATTTTGGTAAGCATTAGAACAAATAATGTATTCAAAATGGGCACTCGAAAAAGTTTGGGAACCACTGCTTTGAATCATTTGAAATTTCACAGTTTCAGTGTTATAAACAATCGAATGCGCTATTTTCCTTGCTATTTCCATTAATATTTATAATATAATCGGTCTGAGTTGAGCTCAGTTCGTTGGATCCACAACTCTTGAGAGCGACGCTTGGTTCATACAAAATGGTCGTGTCCTAGTGTAATGACTGCTAACTTATATATATATATATATATATATATATATATATATATATATATATATATATATATATATATATATATATATATATATATATATATATATATATATATATATATATATATATATATATCTACATCGTTTAATCTAACTTGGTCTGACCATTACAGCAATTTTTATTTAGGAATGGCTATAAACACTTTTTGAAACGCTCTTGCCGGTAATTACCACCGTTGATGCTATCGATTTTGACCTGTTATCTAGCGCTTGCCACACAGGCTGTGTAGATTTATACTTGCATTTTCAATGTTCAAGAGCGTCTTTTCTGTTTGCTACCGTGTAGAAAAATTAGTTTCGAAACTGAGCTTTCAAAACATACACGAAAACTTCGTTAAGCTTATGGCAGTCTGTTTCTTCTGCTTTTTGTTGTTTCGCATTACGGTCATCCTAGTCCAATTTTTGAATCAACGTTCTGCACAAAACTTATTTCAAGATATTTTCAATTTTTTTAACATTAGCTTCGAAGTATGGATATTTTTGGATATCAAGTTTTCCAGACCAGTTTCACCATTTACTGCTCACTTTGTGCATGTTAAGAACAACTTTCAGCAATTTTTTTTTTTCAAATATTGAGATGTTTTTTCCAAAGTTGAATCACAACTGCATCAGTAAATTTGTTTAATTGTAGCGAGTCTACGATTAATCGGATCGTAATTCTACAAGATGGAGTTTCTGCATGTCAATTCAGATAGCTTCTTTTTTCTCTAGTCACTAGAGGCTTGCGTGACTTACTATACCGTTGAAGATCGGAGTTTCAACCATGAATATTTACAGTAACCATGAATGTTTAAATGGAATTCTGACCATCTGTAAATGAAAAATAAAAACGATGAGTCGGGAGATTGTTTTATTGAATGCATCGAAGAATTTACGTTTCCGTTCGAAGCCGGGAATTTTCATTTCCTGCAGTTTTTGTTCTTATTCAAATAGTACTTCAAGTATCCCATGTGGAAAGCGTATTCCTCGACTGCTTTCTTCGTACAAACTGTCGTATATTCTGCACCAGTTTTACGAATTTCACTGAACTTGGTTAGGCTCTGTTTCATATCCTCAATCATCTGTAGATACTGAACCTTCACAGTGTCCAACTCCTCGCCAACACTTTCCTTGACTATTTTCCGGACAGAGCTCATAGCCAGCTCCCTAACCACAACCGTCGTAACTTCACTAGCTTTTCGTCTGCTCTGTTCCAGCAAAACCAAAAATCCGGTTTGATGAAAACTATCAATTTTATCCGTCACCTCTTCCGCACAAAGTTGCACTGCTTCCGTAGCTCCCTTGGCGTGTGTCCAGTACATATATTGAACGAACTCGATACAGTAAGGATCCGTCATATTGTACTCTTCGATGAATTGTCCCGTAATCCTGTAAATCTCTTGAATTTCGAAGCTAGCTTCGGCCAATGTACGAATCAACTCTGCGTTCAGATCAACCATCTGCGTCGCGTGGAACCGTTGCATGGTTCGACAGGTCATTAGAAAAGATCTTCCCAAATCGTTGAGTTGATTTTGAAGCTGTTGCAATTCAGAGCTTCCCAACACTACCACAATGGAGAGCACAAACACCGAAAGAAACACTGAACGTTTCATACTTCCTAGCATTACGATAACCCAACGAAGACTAACTGTTTTCAACCCTTAGGAGGTCGCTATATTACACTACCAAAACGAGATATCGATAACCGGCGACGACGGCCAAAGTACGTTCCACAATTGTTCGGTTTCGCCGCGCAGTTACGTTACGAGATGAACCTTAGCACCTCAGCCCAGGGACTGACGTTCGGCTCAGGTGACAATACTGGCGGCGATGGCGTTTGTTGATTACTTTCTTTCCCAATAGGCCAAAGTTGACTTTGGACGAACCACAGAAATATGCCACTTAAACCAGTTAAGCGGTCTGTTGATTGATGGGATTGTTTCCGTATCGGCTCTCGTGTCGAAATTAGTCATGTTTTGGATTTTGATAAACGGGTGAGGCAGAACTGTCAGTTGATTCACAAGATTAAAGCTTACAGCTAGGGGTTTGTTTGTTTTTTGACGAATCAGACTGAATATTGCCTTTCTTTCATTATGACTAGTACCAGAAAAAAAACAAAAAATGAAAATTGAGTATTATTTTGGTTTTGATTTCGATTACCAACTTTGTTATTTAAGTAACTAACGGATCCTCAATCATAACAAACTGTATTACTGAAACGAGGTAACAAAACATGTTACTTTCTTGCTACTTCATTTTGCTCGAGTTAAAATTAAGAATAACTACAATGATAAGCCTGCGTTTTACCTTCGGCATCTTTGAGCTAAGGCAGTGTGTCTTATTAAATATATCGTTAAACAAAAAAAAAAGCCTGCGTGTTGCTCGAACATTGTCACCTAAAATCTAACTATACTAACTGAGTTGTGGGTAATTAAAACCTGATTATTCTTCTACACAGATTTATTTTAACATTTCAAAAAGGTAAATTACCGTTCTACGCATAACTGTCCCATATTCTGGGATTTTCTTTAGTGAAGAAGTATGAAGCAGGAAGCAGGAAAAGACAAAATCTGGCTTCTCCTAAGCTTCCTCGTAAAGGCCTCAGAATGTCCTCTTCGTCACAAAATGATCAAACAAAAACGAAAAGTGCTGACTCAAAACCGAACCAAACACCTCCTGGTTTCAAAAAACTTAGAGATGATAATGAGTACCTAGCACTTCCAGCGCTATCAAAAAACCCGAATGACCCCAAATCACAACCAGAAAATCAAACAAATGCTGGATTATTGAAATTTTCTGATATCGTGGACTGGTTATTAACAGCCTTTAATATTACTGATCCTCTAAAAAGCCTCCTAACTGCTCTACTGCCAACAGTAAGGACATTTTTAAAACAGTTGGCTGAGCAATGGCCCTTCCTTGCAGCGATTGTATCTTTTGATGAATAATTTACCAATGAGAATCGAAGATAATGAGCATTGTGCTTCAGTGGAATTGCAGAAGTATCATCCCAAAACTTGATTCTTTCAAACACTTAATACACACTCGTAACTGCGATGTATTCTCCTTGAGTGAAATTTGGCTGACTTCTAACATCAACCTCGTCTTCCATAATTTCAACATACTCCGCCTGGATCGAGAACTCTTTTGGAGGGGTACTTCTAGGTGCTATTCATTTTATCGTATTAACCTCCCCTCGACACCGGGAATTGAAGTTGTTGCTTGCCAAATTAATATTAAAGGCAAAGATCTATGTATAGCTTCCATCTACATTCCTCCCAGAGTCTCGGTAGGGCATCGTCGGCTTACAGACATCGAGAGAAACAGCAATGATCACTCTTTGGAATACGGCCCGTCGCATGCGCAATCGAAATCACGCGAAAGAAAGCGAGGAATATTCTAACCGCTGGATATTCGATTTCGCTAAAAAAGTATGTTCTGATTCTGTTCCGGAACAGAAGATATCCCGCGTCGCGACTTCGAATACAAACGAAACACCGTTTTCGATGGTAGAGTTCTCACTTGCGCTCTTTTCGTGTAACAAAAGTTAGACCAGGGTTAGACAGAATTAAATTCAACTTGTTGAAAAATCTGCCTGACTCTGCCAAAAGGCGCTTGTTCAATTTATTCAACAAGTTCCTCGAGGGTAATATTGTTCCACACGAATGGAGAGAAGTGAGAGTTATCACCATTCGAAAAACCTGGGAAACCGGCCTCCGATCACAATTCGTATCGGCCGATTGCTATGCTTTCCTGTATTCGGAAATTGTTGGAGAAACTGATTCTGTCGAATTGTTGGAGAATTGATTCTCTTTGGTCAAGACAAATGGATTGCTTTCAGGTACACAATTTGTGTTTCGCAGAGGCAAAGGAACGAACGATTGTCTAGCTCTCAACAGAAATTCAAATGGCAAGAACAAATGGTATCAGTATAATATAACGGTTCTATCTGAGAAGTTGCATCAGCATGGTCTTTCGCCAGTTTTGAACAACTTTTTATATAATCTATTGTCTTCCTCAGGGCTCATGCTTAAGCCCCCTTTTATACAATTTTTACGTAAACAATATTGATGAATGTATCAACACATCTTGCACGCTAAGACAACTTGCTGACGACAGCGTTGTGTCTATTATAGGACCCAAAGCTGCCGTACTCCAAGGACCACTACAAGATACCATCGACAACTCGTCAACATGGGCTCTTCAAATGGGTATCGAGTTCTCTACGGAGAAAACTGAGTTGGTTGTATTTTCAAGGAAGCGAGAACCAGCACAACTACAGCTTCAACTAAGGGGTGAAACCATAGCTCAGGCCTCCACATTTAAATATCTCGGGGTCTGGTTCGACTCCAAAGCACCTGGGGATGTCACATTAGGTATCTGAAACGAAAATGCTTCATTGCTGTAACAAAACCTAGATAATAAAAAAGGCAATGGTTCCAACGGCATATCCGCTAATTTACTAAATGCAAATTGCATAACGTTTGCTAGGACTCACTCTGAATGTTTTAATGAAATTATTCAGTGTGATTGTCTAAAAATCTCTAAAGTCATTCCTGTATTAAAGTTCGATAATCGTTGTGATTGTAAAAATTATCGTCCCATTGTTCGCCTTAAACATAATTGTTGAAAAACTTTTTGTCACCGTATGTATTGCTAGAATTTTTAAACAAACATAGCGTCTTCTACCAATTTCAATAGGGTATCATACAAGGTGGTGGCACGCAAACTGCTATTATAGAATAAGTTAACAAGACAATGAGTGAAATAGATCGTATGAATCGGGGGACGGGTATGGCGTGATGGATAAGTCGATGCTTTTCACGCATCTCACCTGGGTTCGATTCCCAACCCCGCTCATAGGGTCAGAAAGTTTTTCTGGCTCTATAATCTTAACAAAAAAAAATATCGTAAGACTGTCGGTCAGTGCCTTATTTCTTGTCCATAAAAAAGCTTTTGATACATTAAACCACACGATTTTACTGGAAAAGCTCGAATGTTATGGTATCAGAGGCATCACCAACCACGTAATTCGTGTAGTTACTTAACAAACAGGCAACCATTTGTATTCGTTGATGAACGTAGTAACCTCGCTCCTATAATACCTCCTCCTTAGTGTACCACAAGGTAGTAATATAGGACCTTTATTATTTCTCTTATACATGAATGCTTTAGGCAATTTGAATTTTTACGCAACTGCAAGGCACTTTGCCGATGAAAATTAGCCTTATTTTATCCCCATCATATTAGCAGTATCATTATTAGCTAGAGGAACAGTGACCTAAATATTTAAACGCTAATTTATTGTCATTGAATTTACTTAAAACGAAATACGTGATCTTTCGTTCTATACGAAACGTGTCACCAATTCATAACATCCCGAAACTAATAGATTACGTAATTGAAAATGTACAATGATTCAAATATCTGGGCATATATCTTGGCCCTACGTTATCTTGAACTTCGTTAACCGTCAACAGTATTATATTAGTCATTTGAGGGTTTGGATCCTCTTGGGTTCCGGTTTGTGCCAAAGTGCGTAAACGTAAATGATTCAGTATTATTTTATTTAATTCTAGATATTTAACGTGGATCACTTAAAAGGAAATTCAGTGCCACTGGGATTTCAAACTTTGCATCTGGTGAAAGAGATTTCATTGCTTTTCTTGGTAGTTTCTGCAGATTTAGTTACAACGGGATCGGAAGACAAAAGGAGTCGCCAGTATTCTCGATGACTTCCTCGTATGATCTCTACGATAACGTCGTAGATCCTTGTCACGCCTCTTGCCTCTTGTACTTTTTTCGACAGTTGACCGATGAGTACAAGGAATGATTGTATTACTTGTGATCCATGAATAAGCTTTTTTTATGAACACTAGTCGGCATATAACACTACGGATACAAGTCCTCAAGTTGTTGTGCTGTTTCCAAGGCGTAGTTATCGAATACCTGTTAGTTTATTTTTTTTCCAGATGTTAAGATTGAAATCTAAAATCTAACTTTCTTAATTGAACTCAAAAATGATTTTGTTGTACAATAAAGTTGCAAAAAATTTTATTTTGGGCAACTTTGCTGAAAAAGCACCTCCCTAGCTTTTCATTTGATCGAGTTACATCAATTTTCCCGAGTAAAAGTAGGGTGGCTCCTAAAAAATCACTTTTTTTTCTAACTTTTTTGTGAAACGTTATATGGCAGAGTTGTCTTCCAAAGAGTTGTTGAACTAATTATTGCGCACAATTTTGCTGAACCAAGCTTTTTTATATGAACTACCAGTAAAAAGTTATGATTGTTTTTTCATCAAAAATAGTTAGGCTTCAAATATCAATATTCATTAGATGCCAGATCGATAAAAATGTATCCTATGCGGTTTATGAAAGGTCATAATATAAGGATAAATTTAAGAGAAATTTGGAAGGGTGTTATGTTTTTAACTTATTTAAATTAGTCTTAAAAATACCTTCAAAAAACTCAAAAACATTACATAACTCTTAACACTCCAAATACCAAGCCTCAAAAAAAGTTGGAACGGTAACTTTGAGCTGTTATAGCTCAGCTGTTTTTCAACGAATCTCAATAAATTTTACACCCTCGAATTTTGTGAAGTTCGTAGATTGATTCCAAAACTTTGTAGCAGACGATTGGTAAAGGAAAACCAATGAAAATTTGGTTTTTCCCGTTCGAAGTTTTTTTCACGCGCCCAATATGCCCTATCTGCTTCCCAATTTTCGTTCCTTTGGCTTAAACGTCGCAGAGAAAATATTGAATACTTCAACTTTACCGAGTCATAACTTTGTTGTTAGTCAACCGATCTTCAAAATTTGTTCACCATTGGAAATATACTACTTCCAAAAATAAAATGCACTAAAAAAAACTAAAAATAGGGTTGTCTACCCAAAGTTATAATGAAAACTGTAGATAGATAAGATAAGAAAAGATGAGACTTTTTACAATGATCGTAAATATCTCGAAATTCAAAGCGGTGACCTATATATTTTTATACATCATTCGATTGCTAGTGATACCAGCTACAATTTTCGCTCAACTACCATTCCTGCACAATCAAAAGAAAACATCAAACAATCGATGAATTTATAAATATATATGAATTTTTCATTTTTTTCACATGTTTGTATATAACTCAAAAATTAAAGCGATGACATGTACATTTTTTTGATTCAAAATATTGGAATCATTACCAGAAACAATGTACTGATGATCAAAATTATATATCCGTTCAAAGAATCTCAAGAAATTTGGTACAAATACAGAGAATTTCTATTATTGGGAAAATTTTGCCAAAAAAAAAAACAAATCTAAAATTTTGAAATTTTATAACATATATTTTTTTATTATTTTAGTTGGAAATTTATTATGAACAAATTTTACAAAAAAACTGAAACTTGGATTTCACTGAAAATCTTAAAAATTTTGGTAAATATACCTAAACTCTAAAAATAACTATGTTTTTGTATTGGACAATTTTCATGCACAACCCAAATGGAATTGATAACTACTCAAATTAGGTTTTTTTTGTTTTAGGTTTTCCGTAAAATCTCAAAAAATCGGTAGAAGATCGGAAATTTCAAAATTTCTGATATATATTGCGATCCAACGTTTCTGCAAATCAAAGTGAAAATATTGGAATCCGTTTTGATTTCATCTGTTTCAAAGAGACGTAGAATTTGTTTCTATTAATAAAATAAATTTTGTGACAACACGAAAATTTTAAATTATTTCAATGGCTGTACAATAAGAAATAGAACGTAAAATTATATGAATTTCAAATACTAACCCATGGCAACAGAAACCAACTACATTTAAAAAAAAATTTGCTTGATTTTTGTTTTACAAACAATTAAGAACAAAAACATGTATCTTAAATTTTCCGCTATCCTAAACAATATCAATTATAATCGATAGAATATTAAAATTTAAATATCACAAACTTAAGAATTATTTCGGAATGTATAGAGTTCGAAAATTTTTTGAATTTTCTATTAGTAAACAATTCAGAAAAAGTAGAATTCTGAATTTAGCACAAAAAATCACACAAAATTAAGTAAAACTTGATTTTATCCACCTAGTTGTGTAATGATGCCTTTCTTATATCTCTTTTATTCTGATATAAAAATTGTATTCTTCAAACAGTTTTGTTTGATCTTTGAAAAACATGAAAGCTAGTGCATGAACTAGTGTAACCTACAAAATGAAACAGTTCTCAAATCGGTTTGGCCATTTTTCTCAGTGAAGTGAGTTCCACTGTTTCAGGTTCCACTTATGAATCTGGAATCGCCCCGAATATTGGCTTTGCAGCAGCCTTTGCGATTAGCAACAATCAACTAATCTATTTGCAGCTTAAAGTTGTCTTCGTCTCGAAAAACAACCTCTTCGTTTGAATGCTTTTTACTGAATGAAACCCTACACCTATGTTATCAGAACTAATTTGCTCAAGTGGCATATTCCCCTAGTTATTTGGATATTTGTGCTTTGCCGTAGCTTCTAATCAACTTCCTGATGGGAAGGGAAGGATAAAAGGAACATGGAAGGGAATTGGGAATTGGGTGAGGTGGGCAAACAGCACACAACATAAAGAAATAAATCGTCCTGCATCCCCGTAAGGACGCTGAACGATCTACAGGTGCCAAAATGCATTTGATAAAACCTCCAAGCACCGAGAGGCCTTAGAGATTTTACAAAAGCGACACCATTCTGCATTCCCCGAAGAATGCGAATATTTTTCAATGAAAAAACCCAATGTATAAAAATAATTTAAAAAATGTTTAAAAAATATCTCCTCCGCCTTATTTTACAAACATGCTCGAAAATATTTTCTGTCAAATACAAGAAACGGATTTTTTTCGTTTGCTCAATGTTAGATATAGCAGTTTAAAAATAACCTGTTTTTGAACTAGTTTTGCTCATAACTTCGGTTCAGAAAACGCTACCTGAATACGCTAGTCATTAAAAAATTGGTTTTAACAAACTCTAAAAGATGTTCAAAGATACCTATTCGAAAAGAGAAAAATATAAAAGCTAGAGCAAAAAATCTGATTTTTTGAGGAACATTCTTAGTTGCTCTTTAAAAATAGCTGTAACACTAAAACCGTTGCAGGTACTACTATGGTGTCCTCAGCAAAGCTGCTCGATATAAGTTTATCTACAATTTTGCCGAAGAATGCAGTCCTCTATCTCAATACATCCGGAAAATAAGTTTTGGATCACCTTAATAATAAGAGCCACCCTAATACCATGTACATCGACATATGGCTTATCTTCACTGATCATTTGTTTTGAAGACAGCTCTAAAGTATAAGGTTAAGCCACAAATGTTTTTGTCTTCCTAAATTTTGGATCCGGACCACTGTGCAATGCAATTTAACTCGGAAATTTTTAAACTTCCGATCTTTTACCTATTTTTTGAGATTCTACGGCAAACCTACAACAAAATCAGAATTTTAGTAGTTATCAATTGCGTTTGGGTTGTGCATAAAAATTGTTTAGATCGTTTGTCCAATACAAAAATATAACTATTTTTAGAGTTTTAGGTTATTTACAAAAAAATTTAAATTTTTCAGTGAAATCCAAGTTTCAGTTTTTTTTTTGTAAATTTTGTTTATAATAAATTTCCAACTAAAATAATAAAAAAATATATGTCATAAAATTGAAAAGTTTTGATTTCATGTTGTTTGTCAAAATTTTCCCAATAATAGAAATTCTCTGTATTTGTACCAAATTTCTTGAAATTCTTTGAACGGTTATATAATTTTGGTCATCAATACATTGATTCTGGTAATGATTCCAATATTTTGAATCAAAAAAATGTACATGTCATCGCTTTAATTTTTGAGTTATATACAAACATGTGAAAAAAATTAAAAATTCATATATATTTATAAATTTATCGATTGTTTAATGTTTTCTTTTGATTGTGCAGGAATGGTAGTTGAGCGAAAATTGTAGCTGGTATCACTAGCAATCGAATGATGTATAAAAATATATAGGTCATCGCTTTGAATTTCGAGATATTTACGATCATTGTAAAAAGTCTCATCTTTTCTTAGGTCATCTATTTACAATTTTCATCGTAACTTTGGGTAGACAACCCTATTTTATGTTTTTTTTTCAGTGCATTTTATTTCTGGAAGTATTACCTTTCCAATGGTGAACATATTTTGAAGATCGGTTGACTAACAACAAAGTTATGACTCGGTAAAGTTAAAGTTTTCAATATCCAATTCGCGATGCAGGTGCCGCATGAATGCAGATAGGGCACGTTTTGAGCTTGAAAAAAAACTTGGAACGGGAAAAATCTGATTTTCATTAGTTTTTCCTAAAAGATCGTCAATAATGATATACCTAAAATAATCTACAAACTTCACAAAATTCGAGGGTGAAAAATTTATCGAAATTGGTCAAGTAACAACTGAGCTATGATAGCTCAAAGTTACCGTTCCAACTTTTTTTGAGGCTTGGTGCTTCGCGTAACTTTTTTAGGCTTGGTATTAGGAGTGTTAAACGCCTTAACGTATCAACCTACTTCCCTTAGCAAAATTATAATTAATTTTCGATCTGTTGATTAAAATAATTTCTCTCGTGCATTGAAATTTTTAACGATTCTTTTACAAATTGTATCCAAAGCGGCCGGCAACTTTTTGCAACCTTGTAATGTTCTACAATTTAACGTATTTTTTCAAAATCTTCCTCTTTGTGAAATAAATTATCTTTCTGAATGTAAACGTGAAAAAAGTTAGAATGAAAAACCCGATTTTCGGAACCCTTTCAGTAAAACTTCAGCATATGAAATCAACGGATACAGCTAGCGAATTTACATTGGCTACAATATTGTCGAAGACGAAAACTCTCTATCTGTCTCCAGCAAAAAATTGTGTTTACACGCGTGCTGGAACATAGTCGTTCATTCTCATAAAACTGCGCTCATTCTCATAGACTAAATTTAGGAGCGATTCTAGATGAACAATTGACGTTTAAACAACATATAAACTATAATATTGGGAAGACACCTCGCTGCTTCGATGTTTATATTGAGACTAACCAAGGAGTTCTGCCACTACTAGAAGTCCTTAAATTTTTAATTCGCTAAAGATTGTTCTTTAGTATAAAACCGGAAATTTGTTCGTTGGCTTGTAGCACTACTGAAAGTAGGAATCCTTTCCACGGCGAGTCTCGAACATACGATAACTGACTTGTAAGACCACCAATCCACTGAAAGCCGATTTGGATTGACACTGACAGAAAATAGAACGCACAGCTATCGTTCCAACCCTGATCCACTGTATAAAAAGTTAAGGACACTTGGTTGCGATAATATGTCTCAAGGTTTTACTTGATTATTGCACCAACAAGCTTTTTTGACTCGCAATTTAGAGACTGAATTATGAAATGTAAAATGAATATCAATAATTTCAAGGCCACATTAGTTGCTAGGAACCGTCAATTTTACCCAGCCTACCTAGAATAAGAAAAGCAGTTTAGATTTACTTTTTTAGAACATAAACATGTTGTACTAAAACTCTCGGTTCTGCTGAACTTAGCTTTCGCACATCGAATGAGTTTCAGAAACGTTGGCTCCAATCTCAGAACTCTTCTTAACTATCACGCCATGCTTTCAGACAGCATTCTTCAATCTGTTGTAAATTTTCATAGATGTTTTGTCAGTTCAAATTTCGCATGTTTGTTTTAGAATATACAAGTTAAGTTAGTTTTCTTTATTCAAGAGCCTGGTTTGTCTCTATTAGAATAAACAAACTTATTCTCAGAAAGCCAAACAAATGTATTGTGTTAAAACATACAATTTGGTAACAAGTTTCGTCCGACGAATTCTTTAAAACTCGTTTGAAGTTCTATGAAATGTAAAATTAAAATGAAAAAAGTCACTCACCGATTTGCAGTGCCGGAACCTGCTCCATTGGGTTGACCTCACGGTACTCGTTGCAGTGCTGCTCACCGCCGGACTTGATCAAACTTATCGGTTTGATATCGTACGGGATTTCCTTCAGGTTCAGTGCTATCCGTACTCGCCACGAGCAGGAACTGCGCCAATACGAGTACAGTATTGGCTGCGAAGCGTTAACCGGAAAAAGAACTGTGTTATTGGACATCTCTGAAAATACTGTAGCCAACCCGAGTTAGCAAGTCGATCAATATTCGTGTTGGTCAGCAAACGTTACCACGCTGAGAACAGGTTGCACGTTCTGCTGCTATTCAAATGACAAACCTGTTTGGTTGGTTTGCATATTACTGAACTATTCCCATCGACCGAGCTCAGCTTGTTGCCTACCCGGCCGGGGTAAAACATCTTAGTCAGATTGGATAGCACACAAATGGGACAAAGAGGAAGACGCGAAACTGAAGCCGGCTAAGCCGGTCAAGGTCAGCAATGTTTACAAACTTGCGGGTTAAAAAAAGACATCACCGAGGAAAATGTACTTACCTTCGACATCGCTGAAAGCGACATCGCATTGTGAAACTTTGAGTAATTAATTTTGTTGCCGTATCGTTCCAAAGCGAGGAAAAAACTTTTTGTCCACTGCAGCAAGCCGGCTGCTTGGATAGTGTAGGACTGATGAATGACAAACTTGTTTTCGCACTCCAATCAAAAAGTTAAATGAAATGCAGGTTTATTTGCTTTCCCTCAGGATGTGGACACTTCAAATATAGTTTTCAATTCACTATTCACTTGTTCAATTAAGATAATACTATTTGATCTTTAAATTATGCAGCGTTTGTTTATACTTTCACTTCTCTCCCTTGAGTTGAATAATTATTGATATTTTCGACTTGGCAGCACTGGTCGTAGCGAATGCGCGAGCGCAAAACGTACACGCAGAAAAAAAAATTGTAAAAATAATAAAATTTGAGTTTCACCCAACGAATATTTTTGTTGAAATAGTGACAAAAGAAAATCTGGTTTGATATTGCAAATATGCTACTTGAAACTACAAAACATGATAGTTTATTTTTCTCGGTGGATTAGTTTGTTTCAACCAATAGTTTGATAAAAACAACAAATATTTTTCTTGTGCGTTCCTGTCAATTTCGTGACAAACAGTTTCACAGTAAATTCAATTTGAAAAAATAGTTTAAAATGAAACGAACTCTAGTAAAAGTCAATAATTGTAACGCTTTAGATTCACAAAACCTTTTAGTTGAAATAAATTTCCTTGAAATTAGTTATTTCAACTAACGCTCTTGATTGTTGAAACCATAGATTTTTGTTTGATTTTAGGAATGAAATGATTTCTTTCAAACTAATTTACAAAGTAATTTTTGGTACTACTTTTATTTGTTTTCAATTTACATATACAATTATTTCAAATTTTGCAATTTTTCAAAACTTTTAGCCGTTTTGTCGCTAGACGATCGAATTATTTACATACCATAATCAAGCACTGGTTTTATTTTAATTTTTATAGCATCCAACGATTCGGTGCTCCATCAGTCAAAATAGAGATCCTGTATGAAATATTTTTTGCAAAGAAAATGTGTTATGTAATATTGTGCAATTTGTAAAATATTCCCAATTATCGATACATACGCTTGAATTATTGATAATCCCCTAGGAAAATAAAGAAGTAGATAAACGTTACTTATAAAACTTGTAAAAAAATTTATCCGCGGGAGATAAAAAATGCCCTGGATTATTCTCGTGGGAAAAAAATGCTCTTGTTTATTAGAAATAAAACTGTTACGGTTCATTTGAAGTTATATAGTTATATCAGTACACAAATAAGATCATAGATAAATTGAACCTATTTCTTTCTTGAAATAAAGATACAGCAGGATTGAGTCATCATGGATATTTCGTTAACGTCAATTCAACTTTGGTTGACATGTAATAAATAGTTTGTTTATTTCAACAAAAAATTCATCGGGTACAAATAAATTTTTCGTTTGGTTAAACCAAAGTTTAGATTCAAATGAAGCAGCGAGCATTTGTTATATTTAACAGAGAAATTGGTTCAAAACAATCATATTCTAGCTTGAAATGAACATAAATTATATTGAAAATTCTACTAACTGTTTTGTTATTTTAAACAAGCTCCATTTCTCTGCATGTACAATGTAAAAGCTGTCAAACGAATTTCACACGCGTAAAAATGTTTTGTTCATTTTTGTGTAATAAATGATGGAAATTCGGTTCGTGTTCGAGTTTTGTTCAAACCATTTCGCGAATAATTTTATCCTCGTAGCAGTCATTTTTTGTTTTGCTGAAATTAATAAAGGACGAACAACTATAAATTTTATCCGAACTCAATCAAGAATTACCGGACGGAAACAAGATTACGATGAATTATGAGAGATTTGTACGTTTAGGAAAGTTTATGATGGATTGCGCAGGGCTGGCGATTATAGAAAAGTTTAACTGAAATTGGGCGCGATTAGTGAATTTGAGAAAATTGTTCGGGGAGATTACTTTTGATTGGATGAGTTTAGTTGTCTGACTTATTGCAACATCAGCAGCTGGATGTTTCTGCTGTCAAATTGATAACTGGTAATTCTTCCTTTGGGTATCGACAAAATACGAAAATAAACTGGCGACCTAACGTTGTGCTTTACAATTAGAAGTGTGAGCGTGTCAGGATGATGATTGTAAGTTTATCTGTCAAAATACAAGGGAAAACAAATTTCCACTTGTACAGCAATTTAAAAACTATTTACATCATTTGTCAATGTGAAAATTTAATTTTCATGTTAGAAAAATTATTTTCTTGCTCTGTTATTTTCGTAGCACCCAAGATTCTATTTCAAACAACGAAAATTTTCAGTTCCGATTACAGCTTGTGAGAAAATGTTATGTTGATAATTTTCCAATAATTTTATTCGCCGCGTACATCATGAAGTTCCGCTTGAAGGACCGTACAGATGCGCAAACTTATCCAAGTATGCAACATTATGAAGAAAAATAGCTTTTTATCGACTTTTCATTTCTTTCTCTAGCGTCCAAATAACCTCAACCGAATTGGAAAAAATTCCGGATCAAAAGGGTTTTTTGATATAACACTAAGAGAAATGGAGCATGTTTAAAATAGCAAAACTGTTAGTACATTTTCAAATTTGATTTCTGATGATTTATAGCTCGAATATGATTGTTTAGAACTAATTTCTCCTCCTTTCTAGTAACTATTCAATACATGCAAAGATATTTAATACATATTAACAAGATGCACGCAGAAAAGGATATTGCCAATAGCTTGTTCGGGAAATGTGAGAGCTGGATATTTCCCGAACAAACCATTGGCAATATCCTTTTTTGCGAGCATCTCGTACAGGAGAGAAATGTCAAATTCGTGCGTGCCAAAATAGCAGCACTGTGTACCCATACTATTGACATGATAAGCTGAATGTGAGGCCGTGCGATGGCGTTGCTGATATGAAGATTGATTCCGTTTCAAACTGACAGGGTCTGGTATTAGTAACCTTTTTTTTGCCACGGCAGCGTTACTGTGATGTCCCTCATGAATCGCAAGTGTGATGCATATTAATATATAATATATTTGATTGAATTGTTATTTAATTTAATTTTGCCCGTGCGCAGGAATCATCCATGGGGGGGGTTTTAAGGGGAGAGGGGGGTGTCCAAAAATGTAAAACGAATTCTGACAGGATCGTGCGCGGGGGGGAGGGGTTTCAAATTATGTCAGTTTATAAATTGATAAAAAATTGATAAAAAATATGAATTGTCAAGTTATTTGCACTTTAATACAATAAGTACTCCATTGTTCATGAAACTTAATTTAAAAAAAATTCTTCATGGGGGGGGTTAAAACCCCCAAAACCCCCCCCTGCGCACGAGCCTGTATTTAAATGTTTTAGTTATTTCAACTTACGTTTGCAGTCGGTATCGAAACTTTTTGTTTTGTTATTAAGAATAAAATTATTTGTTTCAGATTAGTTTCAACGTTTATTTTGGACTTCTACTTTTATTTTTGTTTTGTTTCGAAGTGCAAACTGACGAGCCAAACGAAAACATTTTCCACTGACTTCTACGGTATGGTCTTTAAAAGGTTGGCCATATTTTGTGCTTAGGGCAGATTATATAAGAGTTAACTGTTGCTGTTATGCATTGATGAAAAAATTAAAATTTGACGGTGTCTAGTATAATTATTTTATTATATTTGAATATGCGGGTCAATTGTACAGAGCTTGTGTAAGTTTCTCGAAACAGTTTGATAAAAAAAGATATCAAATTTCATGTGAACTGTAAATGATTACCATCTATAATTGAATCAATTATCCAATCTCAAGTTATTCTACATTCTGACAGTAGACCACTAATGAACTCATTTTAACATTGATAAAATCAATTCCCACCAACAAATAAGCAAAATGATACTATGAAATCATCGCAGTACGGAAAACACGTTCGACAGTTGAAACTCTGTGACAGATATGTTTGAGGGCGAAAAAAAAGTAAACCACCTCAGGATCGATCTGCGTATCCGTCCGGCCGGAATCAAATGCGACGAATGAAATCAAATAATAACAGGAAATTACCCGGTTTAAAGTTGATTTATTGCTTTTCGGCAAAAAAGAAATACAGAACAACTCAATTACCGTCGAAAAACGGGATGGTTTCCGGTTTGAGTGGTAATGACAGCTTCTTTTTTAATTACTATTTATTTTAAATTTACCTTTACCCAGATAAAACCCACTCGTTGACATTCTATGCAAATGTTGTAAGCAATTTGTGTTTGTGTATTTGATGTTTTTTTTCAAATGACCAACAAATGTACTTTGAAGAGTAATCTATTCTATCTGGTGTTAAAAGCTATAATCTATTCACAATGATTCACCTGTAGCTGGTCTTTAAAGTGAAATGGATCTCGCAAACTGCTTTTAGGCAACCGAAATTTGGCGAACCACCAAAGTTGGCTTTATCATGTCACGTTAGTTAGAGTGACTATAATCAGAGTGACGACAGCTGCTCGTTTGGAATGACAGCTTCCAGTTTCAAACGATCAAACGACCTGTCAGTTACAAAGTAAAGTTAACTCCCGCTTGTGAGGAATTCTGGCAACCGTCAGAAGGCTGGCTGCATTCCGGCTGCTGTCAAAATTGTCCAGGCGAAATTGCGTCATTATCTCGCCGTACGTGTCTTGTTTATTTCCCTCCTCTTTTTTTCTTTGTTTTTTTTTATTCGACTTCATTTGATATTCGTCAATCCCGCATGTACGTACAAAAAACGAGACGAGGTAAATGAGATTGAAATATGGATATGTCTGGTAGTGAGAAAGCAATGTTATTGGCAATAATATTTTCCATGATTAGTATATATGAAGGGCAATAACTTATTGCCTTTCATATGTATCTTTTACTGGAAAAATAAAACCAAGACGCTTAAAAGTAGAACCGATTCAAAACGGTTCTGTCAAGCTTGTATGGCAAGAATCCGGCAGAAAAAAACCGTTAATAACCGCTAGGCGAAATTATCTGCCGGAAACGGTTGTTGCATTGTTGTCAGACTTTTGCCGGAATTCTGCCAGGCCACTAATAGCCAGCCGTCAGGGGGGAAATCTGCCCGCCGCGTACAAGCAGGCTAAACTGCCAACAATTCGGATTATATGTTATGAATTGTTGCCAACATTACAGATGAGAAGTCGTCACTCTGGTTATAAACACTCTAACGTTAGTGACACAGCAAAAAAAAACAGCTCTTTTACATCAGTTCAGTTTGAAAATGAGCAACGTTAAAAAGTGTAGTTTTTAAAGAGCAATGTGCAAATTCTTTGCAATCGAATTCTTAATCAACTGAATGATTTTTCAGTGCTCGATCGGTTCGGTGTCTGAATTTTCGCCTGAGTTGGCTGCTGGATCAACCCGATTGACAGTGACATTATAATTGTCATTGAATATTCGTTCATTTTATGAATGTGTTAGTGTAAAAGTTAGGCGACTTACGCCATTTCAGTACACTCCAGCTAGACGAATGGAAGATGCTGACTGAGGTAGGCCTTTTTGTTAATATCCAGTGAATTTCAATCGTTTATGCTCTAATTCTAAGGAGAACTGATTAATAACTAGTTCTGTAAATCCGAAAACCATGAAGATTCAAATTTATATGTTCAGTTATATAATGTTTTTATTTGAAAATATACTGAAGATCAGCACGAAAACGTGCAAAATCGGGAAAGAATAGAAGAAAACAAATTGATAATTCAGTCCGCATCTTCTCACTCAATTCCGACAGATTTCCGAATCAACCGGTTGTAGGCGAAATTTATTCGGAATCGGTTGTTGCACTGGAGTTGGAATTTAGTCGGAATTCATTATGATTTCCACATGGAATTCCGAATGAAAACTTCTCGCCGATTCGGAATTTAGAATGGAGCATTTTACTTGGTTAAATGTCATTTTTCAAATGCCCGAAAATAGCAATAAAGTATCCAGTGTCGTTTCGTAACGAAATTTACGATTTGTACACTGTTTATGTGGTTTGAAATCAGGTGTAACAGTTCGTTGTAAATGAAAACTAACGATTGTGGTATAGATATTTGCTTGTGTTTTTCAATACAAAGCACAGAGGGAAAAATCTATGAAAACCTGCAAATAATTCTGTAACTCATGAACTAATTGAGATAGGTCAACAAACTAAAGCGTTTCGTATGTAAAAATGTCCAAGGAGATCAATAGAATGGTTTACAATGGCCGCACGAATCGCAATCCTGCTCGTTTTACGCCAAATGTACAGCAGTTTTGGGGTTTCCTATAACATTCGCTCTGTAACTTGAAAAGAAGTCGAGTGCGGTATTCTGGAATAGCCTACTTTCATGTAAAAAAGTCTGCAGAATCGATTAGAAGAACCCAGACTGGCCGCACGAAACGTTTTGGTGGATATTTTACCTCAATTCTTCCATTTCATGGGATCCTTACTGTAAATCGTCCTTAAATCTAGCTAAATTTCTTGCAAGTTTGCTAAATCTAGCTTATACTATGTAAAAAAAAGTCTGGTGAATCGAATGGAAGAACCTACACTGGCCGTACAAAACGTTCTGGTGACTATTTTACCCCAATTCCTCTATTTTATGATATCTTATTGTAAATCGTCCTTAAGTTTCGGTAAAGCTTATTGGAAGTTTACTAAATCTAGCTTATCTTATGTAAAAAAGTCTGTAGAATCGAATGCCAGAACTTATACTGACGGCACGAAACACTTTTGTTTGTTACCTTTTTCCATGGTTCCCGATTTCTTTGCGGGTTTCCTGGGTTTTCCCCCACTGTGAAATGGAATTACATTATACTTTCGAAGGAAATTTGTCATTGAACTTATTTGGTTCATCAACCAAATCGCTTCGAAGTTTCAACTGAGATAGCAATTTGTTTTTAACTGCCATAAGCATAAGCCACTGTAGTCCATCCTGAAGGCGTACATGCAAGTTCTCACAGATCCAAACATGATAGAGAGAACAACAAATCTCAGTGCTGAGCTGAGTGATTGCTTCTCTTCTTGTATCTGTGCCGTAACTCATGTGTACGTAAAAGACACTAACTCTGTCACAAGAGATAATTGAAATTTCAAGTTGAAAGAATATAAGATGTGTGTAAATTCGGTTCTGACGAATTTTTTTTGAAACAACCATATTCTAGTATCAAACAAGCATATTTTGTTTGAACCTGCGATGTCTCGGCTTGAAAAAAATGTTTTTTTTGGCTTGGATTGGTTTGGGTTTCTTCCGAATTCTGGTAGCCGGCATTGTATTATTATCTTTCTAGTCACAATTTGGAAATTCACACTTCGTCAACTTCTTCTCTTTTTTCGTCATTAATAATTCATTCATTTTTTTATTACATTCAAGACTGAGATTGCGTTTAGTAGCGTCAGTTTGACGAATTATTAGGAGAAACTTCAACGAGCACTTGAATTGGACTTTTCATACTTGTAGTTTTCGGTAACTTGAATTGAAAGAATTGAAACAAAGGAACACGATTGAAGATCGTTATTTATGTTCACAGTTAGTGGTCCGTGTTCATGTTCTATGGGAAAAGTTTTGCTCGAACTGATGTCTTAAAATATTCAGAGGAGATGTGGTAAAATGCTTTACGATAAAAAAAATTTTCGTCGAATATTGACAGAAAATTAATCCTAAGTAAACCGAAAAAAAAGTAGTGAATCTTCCAATTACTACTTTAAATACGTACCAATTTCAACTATCGGATTTCCCAACTACACCGAAAACAACTGAATAACAGTTTCCAAGTCGAAAGTATTATCCACACCAAACTTCAACACACAAACGGAAGATAAATCAGTCCCGTGCTGGTACAGATTGCAGTTCTTCAACCATTAACCAACCGCGGTGGTTTCAATGGAAACGATTCAATATTTCACTCAAACTTCGACTAGTCATGGATGCAACGAAAAGTTTTTCTGAGTTTCCTGAAGCGATTTTCTCCTCCAATGAAAACCGTTCCAGCGGTATTTTTCTCGAACGAGTTTGTTGAAAGAGGGATGCTATCTAGATCGCCAGTGAGATCAAGTTTTATATTTGAACTCCGCACACAAACTGTTTTTAGAAAACTACTAACTTCGAAGTCCAACGTCAGCTAGAGCACGTATTTTAGTTAGGCGAAAAGAAGTACCAAACGGAAGGCATGTTAATAAATGGTGAAGCATTTGCTCAGTTTATCACGTCTCTTGGTTGGATCAAACAAATTAGGGTAAAGACATTTTTCTGTTTATACCTAATACAAATACGCAGGCTTTTAGCTTATTACTGTGGTGGGAGCTCATTAAGGGTCGACCTTGGAGCAGAAAAGCTTCTCACATCGTAGTGACCATTGGCTGGTTGAATGATGGTCTAGTCTTCCTTGAAGTTGGCCTTCAATGATAGAATGACGGAATTTAATCTCTACACATGACAATTGCATGACTAAATACTAGAAAATTGAATATGATAGAATTACTATACAGACTAAAATAATGAAGAAGGAATTTTCCATGTTAAGTAATGTAAATTTCAATACATTGATACCTTTAGGTTTGCTACTACAATAAGAAGCTGTGTGCCCGAAGTTTTTACAGTTCGTGCAGTTCATAACATGTGGAGCGAAAATACGAACAGGCAGACGAACTTCCGACACGAAACGGATAAAAAAGACTAGTTTACCGTTTAAACACTGTATCTATTTAGTTTATCAAATATTAAAAAAATATTATAATGAACTGCCTTAATCTACATGTGGCACTGAAGCGATCCTAGTAACCGCCTGGTAGCCATGGCAGTCAAGGTAGCCAAAAATGCTCGTGAAGACCAGCAAATGTCTTATCAGATTGTTGACCTGACAAAAGTAGAAAATGCTCGATGATTTTCAATAAGACTACCCACTTCATTAACAATAACCGGAACGTATTAACAGCTTTTTCTCACCCATCATGAATCGTAAAATGAAACGAAATCAAATCGAAACTATCTGATTTTGTGTCGTCAATGTGACATTACTTCAAAGGACAACGACAATGAACATTTCCGTGGCTTGTGCTATTTTTGACATTTGATTCGATATCCAACGAGAGCGGTGGCGTCGGAAATTTTAATCACAGCAAGTGTCATTTAACGTCACTCGCATGAATCGCCTCGCCCGATTCAGCGTGACGCACAATTAGCAATCGGGAGTTCAATTCTACTGGAATTAATGGCATTAATGACTAGAAGTATGTCTGATTACCAAGCCGGTTGTGTGTTTATTCGGCGTTAAAAAATTGAATACATCACCATTGGAAGGTGATATTCCCTGGTTTCAAACGAGTAGAAACATTTATTAATACAAAATTATATGTTTTAATTTCGAGTACAATATGAACTTTCGAGTTTATTTTTTTCATTACTATTGGTCTAGTTATTAGGTTTTTTACCGTCACTGCTAACCTCAATCGGATGAACACATTTTGACAGTTCAGCAGTACTGTTTGTAAACAGAGATTTTTTTGTTTGACTGTTGACAAATTGGATGAGAGCATTTACGGTCCATATTGCCTAAATAAAGTATTAAAACATTTGCTCACGATTTGGTACGGTTTGTTTTTGAGATTTATTAAATAAAAGTGACTAGTTGCAAATTGTAAAGATGATTGTTTGAAATGTATTCTTCGATTTTTGTTTAAGCTTGTTTGTAAACAGTACCGCTGAACTGTCAAGGATGAATTTTTGTTCATTCGTAACGTCACGATAAAAAATTCAATGTCATTTGCACAGTACAATGAATCCAGTTTATATGTAAAATTACAATCTGGTCATTACAACAGTAAAAGTTGAATGTAATATTTGATATTCGTGTGATAATAGAGCCCCTGTGATAGCGAGAGTCGCGTGAACAGAAAGACAAAAGGAACCAAATGAACCGTCAAACGTTTTACCAAACGAGCAAAGTAAATAAGCATTGTTTGTTGCTGAAAAATTCAAGAGGAGTATTGTTATTAAAGCAAATTAAAAGCCGCCAAGGAATTTAATATATGTAATGTTACAGAAAGGATCTTGTTTAATAAAGGAACGTGTATACTGAACCAAAAACGTGGCTCAAAATAAATTCTTTTAGTATTAAGTATTATAACGAAATAGTGAAATTTCATAGTGAAATTTGAAGGAGCATTCAACTTTTTTTCTAAAACGTTTTAGTTTCAAATTCAAAGCTCAAATTCAGAACAGACTCGCTTAAACTAAACAGCTCCTGGATCCAACATCACTTTTCTTCCTTCGGAAGCAATATATAAATCGCGCTCATAACCAATGTGCAACTAAAGTATGCATTTAAATTTTTTATGTATTGTGGAAAACGGACTTTGTAAATAATTTTCCCGCGAGAGTTCTAATCGAGTATAAAATGCGCAATAATTAATTTTATATCTTTACTGTTAATTCGCCGGAATAAAGTTTACAAAATTTCTCCCATTTCATTTCTTAAGTTTGTATTTTCAGGAAATCGAATAAAAACGAACAGTGATAATTGTTCTATCAAATCGATTTTTGCAAAATTCAGCAACACACTTCATTTAAAATTATTAAGTTTTTACTCTTCTAGGAAAATCCAACCGATTACTGATACGAGTTCGTTACCAAATTCGAAATCAAACTGGCCTGGTTGCCAAAGCAAATAACTAAAAGATCGTGCAGTGGCCTGGGCTCCAGTTTGACGGATTTGCGCGCGTCTCTTATTATATAACAGGGGCACTGAGAAAGCGATTAGATGTTGTTGGGCGTTGAACATCAGAGATGGCATTTCACTAGAGTGATACATCAGGGCGTAGGTTTCAATTATACACTGCGGAGACATTTGCTCCGCTCCATCACAAAGCGGAAAGCGCACTTCTTCTCAGTATCCACACAGACAGACTTTGAGTGCGTGCTTGTGTTGAAAGAAGCTGGTGCGAGAGAATAACATTCTCTTCACACGAATCGCTCTCACGTGCTCTCGCCTAAAAACACCCAAGTGATCACTGGCGCGTGATGGTGAGCGAACACTTCTGTGAACTTCAATTAATAGTGAGTAGATCTGGCCTTGCTATGAAAAATTTGCAATGAAAACCGAAAATTTAACGATAAATTGTTTTATTTTGCTGATTTTGCGTGCCCACGCTTCTTCTACGCAAACCATACACCAGAGTGCTCACCGGCGTGTACACCTCTGTGAAAGTATCTGCATCCACCTCATAGAATTTATTAGCTATGCTCTAGCACTTTGGTGCTGTTCAGTGGAGGAAGTAAAAGGAAATAAACAAACGCACTCATGATGCGTGCACACTTTATACAACAGTGGTGTATATATGTGAAAGAGAAGAGCTCTCGTTGAAGTTGTCAGTGCGAGGGGAGAAATTTTTCTTGCTCTTCGTCACAGAGAGGAGATGGACATCTCTGTTGAACATACGTTCTGTTTGTTGTTTTCTCCTACAAAAATACTGTCATAATTTGGTGATTACTTCGTATTGCTCTACGCGAAACAGAAGTATTTTACAGGTTTGTTGTGTTGTTTATTTTTAAAAAAATGGTTGTTAGGTTGTTCGAAACGCTGTTTTATTATGTATGGATTGATCTATTTTAGATCTACGACTAAACCATGTCAATTACAACGCAATCATTTATTTTGTTTGTTTGTTCCTGTTTTAAAAATTCACAGTGAGTTGACATAACACTAATGCATTAACAGACAAATGTAGGACAGATTTTAAATTGTCGCGTTGAGATCATCAAGCTATAGTTTTATTTTTGACAGTTTTTGATTATACTAAAGCCTATCGTTTTAGAACAGATATCCATCACCGTTAACCGAGTTCGTTGATTGAAAATGGTTCAATAGTTTGTTTCAAAATCGGCGAACAAAGGTTCTGCATCGGCCTCTCGTTGGACGATTTATTGGAAATTCATCGGAACAACAGTACAACTAATTCTGTATTAACGTAAGTCTCTTCATCCTATAACTTGAATGCGGCGGACAGATCCCTCCAGATAACGTGCTATGTCTTCCAGAATTTTTTGTCGGCATTCTGCCAGAACTCCGGCAAGAGTCTGGCAACAATGCACCAGCTATTACCAACGGTTCTGTTTCTGCCGAATTCTTGCCATACAAGAGTGGTAGAACCGTTTTGGAACGGTTCTTTATTTTTAGCGCCTTTGTTTTTATTTTTTTTTCCGTAACAATTATACATGCAGGGCAACAACATAACCTTCTCGCTACCAAACATAATACACTCTCATTGAACATAACTCAAAATTGAGTGACACATCACTCAAATTCATAAAAAGTGCACGTACTCTAAACTTGAGTTACCACTTATCTACTCATTTTTGCGTTAAGGGGCGAAATTGTCAAAACTTGAGTAATTTTTACTCAAAATAAGAAAAAAATATTTTGTTCAAAATTTGAGTAAGTTCAACTCAAAATTTGAGTTGCTTGCTCTCAATATGAAGAAATTATTCTTCGTTAACTTTCATATACAAACCGTTTCCTTTTAAACTTTTTGGACTAAAAATTGAATTGTTTTGATATCTTTATGTTGCGCTTTTCACTAAGCATAATTGAAACCACAAAACATCTATGATTGACGTTGATTCATGTTTTTAAAACCGGATCTAGAAACGGCAATGGAAACGACGTATTCTTGTATTCCTTATTACGTTAAGAATATTCAGAGAATGAAAACGCACTGAACTGCAAGAAGTATTTTTTTACTAAAATGTTTAAATACTCAACGCTTACTCTAATATATGAATAAATTCGAGAGAGGTCATGACAACGAGTTTATTCTACTCAAATCCTTACTCAAATTTTGACATATTGTTCCAGTTTATGAATTTGAGTAATCGCAACTCATGCGATGAGTTATGTTCAAAGAGCGTGTATGTGAATCTTAAAACGAATAAAACTGACATGCTTTTTCCACACTACCGAATATCGTTAATCATTCGTAATTTTGCAAACTGTCAATGTTTCACTAGAAGAATTCTAATTGTATAAGGCGGAACACGCGAGAGCGAAGAAATAAAGGATTGTGTACGGGACCCGACCGATTACGTTGACATTAAAAATGCAATGTTTGAGTTCATTAATAAATTCATTTATATGAAAAATATCCACAACAAATCGTTTGTGGCCATCTAAGATTTCCAAATATATATTAGAAATAATTATGACATTTATTTCATGACAGTTTGACATTGATTTCCATAACTAACGGTAGTAGGTGTGATAGACAACTGATCGTTTTGTTATTTTAAACAATCGAGATTATTCTCGATTAGCACAACCTTTTGGTTTATTCGAAACAACTTCTATCTATGGTTCGTGATATGATCATATAAAAAGATTTGAATATTATTCTTTTTTTTATAAAATGATGCTAGGTGCCAAAGATTTTGGTATGTAACAAAGAATGCACAATTTCACTATAGGCAACAAAATTAATTATAATAGAGTTTTGGTTATAAACTGAATTACTAAATTCACTAAATTCAAACCATGCGGTTGGAATTTTGCTCGCCTTTTTTGAAACTGAATTTCACCTTAATGATCGTTCAATAAATTGAACATGTTTCCGATGATTCGGAGAAAAAATTTTGTTGCTGCGTTAAATACAACAAAAAAATCACGATTAAGTTCTGCCCATTCTTGTACAGGACGAATTTTGAAAAGGCGAGTCTACTGAGAGACGCAATTTCGCCTGGGTAATTTTGACAGCACGCCGGAATGCAGCCAGGCTTCTACCGATTGCCACAATCAAGGATGTCAGGTTCACAGATTCAATGTGTTTCACAGATTTTGAATTTTCTGCACAGATTTTAAAAATGACACAGATTTTCACAGATTTCTGGAAATGATCACAGATTTTCACAGATTCTTGAATAAATCACAGATTTTCACAGATTTTGGAAATCGAGCACAGTTTAGCACCAAAAAGTACACAGAGCGGTAGAGGAAAAAAGGTTCAGAGCGTGTTGGCAGTGAGACCTTTTTTTTTTGCTCACCAAATTGATTTTCAACTGCTTTTGGGGTACGAAAAACGGTCACAGATTTTCACAAACTGGTTTTAAGTTTGATCACAGATTTTTGAAAAAATGACCTGGCATCCCTGGCCACAATTCCTCATATGCAGGCCAGGCTGTGCCGTTTTCTTCCGTCTCGCATTAAACATCGAAATCATTTTCGCAGAAGTACTACGTTCCATAATAATTCTTTTCATCGAGTTTAACTCTGCGGATCTCCCCGGTGAACGATCACAATTAGTTTGAAACCGAGGCTAAATAAATAGATAAAAACCAGATGCTCTGCGGATGGTAGCAATGAAATTGGTCGTCCTTAGTCCTCGCTCCAAGCTGTTTGCAAAAAAAAAATGCAGAAGAACCGGTTATTCCAACCTCCAACCCAAAATGAAGCAATTATCGGATTGCCAACGTTATTCCGAGCGATTGAAAAACATGAGAACCCATATTTATGCCGTTTACACTTCAACGATTTTGTTTTATTGATAAGGGGGGGGGGGGAAATATAGGGTATCGTTCGATTGATGCTTGTTCAAACCAATCAGTTTAAAATCAACTTATTTTGATTGGCATCTTTTATATCCGAAACATAAGATAACCACATTCTATGTTTTAACTTCAAATGTCATGAGTTGACATGACGAATTTTCATGTATGGTGGGTAAACAAGTCGTTTTGCGGTTGTTGCTAAATATATCGATATTTCTTCGAATCTATTCAAAGGATTGACTTCTGGAACACTTGACATCGTTTGGGTTCGAATTTAGCAACTTTTACATCAAAAGGATGTTGACTAGAGTGAAATCAAAACCTTTCAAGCTTAATGCCCCGTTTACACTTCTGCTGGTTGCCAGCATGCTGGTGTCAGTGTACTGCCCTCTTAGGAAGAAAACGTTCAACGGTGGTCCTTCGTTGGTCTAATACTTTGGATCATTGGACCACAGTTGAACGTTTTTTCCTAAGAGGGCAGTACACTGACACCAGCATGCTGGCAGCCAGCAGAAGTGTAAACGGGGCATAAGTGGCGCTATACGAGAACAACAATTTCCTCCTTCTCCGTCAATAAACTCGATAGTAGGCTATGCAAAATCTGTTGCCTCCAGTATTTACTCTCTCATCCTCGTGACAGATTTGGACAGGTGCCAAAACAACTCCATAAGTGTTGCCTCAGTGATGGAGCAGCAGGATACTTCATTGCTCTGTTTGTTCAGCGCTAGTTACCCTCTCAGCAGGCCGTTCAATTTTGTTGATTTTTGAGCGCTTGTTGAACGATATATTGCACGAAATATTCGTTCAATTTGCTGGAACGGTTTGTTGTTGTTTTTTCTCTTGAAAAAATAGTGTGAAAATTAAGTGTTACCTTTCCATAGAAAGAAAATTTGTTGTTATTCTACGTGAAGTAGAAGTATTGTACAGGTATGTATTGTTAGTTTAAACAAATAAGTGGAAAAAACTTCTGAAATTCTGCAGTAAAACTAGTCCAACGGGGCTCCAACTCCTCATGTTAAAAATGGCTCAACAATGGACCTCTGTCTGCCGGGTTTGTTGAACGAAAAAAATGGCATTCGGTTCAACGGTCTGTTTCAAAATCGGCAAACGAAGGTCCCGTGTTGGCCTCCCGTTGAACGATTGATTGGACTTTCATTGGACCAATGATCCAACGTATTGGACCAATGAAGGACCACCGTTGAACGTTTTTTTCTAAGTGGGTAGTTAGATGAAGCAATATGTCAATAAATATTTCAGCAGAACCAGAGATGAACACGTGTGTTTGTGGAACCAATTATCGCTTGATTGCCCGCAACTGACATGACTTTTAAATGACGATGGCAGAAATTTCCATTTAAAGTGACTCAATAAATCTAGCTACTTTCATGGTGGTACCAGTCTACCGTAAGGCAGTATGTAACAATGTTACCAGGGATTCCAGGAGACCGATGCAAATTGCTGGTGAGAGCGGGGAAATTAATATAAATGGAATTGTAAAGACTTTCCGTTACTGGGAATGAATTGGCCTTGTTTGTAGCATGAAGCTTTTTTTTATTGGAACATCCTGAGCTGGGAGAAGCCATCCCCATCTGCATAGGATGCTGCAGTTTGACCGGAAGTGGTTTCGAAGCACTTGCCGCTTACACCCGAAAGCGACTGGTAGAGGGAAAAAGTTCTGGAAACTGTGTCGGTTTCAGGATGACAGTGTTCGGCGAACGAACGCACGATGAGTGGAACATGAGATTGTCGGCTTCCTTATAAGTTCAATTTCTTGGGAAAGTGCTTCCGGTTTCTTGCACGGCATCGAGGATGTTTTGCGAAGAATTTCTTTGGTGAAGCAAAATACCTCTGAGATTAAATTGTCTCGTTTGAATAGGTAAATCGCAGCTGCAGCAGAATAACCGTTGTCGGTTGGTGATTCGTTTTACTACATTTCATTCGTTCGCCGGAACTCGATATCCGGTTTGCGTTTTTATTTATTTTTCTGTGAATGAGACTAGCTCAATGTAGCAAACCGTAGATCTTAGGCAGCCCTTACACGTGACAATATTATTGTCAATCCAAAGTATTGTCAATACCGTCAATCCAATTGACTTGGTACCTTGAGTCCGCATTTTTCGAGAAAATCAAGCGTTTGGAGCTTCAAATATTGCAAATGAACATTGAAATATTGAGAGATGAGTTAATTGCATATATTTGACAGTTTCCTCTCTGGAGAGAAAGTATTGTCAGATTGATGAGCAGTTTTGATTTTTTGACAATATTTTCGTCAATCCGATGAAGTTTCCACTACACGATCAAAAGTATTGTCAATACTCTTTGTATTGACAATAATATTGTCTCGTGTAAGGGTCGCTTTAGATCTCTTATTGAAACGCAAAGAAATCCACTGAACTCAAAATGTATCTAGGGATGTCGTAATATCGATCGATTAATCGAGTAATCGATTAATAACCCAAATAATCGAGTAATATTTAACCGATTAGCCTAATACTAATATTCGATTATTGAGCTAATCGAATAATTGAAAAAATTCCATAGTAATAATCGAATTATTATCAAAATCATACTCGATTATTAAATAATCGAGTAATTCGAAATTTCCGACATCCCTAAATGTATCATTTTTGCTTTTGACATATCTATAGCAAGGATGCCAGATCATTTTATCGTAAATCAGTGATCGAAAATAAATCAGTCGGTACCAAATCTGTGCACACTTCCAATAGCATCATTTCTGATCGAAAAAAAATGGTCTTGCTACTTGCACACGCTCTTTCGGAAATTATTTTCGCTGTGTTTTCCCTGTCAAATTGGAGCCGAATTCGGAGTTTAGTATGATTTCCAAATAAATTCCGAATCAGATCTAACAACCGATTCCGACTCGGATCGGTTCGGAATCGGTTGTTGCATCTGATGCGGGATCCACTCTTGAACTATACTGATTTCCGAATCAAATTTTCGACGACTCGTTAACTGATTTCATCGAATTTCATCAGAAATGGGGGAAAATTGATTAATCTGCGAACCTGACATCTCTGATCTATTGTCTCACGACAAAAGGGTCTAACTCTTTCGATTATTACGAAGCAATTGTGAAAAATTTCTGGAAAGTTTCCGATATAAATTGAAAGCTTGTTGCTTGAGCTTAAAATATATGCGAATAGTAAGCCGTCAAATATAAAATCAATCCGGCAAATCCTGAAAGAAAAAGTAAACAAAGAGAAACTGTCATGTGCAGTTAGGCAGTAAAATATACACGGAACCGCAAATCAACCTAATTTTAAGTACATTCCACCCAATTTGGGGGTTTCGTTCAATAACCTAATTTTAGGTAAAGTGGCTCTAGGTAGTTTTCGTAAGACACGTGCAAAAATATACTCAAAGATGAGTTATATTTACTCTATAGTTGAGTCATATTGACTCAATTTCAAGTTAATACGTTTTACTTAATTTTAGCTTATTGAACGAAACTCTCGCTGTTGGGTGGTTTTGCTCTTTGTATTTTGACAACAATTGAAGGAGCGAATGAAAGGAAGTACTCAAAATTAAGTAAAAAGAAGTCAAATAATAGGTAGTTTTTGTTTTCCGTGTAGATATCCATCAGAATCGTTTTTGAACAATGTTTCACCAGGCGTAAGCCTGCATGTCTTTTTCGCTTGAGAAAACTGAAACTGACCCAGGGTAGTTTCATCAAAGAAACACTTTTCACGAAACTGTGCTGGTTTCGCTATTATAAAAACCAGGTTTGAATCTGACTCGATTTTCAGTTCAACAACGTTGAAATTAGGTTCGAAACTAGCTCCAAACAAGCGGTTTGACAGCAGTTAGGATGGAAATTGGGTTAGGTTTGGCATCAAGCGAAAACGACATTAGAGAGATAATATTTCTCATTGAAAAATACAAATTCTTCACATTTCGCTTGCAATTTACTACGACTTGCGGACCAAACAAATTTAATAATTCCCTCGACTTGAGTAAAGCGATTTTTTTCGATTAAAGTGTTTTGCTTGGAACGATTTGAGTAGCAGAGCACTGCTTTGTGTGTTTGGCAGAGTTTTGTACCCGCTTTTGCCCCATTAGTTGTTGACACAATAAGTGGCCGAACGTTGTCGTAACGATAAATTTCGATTTTTCGTCATGGTCTCTTTCTGATGATTTTTTTTCCAATGATGATGAATTAGGTTCGGAATTTTGAAAATAGATACACAATTCATACGGCAAAACAGGTTGGAATTTGTGTTGTGCTTTTGAAATCCGAAAATATAGAATTTCCCCAACGGAAAACAAACAAACAAAAAATTACCAAACAATCAGTTAGATCCATTTGGATTGCAGTTTACGGTAGTTGTTTGACAGTTCAGCCGACGACGTTCAGCAATTACCGAGCGATCGGTAATCAATTTAATTACCGAACTGATTACCGAACGTTCAGCTGTTGAAAATTCGGTAACAAAACTACCAAATTCTGCGAAATGTTCTAAGTGTGTAAAGCTCAAATATTTTCTACATATATAGAACTAGTTGTAAACCAGTTCTCCTTGAATTTTAATATAAACTGTTCAATTATGCCGAGAACCACAAAAAAGTCTGCCTTGGTTTTCGTAGTTCATTCCTCTGGCTGAGCCTGTCTGAGAGACAATGTACCGAGAGTCATTTATCGATATGTTGCACAATATCAGACCCTGTCAGCTTGGAGCGAAATCAATCTTCAGTTCAGCAACGCCATCGCGCGGCATCACATTGAACATATCATGTCATATGTATGGCTGCGCAGTGTTGCTATTTTAGCTCGCCCGAATATTTGATGCTGACTCGCATGAGGGTGCCATGCTCGCAAAAAAAAAATGAAGTAATTATTGTTGTCGTTGCCAAAGTCTAGATTGGTAGTAGAGTTTTGACGTTGTGAAATTGTACTACACCAAACGAACGAAAATGATGTAAATATGAACAGTAACCCTTGAGTACGATAAACGATTCGTATCGGTTTAGAAAAAAGTGTAACACTGGTTCAGCGCCATCGACAGAATCGAACGCCATAAGCGGAAATGACAACAGTTGTACACGTGGAAAAAAAAAGTTCAGCCATTCTAAATGAACGAACGATCTGGTTCATCCAATAAAAAGCTTAACCGTTTTCCATTCCTGCGAAGTTTATTGATTACCAGTATTTTATTTTCATTCAGATTTTATGTCGCTACTCTGCAGACATATGCTCTGATGGGATATCAATGTTGTGTCGTAGATGAATTAAAATCGGTAAGCAACGATGGACTGTTAAATTTATTCAGATACAAATCATAACTGATTCAGTAATATTGAAAGTTTGATCAAATTTAGTAAAATGCAAAAACTTATTCTTTTCGATTGCTAATTTGCCCAACGATGGAGCCACACCAAAAAAAATATGCACTCAATTTGACACATCCTCAGAGTGCTTACCAAACAAACAAAAATCACTCGCACACAAAAACGGCACACCTCGGTTCCAGGAATTTTTGCCCATCCGCTAGAATAGTTCAAACAAATGCTTGCGTTTTCCTATAAAGCCATTCCGAACAGTCAGTGTTGTGGAGGTGATTTCCATTTGGGTAACCATCAAAGCAAAGTTTGTGTTAGAGAGCTAGGTTTTTTATTGAAATTTGATAAATCAAAACGATCTGCTCATTCCCCCCTGAATTCCAGCACCGCAAATGATTCTCATTTCGTCAATTTATTAGCTTAATTATTTACATGTATTTGTCAGGGGACTGTTATGTAAATAAATCTAATTTCAATCAAATCTCTGGTGATGTTTGTTAACATTTTATCAAATAGGGTAATATGGCACCCTCATTGATTTCAGCTCCATTGTTCGTCTTATATGAGGAAACCATAAGTTAGAGTGAGGCTACTGTCTCTGTTCGATTAAAAAAAATTTTTTTTGATGAAAATAGGGGCATTCGCTACAAGTTTTCTCGTTGCTATCACATCACAGCAGTATTGCAGAATTTTCAAACTATTTTTCGTCCGGTATTGCTTCTTTGTGTCGAAACTAAGATATTGTATTCCATTTTATCTCGAAATAATGGGGCGACTCTACTAATGAGAAGACTATTGGTACAATAACCCTAACCCAGGCATGAAAGCAAGCTGAATAGTGATGGCGAGTAAAGCTTTATTACCAGTGGTCGCTTTTTGATGAAAATATAAATTTTTTAGGGCTCAATTCTATCAACACATTCAATGCAGTATCTAACCGAAAAATCTTTTCGACTAGAAGAACACAATAATATCAATCAAATTTGACATTCGCTTACATACCTACCCACTTAGAAAAAAACGTTCAACGGTGGTCCTTCATTGGTCCAATACGTTGGATCATTGGTCCAATGAAAGTCCAATCAATCGTTCAACGGGAGGCCAACACGGGACCTTCGTTTGCCGATTTTGAAACAGACCGTTGAACCGAATGCCATTTTTTTCGTTCAACAAACCCGGCAGACAGAGGTCCATTGTTGAGCCATTTTTAACATGAGGAGTTGGAGCCCCGTTGGACTAGTTTTACTGCAGAATTTCTGAAGTTTTCTCCACTTATTTGTTTAAACTAACAATACATACCTACACAATACTTCTACTTCACGTAGAATAACAACAAATTTTCTTTTTATGTAAAGGTAACACTTAATTTTCACACTATTTTTGCAAGAGAAAAAACAACAAAAACCGTTCCAGCAAATTGAACGAATATTTCGTGCAATATGTCGTTCAACAAACCAACAAAATTGAACGGCCTGCTGAGAGGGTACCTACTAATGGTATGCAATACAGTGTATGCTACAACAAGCGGGGCTGGAAAATTTATTATGCTGACATAAATGGCTCATCGCAATTATTTATGATAACTCATCTTTGTTGCCCGTGCAGCCTCGACATTCATGTTTGCACAAACTTGCATCGGTATATTATCTATCCATAACCGACAACTGCCGAGAATCATGGCATCGGGCGAAGTGTTGCGATAGAGCACGCGATTCGCGTCCAAGTAGGCTTCACATGTGGCCCTGTGATGACATTTTCAGCGCCAAAAAAAAAACAGTATAGTTACTCGCTTTATTTACCTATCAGTCAAATTAAATGAATGGGTTTTTATGAAGTTGGATTAGTGCTTTCGAATTCCGTATTGACGGAAACGAAAGGCCGGCTTATTCTAATGCGGAAGTCCAGTGTGCTTTGATAACGACACAACATGAATCTATTCGTGAATATTTACATTAGATTTTTCATTTCCTGATGATGCAATATTTAGCATGCAGCGGCATTATTTCACTCATGGGAACTGACTTCCATCGGGACCATTTGCAACAATTCATTACTGGGAGGCCGAACCGAATTTATAAAGTTTCCAGCGAACTGGCATAGGCATGGACGTAGAAATTCAATCTCATCGTCAGAATTCGTGGAAATAAATAAAGTGCACTGCGAACACGCCTTTTCACACGAACAAGTTTCGGAATGGATTTCACATTTCCCCGAGAGCTACATTGTGTCACCGGATTACAAATGTTCCAGTAGATGTGCTCGGGAAAATTGCCAAGCGATTTTCGTCGCGTTTCTGTTTGTTTGAATGCTAGTATGAATTGTGCCTTTTAACTATAAGGTTACCGTATTTATTTGACAATTCCCTGTTTAAATTTGTAAAACTATCGTCGCAGGCATGCACATTATCAAATTATTAAATTTCCCGGCTACAACTTTAAAACCCGTTACACTATTGAGGGGAATTCCCTCGATTTCTCGCTAGACATCTGCAACATCACAACAAAAGCGAGACACAACTTTTGAATTCGCGGAAGCAAGGCCACGGGATTTGTTTCCGGACGAAATTCGTGGTACTACCGGGCGGATATTAATTCGTTTTATGGCAAAAAAGTTGCGACGTTTCGCATTGGGGTTTCATTTACTGGAAGGTAAAACGAACATTATGATTTAGAAACAATAAGTTTAGTTTGGTTTGGTATAGCAATAACTGTTGCTTGAAGCAACAAAACAAGATATTTGATTCATCCCAGTGGATTAGTTTGTTTCAATAAATATTTTGATAACAATAATAAATGTTTTACTTGTGCGCTCCTGTCAATTTCTTGACAAACAATTTCATAGTAAATTTAACTTGCAAAATCAGTTTAAAATGAACTAATGGCGTTTTCGTTTTTAATTTGCACTACACTGGTGCAGTTCTACACGGAGGCATGAATAAATGAACAAAAATGACGAAAACATAAACAGTAACCATTGACTACAATAAACAATTCCATTGCACAGAGCTACACCAAACATTTCATGAGTGCTACACCAGTGGTATCGGTGCAGAAAAAGTGTAGCACTGGTGTAGTGCAAATGGAAAAAACGAACGGTTTCAGTGCAACCTTACCTACACCGGTGTAGTGCAATTTAAAAACGAAAACGACATAAGTCATTTATTCTGAATGTAGTCAACCCGGAAGCTATCTGCAGGATTGTTTTTCATCATTGCGAAATAAAAAATAAATAGTGTCCATGGAAACGCAACTATTTATACATTTCGGCATTCAGCGTTGCTAGTTTTATGTAGTATTCATCGAAGTACACTGTCATCCTGCCATAGCGTAAAACGTGTCCACGAAAATTCGTCTGAGTATTCCATATTGTAATTTGTATTCGGTTGTATGATTATCAACAATTTTTGTTATTGTTTATTTCGTATAAAACTGTCTCATATAAATGTTTTCATTTTAACACATCCACTGCACTTACTTCTTTCGGTTATTTGCCAAACTAGGAATAGCAGATCATCGCACTGTTAATTAGAGATTAGGGAGCACCTCCTGATGTTTACGGTTAAGAAGTCCAACTCCAAGACTACCAAAATAGAACCTAAAATCATCGCATTAATGCGAAAGTAATGAAATAATTTGCCCCCGGTGAACGACCAAAAGGTTAAAGCCGGGGTAAAATAAATGATATTAATAATAATAATAAAAATAATAATAATGAAACATACCTTATAGCTAGCTATATTATGATTCACGAAGACATTCCCTTTACTGAAAGTTGAATGAGATGACGTGTCAGTAATTTTAATTTTTGTTGTTATACGGGAATTCCAGGAGAACTGCCAGGAGCAGCTGATGAATGTTGAGGAAACACAATCACAAGCAGTACGATTCTTGTATGTATGTATGTATGTATGTATATGTGAAGCCACCATCAGTTCAAGGCATTACCAATGTATGCGGGTAGACTTACAGTAGATCCGAATTTAATTATCAGATAGCTTTCATATTATTACTGTTAAGAAGGCCAAAATGGGTTATTTGGACCCGGCGCCTTCCAGCAATAACATCCAGCCATATAATAAAGATTTTCGCTGTACCAGCTTAAACCCGCCTGATGGTTTGTTTGTTAGAAGGGCGCGTCTTACTCATTTCAGACCTTCAGGGAGAAACACGAAGTTTCTCCCATGTGACTCAGGTTGGCAATCCACTCCATCATCCAGTCATTCACTTGTAAGATACCCTGATGCACTCCCTGCCCCTCACCATTGTAATAAAATAATATAATATTTGTGACGAAGTACAATATAGTAAAATAATAAGACATAATATAATATCATTTAATATAATACAATACAACAAATCGTCATACAATATAACATAATAAAATATAACATAGAGCAATATAATATCACATAATATAACATATATACTACAATATATTATCCTATAGAAGGGTTCCGTCATCATCCATCATCTCCGTTCCGCTATCCACTCATGTTCGAAAACTGACAATTATAGTAAAATCTGCTATCTCTTATCGATATGTTGACTATAGTGTTTGTCCGAAGAAAAGATGCCTACATTCCGTATCTCCTCGAAGTAATGACAGCAACATTATTATATAAGTAAAATCAAATAATATAACTCATTATAATATAATATAATATAATACAATATTATATAATATAATACAATACATATAGTATAACATAATACAATATAATACAATATAATATAATATAACATAATATAATATAACATAGTATAATATAATATAATATAATACAATATACCATACTATAGAAGGGTTTCCGTTATCATCCTTCATCTCCCTCCGCTAGTCAACTCATGCGCTAAAACTGACAATTATAGTGACATAAGCTATCTCTTATCAATATGTTGACTATAGTGGTTGGACGAACAAAGATGCCTACATTCCGTACCTCCGCGATGTTATAACAGCAGCAGTATTATATAATTAAAATCAAATAATATAACTCATTATAATATAATAAAATATAATACTATATTATATACTATAATACAATACATATAGTATAATATAATACAACATAACATAATATAATACAATACATATAGTATAACATAATACAATATAATATAATATAATACAATATACTATACTATAGCAGGGTTTACGTTATCATCCTTCATCTCCCTCCGCTAGACAACTCAAGTGCGAAAACTGACAATTGTGAAATATGCTACCTCTTGCTATTGTCAATTGAACAGAATATGAAAAAATGTTTAAGGAACGATCTCACCAGTATCCTGAATCCTGTATTTAACGTATTTTCAGTAATGTGTCTTGGTCGATCGCTTTACCACCTAAATTACGTGCGGTAGACACTAAATCATGCGGCCAAGATGACGCGCCAGTAGCAAAAACGTTGAACATTCGCGATTTCGATGATAGCCATCACTATAATGATCGTCCGAGTAAAACGCAGCAAATGAATTTGAGCGATCTTACGCGACGAGTGCTCCACACGAATCACTACAAATACATCGTCCGATTGATAAATCATACATGAAAAATAAAACCTTGCGACCGAACGTAGTTTCAGCCATTTGTCGTGGAGAGCACACTAAAATGAAAAATCTGTTCTCTACAGCAACTTCTGCTACTTGTCGCAAGATGACACATCACTTTTTAAAATGTTCAGGTACTCGTGTTAACTATTTCTATTTTGGTGGTGAAATACACGATAGCGACTTGCGTGTTGCAATAATGAAATGATATCAATATTACGAAATAAAATTTGGGATTCCGCACTTTTGATTTCAGGGCATTTTCAAATTTTCACATCACTGCATCATCAATAAAATGACTTCTTTAGCATATAAAACCATGCGAATCCGGGAGGCGGAAACGGAATACGAAAAGACCGACCGGTACAGCCCGAGCGAAACACAATTAACACTGAGAAAGCAGAAAATATGATCTTATGCGATGAGGGCTCTAAACCTGGTTCCTGTCGTTTTCTGCATGCGAAAACTCCACAGTCAGAACACACTAACACTTGCACTTTCATGAATCCGGGTGGCAGAAACCCAGCACACATAGCAGTCCGGATGGCGCAACCCGAGCGACATTCAACGAAAGAGCACAGAGCGAAAGAAAAACACGACCGTGCGCGATGGATGTTATACACGAACTGACAATCACAAGCAGTACGATTCTTATGCAAAAACAATTCCCGTAATATATTGAAGTTGATTCTCAATCAAACTTAATAATTTCTTCAGCTGAAGAAAACTGCATTTCTTTTTTTTTCCATGATCCAAATTCCATGAACGTTTCCAATTACGATTATAAGTTTTCATATGACTTCCAGGAAATACAATCTGCATAAGATCCATATGAAAAATCCAATGAATATGGAAATTATATCGAAACAAGTCTCTTAGACTTTTTGTCTAACTTGTATATGATAGTTTTATCAATTTCAAAATAATTATGAGGGTTCAAAAATTATTGGACATCATTTAGTTTTTAAGTGCACCTTATGGTTATTATGGTTACGCTGATTTAGACTTCACGTACATTTTTAATAAAGATTATAAACTTCCACGTGACTTCTATGAATTATACGATGCATGCGATTCATATAACGAATCTAATGAATATAGGTAAGATTTTTATTTCAGTGTACCACCAGGTCCGTACCCAGGATTTCGTTCCGAGAGGGGCCCACAGACAAAAATATAAAACATCTAACTGATGATTCTTTATGTATCTACTTCAAGGTGTGCCTTTAATACCTTTCGTTTCTTGGAAGCGTTAGTGCAGATTCAAAATTACAAACCAAATAAAAAGAAATTCCGAATTCGCATAGAACGTAATTTTAAATTTTAAGTAAATTTTCACATACGTTGAAGGAATATGGGGGATTGAAACACGAAGTTCGATGTGTGCAGGGTAACAAAATGATTTTTACATTCATCCTATCATATTGTACAACAAGCCGGATTTAACTTCCTGTTCTACAACTACAGAGTGTGTGAATGTGAATGTGCTTTTAGAAGTGTTGAAAGGAGCAAATTCTTTTGAACTATTAAGTAAGTTTTTTAAAGTGTTATTGACTATTTGTCTAACGAATTTAATTCAAATATAGCGATTTCGGAAGCACCAGAGAGCGGTTAAAAATTTCTTGTGTTTTTGTGATCCCTTTAAATTCCTTCGAGATCCATTTTTCGGGTCTGGAAATACAGAGAGGCGAGTATTGAAAATTTTAATTCGTCATCAGAAGGGACGATGGACAGCAGGAATATTTTCTTAGTACCGGTCTAATACTCCAAAATTGAGCATACATAAATTTTTCAGAGATGACTAGGACGATTTTTATAAATGAAAGAATGAATTCAAATGAAAGGTCCTAAGGTTTCATAGATTTATATGCTGTTTTAAACTTCCAGTTCCGGAACGGAATAAGGAGTCAAAAGACATCGTAGAAGTCTTGAGTGCTTCGTTTAATTTGTCATAAAACTTCATAAGCTTCGGCAGCAACAAGAACAAACTGAATGATGCGATATTTTGCAGATCATCGACGTACACCACTTCAAATGCCAACAATTCACAGCATAGACCATTCACGAATAGCATTAGAAGAAGTTGTTCGAGATGGGATCCTTGTTTCGACTCGTAAATAACAGAAAAGGTCTTCTTAACGTGCATCATTTTAGTCCTGTATGCGCACTACTCAGCAGCAGGATATTTTTTATACCTGCTGAATCGAAACCACTACTTCAGGGTGTAATCTGAAGAAACACTAGTCCCACAATATTCATCAAACTTTTGCCAAAAGTTTGAAATGTTTTTTTAAAGAACGAAAATCAGTTTGTCCACAGACAACAGATATACAAGCTCGAACAAAATTTTCCAAATCCTGTGTAAATCTCAAAATTGCTATACGTTGAAAACACTACTCCCACCTACTCGAATGTTCGCCGTGATCTTTTAAAACGTTCCACTACGTTCGGGAACGATAACACAATCCTCCTGCCTGTTATAACCAGCCCCCTGCTATGACGTCATGAAACTGTGGCCAGCATCATTCTGCAAAAACCAAAACAATGAAGAAGAATTGCTAACAAAAATTGGCTATTACAAACTATTTGTTTATTCAGTACCCTTCACCACACTTTCCCGCAAATTATTGATCAGATTATCATCACTACGATAAGAAAATTAAGATTTTACTCGATTTTAAATGCTCGAATGTTTGTTTACCAGACTCTGAGCGCTCTGATTGCCCACCAAATGCCCCAGATGTTGGCTACGATAGCACTTGCCGGAGCGCCCTATCCTTGCCACCGGGCTGGTTATAACCAATATTATAACCAACAGTAAAGTGAAGTGAATTTTGCACCCAAAATTGTGGCTCGTGTGAAGACGCCACCCAAATCGTGGTGGCACCTCGTGTCGATCGTGGTGACATCTGCAAGTGTTCACCACGCTGATTGAGCAAATTTTACACACAGTTCATAGGTGACCCTTTATATCTGTTATCTTTGGTTTGTCTTTCTCATATATAAGAGCAATCACTGCAAAACCCGACTTTAGGACATAGTTAGGCCTTTCTCCGCTAATCTCCGGTCAGTAGGTCACTTCTTTTCACTCACTGTTAGAGGTTGAAATGAAAACGCATAGATTTTGTATTAAAAATTCACTAACAAAATTGTGAAAGTTGAACATAGTAAGCTTGGCCCTGTTACGGGCCTTTTTGTCGTGAATACGACTTACTTTACTATGGGGTGCCTTTTTAAAATTTACCCTCTGAGAGAGTGATAAGTTTTTGATCGTCAATATCTCCTGTTGTATCTAATGAATCAACATAATTCTTGCTACATGCCATCGGAAATATGATCACAATGTTATGATAAAATATTCAGTTGTGTGACATAATCTCAAATAATTGAAAATTAAACTTTCCTGAAATGTTTGGTATAAAACGAGTATCAAAGATGATAATTCATAAGGCGCGTTTGCCTTTCTCGTATTTTTAAGCTCATAGCTCAGTGATCTGTGAAAGGATTTATATAATCTAACTACCAATAGAATCGAAATTTTTTAACTTAAGTGTGTATAGAAAAAGCATTGAATATTTAAATAGTACACTATTGAAAAACCTGTCTCATTTGACCCATGTCAACACCAGCCAATCAAAACGCGTTCTGAGGAAGAGAACAAAATATCTGCTGCTGTACAACAAATCGTTCGAGAAAAATGTTCCGAACAGTGCTCAATATCGTAGTGAGTTCCACAATTTGGTCCTTCTGAAAGGCAGGAATGAATCCCGTACAGCATCCGGATAGTTTTTTTTTAATGAAATGCAAATCCGAAATGAAATAATCGAAATTAAAATTCAATATGCTGCTATTTTTATAGCCGTCAGGACCGCCCATTAGTGAAAAAGCTACAGACGAAATCACGTAGAAAGAAACCTCTTAACAAAAATTGGATCAGTTTGGATTCTATCGTTATTTTTTATCGTTTGCGAAGCTAGTTTCGCATCCGACAAGAACGATTACGTCACAGCTGCCAGTCATTTGCATTGGTGGAAAAACAACGAAAAGAGGACAACGGTGGAGAGCATTACAGAAAATCAGCCGTTCTAATGGCTCTAAAAGTTTTCTGAAGAACCATTAGGATTTCCTGCTCTCTAATCGAATGTAAATATCCTAAGTTCAGTGCAAATCTAGAACTGTTTGATTTGATTTTTGCACTTTTTGCTGAGTGAAATTCACAGTAATCGAGATCAAGTGAAGCCTTCTTTGTTTTTGTGAAAAATGTGGAAAAGGGGAATGCTTGCATAATTCATACAATTGAGCAACTAATTGATATTCGGAAGTGTTAAGGAACATGTCAGTTGTTTTTGTATTCACGAAATCCAATTATGTCTCTGACATTACCCACCCGCCTTTTTATTAGAACAAAAACAACTGATCAGCCAAAGTAATGGAAATAACCGAGTCATTAGCAAATGAGTGCTAAAAGGTCATCGCTTCTGTCTGAAAACTCAACTCTTAACAATGTTAAGAAAAGACATTGCACTCCTGTTGCAAAACAAAAAGTGTTCTGTAAGTAGCAGAAACTTTTACGTCTGCTTAGCGGTTCAAATTGAACTGCCGAGTTTAGCACTAAGCAGTTCAATCTGAACTGCTCTGCACTGATGAGTCAAAGACGAGACGTAAAAATAAAAACAAAACAAAAATAAATAGACGGTTATGCGCCCTAGCACAAAATTTTGCTAACCCCTAAATGAGTGTATTCCTTGTCAAATTTTATTATTATGTAGCATGAGAAAAGTATTTTCAATTCAGGAAAATTTACTTGTTCAAATTATACAATGCGAGAATTTTTAAAGAATGGTCTTACACAATGATTTGGAAACATAAAGCAACACTTTTTACACACTTAAAACAGATTCTCGAGCTCGGCATAGTGAAATGCCGAACTACATCGGCAACAAGTCATTTTACTGATTTTTCAGTAGCCCTCATGCTCTTTTAAAAAATTCGTCAAAGTAATATTCTGATATCTCGGTAAAAGGTCTATTTTATCGTGATGAGATCAGCAAATCCGTTTGCCGAGATTTCGAGCAGTGTTTCAGCTTTTACTGAAACTCGGCAATACATTTGTCATCTAATGTCTCTTGTCGGTTTCGCAAAGCACCACGTCGTCATTGTTTGTGGAGTTTTAAGCTGGAAAACAAATAAATTGAATGAATGTAAAAGATTCATTCATTTCATGAAAAGGTAAGTGAAATATACTCACAAATATCTGCTTATTTCAAGGTATAGGCATTGAGAAGCACTAAAAATAATGGTCTTTGGCCGTCATGTTTTTTTGCATACTGAATTAGGATAAACATTAATAAAACACACACTCTCCCCAACTTTAGCTATTGTGATATTTATTTTATTCAATAATAAAAAGAACTCCTTTGTATGTTCAATTACTGATGACTCGGCAATTCATGATTCAATCCTGATCGCCTTTGCCGAGCTATCAGAAAAATTTCTGTTGACAAGCTCGGCAATAATTGACAGCTAACAAATTTACACTGCCTCACTGCCGAGATTCTCAGTAATTATACATTTTGACGTGACGATTACCGAGCACTCGGCTGTGCAAATCTCGACATTTTTTTGCCGAGATTCAGAAATAAAATTTAAGTGTGTAGCAGTAAGAAGTCGTTTATTACTGCAAAATCCTTTTCACTTTGCATTAGGCTTCTCAAACGTCCATTGGTTTTCTAAAAAGGCCAAACTAAATCCCCAGAAAGTGAATTGCCACATTCGGCTATGAAACACAAATATGATGATCAACATAAAATGAAATCAGCGCACCTTCTGTGGCTGTTTTAGCCCCGGCTCTTCCATACCTATGGCCAGCAATGTTCTTTAAAGCTACACGAATATATGTATGAATATAAGGCATCGCCATTAGCTGAAGACTGAGCACTTAAGGTAAATGCACCCACAATAGCCATATGGTTCCAATTTTTTGAACTGAAATCAAGGAACGTCCAGAGTTTGCACTTCTCGCCATTGGTAAAAGTGCAAAATGCATTCATCACCTTACCTTTTCCCCTGCCTGGAGGGCAGGAGTGGTTTTATCATCCGAACCAGTTCCGCCATTCCTCCGCAACCAACGCCAGCCAAGGTGAACCCAACAGCGAGTGTGTCCGCTTGCTGGGAAATTGAATTCCTCGGAAGAGAAGATGAAAATGCACGATGAATGTGCAACGCTAAGAGCATTACGATTCGCACTATTGAGAGGTGGAAAATTTCGTTACAGCTTACAGGGCATGATGGTAGCAAGGAACACGCAGGCAACCGTGCCACAGTAGACCATCGCTAAATGGAAAACGACTGGAAGCCACCTAGCGGGCGGTTTTCGCTAATTACCCGTATCGACATGTAGTAAAGTGTAGCCGCTTTTGAGTTGGTTCGTGCAATAAACTGATTACAGAAAATTATTTTTCACATAAATCATTAATGGTATGATCCAATAAAACATGCTATTGAAATAAACTGGCAACCCCAGTAGCGTTGGTACTCGTGTTTAAAAATATAAAAATTTGACAAACAGAAATAGAACTAAAACGATTTTTTGGTGATACGTTGTTTAAGTTTTAGTTCTCTTATCCATCTCCCCAATGAAATTTCGAGCTACAATTGGTCTTTATGTTTCAAAAAAGTTAAACGTTCTGAAAAAGTTTTTTTTGTTTTTGTTTCGTAACGCCTACTTTGATTTGAATTGAAAGATGCCACGCTGAACACCTTTCGTGAATGACAATTGTTTGGCGTAAATGAACACCCAACTAGAAACTGATCGAATCGAACGCCACTAATCGGCGAGCTTTTCTGTCGTTCGAGGTTAACACGTTAAGTTTGAATGCTTGTCACTTCCTTCAAGTTTTTCAATGACGTGTTCAGTAATGAGAGAAATTGTTCTGCTTTTTCTTTCAAGGTAAGTTTCTCAAGTAGGTATTCGTCGTTAGACTTTAAAGTCTTTGCTCATTAGTATGCATATTATAATTAAACTCGTTAATTATTAAAAAAAAATAAAACGGCACTCCGGAACTTTTTCCGTCGCATAAATACTGTCACGGAACGCCTATAGAAAGCATAATCCTCTGCGTACTTCTGTGTCCATAGGTTGTTCAGACAACAAGCATAAACTGGGAATTTAAACTTTTCCAATCAAGCCACTCGCCTAATACCTAACTTGTGCAGTACATTTTATCTGGCAATCAGAATAAGTAATGCCACGAAAATTAGTATAAACAAATTTACCTGAATGGAGTGTGCTCCGTTTTTATTTGTCTTTTTTGCAATACTACCAAAAACAGGATCAGCTAGTGATACCGAGAAATAAATGTATGCCTTTAATTTGGGTGCAAACTGAATCCACTTTTATTCAGGCTTGCTCGATGGAGATGCATGGCTTCTCATTTGCATTTCGCAAACTACCTACCATTTTCATTAAATGTATATATACGAAAAACCTAGCAGACTGGGAAGTTGGTACTGCCAGGTTAGCATGGATACAAAAAGTCTCTATGCTATGTGATGAACTACTGCCTGTGTGTTCCCCATAAAAAAGAAATGAGTCAGATACGTTATAATTATTATATTTTGTTTTTGCAGTTGCGTATTTTTTTTTTACTTTTTACTGCTCATGATAAAGAATATTTTAACTCTGCACACCATCGACATACCATCCAACCAAAAATATAGTTGTTTCAATCCGAGATATCACAGAATATGGTTGTTCCAAACAAATGTTGGTTGTTCAAAAAAGAACATTGGATGAATCAAACCAGAATTGTTATTGCCACCATACCAACAACAAAAAAATTGTTAAAATGAACCGGAATTTATTTATTTTTACAGTTTTATTTTTCTGCGTGATCTCACATATTTACACCGATGTAAAATTCTGAATACTCCACTTGAAGGATCCTTCAGAAATTCATTGTTGCTTCCAATGCTGGAAAGAGTAGTTTATTTTCTGCTCACATAAATCTAGCAGAAGAGCGTTGATGGAGTGAAAAAGAGATTAATTTCCAACAGTGTTTGCCAAAGATATATTGAACAAGTAATTTAGCTCTTACTTGGGGAATCAAAAGATAGCAGTTGGTGTTAAGATTCATGCCAAACCTCCCATACACGCACTCATACCTACGGGCAAAGGGAAACAACTTTTTGTCTATCCGATTCTGAATACGAAAACCGATATCCTTTTTGTTCGTTCACTTCTGATATTAAGTGCGTTGGTTTGTGGCGATGTTCCGGACACGACTTTGTTTTTACCATCACCATAGATAGGTGCCATCGAATGCCAATGCAAGGAATAATTTATATCGAGAGGTGATCCAGCTTTTCCACTGCCCCGGGCTATCTTACTTTCGTTCGTTTCGGAATAGACAGGAATGGAGCTGTGTTTTTTTTTGCTTCCTTTTTTTCACGCTTTTATCGAACGAAGTGGAGACTATGCGCTCTCGACGAAATTTCCGTTTCCAGTATGTTGCACAGTGGGACGGATTCATGAGTTTCTATCACTTCATATTAGTTTTATCGTATTAATATTGCATTATAAGAACTCTCGTATCCGGGTGAATAAGAACACATCTGACATCAGAACTGTTGTAGAACCTGAATTATGACATCGGGTGCTAGAATGACAGCTTGCGGATAAACTACTCATATTTCGAGAGATAACTAAATGCTCACAAGCTCCTATCACATGCCTCCCATGAATCTGCGATGGCATTTATTGCTTTCTGCGTTAGCAGCAAAAATTTCAATTTGTGAAATGGTTTGTATGTAATAGCTCACTTGAAAAGCGAAAAATATTTTAAACCCTTCAAATAATCCAAGTATTTGACGTTGTATCACTTTTAGTTAACTTGTTTTCATAAAAACCGTATGTAGCATTCGCCACAACATTCTAAGAATGCCATTCAGATTTTAATTGTTAACAACTTCTGAAAGTAACAATGAATATTTTTGGTTGTATTTCCGACGATAATCTAACGAGTAAAATGCCGTTTGGTTCATGTTGATTCGTGTAATAGTTTTGGAATATGAGTGACACCCAGTTGAAAAAACATGGCCGGGACTAATTCGGTTTTAAGTGTATTTTCTAGCAATTCACGTAAAATTTTTTTTCTTTCGATTTTTTGAAAATTGCTCGTAGGGACCTGTCCTGCATACAAAATACATTTTATGGCAAAGAGCATTTGTTTGGGTATTATTTTTCTATTATTGTTGTTAATGTTTTATGTAGGAGCGTCTAATGAAAAAGTGTTCAGATATGTGCAATATCCCAGGGGTGTAATTGGCAGGCTCCGAAGACTGCAGGTTTGAACACGATTGGTTTTGACAGCTGTCTGAGGTCCATGGTTGCCAAGGTAGTAAAGCGGAACACGGTGGCGAAGATACCGAAGTTGATCCGACGACTCCAAGTTCAGAACGGCGTTCGGTTAATTGGCGCCTCGACTACACAAACCACTAATTTTTCACATGGGCTTATTACTCTAATAGTTCCAGGTGATAATTCCATTCGTGTACAACGAAAATTTTCTTATTGATGGAAGCTCTTCCGAAACCGATATTACACAAGCTGGTGCCAAAATTGATCCTGCGGTCCAGATAGTTTCCGTTTCACAGACGCATTGACGACCGGACTTCGTGCTACATCGCCGGTAGTCTCTGGCCACGGACTTGGATGATGGCTTCTGGTTCACCTAGTTCACGTTTGGTCTTGCCTCCGACTATGGATCTAGTGTACTTCAATCACTGCCGGACTCCTTGCATTATCATTCGCCATTTTCGCTGCAGATACGACATGATATGTTCTATTGTCTAGTTCATCATGTTCCAAATATTCTCTTCACGGATTGTTTTCTGTGCGATTTCTTGTGCAGTTCTCCATCGTGAACAGCCGAATACAACAAGCTTCGGCGTCTCTTCGTTATTCAAGTAGTTTGCGATTCAATTTAAGTAATTCCTAAACCATCTTTTGCCCGACTGGTATGTCACCTCCTACAATGTCGCTCTCAATGTCGATGTAGAAACGCTAGCTAGGAGGCATCAGTTAGGAGTTAAAAAATCAAAATAATAACTTGAGAACGACGGAAGGGGGAGAAATAATTCGTACTTTGTGTAAATTTAAGAACCTTTTGAATTTAAATTATTCTACACCGAGTTATCATGTTCATCGCACAACGTGATAATCAAAAGAGGTTTTGGGGAATGTTCTGTTACCGTCTTATTTTTCAATATTAAAGTACGGAAATATTCTTTAAATGATGCTTTATAATGTAAAAATAGTTTAAATAAATTTGCTTAAGCTGTTTCTCCGTAAAAATACAAGATTTTGTTTTTGTTTTTTTTTAATTTATATCATCCCTTTTTATCCCCCCTTAAACTTTTAATGAAAAAAAAAACCAACGTCGCTAAAAACAAAGAACCGATTCAAAACGGTTCTGCCAGTCTTCTCTGCCGGAAACGGTTGTTGCATTTTTGCCAGAGTTTTACCGTAATTATGCCAGCATTTCGGCAAAACATTCTGGCAGACGCTGTCAGGCGTCTGAAGGGGGATCTGCCAGGCACATACAAGCGGGTTTGATTGCAGCGCGACGACCCGCATTGGCTTGACTGCCAGACAGAATTTATATATAATTGATTTTTGATTGAGGTCATCCCAGTTCTATATAGCAGTTATATATAGATCAAATGATTGCTATTTGATTGAACAAGTGATACATATAAGATTCAAATTCAAAACAATACTGGGATAATGGTGCTTAAGGGAATCAAAAACAACAAAAAAATAATTGTCTTATCAAATACTTATTGTTATATTTCTCGTATGTAAAAAGTATCATAATGAAAATTTATTTTAATATTTCAACTACACTTACATTTTGGTACTGGTTGATTTCATTGGATATTTATACTGTTACCAGACGAATCAGATGCACTACGAAACGATAATCGGAAACTACTCCTTTTATCGAAGATTTGAGCTATACTAGTGGTCAGTTTTGTAAGGGAGCACTTCCTGATATTTGCAGAGGAGAAGTAGGATCCCGAAACTATAAATAAAAAAATTAAATCCTCTTATTAGGCAAACAGAGTAATGAGACGTACCGGATATTTATTTCATAATCCGTTATGGCATATCCTTAAACGAAATTGAAAGAGCTGTTTTGTCAGCGATTTAAAATAACGGGACTTCCTGAAAAACTGTCTGGAGCAGTTGATGAATATCGAGGACACAACTCTTTCTTCAGGCTCAAGCAATACGATTCACACTTATTCTACAAAAACAAACTCCATTATATGTCTAAGTTAAAATATGATTTCTTGTTATTGTCTTCAGATTAAGAAAACAGTGTCTCGTTTTCTTCTTTGTTGCAGATTTGATGTACGCTTCCAATGAAAATTATAAGTTTTCACATGACTTTTATTAAACATAATCAGCATGCGATTAATAGAAAAATTTAATGAATATTAAAAATTTATCGACTTTTCGCATAACTTGTATATGGTATTTTTATCAATATCATAAAGATTATGAAGGTATAAAATGTATGGAACATCATTTAGATTTTATGTAAAGTTCCATTAAAGGTCATAAGTTGTCATATGTCTTTTGTGAAATACCACCTGCGTACGATTCATAAGACACATCCAATGAATATAAATTATGTAACGAGTTAAGTTCCATCGGATTTCTATATACATTATATGGGATATTCTTATAGCTTTCATTATGGTAACGTCTATTCAGATTTAACGTACACTTTAAATAAAGATTATAAGTTTCCATATAACCTCTATTAATTATATTCTGATATATGATTCATATCATATTCATATATATGATATATATGATTATATTATATATGATTCATATGACAAATCTAATGAATATACATAAGATTTTCATTTCAGTGTATGGCTGGCAACCATTCTGGTGTCCGGCTGTCTCGCCGTTACCAGACATATACCTTAAACGATACAACCGTATCCACCAGGATTTCTGAGGTAGACGTGGCTGCCAGCCGTTTGTCATACCGATGGAAATCTTTGATATTTTCAGCAAAGGCAAAAAAATGAAAACGCTCGGCTAACTAAGATTCAGGCGACTATGTTTTGGCAAATTAGATTTGACAGCCGTTACCGAAACAATTTTGGTAGCCGTCTGGTGCCCAGGTAGCTATCGGTCCGATAATCGAGCCGATGATCGAATCGATGCTTAATGCTAGATGACATGCAATTGTGCATGTGTGAGTGCTTAACCAATCCCAACCTCCCAGTGACTTAAAAAAAATGCTTCCACTTTCAATGCAATGTACAATATCTAATCAGTTGTATCAAAACTTATATATTTAAAAAATATCTAATTAACAATTTTCGAGAAAACTCATAACCAAGTCCATTGTATGCAATATTAATCCTAATATCAACTAGAACCAACTGTAAAGAATTTACTTCAGCTAGAAATATCGAAATCTGGAGAGTCAAAATCTGAAGGTGTAAAAATAGATTCAGCTCCCTCTTAGAAAAAAAAAAACGTTCAACGGTGGTCCTTAGTTGGTCCAATACGTTGGATCATTGGTCCAATGAAAGTCCAATCAATCGTTCAACGGTAGGCCAACACGGGACCTTCGTTTGCCGATTTTGAATTTTTTAATATGAGATTTTGATTTTTTTAATATGAAAAGTTGGAGCCCCGTAGGACTAGTTTTACTGGAGAATTTCTGGTTTTTTCCCTTATGTTTTTTAAACTAACACTACATACCTGCACAATACTACTACTTCACGTAGAATAACAACAAATTTTCTTTCGATATGAAGGCAACACCTAATTTTCACACTATTTTTGCAAGAGAAAAAGCAATATTTCGTGCAGTACGTCGTTCAACAAGTGCTCAACGGCCAACAAAATAGGACCGCCTGATGAGAGGGCTCTCATAAGAAAACTGTAAAATTATCCACCAATCTGCCAACCTGGCATCGCTGACTGAAACATATCGCCCATATCGCCAATCCACACCCTCTTATATACAATTCAGACGATCCGTCTCCATCCTTCACAGTCAACCTCCGTCACCGTCACCGTCAACATTAATTACATGCAAACATTCACACGTAACGTTACCATCACGGAACGTCTGGACGGACGGAGCGTGTGAACGTTCCGGTAAAGAAAGTATTGACCTAGTTTTGACGGAAACCGGAAGTTCCGGTGACGGTGACGCAAGGAGACGGATCGTCTGATTCGTACATTACTCTGCTACTGATACAGAAGATGACAACACTCCATCGTTGCCATTCTATTAACCAAATACAATTGTATGCACATGGAGCAGCATGAGATAGAAACTAGTGAGCTCTTCTTATGACGACCTGTCGTAAACTGTTACAGAAAAGAAAAGTTCAGAACATTGCATTTTTACTTTTTTTTCTCATACATCTAAACATCTTTTCACTTCTTCCGGAAAATATTTCCACAAAAAAAAACAAATAATTCGGGAGAAACAAAACTGTTAAAAATATCTGTGTTATTACAAAAAAAAAACTTAGCTAAGACAATTATGAAACAATTTGTGATAGACACTCCATTTTAAAATGGTTAGGTCATAAGTATAAATCGTCGATTGGTTAATTGCCCCTAAAGTTGTGAAAATAAAATATTACAAATCTTGGCCATATTTTTTACACAGTGGTTACGTACGTTTCGTTATCATTATCTGTGAAAATAAAAGTGTTGAAAACGTATGGTTCACGATTCTAGACTTTTTGTGTTCATTTATGATCCAACTGTTAAAAGCTCCAACTCACTGTGCTTCGACAAGGACCTCGTTCCAATTTGCTCATCCGTCTATTGCCTTCGGCTGCACAGGCTCGTATGGAAAGTACACTCGATAATGGGGCCACCTACGGAGCACAACCAGGAAACACAAGTTTTGGTAGTCTGGTCCACCGAAACCACGTCGAAGGGTGAAATGGAATCTTCTGCAATGTATGTGTGTGTATGCGATAATGTATGCGTAGATGGCCCTTCACAAATTCCATGCTACATCGCATAGACGGCTCCAAAACATTGAGTTTCGACAAAACATTGAGTTTCGGAAAACATTCGAGTTATGTCAATACCTTTTCCTACATCATTTATTATACTCAATAAGCATTCTTTACTTCATTCGAGACGTAGGATTTCCTTGTATTGATTTGCTGAACGCTTCAGCAAATAACAAATACGCCGAAATTTTGAAATATTTACAATGTTTTTACCGAAGTTCGGCAAGCCGCCTGTCACTTAACCGAAATCAAAATTCAGAAACAGAATTAACCTGCCTTTTTTCATTTCTTGGAGCATCCAATCCATAGCAGCAACTTTGCGTAATTTAAATGCAGCAGTGTACCGTTTTATAGGCTTGCGGATACTGTTAATTAGTGCATGCGTTGTTCAACCATCTGCTCAATATCCTGTGTGTTTGTTTGTCCATGCCACTCTGCTTGCCAATCCTCTGTTGCCGTGCGACGGATTGCTTCGATGCATTTTAATGAAGTTTGGGTTGGCATTGGTAATTTGGGAATTATGTTTATTGGCTAGAGCGTCAAATTAAAGTCCAATGAATTTACGTTCAAATGCGCGAAAATTTATTTTTCGATGAGACATTAGACTCTGATAAATTGAAAAATGATAATAAATATATGAATCAATGATTTGGCTTTTTGGTTTTAGATGCTGCTCGGGAACAAGAGCTTATCCGATTTCTAATGAAATGTAAATCATATTCCAGAACATTGTCCATTGGGTGTATGTTAATAGAATTTGTTCTGTACGTCCCAAGTCTATCAAACTTCGACTATGGGGGGCTTCATTTTCGATGTAATCAGTGGAATTTTTTTAATCAGTTTTTGGGTTCAATTTACTATCTTAGGGAACCAATATTTGACTATCATAGAACAATTAGTTCGACACATGTGCAATACTGCTGCTACTGTGACACAAAAGTTTGAAGGGGTTTGAGCGGGTCATTTCGATATTTTTTCATCTGCACTCAGTCTCAGTTATCGGAAAATACCACAAACAAATAGCTGGTATTTCTTTTTGGGAATTCCGTTCTGAGGATCATTAATAAACCTACAAAAATTATTCAAATATCTGGATCATTTCAGAAGTACGATTGTAAGTCAACAAAACGGGAGTAAACATAATCATTTTTTATTTGTCTTTTTTAATCAATTTAATCACGATATTAAAGCTAATGAAGAATTCTGCGAAATGACTCTTTCAGTGAAATGGCATTCGGCGAAACGGCTTTCGGCGAATGTCTTTCGGCCAGAGATGGCATTTCACCAGAGTGATACACGCTGGCGTCAGATTCTTGTCCACACCGAGGATGCAAAAAACGAAGCTTCACACAAAGAGGAAAGCGCACTTCTTCTCACTGTCGAATAGACAGCATTTGAGTGTGTGCTTGTGGTTAAAGCAACTGGCGCGAGTGAAACACATTCTCTTCGCATGAATCGCTCTCACGCGCTCTCGTCTAAATACACCCAAGTGACCACTGGCGCGTGATGGTGAGCGAACACTTCTGTGAATTTCAATTAATAGAGAGTAGATCTGGCCTTGCTATGAAAAATTTGCAAGGAAAACCGAAAATTTTACGATAAATTGTTTTATTTTGCTGATTTTGCGTGTCCACGCTTCTTCTACGCAAACCATACAGCAGAGTGCTCACCTGCGTGTACACCTCTGTGAAAGTATCTGCATCCACCTCAGAGAATTTATTAGCTAATGCTCTAGCACTTAGGTACGACTCAGTGGAGGAGGTAAAAGGAAATAAACAAACGCACTCATGATGCGGGCACACTTTATACAACAGTGGTGTATATATGTGAAAGAGAAGAGCTCTCGTTGAAGTTGTCAGTGCGAGGAGAGAAATTTTGCTTGCTCTTCGTCACACAGAGGAGATGGATATCTCTGCTTTCGGCGAAATGGACCTCATCCAGTTTGAAGCACAGTCAGGTAACAGATATCACTCCAAATGTTTTGGTAAACCTCGTATACAAACTATTTCCACAGACTAACAGACCGGATATTTAAAATCAACTTTTACAAAAAGTGCCCCACGAAAATTTAATTTTAGAAGAATTCACTCATAGTGTCAGTGCAGCCATTTGAAAAAAATCAATCGAAACTTAGAACACACCAAATTTCTCTTTTGGTTTTCGGTAATAATTTTTGCGGTGACGCTCCGTAAAACGTAACTTACGGTCATCTGTCAAAGAATTGCTGCATATCGGCAAATCCTATGTAGAAGCTACGATACATTTACTGGTACTGTCTGTAAACTCTGTAGTTGGCTGCTCGATCAACCCGATTGACAGTGACATTATAAATGTCATTGAATATTCGCTCATTTTATGAATGAGTTAGTGTAAAATTTAGGCGCCTTAAGCCATTTCACTACAATCCAGCTAGAGGAATGAATGATGCTGACTAAGGTAGGCCGTTTTGTTAATTTCCAGCGAATTCCAACAGTTTATGATGGAATTCTAAGAAGAACTGGTTATTTACTAGTTCTGTATATCCTAAAAACATGAAGATTTAAATTTGTATATTTAGTTATATAATGTTTTCATTTAAAAATAAACTGAAAATCAACACGAAAACGTGCAAAATCGGGAAAGAAGAAGAAGACGAATTGACAATTCAGTCCGTATCTTCTCACTAAATTCCGACAGATTTCCTAATCCACTGGTTGTAGGCGAAATTCATTCGGCTTCGGTTGTTGCACTGGAGTTGGAATTCATTCGAAATCCATTATGATTTCCACATGAAATTCCGAAAGAATTATGACAGATCGAAGTTCACACGTTTATAAAAGATTACTCAGAGTTTGAGTACTAATTACTCATTTTCAAATGATACATGCCCTCTCAGCAGGCCGTTCAATTTTGTTGATTCTTGAGCGCTTGTTGAACGATATATTGCAAGAAATATTCGTTCAATTTGCTGGAACGGTTTGTTGTTGTTTTTTCTCTTGCAAAAACAGTGTGTAAATTAAGTGTTACCTTTCCATAGAAAGAAAATTTGTTGTTATTCTACATGAAGTAGAAGTATTGTGCAGGTATGTATTGTTAGTTTAAACAAATAAGTTGAAAAAACTTCAGATATTCTGCAGTAAAACTAGTCCAACGGGGCTCCAACTCCTCATGTTAAAAATGGCGCAACAATGGACCTCTGTCTGCCGGGTTTGTTGAACGAAAAAAATGGCATTCGGTTCAACGGTTTGTTTCAAAATCGGTAAACGAAGGTCCCGTGTTGGCCTGCCGTTGAACGATTGATTGGACTTTCATTGGACCAATGATCCAACGTATTGGACCAATGAAGGACCACCGTTGAACTTTTTTTTCTAAGCGGGTGGAAACGTCAAAAACTGAATAGTTACCATCAATGATAATGAGTAACTCTTACTCTAAATTTGAGTTTACCGGAAGAACTCGTTTTTATGTCACTATTCGCGAAATCATACTAGAAGTCGTAATAACCATTCCTAGCAATAGGTGCCATTTGTAATATGAGCCTTTAACACTAAATCTCCTCACACATTCCAGACCATGTAACATGAATATTCAAGACTAAATCTTTCAGACCACACGCACTTGACAAAATCCCGTAAAAGCACCATTCCACGAAAACCTAGAAACCTACATAAAATAAATACATTACCTACATGAAGGCAACTAAAATATCAACACTCGCACTTTCCGGTGACCCAGAGAAAGAAACACCGTGGTCATAAAATTCGACTGCAAAAACAAGGAAGCATCAAGTTTCAAATCGTTATGTCATCAAAAAGGCAGAACACACAAAATAAACATAACCGACTGTGTCACTTCCCTCTTCTTGATGTCCCTCATGTCCACAATTGAATACCAACCAGCACGACCTAGAATAACAGTAACTCAGGAGCACACACTAACTCAAACCGACACTGAAGAGAATAACCCAACATGCTATCGCCCTCTCGTCTCCGTATCACACCCACTCACTCCCCTCAAGAAGCTTATTTCCTCTCTTACTCACAAAATATACAATGGCCGACACGATACAACTAGTCCCATTGGTTAAACCCGATTTACACTGCGCGTTCTAACTCCTCCTCCCAGATTCTCAGTAACCCCAATTGTGAAAACTAATTAGCTAGGCTAGGAGAGCATAGGATATATAAGTTAACGAACTGATAGAAATAAAGTAATCTTAATCACAACTTTAATCAGTGTACATCAATCAGTTTAAACATTTTTTGTTAGTGGGATCGCGTATTTTTGGGTAGCTGTGTATGTGTTGCAAGCAGTGTTGGTGATTGCCGAAAATTTGACAGAAGCTGCTATATTGCTCTCTATATTGTATACAACATTTTCAATCCGGTAGAAGATGCTATAAGAACTCGAGTCATTCAATGCATGAACCGCGAGAGAATTTTTCTACATTTCTTCGCTCCACTTTATACTCTGAGTATTTCACGGCCCTTGAAAAAAAAATACAGTCTGATAATGATCGTTGCTGTGTGGAATTTCCCAAGAGAGGATCGCAAGTTGACAATTATCGCAGAAAATCGAATCGATGGTTCAACTTGATGTTTCTCATACTAGGTTGCAATATTTCAAAACCCTTGTGTGGAGCATTCACATACATTTTCATAGACACAACTTCTACAAAGGTTATATGCACATAGTTAGAATAAGCGGCAATAGTAAAATGATTCTATCGCAATTATCAACTGCCTGTATAGAATCGGATCGCCAAACGAGAATAAGCGACCGTTTGTTGCTTCAGAGAGGATCCCCACAGCAGCGTGCTAACCTTTGATTCTCAGAAATGTCATCGAGAGAAATTCGCTCTCGCCCTGGTGTATATTCTATGTTAAATGAGCCATGCCGGGTGTTTGTTGTTGCGATGATATTAGTCTCTCTTTGATGGCACTGATTTAATCGTGTAAAGAGTGAAGAGTGAGCATTCTTTGATACGATAAAAGCCATCCTTGGTTGCAAGAGTGACTTGCTTAACACAAACGGTTTTGTGTCTCCAAAAACTGGACTTTATTTATTTATTTATTTTAGGGAGCAGGGTAAAGCCCGATGGAGATGAAATATAGCAATCTCTCTCCAGTAGGCATACAACCTCCTCATCTTTTGTATCCACAGATTACAATGACCAACAGATACATTTACGTTTAAAACTAACAATTAAAACTAAACTACTAACCCTATAACTAGTTAAAGACACAATATTACAACATTACAGAGCAGCTTCCTTGAAAGGTTGAGTGAGTGAGTGAGTGTGGACGAACGACGGGGTTAGAACCAGCATGTAGATCTAATTAGCGATCAAAAAGATGGTGGAAGACGGAGAAAATGAGAGGGAGGACGAACAGGTTAGTTTCGGCGAATCTGATTAGTTTCCAATTAAGATGGTGAACATTTATTTACTGGATAGTTAAGAAATCATTGAATAAGCGTTTTATCGCATTACGCGAGAGATGAAAATCAAAGACCTGCGAGCAATTGTTAAATAAACGACACATATTGAGAAACAGTTCATTATATCCGTAGTTAGTTCTAGTACGAGGGATTCGTAAAAATGGATGTGAACGAAGATCGTGACGATGGATGTCAAAGTTGACCAATCGTAGGAGATCAGGGTAATAAATATGTGATTGTATTAAATAAGCGGTTTGTAGACGTTTCTACGAATACATAGCGGATCCAGTTCGATCAGTCGGCAACGATCATTATAACTTGGAAGGTTTAATGAGTCTCTCCATGGTAGATTTCCGAGAGCAAACCTAATGAATTTGCGTTGAACAGCTTCAATACGATTAATATCAGTTTGATAATGAGGTGACCAAACGACAGCCGCATATTCGGACACACTACTCCAAGCGACCGCCACTGGATATGATGGCTCGAAGTTAAAAATGAATTGCAAACGGAATAATAAATAAACATGCAAATTTGATATATGTGAAATAGAATTTCTCTCAAAATTCGAGTGCCAGTTACTCAATTTTTGGCTCATGTACAAATAAAGCATTACTGAATAAATGAGTAGATTTTACCCAAATTTCATTTCAAGTGGAAGAACTCAAATTATTGTAACTACGGAGTTAGTGTAAATTAGAGTTGTTCCACTTTTTCTGTAGATGAGTGGGTTCTTACTCATGTTTGAGTAACTATTTATAAGCGTGTAGTGCAGCTCTACCGATCTTTCGGCTAATGAAACTTTTACTGAATCTAGGACGGGACAATTGTTAATCCACTTCTAGGACCAGTTTCGGACCAGCTCGTGATTGGTTGAGTACAAGTTGTTGAAATTAATATTACTGCAGGGTGGTAGAAAAAGTGTTGCCAGTATCGTCGGTAACAATGTAGTTTGAAATGTGCATATTTTGTTTTTCGAATCATCTTTTTAAAATTATTAATTCAATTTGTTTTTAAGTCCTGTCAATGTGGAAAGTATACGAGTACATTTAACAATCACTGGATGATACAAAGAGAAAGCCTGAAATCACGAAGTGTGATATGGACGAGAATATTGATTATGTTAGTTGTACTTGAGAATAGCACCAAACCTTTGGATACTTCTATTTGTTAGTATTTTTCTCAAATTGAATATTTTGGATATTAAATACCCAAAACTTTGTTTTAGAAAAATTTATCAAACTGTTTCTACTAAACTGGTTCTTTAAAACAAGCATCTGATGAAAATAAATTTAGAATTATATTTTTGATTGATATAACATTTGTCTAAGTGTTTTCAAATTATAAATAATCGCGTGTTATAAGGGGAGAAACTTTTCAGAACGAATAATTATCTCTACTGGCAACAGTGATCGCGAGGAATGCATTATTTATAACAGGGAGCAACCGGAATAAGAAGAGACTAGGTCCTGTCCTAGAATTACTGAATTTTCAGCTGTTTGAAAATTAGTAAAACTTTACCGAAATCTGTAAAAATAATTTGGTGTGTACGACATTTTTGAAGTAAAAGTTGATGCGAAAACGATAAGTTATTCTAATTTTTGCTCATATAATTTAAATTAAACAAACGTTTCTTATGTGACGTATCTCTTTTATATCATGAAAAAGTATCTATATTCTGTTTCAGTGTGAAGAATTGTCACAGTTTTAATTAATGTAATCTGTAACAAAATTTCAGAATTTTGTCCTTGGATTACCCTTTGTATACGTTCAGTTGAACATCGGGGCTGAGACGAAGAAGACAAGCAAGCGTGATGAGTTTTCCTCATTGTTTCCAAAAGTTTGAGAAAGCGAAGTTTTTGAATTATTCGTGGTTTTCTCACACTGTTGAATAATAAATCAAAAATTGTTGATCATATTTCTGATGGCATGGAGAAAGAATTATGTTGTTTCGTATTCTCTGTAGTACCTAAAATTCGTCAAATTTGAGCATAAGAGTAAGTTTCATTTAATTAATTCAAAGAAGCTAGATTTGATAACAAATTTCGGTTAGTAAGTTATTATTCTCTATTATCCGTTCCAAATCTCTAATTTGAGCTTTCCACATCCGGCTTTAAATCACAAAAAAAAGAAAGTGTCAGAAAAATAAACCAAACTTCTTGACGCGGTCCTTGTTGTAAATGAGCTGTCTGAAACACTAATTTCGTCGGAGTAAAATTGTAAACGATGATGATTTTATTTCGAGATGAAAACAAAGCAAACTCTGTCGAGCGCTTGTCGGTTGAGCTGTCAAAAACCCTAGAAGCTGGCTCATCAATGGCACACTTGGATGAAATATTCGTCACATTTTTTCGGATGACACCAGCGCCACGAAACAGATGGAACGCAAAAGTTAGGCAATCGGAACCGGTTTCCTGAGGCGACGAAAACTGATGAACTTAATTAATACGGGGAAATTTTGGGCTTTCGGTTGCTTTCATAAGAAATAGGAAAACATTCGTTCACATAATATGAATGGAACTATACTTGAGATGCTTTCTTTTTGATTTTCCATACAAAATACGCTTGATCACAGCAACGATACTATACGAACCGTTTAATACAGTGTACGTTAAAATGTTCTACAGCAATAAATAAAGTTTTATTTACCTACGACAAATAATGCTCAATAGCTAGAAGGACAACAATCATCGGGAAAAGCATTCTGCTTTTCAACTGATGGTTTCTTGCTTGGTTATTTTTAATTTCGTTTTCCAAAACAGATCGTACGTACCCGGACGGTCAAGTCACAGTTATTTTTAATGTTTTCCCATGGGAAAACCCTTTAATTACAACATTTCTCTCAGATTCGAAAATTATTCTACACTCCCTACGTGCTGGGTGGCCCTTCGGTAAACACTTTTGTGTGTTTCAAAGTTTAAAATTCTTCTACCGTATTGGTTCTAAATATGTTCGCTTTACACGTCGGTTTGTAACATATTTCAAGGACCAGAACCGCGTCCGACACCGAACAACAGACTATCGCCGCAAACAGCCGGTGTCCTAAAGCGTAAACAGGTTGGCTTCAATTGGATTCCAGAACCAGCGGTCCTATCGGAGCCCGGACATCGACGACGGCGTCGTCAGTAGAACCATTAGTGCCAGTACCGTCGTCACGGTAAAGAGTGCCGTCACCGTCGCCGCCGGGGGCTGTAGTCGTCGACCGGAAGAGCAAATTTCGCTCTCGATTCTATCACAGTTCAGGAAGTGCCGGTCGGTGGAAAGTAGCTTGGCGATTTTCTTCAGAAACACCGCCGACTCCAGCTTGCACTTGTACTGGGCACTGGTGAAGACACAGTTCTCGTAACCGAAGCGGGCGCTGCAACGGATCCGTGAAAAGAAGGAAATACGATTAATTAAATATTTCAAGTGGCACGATTCGGTACGTGAGGAAGAAATTGTATTATCGATGTCAATCGAAGCCTCTCTTGTATGAAGCTGCGAGATTGTGATACAGAAAATTCATAAATCAATTGTTGACGACGGTACGAAACATTATTCAATCTAATTAAAGCTTTGCTTATAAATACAGTAGTTCCACTTTTTGCGAAAATGAGTGAAACTGTACTCATTTTAGAGTAACAGTGAACGAGCGTGTATCGAGCATTATTTCTTCAAGGCCTACTTACCAGCAGAAATGCATGTACTGAACATTGTAGGACTGCTTAGTAGTCCGGGCCATTTCATCCTTCAAAATGTTGACAAATTTACTGGAGCACGAGTCCCAGTCATCGTGCATGTGATGGAAGCAGGATTTGTGCTTCAAGAACTCTGGAAAACAAATGTTTAGAATTAAACGTGCATTGTTTTGAGTGACGTCGTCGGTATGATTTACGAGAAACATCTCACCTCGTTGGAATGTTTTATCCTGGCACAGGAATTCGTACAGCTTTTTGGCACCGTACACCTCATTCTCGATGATTTTGCGTTCCTTTGTGTCCACGCAAACTTTCAGATAATGCTGCACGCAGTCCATGCCCCGGTTGAACACCCTGGCGGGAAGGAGAAAACGTGATTTGTGATTCGATTAGTGGCCCAAGCCTTATAATTGAGTTGTTTTTCATTGCCGTTCGGGGTTCGGGGCTTACTTACAGACAACGGCTGCTGATTTCCTCCACAGATTCCGGAATTTTGACCGTATAGAGCAGATCGGCGGCCACCTTAGGCGTCGTGTTGTAGAAGCAATTATCCAGCATTAGCGAGATTTGTCCACAAACGGGCTCGGGAACGGCATTGAGCTGAAGGTTGTTGGAATCTGGAGGACAGACGAGAGAAAGTATGCCGTAATGAGAACATTGCTGGAGCCTGCGCCGGGAATTTCAAAATCTGTTGCAATTTCCATTAAATTGTAGTGATAGTCAATCTCTAAGCATTTCATTTTTGCGTTAAGCTGTAACGATGGCGGAATGTCATCATCATGTTTACTGCTAATTGACTAATAAGAGTTACTTGGAAAATGAGATTTGGAATTGGTACCATTCCAACTCAGATTAAATATCTCCATTGCAATTGGTTGCCTCCATCGTGTAAAAATTGTGCTTCCAAAGAATACATTGAAACGGAACTCACAATGCGAACAGAATCAAACGACAAAGAAAATATTGTCTTTTCACAATGGCTGTTTACTGATCACGGTAATTTGGAAACCAATATCAAGCCTGTTCATAAAATTGACAATTGACAACGCTTCCGATTTGTGTTTTTTTTCTGAAAATTATTCAACACGTTGCTCAAGGATATGATTGGAAAAAAAATCGCAAGCAACAATACATCCATTTGGAGTTTACTATAAGCAAACATATTGTATATCAATATTGGTCACTCTTGCGATTCACGAGGGACATCACAGAAAAGTGCGGTGTCAAAGAAGGTTACTAATACACTACAAATTTTTCAATGTAATTATAACAGCTTTCCCAATCAGTGCACTGAATCAAACATCAACTGCACGAAAAAATAAGCTGTAAATACGGTTTGGAATCGCCATCTGATACTAACTGGGAGGAGAAAACATTGTTTTATAAAAATCCCTATTGATATAAATATGGGTGAAATGTGCACGCATAACTAAACAAATTAATCCTAATGCTAGTTCCAGAATTTTACCAACCTTTCCGAATAAAGTATTACAATTTCTTGATTTGAAAAAACAATCCATTTGTATTCATGTTTACTGTGATAATGATTACGGTTCCAGTGATATAAACACAGACTAACAGACAGGACACTCAAATTAGATTCTTCAATCATTTTAACTGTCATTTCGAACATTCCTTTATTTGGGACAGTACTCACATGTGTCATGATGGCGCCACGTTACCCTATCAAAAACATCCTGTCTGTCATCTAGACTGTGTTTATTTTTTTCATTTACCAACAGAGTTGCCATTTATACAGAATTACCTGTAATGTATTGATATGTATTTGCATTTGTATGCGAATTTCATGCAGGATACAGATTTAATACATATTGCCAAAACTATATACAAAATTGTGCCTACCTCTCATCCTTCAACGCAATACAAAATCGAACCCGTTTAGTGGCAATATTTACTTGCTTCTGATCTGCCGCCACTTAATTTCGGGTGAAAATTACCAACACAATAAAAAATAGTCTAGATGAACAATGTTGAGAAAAATAAATGGTTACCTTCCAACATCGCTAAAAAGTTTAATATATTATTAACGTAATATAATAATTTACTGTGACGATTCATTTCCAAATATTATGATGCAATCAGGCATCCCTGCAAGCAGCTGATCGGTGTTGACAAACGAGGGGGAATCAACTAGTAAATTAACTTTTACATAACACAAGGGGTGTACCGATAGTAAATAGTTCGCGCAGTATAATATAGGTGGAACTAGTGCATCACGAAACATTATTTTTTATAAGAATTTACTCATACTGTCATGTCTGTTAGTCTGTGATATAAATACACAATATCAGGTTGTTTAATAAAAAAATAAATGCTTCAAAACAAAATAATTTAGTATATAAATCAAACGTAACTTGCAATTCGCCTCAACGAGAACTATCAATTGAAGTAAAATTAATAAGAAGAACTAGTTTTTTTTTTTGTTTTTTGTCAGTAGAATCGTAGCTGCGAAGTTTGTCGGAACAGAAAGGCCAAATTCCACAAAAGGAATGTAATGCCAAGACTTTGCTTTATAACTAGTTTTTATGCTTACTGTATTGCACTTATCATCATACTTAACTCATTTATTAACTTTTTTTTCAGAGCTAAACAAACTTTCTATTAGTCGAATTTTTTAATGGTTCGTCTGTTGAATGAAATTCAACTTCTATTTATCGAAATTTCAAATTTTGACTAAAAGTGTAAACTATTCACAAAACAGTTCACAGCAAGGGGCAGATCGCTTAGTATATGAACTTTTAATTCATAGACAATTAATAAAAATGATAATTTTCTTTTACATTCTAACTTTTCCGGAGAGAAAAGATAATGTGCAGTTAGTTTGAATTCAATGTAAAAAATATCGCAATCAAAGTAGCTTGTAATACACCGTTCATTTCATTTTAATTTTGTTGATATATTCTATATATCAGAAGTGATCTGTCAAACATCGCCCTCACAGCCTATAGGTTTCGTCTTTTCAGCACTATTCATAACATTCCTGAGCAAAGTTGAATATTGCTTTATAACTCTTGAGGGTGAAGACGATAGGTCTAAAAAAGTGTTATTCTACATTATTTATAGGCGATATTTACTTTCGTCAGAAAAAAACTCATTTCAATATTAAAAAGTTCACACCTCTATGTGGGCATCATGCTCAATTATTTTTGACATTTTATTTCCGGGTGCACGCTAAACGCAAACTGTTAAACATGGCTGAACTAATAGCTTTTTCCGTCACGAGATGGTGTTACTGTGATGTCTTTTTCGATTTGTATTGAATTCGTTAAAGTGATCCATATTGCATTATAATATACAGGGTCCGCCATGTAACTTGTTTTTTTTTAAACATGCTATAAAACACAAACGGTTTATCCGTTTTCCGGTGGCTAAACGACATCCAAATTTCAACTGATAATTCGATCTTCGAAGACTGTGTTGGAACCAAATGGTGTCCAAGTCTTCCTCTTCAAGTAACGGGATGAACCAATCGCTATTCATGGCGCGGTACCGCTCGCCATTGACCGTGGCGGCGACTCCTGCCTCATTTTCGAAGAAAAATGGCCCAATGATGCCGCCAGACCAAAATCCGCATCAAACCGTCACTCTCTTAGGATGCATTGGCTTCTCCATGATAACGTGCGGGTTTTCCGTCCCCCAGACGCGACAATTTTGCTTATTAACATATCCGCCGAGATCAAAACGTGCCTCATCCGAGAAGATGATTTTTTGGCAAAAATTGGCGTCTTCTTGAAGTCTTCTTTGATTTTCAAAGTAAAACTGCACCATTTTCACGCGTTCCTCAAGCGTATACACGACCATTTTCGTTCAGCGGAAGGATAAAACTATGTTTCTGACAAATCAGAAGTGACATTAAGGTTACCAATGTAGAAATAACCGCTAGTGAAAAAAAGTTAGATGGCGGACCCTATCTACTAGATGAAGATTATTATATGAATTATCTATTAGAATTTTTATTTTAAATTCATTTTACATTCGACAACTATTTCATTAAAACAGTGGGCATAGGAGGAGTAATTCTCCTTGGAAGTGTGCTTGAAAGTACGAACAATGTGTTTCAAGAAATGGTACTAAAGATTTATCCCTAATTTGTTAGCTGTTAATGAAATCTGTTTTCGAAATAACAAAGCTAGAGCTGATCTGGAACTAAATGAAGGGAGTACAGATAGGCAAATTGGTACTCTTTGTATCCGCCTTCATCATTGTTGTCCTTACGGATAGTGTGGCTGTTGTTTCGGGTATTCAAGATTTTCTAATTTATTCGAAAGTAACTAAATCAACATACCTGCGTCTCCCAACAACAGTATACATTTCTGGTGTTAAGTTTCCAGTGTTTTGTAACAAAAATAGTAAGCCTAACACAACCATAATAACATAGAAGTACAGTGCCGTAGTGAGGGTGATGCGAGTGAGACGATCGCCTCGAGTGCCGTCATCCAGGGGGGAGCCAAAGCATGATAAAATGTGTTGCACGTTTAATTGATTAAAAATCAATATCAATTTTTTCTTGGAAAACTAAATTTTCTTGGAAAACTAAATTAGAAAAAGTTTAAGATAGGTATTATACTGTCACATAAATCCGATGAAATGCCACTGTAATCATAATCATTTATTTATATGGAACTTCAACGCTATAGCCATTTAGAATACAAAACCACCATTCAGCGACGACCGTAACAATGATCTTTCTTGACGGTTCTCTGTTGGATTGGCGTGCTTCTGCTGGTGTCTACTAACGCGAAATGAGACTAGAGCAGTCTCGTTCACTTGGTGGATACTGTACTGTACTCCAAGCAGAAATCTACGCGATTCTGTGCGGGGTACAATCGGGTACTTCAGCAGAGAATCTGTGTTAAGCGAATTCAATTTGGTTTCTACAGATAGGTAGTTTCAAAGGCACTCACAAAGAATGATCCACGGTCGAATCTTGTGATCAGTGCGGTAAAACTTCATTTTCAATCGAATAATATAAGATGAAAATGAAATTTATAGCCGCCGACCGTCAGCATATCCCTACTAATTCATTTGACTTTTGCTGCCATTTTCAAGTGAAGCTCCCAGGATGCAAGTGCCAAGTAGCCTACCTGCTTCATTGTCTTTGCTCTTGGTAGTAAGCAAGTTCGAACGAATATAATTATAAATGGAGTAAAGTATTAAAAATGAAAACTGAAGGAGGAAACAATTAATTTATGTGTATTCTGTGATTGATATTTCAGCTATCTGGTTTGTCGTTCATCTATTTTCTTGAACCAATTAGAATGTTTACATGAACTTCATTTGAAGGCCGCTCTCACACTATTGAAAGAGATATTTTGTTACTTCAAGAGATCAACTGACGGTGGTTAAACTGAGCCGCGATTGAAGAGAAACGAGTGATGAACTGAATGCTGCCCGTTCGAGCCGTCAGCAAACATTGTGTGTGTGTCAGAGAGTGAAGTTTACTGCAGTAGAGAGATCGTCAAGGTGTTCCACATTCAGTTTCAATTGAATTGAATGAAGTTTTACTGCACTGCTTGTGATCGCATGTCGAACTCAAATCTAAGACCTCTGCATCTCAAATACTGTTTACTTTTCATGGGTACTCAGCCATTTTGGTATTAATGAAAATGTATGTGCTGATGGTGAAGCTTGCAAACTTGTGCTCAGAAAATAGCATTTTTACTAGATTTGAATCTGAAAATGTCAAAATGTCTACTGCATTTTTCCAAACATCATTACAGTATTCTGATCAGAACGTGTTGAATATTATTCGTGCGATTTGTATGAATGCGATTACGGTACTTCATAGCATCTGATATGTAACTCTCCCACATTGACGCAATTACATATCCGGATTTTTGGTGCCATGATGGAATTAGTGAAAAATTGTTGAACAATTAGTTTATAGCCAGTGTCATAAATTGCCCTAATGAAAAAAATACTTTTAATTAAACTGTTTGAATGACAGTCCCAAAAATAGTATCATCATATAGCATTCGCAAATTTTTGTGTTATCTTACAAGTGTTGCAAACAAAACAGCCCAGCTTCCCGCTTCTATCTTATTGCTCTGGAATAAAATTCCTTCCACCAGCATTGTAGACGATGTCTTGAAACAAATTTGAATAAAAGCGTCTACATATTTGTGAAGCAAAGTACCAAATTTAATACTCCTATCTCTATGCACCCATTTCCAAGGCATATGTCAGGTTTTAGTTCATGGATTTCTTTCGAGAAAAAAAAAATTCGTTAATGCATTCAAATGGCGGCACAAACATTCCGACCTTATTATCTTAATCTTGGATCCTACACGAAGTAATCTTGCCGAAAGCAGAAAGGCTTCGGCTCGGAATAGGAAATGTTTGCGGTAAACTGACAAGCCATAAATATTCATCATATCCTAATCTAAATACAAACTAAAAGACTACAGGCGAAGGATTCAGCTGCCACCCAAAAGCATTATAGATTCAAATCAGATCACGAAGGATGCATTCAGATCCGATTGTATTCAGAACTGATGGTGCATGCGATACCGTATGAAAAATATTCTCGTTTTTTCATGAGGCTTAACGATAAGTGACATTTAATCTTCCATAAATCATTTCGACTGAATTCCTGCGCTATTTTCGGTTCGCAAGTATCGCATGACATTATTTTTTTCTCAGTTCGTGCCTACCTCCTGATGAGTGGTTTATGAAAAGTTTAATATTAATCTTTTGTTCAAGTCTTAGAGTAAATTCAGCAGCTGGAAGTTTTATATGAGAGATCCATAGAAAAACTGAAACTGGAACAAACGAATCCCCAGCAATCCGTTCCAGTTTTATTTATTCGAACAGTTCTTCTGTCAAATTCAAAACTGGCATACTGGAACGGCATCCTATTTTTTCTATATTTGAAACACAAGTAGAACACTACTGGGACTGTTTTTCTTGTTATAAAATCTAGATTTAAATTTTAAAACTGATTGAAATTATGTATTTAGACCTAGTACACTACTGAAAATGTCCTTATACTGATTTTACTGCATTTTACTTGTGTTTCGAGAATAGAAAAAAATAGAACGAGCGCGTATATCAGTTTTAAATTTGACATATGAGAATTGTTCGAATAAATAAAGCTGAAACGAGCAGCTGGCGATAACTGTCTGTCCGTTCCAGTTTCAGTCACATTCAGAAATGCCAGGTCTGAAGATTTGTCTGCAAATTTGCAGATTTCTTATAAAGTACTGCAGACATTTTTTGTTGCAGACTTTTTTATACTTTTTTTGCTCGCCAAGCCAAGTGTATCATACTTAATAGAGAAATAGAAGCCGCAGACATTTTTTCGAAGATATAGACTTTTGCAATTCTGTCTGAAGATATTTGAAATTTTTAACTGGGATCTCTGGAAATATTATTCATCTACCAGATACAATTTCCAGCGGCTGAATTAGCTCTAATACATTATTGAAATCACTCAAAAAAAGTTGGAGGAGTAAAAATCAACACACGTTCACAATAATATTTGTTGTTGGTTGTATTTCCCAGTTTTCAATTGCATACATGCAGTTAACAATTGAATAACGGTTCTTGGAACGATTGTTTACTGTACACATTCGTTCCCTACGAAATAACATTCGAAATGGGTTGTTTGATACACACGTACGACGATACAAGTTGATTGTAAATTAATACGATTTGCATTAGTTTGTGAAATTTATAAAGAAGTGACAATTTTTTGTTTGACATTTGAAAAACGAACTCGACCGTGTCTTTTTCCATCTAATCCTTACAAGCTATAGAGATTTAAATTTGAGATCGCATCCTAAAAGTAACATCAAACAGAAAGCTTAGCTTACATGGTAGTGGAAAAATTCAAACCTATCGCGATAGGTAGCTTAATCTCCCCAATCTCCGATTCATTCAGTGCAGACAATGGCTAAGCTTCATTTTCGAATAACTCGCATGACAGTTTAATCCAATTATTCAGTTGCGTATTTGAAAAGTGGCATGACAATGGGAATGAAGTGTGCTGATTCGGCGGTTTTATTATTTGTGTTCTTGCGAACATGATCCTCTCAGCTTTAGTTCGAAAATCTCGTGACGTGCAAACAACTTTTTCTCAGGTGAGTGAGAAGAATACAATTTAGTATATGACAAACGAAAAACCTATCTGTGACATTAGAACCAACGAGAATCCAATACGGTATATACCCAAATCAGTTTTAAGTACAGCGGATCTGTTTAAAAAAAAAAGACAAGTGAGTAATTTCAAAGCCATAACTGAATAACGTGAATAATAATAAAACTGACATGCTTTTCCATACTTCGAAAAAAAAAATTTAGTTTGAGCGAAAACTATACCAATTTATTATAAAGAAAGTAAACAAACATAATAGAAATACGTTTATGCAGAATCTTACCGAAAATCGGAATAATTGCATTTTTCACGATACTGTAAGTAAAATGACTAATTCATAAGGGTATGGCTGTTTGAATTTAGAAACACGAAATTCATAAGAATATTTAAAAAAAAAACCTGTTTTAATCAACCTAGTGGAGTAAATGATGCCTTTCTCATATCTATCACACTATCATATATAATACTGAGGTGTACTTCAAAATAATTGTCTTCGATTCATAAAAGAATAATCAAAATCAGTTTGTTTGACCGTCTACTGATAAAAACTATCAATTTAAGAAGATTTGAGGTCGATTTATAAAACTTTTTATGGATTTCGCCCCTTTCAGTGATGGTAAAAAATTTTTAACACACTTTTCCCTGTATTTCCGGATCCGGATGAAATTCAGGAATTACGTATGGGACCACAAGACCTTTCATTTGAATCTAAGTTTGTGAAAATCGGTTCGATTACATACACACATACGCACATACACACACACACATACACACACACGCGCGCACACACAGAGAGAGAGAGACATTTTGCGTACTCGACGAACTGAGTCGAATGGTATATGACACTCGGCCCTCCGGGCCTCGGTTCAAAAGTCGGTTTTCACAGTGATTGCATAGGTTATGAGAAAGGCAAAAAGCATTATATGAGATTCCTAATAACTGATCGGATTCATCAAGTCATAAAGTTCTAGTGTATTGTTATGAATAGCTCAATTTTTACTACTCGTATTGTCTATGGGAACTACCATGTATCTGTGGATTAAAGAGTTTTTAAGAAGCGACCCAAAGTAAAGTAAATCGTATTCATGACAAAATTAAACTAAAACGGCATGCTGGCGATACTTAGGACATGTTCAGGAGTGCTTCAGCTCTTGAAGCATACTCTATGTCAGTTTTTTAAATTTTATTCTGGAAATTATAACAAGAAAAACTGGCAACCCGTGCAACGTTGTATCACGCAGAGAAATGGGGCATGTTTAAAATGACAAAACAGTTAGCAGATTTTTGAATTTGATTTATGTTCATTTAAAGCTCGAATATGATTGTTTTGAACCAATTTCTCTCTTCAACATCAATAACGATCACTGTTTGATTTGAATCAGAATTTTGGTCTAACCAAATGAAAAATATATTTGCTCATGCTGAGTTTTTTTGTAGAAATAAACTAAATATTTATTATGAGTCAACCAAAGTTGGTTTGATATTATCGAAACGTTCACGTTGATTTGATTCTGATAACGGGTGGTAACTAAAATTTTGGAATTTTTTCGAGGCCTGTATGCTTAACAACAAACTAGCTCAGAAAGAACTAAGAGTGTGCTCGTATTTTCTGTTTTGTTCATGCTTGCTAGTTTTGCTCAAAATGCCGTCGGAATAAGAAGTATTTCACGAGCACATTGTACAGTTCTACGAACTGCACAGAAATCTCGGCAAATAGTATACTGTACAACATTTTAAAAGCAAAAATGTTGCGGCTTCGACAGTTTACAATATCCTAAGATGCCCAACAACTGCTCGTAAGGAAGGTAGTGGAAGACCAGCCAAAATTATGGACGCAAAAGGACTTCGTTCTCTTTCTCGTGCCTTCAACAACAAGGATTCACTGAGTCAAAGGGATGCCGCAAAAAAGTTCAATTGTTCTCACCAGTACATCTGCAAAACATTGAAAACATTAATAAAGTACCGAAAGAAGACACGAGCCCCGGGATATACTGACGCACAGATTTCAACGCTGAATTCCCAATGCCGCTGGTTGATTAAATTTTTTTCCGGAAAAAGTTTTGTTTTGGACGACGAAAGTTACTTTCCTCTTTCGAAAACGCAGATTCCCGCAAACGATCGATACTATTCAACGGATAGTTCTACTGTACACCCGAACATAAAATATTAGTTTAAACATAAGTTTGAACAGAAAGTGATGCTGTACATTGTCATATCCGAGAAAGGCATTTCTAAGCCATGGTTCAAGCCATCTGGGTTGGCAATCAATCAAGATGTGTACCAGAACGAATGTTTGTAGAAAGTTTTGATCTCGTTTTTATCAAAAACATCATGCTGATAGACAATACGTGTTTTGGTCGGATAAAGCGTCATCGCATTGCGCCAAAAAACACATTCGTTCCTGAATACCCATTCGATCCCATTTGTACCCAAAAACCACAACCCGATAAATCTACCTCAGTGTCGCCCAATCGAAGATTTATTTGGGGCTTTGAGCTCCTTGGTGTACAAAAATAACTGGAGAGCTGCTAACAGTTGATTAGAAGAGTCAAGAGATGCATTCGCAAGGTTGACATGAAGGCCGTACAACGCTCCTGTTCCGACATCAAACGGAAGCTTCGCCGAACATCCGATTACGGACCGTTTTCAAATGTTCATTAATTGTTTTTCAACAATGAACAATGTTTCTTTAATTTCAATAAATCAGATCTTCTCCAAGTATGTTTGTCTTTTTTTGACAGCTTGAGAAGGAAATTCCAAAATTTTAGTTGCCGCCCGTTATGTCTTTATGTTAAAAAGAAAATAGATTCAATTTATCAAAGACCATATTTGTGTAATGATACAACTAAGTGTACTGTTTAAATGAACCGTAATAGTTTAATTTCTTGTAAACCAGAGCGATTTCTTTCCACCTGAATAAGTCACAGCGTTTTTTGTGCGGCGGAAAAGTTGGTAAGCGTTTTCTAAGAAAAATTTCATCTGCTCGTTTCAACAATTCGAATCGTGTGTATAGATATTTAAGAATATTTTGGAAAAATACATAACATTACATAACAAATTTTGTTTAAAAACAATACTTGATGCAGAATCTCTGTCTTGATCGGACTAATGGAGCGCCGAATCGTTGGATGCTATGGAAATTAAAAAAAATGGATTTGTAGGGCAACGGCTCCCTATTTCATCTGAGCTCCTATTTCCATCTCATCCCTTCACCTCATAACTTTGAACATGAATAATATTTTACAACCTACCGGAAGCAAACTGTGAAATGTTTTAAAATGATTTGAAAAGCTATTGTCACGCTTTCCTATTGAAAGAAATGGTTTTAAATTCTTCGGTGATCGTTTTTTTCATATAAAATAAACTCACTTTTCAATTTAGGACATATTTTCGTCTCAAGATTTACAGTTCGTCATGTTTCTGAATATCTACTAATCGATTCGTCTCAAAACATGATCACTATTTCGCACAATTACACTACCATTGAATGCTGGATGACTTTATAATTACTTATGTTCACTTGCCACTTGTTTAGTTAACGATTAAAAACTTCAAAAGTTACCCGACAAGCAATAAAAGTCTTAAAAAATATGAGATGAAAGTTTTTCACTTCGTTCACTTGATTGCGCTTTGTTTTCATCTCATTTGGTTTCGCAAAGTTGCCAAGTTATCTCATAATGTTACAAAACAAAAATTGTTTATCTTCTTCAAATTATCATCAAAAAGTATGTTTTTGGTATCCGTGATATTAGCTTAATTATATTATTGATATTAATATTTCAATAAAACTGTTTCAGCTTCGAATATTACCAGAAAGAACGTGTTAAATGCTAATGAAATAACCATTGTGGCAAATCTAGTAGCACTGGTTTCATTCTGCTATACGCCAACATAACGCTGTGAAGTGTGTGTGTGTGTGTGTTTCATCGGCTGTGCACAGAGATGCCAGATATTTTTATAGAAAATATGTATTACTTTGCATAGAAAGTGTATATCTGTTCTATCTGTTTTCCCTAATAAAATGATGTTAAAAGATAGTTCTTTAGATCTCCGTAAGCCATTGCCCCATTAATTAGATAATTGAACGAGTAAATTTTTTACCAATAATAATAATGTGGAAAAATCCTGGTGGGTACGGTTGTATCGTTCGAGTTGTATATCTGGCAGCGGTGAGGCAGTCGGTCACCAGAATGTCTGCTCAGCCATATTTTTCCAGCTGGCAGCGTTTAGTCAGCCATCTGGCAGCCATGCGTATGCAGATGAGAGTGTAATAGTGGAATATTTTGTTGTGATTGCTGTCGCCATTGCTAACTTATAGGATGAATAAAAGATCAACGATAGGATGGATAAAAATCCATTGAGATGAAATTAGGAGCAGAGTTGTGAAAACATCATTAGTGTTTTTAGCTGTTTTATAAATATTAGTTGAATTTTCAAGAAATGTGAATCTATTCTCAACGTGGAGCAAGGCGAATGAAGCAGTAATATGAAATAGTTACAGTGATTTTAGTGGCTAAATCAGGGTTTGAAGGCGACGTCCTTACAAATGAGATGAAATAGGGAGCCCTTACCCTATATAATTCAATTAAAAAAATGCTTTTCAGAAATTTGAAAACGAATATAAATCAAAATAAAAGTAGTATCAAAATTTACCTTGTAAATATGTTTGAAAGAAATCATGTTAATTTTGAAAACAAACAAAAATTAATGATTTCAAAAAATAAAAGCGTTAGTTTATATAACAAGATTCAAGGAAATTTATTTCAACTAAAAGGTTTGTGAATTTAAAGCGCAACAATTGTTAACTACATCTAAAATTCGGTAATTTAAAACTAATTTTTCAACTGTGAAATTATTTGTCAAGAAATTGATAGGAAGGCTCAAGTAAAATATTTGTTATTTTTATCAAAATGTCACTTGAAACAAACTAATCCGCTGAGAAAAATTAATTGTCATGTTTTGTAGTTTCTAAAATCAATATTTGCTAAATCAACCCAGATTTTCTATTGTCACTATTTCAATCAAAAAATTCGTTGTGTGAAATCAGAAATAAGTTATCTTTACAATTTTTTTTCTCTGCGTGACTCGTGATTCAAATATATATAAAAAAATAGAGCGGCTTGCTGAGGTTACGTTTGTTCCATTTTCAGTTCTTTTGTAGGTCTCCCATAGAAAACATCCACCCGCTGTGGGCATATTCAGGAGTGTACTAGTTCTAGGTGCATAATTTATGTTAGTTTTAAAATTTGAAACAGAATATTATAACGGTTTCATTGCTGCCAGACTCTTGTCAGAATTCAGGTCGAATTCCGGCAAAAATTTCTGGCCTGGAGGGAAAACTGCCAGCCGCGTATAAAGAGGGCAGTTATGTTCAAGTATCAATGGGTTGGAAATTTTCCTCAAAATTGTTATCATTCGTATTTAGGTCATACTTTATGATGAAAGCGTGTTATGCAAGTAACTATAGGCATTAGGCGATAGAACTGAACGAGCATGAAATCAACACTAATAAGACATAAAGCAGTTGTTTTTTTTTAAAGAAGGGCGAATCTAACATTGACGTAAAAATGGAACAAAACATCGATGAATATTTCGACTTTGGTTTCGATTTCTATTTAGAAATTATCGTATATTATCAGATCAATTTTTGATAAATCGATGACTGAACTGATCTCCACTGAATAAATCAACATAAAATGAGTTTCACCTTTGAAGTATCGCCCTGTTGGTTGGCATGGAACACGGAGGCCGAAACTTACGTAAACAGATGGAACGATAGTTTCGCCCTTTATAGTTCTTTGCATTACTAAGATAGAGACTTCGTAAAATCCGAATTTTTGGACAAAACTGTTGGATTTTGAAGTATTTGTTCGTTGGAGAGAGAATTTCGATTTGTTTACTTTTGTAAGATTCGCCCTTCTTTGAAAAACAGCTGATGTCGAATTGTAATTTTACTTACTCGAATCTCGACAAAACTTCACCGAGATGCAGCGATGTCAGATCTACGGAAATCTCCGTAGATCTACGGATTCGAATATTTTCTACGGATCTGCGGATCGTTCCATCTGTTTACGTAAGTTTCGCCCTCCGTGTTCCATGCCAACCAACAGGGCGATACGATAATTTCTAAATAGAAATCGAAACCAAAGTTGTTTTGTTCCATTTTTACGTCAATGTTAGATTTGCCCTTCTTTAAAAAAAACAACCTGCCAAATCAACAAATTTTAATCAATCGTACATATCGAAATAAATTGTACTCCCATATGCATTTAATACACACAACTGTCCTGTCAACGTGTCATTCGGAAAAAAATTATGAGCGGAACATTTATTTAATTTTCAAGCTATCATCATTCAATTTTTCGGTGTAATCACTCATTTTATTATAGATCGTATCTAGTGATTGAACTGAACTGATTGCGGGACCATTCAGTTGACTGTTGAGTGAAAGTCGGTAAAAATATTACTGAGTTCGGTTTCAATGGCGTGTAAAACGTTCTCCAATTGAGTTTAATTGCTATCCAATAAAAAAATTTTTTTTTTTCAACCTCAGCTCTTTTCGCTGAACTTCATTTGCGATACCAGGTAAACCATGAGTAATTATTTAACAGTACATAAAATTACCCGCAATACATAACCGTTTATTTGGTTTCAGGCAATTTTAATCAACCGTAGCTTTTCATATATCGCTTAAATTATTCAACGTAACTCGATTAAAATTCCTCATCCTAACACAAATGATGATCTATTAGCAATCCTGTTGTTCCCCAATTAGATACCTCTCAGTCCAGGTAGTGAAATTACGGGTGCTAGGTGAATAGCCCTCTAATTAGACTTATTTTCCTCACAACAACATTCCTGAAGTAATTACGATTCAAGGGATCCAGCCTGAGTTGAAACGGGATCTGATTGATTAAATTCCTAACTGGGCGAAATCGTATACTGACGAAGATTTAATTTCAAATTGGTTCTGTTGGTGAGTTTTATCATGAAAGGCCTGACAGCTATTTTATGGTCCGTACTCATTGGGCTGGTAGTGCAGTAGGCTTTGAAAAGTGAACCAATGATATGATGTGGCACGTGAGGAACAATTAAGGTAGTGACAGATATACTAAAAAACCCTTCTTAATCCACCTAGTGGTGTGATAATGCCTTTCTCTTCTTTCATAACAGTCTCATGAAAATATGTTTCATACATTTATTAAATAATTTTAGACGCCAATTGATTCAGATTGATTCGAGTAGTTCACAAAAGCATGCTTCAGTATTTATGTCACACAGTCAGCATCATTTTTCCAAACTAGTGCTTGACATTTGCGTTGCCTATTTGTATGAGAACAGTGATGCTAATCTAAAAAATACCTTTCTATAGAGAAAGGCAAAAAAGCCTTCTTAGTCCACTTAGTGATGTTTTCATATATCTTGAAAAATCACCATAGGGGGGAGTACATGAAATTTTCGAAATCGAAAAAAAATTTTTGATGCCAAAAGGCTTAGAATTGCATGAAACGTCGAGATTTAGTGTCATCTCGAAAAAAAATTTTTTTGAAAAAATCGACTTTTTGGGACTTAGAAAAAATATGAAAATTTTTATAAGTCCCAGAAAGTTGATTTTTTCAAAAAAAATTTTTTTTGAGATGGCACTAAATTTCGATGTTTTATGCAGTTTTAAGAGTTTTGGCATCAAAAAAAATTTTCGATTTTGGAAATTTCATGTACTCCCCCCTATGGTGCTTTTTCAAGATCGAAAATTGCCAAACCTTTACCACCGGGCAGCACCCCTTAAGCATGTCCGATTTAGGTCAAATTTTGCATGAAGGCTTTTTTCGAGGTGCTTAAACTTTTGAGCACTAGAACTTTACGAAAATAGAGTTGATCCCAAAATTTTGGCACCCTTATATATATATAAGAGCGGTAAAAATCAACGTGTTTTGTCGGTTACGTCACTTATACCATCATATATCTGGAACCAAAAGTCACAACCATTTGATCTTCGAACTTGATCAACGGCCCGACAGTAGCTTTCAAACGAGCCCAAGTTTGTTAAAATCGGATCAGCCATCTCTGAGAAAATTGAGCGCGTTCAAATACAACGCTTTTTGTCGGTTACGTCACTTATACAATCATATCTCCGGAACCAAAAGTCACAGTCATTTGATCTTCGAACTTGATCAATGGCCCGACAGTAGCTTTCAAACGAGCCCAAGTTTGTTAAAATCGGTTCAGCCATCTCTGAGAAAATTGAGCGCGTTCAAATACAACGCTTTTTGTCGGTTACGTCACTTATACAGTCATATCTCCGGAACTAAAAGTCACAGCCATTTTATCTTCGAACTTGATCAATGGCCCGACTGTAGCTTTCAAACGAGCCCAAGTTTGTTAAAATCGGTTGAGCCATCTCTGAGAAAATTGAGCGCGTTCAAATACCTTCGAAAAGTGCACATACATACACACACACACACACACACACACACACACACACACACACACACACACACACACACACACACACACACACACACACACACACACACATACACACACACACACACACAGACATTTTCCGATCTCGACGAACTGAGTCGAATGGTATATAACACTATGGGTCTCCGAGGCTCCGTTCGAAAGTCGGTTTTTCCAGCAATTCTAATACCTTTCTATAGAGAAAGGCAAAAATGCATCCATTATAAGTATCGGTAGAGAGGATTTTTCTTGTTCGTTTTGATGCTAGAATTGTTATCGTTCGTAGTTTTTAAAGTGAAAGCTAATATCTACTAGCTTCTTTCATAGTAGTCGAAGAAAAGCATTGGTTATTAAATTTAATCATTGAAATTGCGTAAATTGGTTTTGTATATTTCATCATTTGAGTAAATTCAGATACGAGCGAGACAACGCTGTAAAGTCAACTAGTCGACCCATCCAAGGGCTTTTGTTTGGAGGACTAAACTGCCAGGAATTTCATTTACAATTCAGTACGATTCCCAAAAGGATTCCGGATCAGATGCAACATTCATTTCGAGTCAGAATCGGTCGTTGCACTGAATTCCGAATCGAATTCCAAACGGGGCAAGTGGCCATCGGTATTAGCAGATTCCACTTACGAGTTTTTTTCCATTAGTGCCATTTAAAAACCCTAGAATAGTTGAGCACTGATTGGCAAACGTTCGGAAAATTATGACCAGTGTTGTTGAACAAATTGAACGAGCAAGTGCTATTGAGTTGTGAATAGCCCGGGTAGAAGAGTAGACGTTCAACTTTTGGATTGAAGTAAAATAAGCTAGACAAATGAGCTTACAAAACAACTGTTAATTCACAAAGAACTAATGGTATGAGGGATAGATTTTAATACCGTTTTGTCCGACATGACATAGCTTTATTTGTTTAATGGCAAAACTCCACCGCTGATACCAATGATGATGCAAAAAGCTGATATGAAAGCTGAAAATCATAGCGGATTAATTTCAGCTTGAAAACAACGCTTTACTGAAAAGCGTTGTAATGATGTCAGCCATTTTTCCAAACAACTGGTCGAAATCTGCATCTATGGCATCTATGCATCTATGGGATATTTGACTAACAACAGAACTGCAGAACAACCTAATCCAATTCAATGGCTGCTGAAATTATGGTCGTCGTGGGAACTAAACAAATTATATTTCGTGTTTTAGGCAGTAATCATAAAGCAAATACGAGAATGCATGTATAAAACGGCCTGCGCATTTCACCCTTTCAAAGTAGGCATTGGACAAAGTACACTCATTTCTCATTACAGCACTGATTCAATGATTTATGGGGCAATGTTTTGTTATTCTCGTGTAGAATTATTATGAAAACGATTTGAATCTGTTTTTTCTGGGGTAGACAAAAACTTATTTAAAGCTATCATGATGTGCGGGGTTGGGAATCGAACCCAAGCGGGTTGCGTGAAAGGCATCAACTTACCCATCACCAGACCCTGTCAGCTTGGAGCGAAATCAATTTTCAGTTCAGCAACGCCATCGCACGGCATCACATTCAACAGATCATGTCAAATATATGGATGCGCAGCGCTGCTATTTTGGCGCGCACGAATTTGACATTTATTCGCAAAAAAGGATGTTGCCAAAGATTTGTTCGAAAAATATGAGAGCTGGATATCTTATTACTATGATGTCTTTGCCATCACGCTATACCCGTCCCCAATGTGGAAAAATGTTCCTTTTTGACGAAGCGTTTTAATCGATATTATCATGAGATGGAAAGTGTTACGTTAAGTTAAAGAAGCTAGAAAGCGTTGCATAAGATTACAAATCATATAAAACTCATTATGAATGTTACAAACCGTTATAAGGGTTAGATTCATGCGGTGAACGAGTTATGATGCGTTACTTTTAAGGAAGTTATACAAAGTATTATACACGTCGCTCGTGTAACATACGTTACATTTTAGTAAGTTATAGGCGTTACGAAACGTTACATGCGTTACTTTTTGTAAGCTATAAGTATTGCGATGCGTTACATGTGTCACATTTTTGTGAGTCATAGGCGTTACATGCGTTATTTTTTGTAAGTTATAGGCGTTACGAATCGCTACATACGTTATTTTTTGTCAGTTATAGGCATTACGGAGCGTTACATGCGTTACTTTTTGTAAGTTAGAAATATTGCGATGCGTTACATGTGTCACTTTTTTGTGAGTCATAGGCGTTACATACGTTACTTTTTTGTCAGCTATAAGCATTACTGAGCGTTACATGCGTTACTTTTACGTATGATATAGACTTTTTAGTAAGTTATAGGCGTTACGAAGCGTTAAATGCGTTACTTTTTCGTAAATTATAGATGTTACGAAGCGTTACTTTTTTGTGAGTTATAGGCGTTACGAAGCGTAACATGCGTTACTTTTTTGTGAGTTATATGCGTTACGTTTTTGTGAGTTATAGGCGTTACGAAGCGTTATATGCGTTATTTTTTAGTAAGTTATAGGTGTTATGAAGCGCTACATGCGTTACTTTTTTGTATGTTATAAGCGTTATGTTGCAGCGTACAACAAGAAAACAATATTCCGTGATTTTTAATCCGTATATTCTCAAGAATGACGAAATTAAAATCTCCTGCAAATGATAAAGCTAAGGCTATTACAGGCAATAGGGAGTGCGGCATGTTTCTATAAGTTTTCTACCTACGTTTTGTGGTTTTCAAACTCTCGTTAACCTGGCGGATCTACTCTTGAACTCGACGGAATGACGATTCCAGGTATATTTGATTCGGTCGACCAAATCATGCACGAGCCAGTAGCTATTCTATAACCTCACTCTATCGTAGCCCTGAATACAAATAGTTTACAATATTTGAGTTCAATTACTAATTATAGTATGCCAAAGGTATACTACCTCAACGGTTTAATAAACGATGAAATACAGAACTTTAGAAATATATAATGCATAAATGAAATGAGAAATAGTATCAGTTTAACTAACAGAACACTACCACGCGGTGAAAAGTGAACTTGTTCTCTCTTCCTCTTTCACTTCCTTCTTCTGACAGCTTCCATTCCATTCGAGCCGTCCGTCATTTTAGGCAAGGTTTTATAACAAGAGGTGCGCTTCGCGTGAGGGGCTTTCGCGACACTCCCCCCGGTAACTGGACACGGGTCTGGATTACTCTCATTTGCACCGACATCTAGTACAGCAATGTTGACGGCGGGTCTCCGGTAGATTCCTCCAATAGTTTGTACCGTAGCCTGTCGAACTTGGCCATCCTTGGATGTCACAGTTTCCACCACTCTTCCTTTAGGCCAGCAGTTTCTTGGTAGCTTAGGATCCACAATAACAGCTATATCACCAACCTGGATGGGTTTAACTGGAGAGAACCATTTTGTACGGCGGGTAATTGTAGGTAGATAATAATTTAACCAGCGTTTCCAGAAAATGTTGGCCAAGAGCTGGGATGTCTTGTAGGATTGCTGTAATGTTGACATGTTGTGATCGTAAGGGACTAATGGTTTGAGTCCACTGGATGAATTCACGAGGAAGTGATTCGGTGTTAAAGCTGGCGATGATTCAAGATCAATCGGTACATGTGTTAAGGGTCTGCTGTTCACGATGTTTTCGATCTCGATCAAACTGTTCCTTAACACTTCATCTCGGGGAGCACGCGTTGGTAGCATTTCAGCAAGAATCTTCTTTACGGATTGTATTAACCTCTCCCAAGAGCCGCACATGTGTGGTGCGGCAGGCGGGTTGAATACCCACGACGTTGTTGATGATGTAAACTCCTTCATGACAGTATCTTGGTCAACTGCAGCTAATGACTTATTTAGTTCCTTTTCCGACGCAACAAAGTTAGTACCTCTGTCACTAAATATCTGAATAGGGTTTCCGCGCCTAGCAAAACAGTTTCGCAGAGCCATAATACATGAGTCTGCGTTCAACGAGTGTGCCAACTCGATATGGATTGCTCTAATGGTTAAACAAGTCACCAAAACACCCCATCTCTTTTCGACTCGGCGACCAATTGTCACTTGTAAAGGTCCGAAATAATCTACACCGATATAGGAAAAGGGACGAACGAAGGCAGCTAAGCGTGCTTTAGGAAGGTCACCCATCGCTGGTGACATGGGCTGAGCTCGTCGTATCTTACATCGCTGACAATTCGAACGGATCTTCTTGCATTCTACGCGGAGTCTGGGAACGTAGAATTTCTTGTTTGCCTCATTGACGAATGTTTCATTACACTGATGGTGATACTTTTCATGAATATCACGAAGAATCAGATTCGTGAGTGCGTGAGAACGAGGTAACACAATAGGGTATTTGGTGAAACTATCCGCGAAGTCACATGCGTCAATACGACCGTGAATACGCATGACACCATTCTCGTCAATCCATGGACTTACTTTATATAAAGAACTTTTCTTAGTAAGAACTACTTTACCTGTTATGGGTTTGGTAGTTTTTAATAAGACCAACTCATCTGCGTAAAAGTCTTCCTGGGCCCGTTTGTAGTGAAACACCTCTGCTTCCAGTAACTCTATTTGTGTAAGTGGTCCAGTGAATGGGACCTCGCCTGTCATTCTTTTCTTGATGTTTGCTGGGAAACGTTGAACATGAGCCGTAACTCGAAGCAGATGTTGCCAATTAGAGAAAGTACTTGGCTGCAAGAAGTTATAACATAATTTCACGTTGTGATGAAGTACGCTCGGTCGCAGTTCCTGTGTTGTCGTCATCGAGTCTAGTGAATTCAACGGCCAGTCTGTTTTCCGTTTCCACAAAAAAGAAGAAGCCCTTCTCCAACGGCTTTTGGTGTCGAATTTCGGATGGTTGTACCATTTTGTGCCTTCATCCGCCACGTTCTCTTTGCTTGGGACATATCGCCATTCTGCAATGTCGGATGACTCCAAAATTTCGCTCACACGGAAGCCCACGAAAGGTGAGTATGCACGCTGATCTGAGCGTAGCCAACACAAAACATCAATTGCATCAGTCCAGAAGAAGCGGCGGTCTATTTTGATTGAGTGTCCTTCTTGAATATTTTTAGCGAAACGGACACCGATCAGCGCCGCTTGGAGCTCTAGGCGAGGTATAGACACAAATTTAAGTGGCGCGACTCTAGTTTTAGCACCAATTAGGGCACACTCAACGAGATCATCTTGTTCAAATCAAAAATAGGACACGGCACAAAAACCTTGCTCGCTAGCATCTACAAAGGTATGTAGTTCGACTTCAACCACAGATTCGGTCAATTTTGCAAAATAGCACCTAGGAATTCGTACCGCACTGGCTTGTGGCACATAATCTAACCATGTTTTCCACTTTTGCAGGTGTCGCTCTAAAATCGGCTCATCCCAGTTTAAGCCTGAACGCCAGATTTCCTGTAATAGAAGCTTCAGCGGCATAAGAAAATTGCCCATTAATCCGAGGGGATCGTAGATAGACATAAGCACACTGAGGATCTCTCGTTTAGATGGCCATTTTCCGTTGAAGAGAAGGTCGATGTGCTTTTTCTTTGATAATTTGAAACAGAAATCGTCGGACTCAGTGTTCCACCACATGCCCAGTACCTTTTCAAAGGCTAGCTCTGCACTAATATCCAGACTTTTTTCTGAAACGTCACCACTATTTAGCGCTTTCATAACTGCTGATGAGTTTGAGATCCAACCCCTCATTTTGAAACCTCCTTGTTGGTGAATAAAGCGAACATCATTCGCCAATTGGATGGCCTCTACTTCCGTATTAACGCTTACGAGCATATCATCGACGTAATGGTTGTAGCGAATAGCTTTTACCGCGGCTGGTAATTGTTCTTCAAATCGGTCGGCGTTCTTGTTTACGATGAATTGAGCACTGCTTGGCGAACAAGAGGCTCCGAACGTCATGACCTTCATAACGTACTCTTCAGGTTCTCCTCCTTCATGTGCTTGAAAAAGAAAGCGTTGACTTTGCCGATCATCATTATTCACTCCAACCTGGTGAAACATTTCTGCGATGTCACCGCAAATGGCTACCGCACGTTCTCTGAATTTATACAGAACTGATGGCAGAGGTGTCAGTTGATCTGGTCCCTTAAGTAGAACGGAGTTGAGAGATATACCTTCTACTGAGGCTGCAGCATCCCATACAATCCGGACCTTCCCCGGTTTGTTTGGGTTGATCACCGGGAAGATTGGTAGATACCAGACACGATTTCCTTTTGAATGTCTTTCTTCATGTGAAAGCTTCTGGATATAACCTTTTTGCTCGTAGTCCGCAATTGTATTTTGCAATGTTTGGTATAGATTTGGTTCGCGTTTCATTCGTCTCATGAGACAATTATGGCGTTTAAGAGCCATGGATTTATTATTGGGTAAACGTACATCGTCGTATCTCCACAGGAGGCCAGTAGAGTAACGACCGTTTTCGAATTTCGTACTCGTTTGTAGAATCTCAAGCGCACGCTGATCAACTACGGACAATATTTTCTTAGAGGGTGCCGCAATTCCCACACTATCTAGCGAGAAGTAGTTTTTTACGACAGTGTGTAAATCTTCTTCAATATCCTCGGTTTTAGAACATATGTGAAAATTGTGAGTCGTGTAAGAATGTATACGACATTCATCCGAGCACGCCCCGTAAATCGTCCACCCAAGACGTGTTTTTGTTGCAATTGGTTCGTTTTCGTTACCCTCACGACTACACAATGGATGGCCCAGTCGAATATTGTTAATTCCGATAAGAAGACGAGGACGAACGTTAGCATAGGACTCCACAGGTAATCCTTTCAGATGATCATACTTCTCACATAGTTTATCGACAGAAAGAGATTGCGCTGGTAATTTCAAATCTTTAACGGTAAACACATTAGAAATCGTAAATTTTTTATTTTTGTTCTGAGTCCCGGATATCTGTAGTTCGACACGTTCTGCTGAGTCCTCAAATCGACAATGATCAGCTGTCCACCTAATGCATAGTGGATGTTTCTCCCCGCGGAGGTTTAGTTGGGCTGCCAAGTTCTCTTCGAGTAACGTTATATGTGAACCGCAATCGATGAACGCATACGTGTGAATTGTTTTTCCATTGTTGTGGACCGCAACCGGTACGTATTGGAACAGCACTGACGTTTCATTTTCTCTATGTGTATTGCAGTCATACTGATGAATATTCGCATCTTTAGCTCCGTCTAATCGTGCTGGATTTTGATTGATAAATACATTATCATTGCTTTGCTCGTTGTGTAACAGATGATGATGCTTATAGCTACAGCCGTTTTTTCCGCAAATCTTGCCGGACCTGCAAAGCCCTCGATGTAATCCTAAACACGTTCGGCATAATTTGTTAACACGCACCGCGGACCAGCGCTCAGAATGACCCAGCTGAAGGAAAGTTTGACATTTTGCAACACTGATACATGTCTTCTGACAAATCACACATTCGGTAGTAGCGGGTTCTGAAACGTTTCGGCATGAACGTTTAGAAAACCATCTTCTTTTTGGTACCTGCTACGAGCTTTATTGTCATAGGGGGTAGATAAGGATGGCATTGTCACTGCGCTGGCCGCTTCTGCCACAGCATACAGCCAATCGCTAAATTCCAACAAAGAAGCACGGGGCAACTGTAACCGATAGGTGGCCCAGTTTAATTTCACCATTGGCGGGAGTCTTTCCACCAGACCCTGTAGAAGGGTAATGTTACTGAGATGCTCTTCCAAGTTACAGGCCCTCACCGTGGCAACCATATTCCGAACAGCTAGAGCAAAATCAACCAACGTGTTCAACTTGTCTGCCTTAGGCGCAGGAATTCGGTTAATTTTCTCGATAAGCGTGTGTAGAATTGTTTCCGGGCGACCAAAGAGCATCTTCAAAGTCGAAACGACGTATTCCAGGTTCGATGGGTGTAACAGTTGACACCTTACTGCCTCCATAGCTTTCCCACGCAAGCAGCGTTGTAACCGTACGATGTTTTCCTCTGGAGTGTATCCACACAATCTTGTCGTATTTTCATAGGTGGCAAAGAATAATGGCCATTCTTCTGGATTACCACTATAATGCGGTAGCTCCTTTGCAACTGCATGGCGAGCAGCGATTTGGCTCGAGTTGAGCAGCACTGTCTCGTTTGCTAAACCCATTCCTTTGTGATGGTGTAGCTCTGGAGCGGTAGGTAAAACCGGTCGTAGCGGAGATGAATGACTTCCTGGTGAACGAAAGCTGCACTCGATCGCTGACCGGGAGGTAGAAGGATAATTGTTCGCCGTGCCGGAAGCCTCCATCATCAGTTGGTATTTACGTTGAAGGAACTTCCGCTCCATGGCCCTTTCTTCTTCAAGCATCTTAAGCTGTAGGTCAATTGATAATTGGACTGGGTTTTCTGCTGCTAGTGGAGCTGAAAGTGACGGTTGAACTTCAGGTTGCGTTACAGCGGCTGAAGGCGATGGATTCGATTCCACGGGTGTCTCTACTAGTGATATCAAATCACCAGGCACTGTTGGCGTACCAATATTCGCACAATTTACACAATTCCAATCGTGGTTAGCAATGTCTTCCGTGACTCCAACGCAGTCGAAGTGGTACCATTTTTGACAATGGTCACAACCAAGGGTGGCAAAAACTCGCTCATAAGATTCGATTTTTTCTATTAATCAGCTCACCTCATGATTTACGATGCAATCCGTAAAATGATGGTAAAGATGAAACTCATCGCTGATCTAAGCAAACACACTCACCTATACAGAGCACCGCTGACATCAAATTATGATGGTATTGATGGTTCTCAGTTTTGATTTCATAGCATTTAACTCTCATTCCTAGTTTTAAAAAGTGAGTACTGAGTTTGGCATCACCGTACCGAGCTACACCGGTGAGTGTATGCCTAAACCACAGAGCTGCCAACACGACCCAGCTTTGCGGTTTTGTTTTTGCTGGTACTCAAAGCGAGCACGTACGAAAACAAAAGTCGAATCGTAGCGTGATGTTCCGTAGCGATTGAATTTCATGTCTCGAGCTAAACACAACTGGCTACTAAAATCGAATGCGTTTTCCAGCATACGAAAACATGTCTTGAGAATTGGATTGAAATGGCATCGATTCGAACGTTGGCCGCCCATGACAACTCTGTTGGATGGGGAATACAAGCGAGACAGTGTCACAAGAATCTGATTCAATGTGTTGATGTACAAACACATCAAATCACAACTCACAAATCGTCGCTCAGTGGGTTCTAATATTTGATGTGCACTCAGCGCTCATCTGCTGATTGCTTGACACTACGATGTTGAGACGATGTTTTCTCTACACAAATGGTTACCCAGTTACTCAACTCGCTCAGCGATGCTTCTGAAACCGATTTGCAGGTGAGCTGAACTCGGTGATGATGAAGTACGGAGTTGATTATTGCCAGCCCTGGTCACAACTAACCATTCGGCTATTGTCTTTACGTCGACAGAGTGGACAATTGTTGTCTGCATGGGGTTGTGTCTGACCACGAGGCGTCGTGCAATTCCACTAGAGTCGTCCGAAAAAACGAGATTTTAAATTGTTGCAGCGTACAACAAGAAAACAATATTCCGTGATTTTTAATCCGTATATTCTCAAGAATGACGAAATTAAAATCTCCTGCAAATGATAAAGCTAAGGCTATTACAGGCAATAGGGAGTGCGGCATGTTTCTATAAGTTTTCTACCTACGTTTTGTGGTTTTCAAACTCTCGTTAACCTGGCGGATCTACTCTTGAACTCGACGGAATGACGATTCCAGGTATATTTGATTCGGTCGACCAAATCATGCACGAGCCAGTAGCTATTCTATAACCTCACTCTATCGTAGCCCTGAATACAAATAGTTTACAATATTTGAGTTCAATTACTAATTATAGTATGCCAAAGGTATACTACCTCAACGGTTTAATAAACGATGAAATACAGAACTTTAGAAATATATAATGCATAAATGAAATGAGAAATAGTATCAGTTTAACTAACAGAACACTACCACGCGGTGAAAAGTGAACTTGTTCTCTCTTCCTCTTTCACTTCCTTCTTCTGACAGCTTCCATTCCATTCGAGCCGTCCGTCATTTTAGGCAAGGTTTTATAACAAGAGGTGCGCTTCGCGTGAGGGGCTTTCGCGACACGTTACGAAGCGTTACATGCGTTACTCATTTGTGGGTTATAGGCGTTACAAATCGTTACATGCGTAACTTTTTTTTGTTATTTTTAGATGTTAAAAAACGTAACGTGTGTTACATTTTTAAATTCAAGTTTGAAATTCTGATCCCGAATCTGGTTTGTATTTTTATTATTTAATTATTTTGAAAATCCAGATCCAGAGCTCAATTCCAAAATCTAGGCTCTGTATACAGTTCTGGAATTTAAGTCCAGAGCTCAGCTCCACACTTCGGTTTCAGATCTAGAAATGAGCTCCGGAGTGCAGCCTCAGAAAGAAGTTCGAGGATCCAGAATTCAGTTAAAGAACCCAGGTCCAAGATTCAGAATTCTGGTCCCGGATTCTGTTGTAGAATTTGAGTTAAGAATTCAGCACCAAAATTCAATTCTAGTATCCTGTTTCAAGATCCAGTTACAGAATTCAGGTCTAAAATTGAATTCCTAAATCTAGTTCCGAAATTCAGGTTGGAAATTTTAACACAAAATCTGGTTCGGAATTTATTTCCAGATTTCAGGTCTAGAGTTCAGTTCCCAAATTCAACTCCTGAACTCAGTTCCAAATCTTAAATTCAGAACACAGATCCAGAATTGATGTCCAAAATTCATTTTCGGAATTCAGTTCCAAGATTCAGTTTCAGAATCCAGGTCTAGAGATGAGTTTCAGAGTCCAGGTCAAGAATGCAGTTCCACGAATCATGAACCCAGGTTAAAAATTCTCATCCAAAATACTGTTCCAGAATTAATGTTCCGAATTCTGATCCAGAATTATGTTCTAAATATAATTCCAGAGTAAATTTAAATTTCAAAATCCAATTTCAGCATCCAAGCTCAGTATTTATGTTCAGAATTCTGGTCCAAAATACGGTTCCAAAAACCTTTTCCAAAATCCAGTCCTAGATCCAGAATTGATTTATAGAATCTAAGTTCAGAGTTCAGTTCATCAATTTAACTACTGAATTTAGTTCCAAAACCCAGGTCCAGAATTCTGTTCAGAAATGAGTTACAGGATAGAGCTCCAGAATTCCGAATTTAACTTCAGAATCCAAGCCCAACGCTCAGTTTCAAAATCTTGTTCCAGAATTCATGTTTTAATATTCTGATGGCTCGAGTTTTTTTCGTATTCAGGTCCAGAGTTCCAAAACCCAGATCAAGAATACATTTTAAGAATTTAAGTCCAGAATTCATTTTCCGAGTTCAGTTTCAATTTCAGATTCCAGGTCCAGAAATGAGTTCCATAATTCAGCTCTAGATCCAGAATTCAATCCCAGAATCCAGACTCACAATTCTGATGCAGAATTCATGTTCTCGATTCATTCCCAGAATTCTAATCCAGAATTAGGTTCTAAAATTCCATTTTTAAATTCAGTTTCAGAATCCAGGTTCAAAACTCTGATCCAGAATTCAAGTTTTGAATTCAGTTTTCTAAATTCAGTACCGGAATTCAATCTCAGAATCCAGACTCATATTCGGAATTCATTCCCAGAATTCTAATCCAGAATTATGTTCCAGAATTCAGGTTCAAAACTCTGATAAAAAATCCTGGTTCACTATTCATTTGCAGAATTCTGGTCTAAGATTCCATTCAAATGTTCGAGTTTAGAATTCAGTTCCGTGATCCAATTACAAATTACAGTTTTCCTGGTTCGGATTTTATTTTAAAAATTCAGGTCCGAAATTTATTTCCAAAATCCTGTTCCTGAATCCAGGTTCTGAATTCTGATCCAGAAAAAATTCGATGGCTCGAATTTTTTCCGCATTCAAGTCCAGAGCTCAGTTCTAAAACCTAAGTCAAGAATATACTTTCATGTCTAGAAATGAGTTCCAGAATTCAATTCCAGTATCCAGGTTCTGAATTTATTCCAGGAATTCAAATTATGTTCAAGAATTCAGTTCTAAAATTTAGTTCTAGAATCCAAGTTCGAAATTCTGATACCAAAATACCAAAATCCAGAATACAGGTTCAAAATTCTGATCCAAAATCCAGGTTCATTATTCATTTGCATAATTCTGGTCCAAAATTCTGTTCATGAGCTCGATATTAGATTTCAGTTCCGTGATCCAGTTCTGAAATTATTTTCAGAATCCAAGTCCGAAATTTAGTTCCAAAATCCAGTTCTTGTATCCAGGTTTTAAAATTCTGATGGCTCGAGTTTTTTTTCCGCATTCAAGTACAGAATTCAGTTCTAAAGCCTAGGGCGAGAACACATTTTTAGAATTGAAGTCCATAACTCATTTTTCGAATTCAATTCCAAAATTCAGTTTCAGATGCCAGGTCTGGAAATGAGTTCCAGAACTCAGTTTTTTTTTTTTTTTTTTTTTTTTTTTTTTTAAACCCACCACACTCCCCCACACCAAAAAGCTTCAATTTGAAGCCCCCTGGTAGTGGACGCAACTAGTCTCAGCGGAAAAACAAGAAACAAATAGACACTGGCAATAATAATACTAGAAATACAAATTTAATTTTGATTCAAAGTCCGCTGAGATTCTATTTATTCATGGTTTGATGTGCAATTTATTAAAGTGGAATCCCAGTGGAAAAGATTTCCTTTTAAGGGATCCACAATTTAATTACTACGCTATGTTGGAAAGAAAGTACAAATTAAATTAGGTAATTAGTTATTAATATGAAATACTGTTGACGATAAATACATTACATTATAAAACAAAAAACTAAATTAGCTAAATATCTCGTTCAGTCTGTGCTTAAAATGGTACTTTAGTCTAGCCGCAAATGTGGCACGATTGCTTATTCCTCGCATGTCAGGCGGAAGTGCATTATATTTAGTTGGACCAACAAAAAGGATCCGTCTTTGACCAAGGCTTGTAGCTGCTCGAACACGAAACAAATTGTTACTACGGCGTGTTGTTCTAGAATGGGATATAGTTGGGAACTGTAGGTTATGGTGTACTGTGGATTTATACAAATTATCATGGATGAATAGCAACGTTTGGACATCACATAAGTATGTTATTGGTAAAACATTATGGTTTCTGTCAGAGTATAACAATAGACTCGAGAATAGTAAGGGTTTATTGAAAATGATTTTTAGGCATCTGTTCTGTAGAGTTTGGAGTTTCTTCAGATGAGAACTAGCGGCTCGCCCCCACACCGATACCAAGTAGTTGAGCTGTGAATGGATATAAGCAAAATAAAAATTTAACAGCACACGCTGGGGAACAAAGGACTTGACTCTCCATAAAACACCGCAGTACGACGCCACGTGCTTGGCAACAAACTTTATGTGGTGAGCCCAGGTTAATGTGGGGTCGAAATATATGCCCAGATACTTGAAATAGTCAACTTTTTCAATAATATTGTGTCCAAGCTGGGGATGATTATGCGTTGGTATAATTTTCCTTGTGGAACGGAAAATCATATACTTAGTCTTAGTTTCTAAATCTAGGTCCAGAATTCAGCTTCAGATCCAAAATTCAATTCCAGAATCTAGACTCAGATTTCTGATACAGAATCCAAGCTCTGAATTCATTCCCAGAACTCTAATTCAGAGTTATGTTCTAGAAATTAGTTCTAAAATTTAGTTCCAGAATCCAAGTACAAAATTCTAATCCAGAATTCAAGTGTTAAATTCAGCTCCAGTATTCAATAAAAAAACACAAAATCCAGATTCAAAATTCCGATCCAAAATCCTGGTTTAGAATTCATATGATGAATTCTGGTCCAAAATTCTGTTCAAGAATTCGAGTTCAGAATTTAGTTCGGTGATCCAATTACAAATTACAGTTTCAGAATCCAGGTCCAAAATCCAGTTCCTGAATCCAGGTTCTGATTTTTTATTCCACAATACAGGTTCAAGATTTAAGGTTCATAATTTCTTCCAAAAGTGATTTCCAAAATTCAATTCAGCCACAGAATCCAGGTCCCGGTCAAGAGTGCAGTTCTAGAAAACAGGTTCTGATACAGAATCCATTCATGGATCTGGATCTGGGCCAGTGCCATATTACAATATTACTGGCACAAATACAGATTCTGGCCATGAGCTTGAATCTAGAAGATCCAAAACTCGAACCTAGAACTGGACCAGTATCTGAACTTAGTATATTACTAGATTCAGACCCAGATCCAGTAATATGGTAAGACTAGTTTAGGAATCTGAACTATGACCAGTAATATGACAAATCCAACTGCTCTTTCGCATTCGAGGTAAACGCACTCAACAAGGTTTAACATTGAACGAACATTTTTATTCGCATTCACGTCATCCGGTTATGTCTCTGACATTATCTATTCACCTTTTTTGCCTCACAGCTCTAAATAGAATTTATTATTTGCTCATAAACGAAAACCTGTATTCTCGAAGCCGAACCTCTGAGCTGGGTGAGATCCACAAGCAAGTTTTTTTTCATTAGTGCATAATAAAAGGTAGATTTTCCACTCCAAAAGGGTCCTTAATTAAATTCAGTAGTTAAACAGCAAAACAAAAATATACCAACAATTTGATACCGTTTTATAGAATAAATTAATTTCAATGATTTAATAACAATGTTTCACTCATTGCAAAAATTTCCCCACCGATAGAAATAATAATATTCAACTTTGTTGCAATAACAAAAACTAATTAATTTTCGCATTTATTTACAATCAATTTCAATTAGCACCAACACAGATAAATATTGTTTGTCCAAACATAAAATTGATTTTAAACTGCCGAAAGGATACAGGACAAGAGCAAAAACAAAATACTCCCCAATGATTGGAGAATGTTCAATTATGGAAGCACTGCAAACGCCGAAGCTAATTTCGCTTCGTTGGACTAATTGGTGAACCCACAAATCCAGTATGTGTGAGGAGATGACGACGGAAACCAAAGTTTATTTACTGTTCAATAATGGATTTCGCCGGCAAACGCACCGATACTTCGAAGTCACTGTGATGGAAAGCTGTCAATAAGCAATCACTTACCACAGTAGGCCGCTGCCAGTAGCGTCAGAATAGTCCACAGTACGGTGGCTAGCAGCATTTTGAGCTTGGTGTTGTTTTTTTCACTTTATCACTTGTCTGGTTTGATTACTAATCATGGGAGATGGAGATCATGGAGTCACAGAAGATATTTCACTTTCACAGAGAACGAGAAAACCATTGGTTTCAGGAAAAGGAAAATTTGGCCAACAAATCAAAACGACGTGGCGTGTGACGACATGTGCCGTTCTCTGGATCCATCATCACAATTTGCACTCATGTTATAAGTAAACTTCATTGCAGTGAAGTTCCTTAGGTTGTCTTATCGTGTCGAAATGTATGAGGGACAAAAATTGCTCAATCAAACGTTATTTGCCTACTGTCCAAAAATAATCTAATCAAATCACATCAGCAGGAACATTTCCTCTACAAACAACTTAACGCCCGTCCACCGGATTGCCACCACTCACTAGCGGAATAATTTGTTAGCAATTTCGACGGATGATAAACCTCCGTCTCATCTATCAAACACAATAATTGGGATCAACTTCGAAACTTTCGCAATTTCACCGGGTCCCGAAAACTGAAAGGATCGAATATCGGATCGTTCCTTTTCGTACAAAAGCCACCGGTAGACTAGTGCGTGAGGCGGCATTCGTCTATCCTTTTAACCGAATGTTTTGCTTCACTGAGTGTCAATCGGAACCCATCAAGGATGCGCATGATCTGGCGGAGCACGTGGCCGCACTCGGTGTGGAACTCACGACGTTGCGGCGGCGGCGGCGGCCGGTTGATGTTTTCTTTTTTCCGCCAAGAACAATCGTCAATAATTGCTGCCCCGGAATCGTTCCACTTTGCGTACGTTTCGGGATTTGTTTCTTGAAACTTGGCATGGTATGGTTGGAATGCAAACGCAAACTCGAAATATGATGCTCTGAGGGAGGTCAAAGCTTTACCCGAGATAATTGAGGCTATGATATTTTATTTATATTCTCCTGGCAATGGAAATCCCATTTATCCGGGAAATTTTTGGGCCAGCACTAGCATGAATTGCTTGTACAGATTATTAGACCAAATTGAGTGGGAGCATCATTGGCAAGTTAATGTAAAAGATAAGTGGGTGACGTTCAATTGCTATACAGAACGCAGAAAACGGACCTGACCTCTCATGACCTGAGAGATTGAGGCAAGTTGAGAAAACTTTTGTGTTTCGCTGTAATTTGAATACGGATTATAAATCGAACTTTCTCCTTCTTTAGAAGATTTTTAATTAACGTAGTCTAGGATGCTAAGATTCGCAAAGCTGTTTGTTAACTTAACATAACGTTATTCTTACAAAGTAGTCATTCATTGTACAGGCTTTTTTAGTTCGAGATCATCGAATACTTTTCCTATTGAACTCAAAGTTTCTGTTAGGCTCTTGTTTCATAAATCCTTTGATCTCTTTCGTTTTCTGAGACACTGAACTGCTTGAAAATTCTGCTTCTAGTAAATTGAAAGCAATTGCGTAGAATGGGTTCCTTTCAAAACGAGTGTACTCTATAACGGGCCATTTCTCGGCCGAATTGATTGATTGAAGCACTAATGCTATACAAAGATACTAACAAAAGTTTCCATTTAGAAGCGCGATGAAGCGTTTTTAAAGCTTTAAAACTATTTGAACTGTTCGCTTTAATAAATTTGATTATTTATCACAGTGTTCGCAATTTTCTTATGTCAGAAACATAACCTCCTCTACAGTCGCCATATAATTATAGCGTCATAAATCGGAAAACGCGTCGCACTAAAATAAAACTACCGGAGCAGTAGGCTTTTGTGCTCAACCAACGCACACGGAAAGTTTCCACTTTGCTAGAAAAACGGGGAAGAGCTTATGAAAAGTTTAATTAGCAGCTAGAGGACAACAACGACGTAAATTAGTGCACCGTTCAATGTCATACCGCTGGCGTTTTCAGCAGTAACGGAAATATGATACTTTGATTTTCCCAATCCCAATGCCTACAGTGGATCCCAGGCACAAAAACCAGCGTCCTTCTTAGAAGTTGGTTCGGTTTGCGAAATGGTTTGTTTTAATACCCGTTCCATTGGGGGGAAGGGGGTTGCTGTGGCGTTTTCGCACGGCCAAACCATTCCCAGCACAGGGCAGCAGTAGGGTAGCTGAAAAGGAAACACGATGAAATTCTAAATGATTTATGTGGGCTGTATTAAATGGAAGAACCACATGCGAAAATTTTCTCTCATCGCTTGCGAGAAGCTGACTTCTACTGTAGAACTGAATTCTGTGTTTGTCGACGTTCGCCGCAGCAAGATGAGATGGTAAATTTGATCGAAAGCGATACGTGAATAGTGATTTTCGTAATGCTCCAATCGTTCAACGATTTTAGTAAATGGCACATGATAATCCGATGCTAGTAATTCAATCTTTCCTGTCATTAGGAAAATGGGTGAATTTTCTTAATATCCTCACATCGTGTAGTAAAAAATCAACTCTTAGACGCGTTGTTTTTATTAAATCAAACAGTGAAGCTGTCGAAATTAGGTTTTTTATAGCGTCTTGAGATGCCCTAAATTAAAGTGTATATTTGACCTTCAGATCAAATCCGAGAAGTGCGCGTCGGAAGTGGAAAATTGTCGCTCTTGTCATATGTTTTCGAAAATTCCCTTTTTCTTATCCTAATAGATAATGAAAAAAATCCTATATTATGTAAAAGCCAATTTCAGTTCACACTGTGCTACAAAAATTAAAAAAAAACTGTTTTAATCCACCTAGTGGTGTAATGATGCCTTTCTCATATTACTGATATTACTAAAAATATCACTAGAAGATTCTAATAAAAATTTTTATTTCAATCTTGAATAAAGTAAGAAACTTTTCTTTGAATATAAACTAACATAACATTTTCAATTTGTAAACAGTTATAAAGACTGTCCCAAAAAGTATGGACGCACTTTGATTTCGCTGAAAATAATTCACAAGTGTTAGATATTCAAATTTTATTCGATATACTGATAATATTAGACATCAACAACAGAATATTATTCTCAACATTTGCTACTTAGCTATTGTAGACTAGCTGGCGCACCTTCTTGCGAACGTTCCTCATTAAATTCCGTACAGACTTCTTGGCGACAAGTTTTGACACTTTTTTCCAATCTTTTTCGAACTGTTGAATGGTTTCGGCTGCCGAGACATGTTTCCTAAGATGTGCCTTCGTTAATGCTCAAAATTCCTCAATTGGTCGAAGTTGTGGGCAATTTGGTGGATTCATGTCTTTTAGGACGAAAGTGACATTTTTGATAGTGTACCATTCTACCGTTGATTTCGAGTAGTGGCAAAAAGCGAGATCAGGCCAGAAGACTACAGGATCCTTGTGGCTTCAAATCATGGGTAGAAGTCGTTTTTTGTATGTTAAACATCCCTTGATGTATAATTCGCTGTTCATTGAAGCAGTGTTGATGAAGGGTTTCTAAATCTTACCGCAGCTACAAATTGCTTGCCAGACCATAGCTTTCTCACAAAAATTTTCGACTTAAATCGATGTCTCGGACTGGTTTAACACTTGCCCTTCTCGCATCGTATAATATGGTGGTCCCGGCAAGGATTTGTTTTCGAGCTTCACGTAGGTTTCGTCGTCCATGATTATGCAGTTCAAATTTCCAGCAAGAATCGTATTGTATAGCTTCCGAACCCTCGGCCTGATCGATGCTTCTTGTTTCGGACTACGTTTTGGTTGTTTCTGCTTCTTATAGGTTCGAAGATTCAAACGTTCTTTAGCACGAAGAACATTTGACTTCGAAGTGCCCACTTTTTTGACCACATCCCGAACTGAAACCTCCTTCTTTTGCTCGAACGCTTTCAGTATACGTTTATTCAACTGAGGGTTAGCAGGACCTTTTTTCGACCCGTTTTCGGTTTATCCTCCTCACCGAACTTCCTGATTGCATTTCGCACGGCTTTTTCACTTACTCCTTCCATTTTTGCTATCATTTGTACACAATATTTCGACGTTGTTCTGCTGAAAATCCACGCATTTCGAAACAAACTAATGAAAACGAATGAACAACTGCCCAAGTGGTTAGAGAAGAGTGTAAACAACAGGACGCAGCCATAAAAATTGATAGATACTGAACCATTGTGAAATGGCAGCGGTTGTTATTTGCGTCCATACTTTCTGGGACAGTCTTTATCAAGTCAATAATTTTTTTTCTTTATTTTGCATCGTCGGACTAAATGATTAAACACTACTGTACCGAAGTACTGGAACCGGAAGTCGGACCCGGATGAAATTAAACAGTAACCTATGAGACTATAGGAACTTTTATTTGAGCCTAAGTTTGTGGGAATCGCTCGAATCATCTTTGAGAAAACTGAATGAGTCTCGTTTTAAACATTTTGACCACTGTTTCCGGTACTTCTGGAACCGGGAACTTGGAACCAGTATAGCCGAAGTCAGTTCGTTTAGTAAGTAACTAATATCGCCTACAAATTGAATCAGTTTTAAGCCAAATCTAGAAAAATTTTACCCTTTTTGCATCGTCGCTCTAAAAGACGGTGTGAAATTCAATAGCAACCTGTGAAACCACAAGATTTTTTATTTTATGAGTGACAATATTTGACACATACCTCACACACAGACACATACATTGCTCAGCTCGATGAACTGTGTCAAATAATATAGAACTCTTAGTCCTCTGGGCCAATTTTCACTGGTCAATTTTTCAAGTGATTGCATAAACTTTCTATATGAGAAAGGCAATAAGTGTACTTTTATAGAAAAGCATCGTTATCATGATTTTCTAATAACACTTAAAAGTAGATACAAATTGCATAAAAGAATTAAAAGTTTACTTTTTTCACCTGAAAAATATCAATTTTAATGTAGCAACCCTGCACGCTATACGAAATTGAACAAAGCACTCTGCGAACGGAGAAAAGCCGCACGTACCGTCGCGTACTAGTTTTGCATCGTCATTTTGAATGACGTTTTGAATGTTTTGATACTCATCGTCTTATAATTTCGGAACCAAATTGCACAGTATCTTTTAAGACAATGAGAGCTTTAATTTGAATCATGATTTCTGAAAATCGGTTTAACCGTTGCTGAGAAATCGAAGTGAAGTCCGTTTTTGGAGCTTCTCTTAACTATTACCGGTGCGTTCGGAAGCGGAAACCGGGCACTAGTAGATTTATGTATCCACCAACTAACAAGATTTGTCAACTAGATGAATTTAACAGTAAGTTTTATAAAAATGTGCACCTCGTTTCGTTTTTTAACCTCGAAAAAATACTCATGAAAATGAAAATTTTCACTAATCGTACTGTAATACCGGAACCGGATGTCGAATCTGGATCAACTTTTCGGGGACTTTTTAAAGAATTTCAAGACCTTTCATTTGCTTCTTAGTTTGAGAAAATTTTGTTAAGAAATGCGCATTTTTTCATAAATTTTCACATATTTCCTCGTAGTTCCGGAATCGGAAGTCGGATTCAAATGAAACTCAGAAAAATTGTGTGAGTCTATAAGGCCTTTCATTTGAATCTAAGTTTGTGAAAATCGGTTCAGGCATCTCTGAGAAACGTGTGTGACTATTTTTTCCTTATTTTGGTGCATATCACCCTGTAATTCCGGAACCGAAATATTTGCTAGCAGTCTATGGGACCTAAAGACCTTTCATTTGAATCTAAGTTTGTGAAAATCGGTTCAGCCATCTCTGAGAAAATTGAGTGACATTATTTGTCACATACACACATACATACATACACACACAGACATTTTGTGATCTCGACGAACTGAGTCGAATGGAATATGACACTCGGCTATCCGTGCCTCGGTTTTGAAGTCGGGTTTCGCAGCGATTGCATAGCCTTTCTATATGAGAAAGCAAAAGAGATCGTATATCTGGTCGAACATAAAACAAAACCGTATTAGAAATGTTTGTAACACCCTAAAAATTTTTATTTAATATTAAAAACCATTTTACGATACACTTTTTCGATTGAAAAAATTCCTACACGGGTTTTTCTCAACCGAACTTTGTTTATGTGTTGGCTTGTTTTATCTGACAATAAAAGTCCTTATGATTCTAAGATCAAGTTATAAAATCGAGAATTGAGATACTTTTTGAACAAACTTATGCGATGATTCACTAAAATCAAATAAATTTTTAACTAGGGAGAAAGTTCGTAGACACGTTGTAGTTACGTTGGCTCCAAACGATGTCCGATGGAATTTTCGTTGAAGTAAGTCTGCTGATCGTAGAGTTAGTTGTGAAACCCGGAAGTCGATGAGGGACAGAATGTTTGAAGAGTCGATTTCGCCGTTGATAATTTTCGCCACGCACGCAGCTTGTTGAGTCTTCCTTCGTCGTCATCGCTCAGGGTACGGTGGCAGATTCAAAGGGATTTCGCCAGAGGAAATCTCTTAGCGCAAGCCGAATAATAAATCGATTTTTGAACACGCTCGATCCACAATTTCCAAACGAGTTGATGTGGACTCCATACCAAACTAGCATCTTCCAGCAATGGCCACACTAAGGAACAGTATAACGCTTTCAAGCAATGTGAATTACTAAGTACAGTTTCAAATCGTTGGCGTAGATCAGCTTGCATCCATAACCAAACAGCATCATTGAAGAAACGAGCGAACAGAAGGAGACCCATATTATTGCCTTGTGGATCTCGTGATTTATTCGTAAACGGGGATGAAAGTGAGGCTCCTAACTGTACTCGTAGAACTCTACCACACAAATAGGAACTCAACCATTCAACGAACTTGTGTAAAGCACCAAGTCGCATCAGTTTACTTAATACAATTTGGTGGTCTATACGATCAAATGCTGCTTTTAGATCGGTGTACACTGCATTAATTTGTACCCTTTCTTCCATTCACAGTTGTTTGTTTTTGTACGACAAAGACAAAATTTTTATGCTTAAAACATAATTTTAGCCTTTTTATTTATTTTTTTCCAATTTTGGTGCCATCATTTCGGTACAGATTAATAAAATTACTTGATTTAGGACACATAACGTAGTTGTCCAATAAATTCTAAATAAAACTGGACAAATTTCATTCAAAAAGAATATAATAAAGAATTGTTGTTTCCCAAAAACAAAATGGAATGAGCGCAAAGGGCAATTTAGAGTTTAAACCCAACCAACAGTAGTTAGCCTTAATCCTAACTTGGTTCTCTCCTCTCAAGATTGTCTGGGAAAAACGCCAATGGAGAATGCACAAAAATTCAAATAAGAAAGCAGCCCGGAAAATTCTAGCTACAAATAATATAGCAATAGATACGAATCGGAAAAATCGGCATCGACCTGATATATAAAGAACAACGATTGGAAGCTCATCACATGGAACTGTAAACCGCTTGGCTTCCCAGGGTGCGATCAGCACTACAGGAACTTTGTTGGGCGTGTGTGTTGAAGATTAAAGGCCATTTCTTCAACTACAGCATTATCAACGTTTACAGTCCACATGAGACGAGACCCGATGAAGAGAAGGAACAGCACAACACTCTTTACGTTGCGATCGTACTGTTGAGGAATACGGGCATCAGCTGGAGTTAGTGCAACTAATAAATAAATAAAAAAACAGAGGCGAATGAGAGCGAATGAGAAACGATACTGACAAACAGGTTCTTCGCCACCAGGACGACGTTGATATTGTGACACTTAACCATGAGAAGAGGATGGAAACATACATCGGACTGAAAGCTGAAGCTAGGCGTATCGAATTGGTAACAAATTATTTGAAAACAAAATGCTTCAGAAGAAGAGACTCTACATAAGAAACACTATGCCTCCCATCATGAATTTGGAGAGACGGTGTCGATATCGAGGTGGTCGATGAGTTTGTGTTTTTGGACTCACTGGTGATCACCGATAATAATACCAGTAGAGAAATTCAGAGGCGTGTTTAGGCTGCAAATCGTGCCTTCTTTGGACTCAGAAAAACCCAGAATTTGTTGTTTGGATTATTAATAACGAAGCTAGTTGAAGCTAAAATCTCTCACGACGTGAATTCATTAAACATAAGTACCCTATCAAACTGCAAATCCACGTATTTCATCATTGAACAGTTCAACAAACGGATAACAATATTAAAACGCTGCAGTTGAGATGTGAAAAAAGGAAAAAAGCAGCGACTCATTTGCCGATTTATAACGTCGCTAGTAGTGCGTAAAATAATACTCGATACTTGCAACATCATATATTCCTCCTTCGGATGTGATCATCGGTGATTGTCGGTGGAAGTATTTTCCAGTTTTCAGCTCTCCCATAGCAACAAATAATCAGTGACAATGTCTTGCTCTAATAAATAACCGTTCCCAGCAGCAATAGCGTCAATGAGGCGAACCGGTGCCCTTGGGAAAGTCAGTAGGCGACGAGTTTCACGCGAACCATCTGAAAAAGTTTGTCATCGACGATTCTGTTTCCTGGAATCCTGAATCCTGATTGAAAACAAAAATAAATCTGTGTTAACATCAGAACATTTAAAAAAGAATATTTGTAGAAATCTGTGTTCTTGGGATTTGAAAATAAAGAGTCTGTATTGTAGAATTATTTATTCGGTTTTGCAGAAAAACATATATCTATATATATAAAAATGCAGAGATCATTCTTTGTAATCGCATCACGTAAGAACGGATGGACGGATTGAGATGCTTATTTTTGTTTGATCAGTTTTTACCCCCACCGGGTTCGTACATCAAAAAAATCAGGAAAACTTACCGGAAAAGTGGGAAAAACCAATAAAGTTATTTTGTATGGACAATGGAATTTTCCACTGAAAAAGTCGCCAATGATTGCTAGATCATCGATAGGTGTTTGGCGCATAACGAGTTGCATAAGTGTTTGGCCGGCGAAGAAAGGAATACTAGATCGTTGAAAGAATCATTTGGCGCGCAACGAGTTGTTTTGTGTGAATTCATGTGGTTCGTCATTTCGAGCCACGTGCTTAATTGGGTATCAACATTATTGATTGTCAAATGATTCAATGATGGAACGCATATGAGTGTTCTAGCTATACCGTAAACATGATCAAAAGTACTGATACTGTTTACCAGAAGATGCATTGTGTGCAATGTAATCAGTTAGTTGTTTATTGTTGGCCATCGTAGGCGTGAGTTTAACAAATCACCTTATAAATAGAACGATTTTTGTACGAATCAATGATAAGATGCTGCTGTTTAAATAATGAGATCAATCATAGAGGTTTGCTTTGAATTTAGCATGCTGAAGTTCGTTCGCGTCGGGTAAATTCTGGTGGATTGAAAACCATTAGTTGTGAAATTTTATGCATTGACTCGATCGATAAGCTGCATACTTGTACAATCACTCCTCATCTTCACTCCTCTATAACAGAAGAACTGCACATTATTTTCATATAAAACTTTCTGATATAGATTCTCAGTGCCGAACTCCACCATTCATTAATTGTAGGTGGGATACTAAACAAAATTATGTGGTGTTGACTAATGATATGACTATTGATAAAACTATTAAACGAATGCAGTCTTCATGTAAAAGTTAATGGATACAATATTCAAAAGAATGGTAACTTGAACTTTCGAATGGCCAAGAATTACTCATTTTATCATTCGATTTTTTAACAATATCAAACTAACCATAGTACTCAAGGAGGAGTAAGGATTTGAAGACAAAGTGCGGAAAATTCGACGTAACAAGGTTCATTTAAGTAAGAAGAAGATTTCTCGCATCTAAACTTTTACCGTCTACCAGAGGAGTCGAACTTAGCGATGCGAAACATCCGAGTCTCTGATATGCTGAAATTTTTTTTTGCCCACCACACTCCCCCACACCAAAAAATTTACTAAATAGTTACTGACTGACCAGAAGTCATACATTAAAAGTAAAAATAATGTTTTATCGTTAAATTGTTAATGGAAATTTTTTCCTGTGATTGTCACGCTACGAACATTCATCAAACACGATTAAATAACCAGACTAGCGAGAAGTGACGAACTACAAGTCGCGAGGGCAGCTTTTGTAAATTTGTTCTAATAAATTTAAAGTAGTCATCTCAGTTATTTTTGCTTCACTTTTTATTCCATATGTCGAAACCATAGTCTGAGAGAGATCAACAATCGCTATTCGATGCACTGACTCAAAAGATGATCCGCGGTGTATTCGCTTTATTTTTGCATAACAAAAGCTTTTAACATATTCACAATTTTTTATGAATTCATCGCAGCCAAGTAATCAGTAAAATAATGGAAAGATACATTAACAGCATAACGTTTGACAATTCTACTGTCCGAAAACATAAATTAAAAAAAAAACGGGCGAGACGAAGTTCGACGGGTCAGCTAGTGAAAAATAAAATCTTGTACAGCACAACGAAAGAGTTACCCAGACATTGATTGCACTCTTTGTAAGGAAAGTTACCCATCGAACCCGGAAGAAGAACAACAATAGGAATTTTAATTTCTACACTTTATTGTGTTTCGCTAGTATTGTGTGTCGTGTGTCAAGCAAATTTAACGATATCGGTTAGAGTCTTGAGAAATCATTCAGTTTATATTCGCTCATGTTTACAGCATCGATAAAAGCCACTACATAGGGCAACTGTACAATAAGTGGGATCTGCTATCTCTGTTCAATGCACCGGCTCAATAATACTACAGAAAAGGTTCAGAACTCAAAATGGGATGGCTTACGGTAACACGATAGCTAGCAGCGGCATGAACGAGAAAGTCACCCGCACCAGTTATTCCCAGCAGGCTCCATTTACTGGCTAGCGAACAGAACCGTTGTTAGGATAATTATGAGTAATAGCACCCAAGGGGAAAACGGAACCGTATGCACCCACCGAAACCCCTAAAGCTGTGTTTTCGCTTCACGACCAACGCCTACTATTCATTCGAATTGTACGACTACGCGAGCGAGTAATGAATTGACACAATGGCAGTTGATGATATGTTTTCGCCTCGTTTCATGTGGTTTAATAATGTGACATTGCACATACGGAGAAAATTGAATTAGAAATATCCTTATTTCCGGTAGCATGACGAATGGGTGCATATACATATTTGCGCTACAGACTCTCACTCAATTTGTGCAGTTATTCCTCACAATTAGCCTTGATGCTTTGTACAAACAGATATGGTTCAGGACATGATACCTTCAACACCATTGCTACATTATTTCCTGGAATATTTACATTATTAGAGTATACAAAGTATAGCTCGTCTAAACGGGATACTAGGAAATCTCACCCAAGACCGTTTCCATTATTCAGATAGAGAAACTGAACAGAGTTATCAATTTATTTAATGTATTTTACCGCTACCGATGTTCAAAGGAAACAATTTCCAATGGACATATTATCGTTATTGTGATTGACTGGACCGGCGATAGAGTCAGGACGACGGAGTAAAATTTAACCGCACTGATTCCGATCAATCGTGGAAATAAAATACACTTAAAATCTGCCTTTAAATACGTTTAGTTATCGAGTGCAAATTAACACAATTTCACGCTATAACAGTTGCTTATGTAATAATCACGAGTGGATCACTGTCAGTGCAGTAAAACTTCATTAAATTCAATTGAAACTGAATGTGGAACACATTGACGATCTCTCTAATGCAGTAAACTTCACTCTCTGACACACACAATGTTTGCTGACGGCCCGAACGGGCAGTATTCAGTTCATCACTCGTTTCTCTTCAATCGAGGCTCCGTTTAACTATCGTCAGTTGATCTCTTAAAGTAACAAAATATCTCTTTCAATAGTGTGAGAGCGTCCTTCAAATGAGGTTCATGTAAACATTCGAATTGGTTCAAGAAAATAGATGAAAGACAAACCAGATAGCTGAAATGTCAATTAAAGAATACACATAAATTAATTGTTTCCTCCTTCAGTTTTCATTTTTAATACTTTACTCATTATTCGTTCGAACCTGCTTACTACCAAGAGCGAAGACAATGGAGGAGCTGCACTACTTGGCACTCCAAACTGAGCAAGCAAAACTTCAAATGACTAGGTACAATTATTCAACTGACGATGAATTCCGGGAGCTTCCCTTGAAAATGGTAGCAAAAGTCAAATGAATTAATAAGGATATGCTGACGGTCAGCGGCCATAAATTTCATTTTCATCTTATATTATTCGATTGAAAATGAAATTTTACCGCAATCGGATATCGTTTCCAAAGGTGTGTTCTGGACCGATGCCAACGGTCGTGAGATGATCAAGAGAGTACGAAACCATCGCGACACTTGGGACTTGGAACTGAATGAACCGGTTTCCGCAAATTACTATCCGGTAACGGCGAAGATTGCACTGGAGGACGAACATAAGCGGATGGCAGTTTTGAATGATCGTGCCCAGGATGGAACTAGTATGCAGGATGGAGTGTTGGAATTGATGTTGCATCGTAGACTGCTGAAAGATGACGCATTTGGAGTCGGTGAAGCCCTGAATGAAACCGCCTATGGGACGGGTTTGATTGCCCGCGGTAAAAACTATCTGATGTTTGGCCCGAAGGCTTCCCAAACTGTGGCGAAGGAACGATTCTTGCAAAATCAAGTGCTCACGCCGGCTTGGGTGTTTATGTAGATGGGCGATTGTGCGTAAATAACCTTGAGGAGATTGAATTGGTTACCGTTGCACCGAGAGACGGTTTCAGCACATTTTGAACGCATTTAATTTAAAACTGCTCTGATCGGACATAATCAAAACAAACTATCCGATTTGACAAAGAAGCTCCTGATTTGTGGTACCGATGTGGTGAAAGAAGCGCTTCCTTCATTATTTCCGGTTCAACCTTTAAAAGGGTATTCAAAGTATGGTTTTCAAATTATGTTCTCAGACAACAAATCTATCTATTCATAGAGTGCCCCTCTTTAGCAGCGTCACTTGTCATTCATAACAAAGCACAATATATCACCTCTGTTTTGGTGTGATCTAGCATCCTGCCACTACGCTAGAAACGTATTGTAGTGTTACTGAGCCAACGGAAAAAAAAAAGATATGTACCAACCAAACAGATCGGAACTTTGTCAATTGAAAAATTCTCGGTAACCATGAAGATGGAACTTCGCAACCATCCCCAAACTATTAAAATAGAACTGCAGCTTGCTGGATCATTGTAATACATTGTTGATACAAAAGATGAGGAGGTTTTATGCCTGCTGGAGAGAGAGATTGCCAAATTTCATCTCCATCGGGCTTTTCCCTGCTCCCAAAATAAACAAAAATAAGTAGCTGCATATGGGTAAACTAACAAAATACCAAGAAAAATGGATGTACAAAATGTAATGACATGAAAAGGAGGGTATTTGGGATGGGAAATAAAATTGAATGAAACAAACATTAACAAACAATACCTCTTTAGTAGTTTCTCATTGCATAAAAATTTTAAAAAAAAATCCGGTAATCGGGTTAATTTTGGTGAGTAAATATAGTAATTTTTGTATCATTTTCATCGAATGCACTCTCGTAAATATCTCAAGGGAATAGTTATACATTGTAATCTCAATTTACGAGCAGAGTCGGAACGCGCAAATTAAATTTCGTGTAAATTAGAAATTTTTTTTTTTCAATTCAATTTGAATCTAGTAACGGGTGTTTTTTTCTTTAGGGATTACTCTATTGTCTGAAAATTGTCCTGACAGTGTAAAGTGACGTCTCTACTTAGTATTTTTTGGCAAATCATCATGAATAGGTTAACCTCCAGAACAACGCTTCCAAATCGTGAAAATTAACTTTCCAAATCAGTGCTCAATTAAACCTGTTTATAGTGAAAAATTCTCTTCGGCGATGAGGCGCATTTTTGGTTGCTTGGATACATCAACAAGCAAAATTGCATCTCTGGAACAAAGATAATCCACACGCCGTTCAAGAACTACCCATGTATCCCGATAAATGTACTTTTTGGTGCAGTCTATGGGCTGGTGGAATCATCGGTCCTTATTTCTTTGAAAATCAGGAAGGACAACGAGTTACCGTGGATGGAATTCGATACAGAACCATAATCAATGATTTTTTGTTGCCAAATCTTCAAGATATGGATGTGGACGAAATTTGGTTCCAACAGGATGGTGCCACTTGTCATACGGCGGTCGAAATAAACGACAACATCATTCCGAGAAATGGATGAATTGGCATCCGCGTTCGTGCGATTTGATGCCACTAGATTATGTATCCTTTGACCCCTAAATGAACCCGGTTCACCATCAGTTGCAGCTCAGTTATTATTTGAAACAAAACAACAAGCGTCGAGCGTTACTTGCGTCGTAACTTAGATAATGTTATCGTAGAATTGAACGCAAGTTACGATATGAAAGAATTTGCGTACCTTGTTTGAACTTTATTGAACTGAATTTGGAGTCAGTTTCAAACCTGGTTTTTATATCGAGTTTGCTCACTCTCCCGTTGCTAAGTGCGAAACGAACACAGTTTCCTGAAAAAAATATTTGTATAATACAGACCCGTGCACAGGGGAGGATGGTGGTTATGGGGAGCTTAGCAACCCCCCTTCCCCTATGGAAAATCTATGAACAATAGAGTACTTATTATATAAAAGTGTAAACAACTTGATAATTCATACTTCGTTCTCAGAATTTGTTTTATAGTGTCAATATTGACGACGAACTTTTCTTTCAAATTGTTGCGCCTTCCCCAACTTTTGAACCCCCATACCCTTGAAACCAACCCCCCCCCCCCCGCCCCTCTTAAATGACTCCTGCCCACGGTTTAGTAAAATGAAACTACCCTCGACCAGTTCCAGTTTTTTCAAGCGAAAACGACAGTAGAAATCAATGAAAAATGCCTGTTCAGTAAACGTGAACCGTAGAACTCAGTAATGGCATACTTCTATTAGCCCCTTATTAAAAACCAAAGAAAATCGTCGATAGAAAAGATTCGCAAAAATACCATGATTACACAAAAGATGTACTCAAGAAAGAGTGTGGTCTGCAATTTCTCATGTATCATTAGTAGAGGACCCCTCGATGAGCTCGGTTTACTGTCAGTTTCAGTTTTTTGAAGCAAAACAACTAGCGTCTGATCGCTACACTCAGGCAAAAAATATATGGAATTTCATAATGATTTCGTATGATTTTTAGCCACAAGAATATCGTAAGCGAATCATAAGATCGCCTTATGAAATCCCGAAAACAGGAATTCCAATAAAACGCCTTATGAAATTTATACGAAATTTTTAGGAACATTGTGCGAAAATTCTATGATAAACATAACTTCTCTCATATATTGTGAAGTTCATAAGTTGTTCGTATGAAAACTATAATAGTGATAGATAAGATGTATATTGCAGAGGTATATTTTTCATATTTATCTTATGAAATTTCGATTTTGGTGATTTTTGATGCATCATAAGATTTGCCTTATGATTTTCACTACTCAATTTGCCTGAGTGTACATGCGCGTCGTAACTATGACAATGCTTGTCTATGTTTACTTACTTAGAATTATTGTTTATAAATTATTTAGTTTATTGTCTCATAGTCAAATGAAGCAAGAAATAATTATGTGCTGAATGTAAACATATTTATGCTTTCTTTCTAACTTGTATTGTTTCCATGGCATTTTGCCGGAATTAGTCGACGCCAATTAACGAAGGTTCAATAAAATTACATCTACTGGTTCACGATTACTGATCAAACATTTTACAATGGATCGTATGGAACATTGTAATCTTGAGTTTATCTTTGATTACACAACAATACCGGAAGAAAATAAACATGTTTACAAGTTTTGCGCAAAAGATTTTTCGATTCAATTGCTTCTTACGCGGATTGAAACGTATCACACTAATTAAATCACACTAGGTTAGTTGAATATAATAAGTTACTTCTGTGTCGCGAAATTGTTCGATATCATGCATATTAGAAGTCATTTTGTTCTCAATATGAAAACAAACATCGTCATAGTAACGGCGTGTATAGCGACTTGACGTTTACTGTTTCGGTTCAACTAATCATAGACCTTATAGAAGAATATTCAAGCTGGCAGTGTCTGATATAGACCATTCAATCATTTCGTTCAAAATACAATTCAGCTTGTCTAATTTTTGGAAACAAGATAAAACCGGAAGCTTCGCTCTAGTGAAAATCAATTTAATTGACTTCAGTTCTATACCAAAAAAAAAACAACGAACGCATGGATTGGGAACTGAGCTAACGAAATTTTCCGTTAGATTCTTGTATAAAAAAATGTGTAAATGTGGCTTCTCGGTATCAAATCACAAATGATAATTTTATCAGTTCGCACATTCTTTTTTCTGTTATTGAACGCAGAAACGAAATTCCAAAGCCTGTCCTGTTCAATGGTTTCCATTTGATTGTGCTTCCTTTTTTTCCGTACGACTGAATAGTCAACCCAACCCCTTCATATTTCTATTGACTAAAAGGATAACCATGACGTATTAGTACCGGTGTTCACATTCGTCATGATTTTGTGTATTGAAGTTTCTGGTAGCTCATTTTTAACCATAAATGCGATTAAAAATGTTAGGTTTTTTTCTCCATAGAATACATAATCTTCAACCATTTCCGTGAAAACAAGACTAACGTGATGGGAATGTATCCACCTGTATGTTATGCATGGTGAAAAATATACTTCACATCGAAACTTACAATATCTGGAGCAATATGCATAGCATTTTTTCGTAGTGTCGGTCGCTTTCATCTTTCTCTGGCATGCAGGCTAGGGTAGTAACTTGTGGCTAGGACGATGTTTTTCATCGATCATGAAAACCACAAACAAGTTGATTGATTCTGAAAGCCATTCCATTCGTGAGTATGGTTTCCGAACTAAATTGAACATGAGTTTTGGTATCGTCATTCATATATTGAAATCTTAAAATATCCAAAAGGCGACAATAGTAGGAATAGCAAGTAAGTTCTGCATTAGAAATCTCTTGAAAAGATTTCAATTGATACGAGTGTTTGTAGCTGTCTAAATTTTATGCCAAATCAAAATATTCATACGCCCTTATTCTGAATAATGTCGTATCGTTTTTTCGCTCATATTTCATTTGTATTCCCCATACCCGCATAGCGTTTTGGCTACCTGGGCAGCCATGGCCACCAGTCGGCTACCAAAATTGATTCAGTGACGGTTGTCAAATCAAATTTGACAAAACAAAGTCGCCTGTATCTAAGTTAGCCGAGCTTTTTCTTCTTCTCACCTTTGCTGAAAATGTCAAAGATTTCAATGTGGAAAAATCCTGGTGGATACGGTTGTATCGTTTGAGTTGTATATCTGGCAGCGGTGAGGCAATCGGTCACCAGAATGTCTGCCAGCCATATTTTACCAGCTGGCAGCGTTTAGTCAGCCATCTGGCAGCCATGCGTATGCGGGTAACGCTAGCAAAATCAAAGGTAGCCATGATTCGATCGAACCACATTCGATCGAAAAATCAATACGTCGTTATTCAGAATAAGAGCGATAGCAAGCTCTTTTTTCTTCAAAAGAAAACTGCGTCATCTGGAGTTTCTCTTCAAAGTGGAAATGATTGTTAACTAATTGAAATCGCGTGCTAAATTTTGAAGAGATTCAAAGTTTTTTTGTTCTTTGTGATGAATTTTTTTCCAGCAACAAACCGTGATGACATTCTCCTATGGAGCATCAATTATCATACAGTTTCCTTTACCTGAAAAGCATCTGCATGCATTGTCGAACGGGTGGGAGATAATTAATATTGTCTCCGGTGTTTCTCATCAACCACCTACATTTGGCTTTCATATACCTTCCTAAGCCGATGGTCACCATTCAGTATGATGTTGCCGTAAATCATTACATCCATCATCCTGGTTCATGGTTCACTAGCTCTTTGTGGGTTAATTTCGATAAATGGTAACGGAAAACAAGAACAAAGCCTGTCTTTCTTACGGCAGAGCACCGGAATTGGATTTGTTGGAGAAGGGATGAAAACTATTTGAATGAATACCAAAAATCGATTTTATTCAAGAGCAATACAATCATTTCAACACTTCTCGATGTCGTACTTGAAGAAGGATTTGTCTTTTGCCTTAAAATATGAGATATGAGATCAGTGAATAGCCCGAAGTCACTGAGGGCCAGATCTGAATTATACCGTGGATGCGAAAGCAATTCTAAGTTAACCTGTTGTTCTAACGACAAATAAGGGAAACGATTTCCGAAATCTGAATTTCTTTATTCTCTCTTAGAAATTAAATTTTCCTGTAATGTGATATATAACAATGAGTTCAATAGTTCAATTTAGGTTATGAAATGTGCTTAAGAGACTCACGTTTTGTGGGTTTCTGCTTCTTGTCGTTCGGGACAAGCAAGGTTTCAAACGAGCCTCGTATTTTTAGCCTACGTTTAGCAAATTGTATAATATAAAGGGTTTAATATGGATTACAATATTTTATACCTTGACAGGTGTTAGCGCACGTTATCTTATGCACCGATCTAGCTTGACACGGTTACAGCTCTCCGCTGTTATAAAGAAATATAATAATAATAACGTTATATACAAATTCTGGTTTTCTTCAGTTTAAGCTTACTTCACAAGTTGTTTGAAGGCTACGGTATTTTAGTTAGTTTTCTAACGATATAGAACGGTCTATCGGCACAGCTAACTGCGAGCCAAATCAGTACACTTAAGCTTTACTGCTTTACCGTTTCCGCTCAGTGACGTTTCTCTCGGTTGTCAGCAGTTGCCATCAAATCAGGGTTGCTCTTCGTTCGGCGCGTTGTCGCACGATAGGTGCGCACAACATAACCTGTGCATTATTTTCTGCACTCAAAAGACCTAACAACGCTATCTAGTATTCGATTGTTTTTCTCTTTTCAAGATAGTCGATGTCGAATATCCCAAAATACTGAAACCATAACCTTTCCAGCTGACTGTTGTGCCTCTGGACGCTTCGGACGTAGTTCTCCGACTGCCCTTTTGAAGCCGACTCAAATGATGATCGTTTCAATTCCGGAGTGAAGTGATATATACATGTTCCATCCATTGTCACATATCGATGCAAAACAAAAATCTGATTTATCACTGGTAAACATGGCCAAATACTGTTCTGAATCATCAATACGTTATTGCTTTTGATCGATTGTAAACGAGTGAAAGCGGCACCCACTTTGAAAAGAGCTTTCCCATGGTCAAATGTTCATGTATAATTGTAAATACACTGCAAACTAAAATTTGATTCCTATGACGAAAACTTCCGGTAGTCATTAGAAATACCGGTATTTCAGTAAATGTTTTATTATATTTTACAAAAAATATGCAAATTTTTACCGGACGATCAGTTTTACGCATGTTTTCATTACATTTCATTCTGTGAATAGATATACAATTCATACGGTAAATCTGAAAAGTCGCCGTCCGTTCGCTTTTTGTTTACTTATAGGCAGAAAATAATTTCACATCACTATGTCCACTTGCTGCCAATAGATTTCGTTCGAGAGCAATTTATGGATGACTTGACGGGTTGTGTAATGCTCCGAAAGGCGCTCATAATTCCTTTCAACTTGGAAATGAAGTTACATTTTTTCTAGACATTTTTTATATTTTTTTGTTACTATGAAAAATATCCAAATCCAAAAAACCTAATCGTAAGTTTAAAATGTATGTTGTTTTATGAAATCCGAGAACCCATTCAAATTCAGAATTTTAACCAAAAGTAAACAAACATAAAAAAAAATTCCCGAGCCATTCGTTAGATCCATTGGGTTTACAGTAGTTGACGGTAGTTGTTTGACAATTCAGCAATTACCGAACGATCGGTAATCAATTCAATTACCGAGCTGATTAGCGAACGTTCAATTGTTGAAAATTCGATAAAAAACTGTGGAATTCTGCGAATTTTTCTAATTGCGTGCCGTCTGATATCTTTACGGCCGCATCTATCTCACTCAGGCTGTGAACCATTTCGTCAAAGTTATTTCCAGTGCAAAATAAACCCAAACAACTTTCCATTCGTCAAACTTTGAAATGGGCCGCAGTTTCAGTTAAATTTAACTACTCGACACAAAATAACCACTCAAGTGTCAGATTTTAACGAAAAGTTAAAATTAACCGGGAAATGGTTCACAACCTCAGTTGAAATTAACGATTAGATGTAGTCAATTTGCGGATTTTTTTATGTTTTCTGGAGTCCGGATAACACTTTTGAAGCCATGGTTAAGCTAGTACAGTATTTTTTTCATTAAGATGCAATGGTAAATTAACACACGAAACTGTGTTAAATCCAGCCCGGTGGCAAGGATAGGGCGCTGCAGCAAGTGCTATCGTAGCCAACATCTAGGGCATTTGGTGGGCAATCAGAGCGCTCAGAGTATGGTAAACAAACATTCGAGCATTTCAAATCGAGTAAAATCTTAATTTCTTTATCGTAGTGATGATATTCTGATCGATAATTTGCGGGAAGTGCGGTAAAGGGTAATGAATGACCAAGTAGTTTGTAATATCCAATTTTTTGTTAGCCATTCTTCTTCATTGTTTTGGTTTTTGCAGAGTGATGTTGGCCACAGTTTCATGACGTCATAACAGAGGGCTGGTTGAATCCATTGTTTTGAAAATAACAAGAGTGGCTCACTTTAAAGGCTGTTAATTTTTTCTGACTAAGCGTAATGTCATAAAAATTTACGCAGTCTTTGGAAAGTTGGTACTTCAAAAACGTCACATGGATTTGAAAATGATAAAATCATGATTAGAAAAATATCATTTCATTATTTCGGTGACTGAAAAAATCACTTCCAAAATTTTAATTCATGAAACAAGCATCCACAAAACTCTGAACCTCGAAGTTTACAAGTGATTTTTTTTTTGTCAGCAAACTTCATGACCAATTGTCACCAACAGAAATATCGTTAAAAAGATAATCGAAAGGGAGAAGAGTCTCCGATGATGATATTTCGATGGTGAATTTCCACTACGTTTCAGCTCGACACCGAGGTGATTCGTGCAAGATTTAATTTTTATATTTTCAAAAAAAATCTCTACTGAATAAATTCACAACTGAGAAATAATGACTGCGGTATTTTCGATGCACGTGGTCAACATGAACAATAGTATTTTTCCCACATTCCGAATAGCTGTTTTATTTGCAGAAGCTTCATTACACTGCACTATTTAGAATAAACCTCCATAAACCACTATTTAGCATGAATTCGACTTACAGAAGTGACAGGAGTGCAGCATTTTACTTGTCTCGAATATACAATAAGCGTTACTCCGGCGTATGATATTCAAGCTAAATTGGGAAATATCAGTTGCGTAACATGCTTTGTGATTGGTTTTTCATTAATGCTTTTATTATTATTATAACTATTATTAACAAAAGCACATGACATTACACCACCACCACGGTACTGCTGAATACATTTTCGATTACACCACCACTCTTCAACAGAGCATCAAATTGCAAGAGCTAAAAATTTATCATGTTTGCCTTTCTCTATAGAAAGGTATTAGAATTGTTAGAAAACCCGATTTCAACAAACCTAGGCTCGTTTGAATGCCACATCAAGTTCGAAAATCAAGTGGCTGTGATTTCCGATTCCGAAGATATAATGGTATAAGTAATGTAACCTACAAAACACGTTTTTTTTACCGCACAATTATCTCAGAGGTGGCTCAACCGACTTTTTTTTAACAAGCTTAGGCTCGTTTGAAAGCTTTTATTGACTAATCACACATTTTTCATTGGCTGAATGTTCTCGATTCAATAACTTTCGTTGAAGTTATTTGAAAGCTAAAAATGTCAATTAAATTTGTAAAGGTGATGACGAAAATTTCAATTTCGAGAGATGTAATGTTACGGCGTAATGGACAAATCCCAGTGTTTTCCCAAGAATAGTAAAATATTTCAAGAATATTCTGTGAAATTTTCAAGCCTATTGGAACGACACTCTGGGAGTTATGGGCTTTTATCTATGCTTATCCGATTCTGCGAAGAAGCAAGAGCTCGGCGCTTAGGCCCAAACCTTACACATATGGGTAGAAAAATGATTATTCACGTGTTGTCATCAAACATATGATTTAAAATTTGTGCTATACACTTGAAAATCTCGGATGAAACTTTCAGTTCACATACATATTTGATTTGGATAATAAAACATGAGTAAATATACGAGTAAAACAACTTTGGATCATAATTCATCAATCAATCTCAAATTCTATTCATAAAAACAAAAAATTTCCCAGAGATGAAAGCAGTACCCAACCTCACTTCTTCGAATTTGATATTCTATCTTACGATTTCTCCTTAAATATCAATCAAACATACCACGGAAAGTAACTGAATCATTTATTTATTTATTTATTTATTTTAGAGAAAAAGCGTCATATATGGTGAGAAGGTTGTTCATTTTAAAACACAGATTTTCATATGGCAGCTCTGCATTCAATGCTTGAAAACAATTTCAAGAAGTCAACGTTGCCATCTTGCTGCTAAATGAAGAATTTTGAACTGTGATGCTAAAAAATAAATTAACAAAACTTTGAAAACAATGAAATATCCGCGAAATCTTGTAATGAGAAGAACTATTTCATCCGTGCGAAGAATCTAGAACGCAAAATTGATAAAAAAAAAGTTGAATATGGTAACCCTAATTCATGTCGCAAATTTCGATACCAAACAAGGAAAGCTTTGTTCGAGAAATGATTTTTGCATTTGAAACAACAATACGAACATCGCCCATTGACGCATTAAGTGGACTAACTGAAATCAGATTCACGTAGTAGAACAATTCTGCGAAATAGAAAAGGAAACTTGAAAGCCACCTATGAGCAATGCATTAAAGGATTTTCCTGCATCGTTCGGGTTTCAAATGTCATAAAGAATTTCTAAGCCGACTTTTAAGGATTTCACTAACCTAGCATACGCAGAAGGTTCTAGAATTTGATTTATTAGCAGTATAGTTTTATACCATCTATGCGTATAATTCAGTTATATGTGTGTGATCCCAACAGAAAGTTCGTGCCTAATGATTTTTTCACTCTTCAAAACTCATTGGAGTTTTCAATATGCAAAATGAATATTATATATATTAAAACAATCCTCAGCTCTTATCTTAGATTAAATCCGCCACATTCATTGGCATCTCGTCAATCTGTGTCGAGTAGTACTGTTCAATGTCTCGCAGAATTCTGATGTCGTCACTTTTGACAAAGTTGATCGCAACACCTTTGCGACCGAATCGACCCGATCGACCAATGCGGTGAATGTACAACTCACGGTTATTCGGCAAATCGTAGTTGATGACCAGTGAAACCTGCTGTACGTCAATACCGCGAGCCCACACATCGGTGGTAATCAGGACGCGACTCTGCCCGGAACGAAATTCTTTCATGATCTCATCACGTTCCTTCTGCGGCATGTCACCGTGCATCGAACTGACCGTGAAGTTTGCCTCTCGCATTTTTTCCGTTAACCAGTCCACCTTACGTTTGGTGTTGCAGAAAATGACTGCCTGGGTAATGGTCAGTGTATCATACAAATCGCATAACGTATCAAATTTCCATTCCTCTCGTTCAACTGCTACGAAGAACTGTTTGATGCCTTCCAGAGTCAATTCATCACTGTAATAAATGGTCTCAGTAAAAATTTTGTCAGAAAAATATCGAAAACAAAAACCCTACCGTTTGACCAGAATACGAATGGGATCCGTCATAAACTTCGACGTCATTTCAAGGATTTCGTGTGGTAGAGTAGCAGAAATCAGTACTACCTGCGTTGCCGGAGGCAAGTACCGATACACATCGTAAATCTGTTCTTTGAAGCCTTTGTTAAGCATTTCATCGGCTTCGTCCAGTACCAGCATTTTTATTGATCGCGTTCGCAGAACTCGACGCTTGATCATATCAAACACACGTCCGGGTGTTCCACTAACCACATGCTGACCGTAATCGAGCTTGCGAATGTCCTCTCCAAGGTTGGTTCCACCGATACAAGCATGACACTGGACATTCATAAAATCTCCCAGCGCTAGAATAACCTTCTGAATTTGGACAGCCAACTCGCGAGTTGGCGACAAGCAAAGGACCTGCGTTTCGCGCAGCGTAGTGTCCATCGATTGCAAGATTGCAATTGAGAAAGTTGCCGTTTTACCCGTACCGGACTGAGCTTGAGCGATTACATCGCGTCCCTTGACGATCGGCAGAATGCTTCGCTGTTGAATGGCCGACGGTTTTTCGAATCCTGTGGAATATTTACCATATCACTATAGCTGTAAGATCAGAAAACCCCTTAAAGAACTCACCGTAAGCATAAACACCCCGCAGCAACTCTTCGCGAAGGGCCATAGAATTGAATGTTGGCAGCACCTCGACATCTTCACTGGTTTCGAATTCCACGTTCGATAAATCCTCGTTAGCCGGTACCCGTCTTCCAGCCATGATGTGCGCGTTTCAAGATTCGCTTTTTGCTAGCAATTCTAACAGTTTATCGCGTTTTATAACAAAACTAACCCGTTTTCTTTTCCAAATAATGCTTTCGCTTCTCTTGCCTGATGGCGTTTTCTTTTCACTTACAACATTACAGAATACCAATACATCTATCGCAGCTGTCACATCAGGCCCCATGCAAAAATTGAATCAAGCAACGAGGGGCACGTTTTCTGCGTTTCCAATCGTCAGTTACACTGAGAAAAAAACACACTGATTAATGGAGCTTGTTTACAATTCTGCTGGCTGCCAGCATACTAAATTTCATGCTGACAAGCGATGCTGATGAATATATTCAAGATGGCGAAAGAATGAAAATATTGAACATCTCGTACGTATTTCATGATGAATTTAAATATATAAAAGACATATTTCATTGTTTGTAATTATTTTATTTTAAATTTCACCAGCAATAAATTGCTAGCAATAGTGTAAACATTTGTTTCATTCCATTTAATCGAAAGCTTGTGATTTTGACTTGAAAATTATGCGAAGAATCAAGCGTGAAATATAATGTTCAACTCTGATTTGCCGTTTGACTCTTTTCTCGTGGAGCGATCGAATACTGGCACCAGCATGCTGGCAACCACAAAAACCACGCTACATTAAGATAACAGAACAGTTAAGATGGTCGCTCTAATATATGCCTGAATGTGATCAAAATGTAGTACATCTTGTCTCAGAATTTTAAAGCATATTCCATTCTTTAAAATAATGGCAATGAATATGTTCTTCATTTTTATTACTTCAAAAATATGCACGTCGGTCCAAAGTATATTAGAGTGGGCAAAATATCTCAGTTATCCTAGTATTGATTTTAAAAATTTGATTTATGGTAAGTCCAAGCTAGATCTAAAATTTTTTTTAACCAATTTCTTCCATCAACATATAAAATGATCTCGGTTTGATTGGAATCATAATTTTTGTTTTGCAAAACGAATAATATGTTTGTTCCAGTTGATTTTATTATTGTAATAGAAACTATTCATTACATCTCAACTAAAGCCGTTTTTATGTCGTTTTCGCTTAAGAAACCTGAAAATACGGAATGCTCCGATGAATTTTCGTGGACACATTTTTCGCTATGAGGTACACTGTCAGAGTGACGGTGTACCTTATTGAATTTTATATGAAACTGGCAACCCTTATGACTGAAAATGATTCACCATAGACTTTTTATAAGACTCATAAATCATAAATCCGAAAGAATTCGATTGTAATTGAAGCTACTTTTTGTGATGATCATTGTTAGACTTTGGTTTCATTTCTAATAAACTAGAGCAATTTTTCCACCCTCGAATAAAAAAAGAAAATGTTTGTACACGTTTTATAAGTGAAATTTGATGTTTATTTCGTTTTATTTGGGCAGTTAAAAAATTCAAGTGTCAGTGTGGGTAATTAATTATTAGAAACTGCTTTAAATTACACACCACGTTTTCTTTAAAACAATATTTGATGCAGTATATATACCGTTAATAATCACTGGGCGAAATCCTCTGCCGGAAACGGTTATAGCATTGTTGCCAGACTCTAGTCGGAATTCTGCCAGCATTTCGGCAAAACCTTTTGACAGGCACATCAAAGCAGAATCTTGCACAAAGAACTAGTGGACCGAATGCCCCGTCCCGTCACTTGCAAACCGTGCTCGACGCTAAGGAAGGTCACTCTAAGTACTTTGTTTGCTATTCAAATCTGCACTCTCCCCCTACGCTTGATAATGCTTATTTTTATAAAAGAAAATATTGTCTGTACGATCAACTTTGTGAGTTAAAAATAAGGCGTTTTTTGTCGCTCTCGAAGACCAAATGGGAAAAATCTTGATATTTATATGAAATGTATACAAATCATATTCATGATATACAAAACCTTGAAATTACACGTCTTTGGTTACTGTAAGCTTGCTAATTGTACTGAAAAATGCGAAAATGTTATATTTGTTCACGTGTACGATCAATTTTGTGAGTAACTTTACGTAACTTTCCACCAGCAACAGGCAAGATTCAGTGCTGGAAGATCCTGTGTGGACCATATTGTCACGCTCATCTTGGAGCAGATCAATGAAATAGTTCCTTCATTTGATGTTCAATTACTGCGAAAAATATTTCGACCGACTGAATCACGAGAATATGTGGGACGCAAGGAAGTTCCTGATAAAGTCGTCAGTCACACCGAGTGCAATATGCGGTGGAGATGATGATGATGGTCCCACCTCTTACCCCTACAAAGTTGTGAGCAGAACGAGTTATCTAAATGATAATTAATATTTTTGCACATATCTTAACCAGTAAACAAAAGAAAGCGATCTCTGATTAATCTAGCAGGTATAGATTCTTCTTCAATAGAACGACTGACCACAAAATAACATTCAAATATTTCGGATTTACTATCCAGGGTTAATCAAGAAAATTTCCAACCCGGGAAGATCCTTGATCACATCAGGAATCGAACCCGATATCTTTACCAGTATCAGACAGTAATTCACCTGGCCCTTCCCGCCGGACCAGTTCATGTGATGTGATGTGATGTGATGTGAAGTGAAGCCACCATCAGTTCAAGGACTTGCCAGTGGATGCGGGTAGACTTACAGTAGCCCCGATATGACTCATCCACTCACCATCTTACTATAGCTGTTACCGAAAAGCGAACAAAAAGGGTTGGGCGGATACGTAAGTAGAGTCACTTACTCGTATTCCGCGGGAATAAAAGATGCTCTTCCAACCATAATATCCAGTGCATGGATGAAGCATATCGCTATACATGCTTGAACCCGCCTGATGGTTTGTTTGAGAAGGGCGCGTCAGACTCATTTCAAACCTTCAGAAGGAAACAAGTTTCCTTCAAGTGACTTGGGCTGGCTATCCACAATCCCTCGTCCAGTCATCAATTCGTCCGATGCCCTGATGCTCCCTCCCCTTTACGCCTCCGTGCAAAATGTTTTATATTGATGAATACAATGAAACATAGTGTAATGAAATTAATATAACATAAAATGATATAATAGATTACAAAACAATATAATATAACATAATATAATATAATATAATACAATGATATAAAATAACAGTTAATGTAGTGTCAGTTATGCTCTTATCTTCGCAATACTGCAGGAAGTAGAATATTTCTCTTCTAATAATAATAATAATATCCACATCTATAAAAATAATATATGTTATTATTATTGATGACAAATTAATAATAATAACAATAAATATAATAATGAAAATAACAATAAAAAACAATATAATATAGTACAATGAATTATATAATAAACAATAGAATAAATAAAATGATATGTTGCGATATGCTATGATATTATATTACTTGAATTTATATGTCATTTCTCATCCTCTCATTCTGCCATCAACGCATTCCATCGACCATCTGTCACCACAGACACACGTGTAGGCATAAAGCTCAGCTTGTGACGACCTTGATATTTAGTTGAAAGTTACTTTAAAAATGATAACTTATAAGGAAAACAAATTTATATTTTGCGCAGAGGTACGTAGTACTACTAATAATAAACCCTATAATATAATATAATATAATATAATACAACATAATGCAATACAATATAACACAATACAATAGAATACAATATAATATAATATTATATAATATAATAAAATATAATACAATATAATACAATATAATATGATATAATGCAATGCAGTATAATACCATACAACATAGTATATAATAACATAAAATAGTGTAAGACGATAATATATGAAATAATATGCTATGATACAATATAACAGGTAATATCGCAGTGTAAGTTACGCTCTTCTAATAAAAATAATAATAATAATACATGATGTAATAAACAACACAATTATATGTTGTAATATACTATGATAAACACTGCACTTTAGGATGGGCTTCAACCTACAAGCCATTTCGCACCCTCTCATTCTGCTACTAACGCAGAAGGCGATAGCACCCAGTCGACGCCGTTCTATTGACCAAATGTCATCATAGACGCTCGGGGAGGCATGAGATGGGGACTTGTGAGGACTTAGTTATCTCACCATTTGACGACCCCTTCCCGCCGGACCAGTTCATCGCTACAAACATCAGCTACGATGGAGTAACGAGACTGCGGATGAGCAGAACCAAGCCCAATTCTATCAACAACTGTCGATCCCAATTAGTTTCCAAATCTATTCCTTAAATCACTAATCAAACCTTGCAATCAAGGTCAAGAGTCAAACTTAACACACCGAATGCTAAGGCTTTTCGGCCAGTCCTGTTCGCTTTCCAAATAGTCACTACCTGCTTCGCGCGCGAGCCTCAAATGTTTGTAGACTGCTCATTATTTTTAACTCTCAAACAAACTAAAAATCCATCATCATCATACCGAACACAGTAACTTAATACGTCTCACAATAATATATATGAACAAAAAGAAAATACAATCTTCGTAATACGTAAAAATATGACAAATCGAAAAAATTTGGACTAACTAACTAAATATTTGTTTACAATGCGTACTTTATGTGTGAAATACATAACTTTTTGAACTCCACCAATGTCGTTGCGCGTATGATTTCTCTTGGCATCGAATTGAAAAAACTTATTCCCTTGTACAATAATGAGTTTTGCGATCTGGCTAACAAAAAGCTTGGTGTTCGAGTATGCATATTCCGATCCGATTAGAAATATAAATCTTAACCCATACCAAAGACATCATATTAACAAGATATCCAGCTCTCACATTTTCCGAAAAAATCGTTGGCAACATGCTTATTTGCGAGCATGGCGCCCTCAGGCGAGTCCGCATCGAATCTCGTACATAGAAGTAGGGAAGAGAAATGTCAAATTCGTGCGCGCCAAAATAGCCGCACTGCGCTCCAATACAATTGTTCAATATGATGCCGTGCGATGGCATTGCTGGACTGAAGATTGATTTCGCTCCAAGCTGACAGGGTCTGCCCATACTCAACCCGATTTGAATTTTTGATTTCGGATATTCAATTCGTGATATGATCAATATCTGAACCGCAACTGAACTTTTTAATGCTTAACAAACTATGGAATCTAAATAACTTTTTTTCGGAATGAACGTTATATGCTTCCACTCCTGTTTTGTAGATCCTTCAGACACTCGAAGAATATCCTATCCTCCTGATAGGACTCATCCTGCTCATCCAGACCGATGGCCTCCCAGAAACCAGAATCCTTTTCGAAATATTTATTGGAAACGTTTTTGGCAAAAACGGCAATTGATTTGTCACACGAAACTGAGGCCTAGAAAACCCAAAACCCAAATTAAAAAAAAAATCTAAGCTAAAAACAGATTCAGGTTACCTTTAGAGAATGTAGAAAATCGCATTTCCCGGTCAGAGATTGAATCCTAGCGTACTGTTCTCGCATGTGCCGTTTGAAAACAATGATAAAATCGAGAAGCGCCGTCTGAACATCCGCTAGTTGGCTGACCGCTTTTGATTCAATTGGAAATGTTGCGAGCACGAACAGTAGGTTAACGCCCTGAAAAAAAAATCGAATTATACCAGAACTAAATCAAACGTAACCACCGAACTCACATGCATATATTTCCCATGCTCTCGGCTACTTCCACAAGACTTTTCCAGCTCGTAAGGCAGCATCGAAATCAATCGCCGATGCCACCGATAAAAGCGGCGGTTGTGAAATTCCAAAGCGCAGTACTTCCTCAGCTGCTCCAGGACAGGTTCGTACAGGTGACATCTACTATCGACGGCTTGGACTTCGTCTAAATCATCGATTCGAAAGTTGGACAGGTCCAGTGCCAAAAGCTTTAGCAGGTAAAGAAGCAACACTGACGAGAGATTGTGACTTTGCTCAAACGACAATGCGTCCAGAAGGGCTTCCACAATGTCATCGAAGTCAGTCCACTGAAAAAAAGCTTTTTTGTTTGTTTAGTTGTTCAACTGAAAAGAACACTAACTTACCTCACTAAAATTTGTTCTTCCAACTTCAACAATTTCGACATAGCGCAAAAGACATTGCCAGAGCTCGGTTAGGAATCTTTCACTTTTTGTTTTGGCGTTCAATTTAAATACATTCTGGAATACTACTTGATGGATATTGGTTTCCTTCAGCATTACTTTATGATCCTCCTTGAGCAGTACATTGAATAGTCTTACTCCGTACAGTTCATACTCAGGATCATGATATTCGACAAGTGAAATGCCTACTGACAGGATAAAGGACGCGACGGACTGTGTAAGTTCAGGAGGCTTTTCCAGCATCCAACCATACAAGAACTCACATAATCTGACAAAACTAACGACATCTCCCGGGTTGAACATCCACTCTTTCCCGCGCAGAACCCGTTCGTAGTGTTCCCACGCACGAACTAGTAACCGAGCACTTCCATCTCCGGTGAGTATCTGCTTCAACTGGCCTTGCTCGTACAGTTCACTGAATCGTTCCCGGTAGATCCGGTTCGCCGTTTGAAATTCGCACAATTCGTTTACTACGGGAAATTGTTCGGCAATCACTAGAGCTGATGTTAATCGAAATTCCAAATTATCCTGGTTGAACTGGTCGTACGCCAGCAGTTGGTTTTCGTACTGTGCGATCAGATCGAACACTTTCGGGATAGTGTCATCGAAAATGGCGAGAAATTCACGAAACGTGTCCGCCTGAAGCTGCGCCTCATCGATGCTGCGTGTTAAACGGGGAACTTTGCAACATTTGATCAGCCCGGTGGCACGCTCGATGATCACGTCTTCCTGGTCCATCGTAAGGTCTATAATGAGAAATGGGGTACAGGATGAGATAACAAGTTCGACTAATTGAAAAACTTTTCATAATCCATCTAGTAGTGTGCTAATGAATTTTTTCTGTCATTGTAACAACGACAACGATCGCTACCTATTTTTCTACGATCAAGTCAAAGTTGGAGTAAACTTAATATCGTGAGCAGAGCTTAAAATTGTCACGAATTCTAGATGAAAGAAACCATTCCAACAGCCTCATTTTAAATATTTTACTGTCTCATTCGTAAATGACCGACACCAGAACAAACGAGGTATTTTCGTTTCTCATTAAAAAAATGAGAGAGTTGGGGAGATTGTTCGGTTACCGGCACCCTTTTTATTTTAAGCTTATAACTTCTGACTTAGTGCACATTACGCGGACATCATCTATACATCAATAGAAAGCTAAAGTCCCTAGCTAACACAACTGATTAGGAAACTAAGTCGATTCATTTGATTGAAAGAACTTTATTATCAATTTAGTAAAGTGATAAATTTTGGCCATTTCAAAAAAGTTGTCGGTTACCGGCACCCCAAAACTGCTATTATTCAATGAAAAGGCGGAATTTATTCGTTTCGGAGGCGTTTTGGACAAAAGTCTTCATTGCCTGATGGAGACCTCGACTTGGCTCTCTTAGCCAATGATTTGGATGGTGGCGCGGGATTGAATGCGTTGCTGCAGTCGAATTTATTGGCTTCTTATCCACTAAGCAACGTTTAATGGCATTAATCAGTGGATTAAAGTTCATTTTCCATTACTTTGACGATTTGTTTAAAGTTTCCATGGCTAACGGAATAAGAGAACCAAAATTTTTACTTATATGACGGATGTTTTGAAGCTGTCAATTTGTCCACGAGTTGCATATCACCAGAGATGCCAGTTAGTACAATAAGTTTAGCCAGAAAAAAAAAGATCGCGCCAATTTTAACAAGTCTGTAAATTCTGACGAAGTTTAAAAAGTATGTAAAAAGTCTTCAGACGAAAAAAGGTTTGCAGGTTAACTACGAAATTTGATAATTTACAGACAAATTTGCAGATTTGGCATCTCAGCATGTCACTGACAATTTTTGCATGATTTGTCGAAAAAAATGGGGTGTCGGTAACTGAACACCTTCCCCTATAATTGCCAACGTCACTCTTTCCTCTATGACAAGACGAAACCAAACTAACGTCATCCGGAAGCATCAGCAGAATTTCAATTCTCATTCTTTCATCGATGTATTGAAAATCTGTGAAGCTTGGCTATAAGTGAGTGACTAAAATATGACAAATCGAAGTAATTACACCTCAGAACCTTTTTGGAAGCCAAAAACTACTAGAGATTCGAGCACCAACAAGCAAAAGTCATTGTGAAAACACCTTTTTCTGTCATTTTCGAATATCAAAACTTCAATTGAATACCGACACTGCATACTATGGAATTTTCACTGAAAATCGCTAATGACTGGAAGGGTAAATGATAAAAAAAACACACAATATTGAAACTACTTTTCCGTTCCTGTCGTTGACTGGACATGGATTTCGTTCTCATAGTTTGCAAACGAAGCTGTGAGTGGCATTGATTTTTCGTCATTTTCGTCTATTTCGAGTCAATGATAATGACTTTTATTAGCTCTGATCGTGAGAAAATTATACACAGCCAAAACCGCCCTATCTCGCCACCAGTGTTAATTCTACATCGTGAACTGAGACGATAGAAAACCTTAGAGCAAATTCAGCAGTTGAAAGATTCATATGGGTGGTCTATAATGTAAATGAAACTGAAACAAACGTATCCCCAGCAATTCGTTTTAGTTTTATTTATTCGACCAGTTCTACTGTCAAATTTAAAACTGGTGTACATTGCCGTTCTATTTTTTCTATATTTGAAACTCAGATAAAACGCTGCTGGAGCTGCCAGTGTATTTTGTTATAAATTCTAGATTTAAATTTTAAAGCTGACATAAATTATGCACCTAGAACTAGAACACTCCTGAATATGCCCTTAGAGCAAATTCAGCAGCTAGAAGTGTTATATGGAAGATCTATAATAGAGCAAAAACTGGAACAAACGTATCCCCAGCAAGCCGTTCTAGTTTTATTTATTCGACCAGTTCTTCTGTCAAATTTAAAACTGGTCTACCATTCCGTTCTATTTTTTGTATATTTGAAACACGAGTAAAACTGACAGCCCCAGCAGTGTTGAACTCGTGTTTCAAATATACAAAAAATAGAACGGCATCATAGACCAGTTTCAAATTTGACATAAGAACTGGTCGAATAAATAAAACTAGAACGGCTTGCTGGGGATACGTTTGTTCCAGTTTCTGCTCTACTAGGGCATGTTCAGGAGTGTTCTAGTTCTAGATGCATAATTTATGCCAGTTTTAATATTCAAATCTAGAATTTATAACAAAATAAACTGGCAGCCCCAGCAACGTTTTATCTGTGTTTCGAATATAGAAAATATAGAACGGCAGCGTATACCAGTTCTAAATTTGACAGTAGAACCAAATACAAATTATAATACGGAATACTTCGACAAATTTTCAAGGACACATTTTGCATCGTGCGGTACACTGTCATGATACACTGTCAGAGTGACAATGTACTTTAACGAGTTTTCTATAAAACTAGCAACACTGAAGGGTAAGAACAAGTTCACCATAGTTACTGTTTATTATAGTGAAAAATAAATAAACAAACAGTTTTTATCTGATAATCAAGATCACAAGCGAAATGTAAGTTAAACAATAATCTAGAAAGATTAAGCCACCATGAATATACTACTAGCTGTATTGATATTTGTAGATTCGTGGGTGTTTGTGTTCATTTTTCATCTTTTGTGCTAGTGCCGGTGATATTTAGACTGATTGTTGCAGTTTAATACAGCAACGATAAACATAAACAAACAAGTTTGTTTTGCACCGTAGCAACTAGCATAAAGCGTTGCCAGAAACGATCTCCTTCCACATTTTCAAACTATCGCAATGAAAGGGAGTAATTTGCTAGGCTAACTTGTTCAGGCTGTGAACCAAACATTGGCGGTTCGTTTGTATGGGACTTAGGGGTATTATTATTTGTATTTGGTAGAACTGTTCCAAAAAATAAGACTAAAACGGCTTGCTACGTTTGTTTCAGTTTCAGTTATATTGTAGACCACCCATATGAATCTTGCAGTTGCTGAATTTGCTTTTATAGATGTTCCATATAGAACTTCTAGCTGCTGAATTTGCTCTAATGCGTAGCCGCGAAGCCCTTTAAAAATATGTCAGACTGCTTGAATCTGTGTTGAATTAGTTGTAAAAATAAGTCACATATCACTCAATGGACGTTTGGACGATTTCCAAACGACTTTCATCCCGCTTATTTCGTGAGAACAATTTTTTCCCCATCTTTGCGTTACCGAAAAAAGAATTCCATTTGACTCAATATCAATTTTACAGATCTTCCATACAGTACACTGCGATTAGAATCATATCACAGCTCACATATTCCTGTTTTTCATCAGCTACTCATGTTTACTCAACCGACCGCACTTTTGACGTTGTGGCACATTGATGGTTGTCAGGGAAATAGTTTTCCAACTGTCTGTCGTTTGAAAAGCGGGAAAAGCACGCCGCCTGTTGCTCATCATCATCATTTGAAGGAAATTGCCACTTCACAGAAACGTTCGCGTGTTGCCGGGAACATTCGTCGCAGTGCGGCCGCCACCGCCGTCCGTTTCCTACTTTGTCATGGATGCTGCTGGCGCTGATGGAATGGATGGAAGTCATGCCAATCAAACTGCATGTCTCTTGCCGAACTGCACTCACGCAGTCAACCGAGAAATGAAGCAATATTTTCATATCGATTCGTATCGTACCGGAATAGTAGGTACATACAGAAACGAAATGTTTATTCAGGTCAAATCGAGGCAGTAGGATATTGAATTGAAGTAAAGGCGCATCCGGGTTCTGCTGTTGGTTATCACGGGAAGGATGCCACTGGTAGCAAATATACACCGGACGTGAACGGGGGATTGATGAGGTTTAACCTTGTGTGTTGGTCATGAAAATAAGCTGGAGCAATCAGGCGGAAATAATGAAAATTGAATTTTCGTATGAATTGGACAATGATTCGATAATCCGTCAATCAATGAACGGCGGCCGTGATATGAGAATGTTCATCATAGTAAACTGTTTTCCTTCTGCAACGGAAGACCATTATTCGTTGGTCAGAATCGATTGGAAATGGAATGAGGTTAAATTTAGACTCATATTCGATACTGTTCAGAAGTCAAGGCCAGAGCGCCATAAATGGGCGAAAATAGCCAGGTAGTTCCGATGCATGAGCACACATTTCTCATATTTAAATAAAACAATACTTTTAATCAATTTTTATACAAAAAATTATAATGAATTATGATAAACACTTTCCGTTTTCTCATTCTCGGTAAAAGGATATAAAGTCGATGGTTTGCAGACACGCGAAGCGGCAACATAAAAAAATAAATGCAAAATATCAAGTGGGTATCATTTGAATGAGTGGAAAAAAACTTATCTTGTTCCTGTACTTTCTGCACTATCGTGAATATTGTGCTCTAGTCCGCTCGACGCTTGACTATTCAGCTGTTATCTGGTCACCTTATTATAAAATCGACATGACGCGGATCAAAACTTCCGTTGCTGATGTATTTCAATCACGTATCGATTGTCCCGAGCTTCTGCAGTTGATTAATTTCGACATTCACCGACGTAATCTACGTTCCCAACCCTTTCTTAGATTACCTATTGAAAAAAACAAATTATGGTTATAATGAACCGTTCTCCAGTATTGTGCCGAACATTCCACAACTGTTCCAATGTCTTCGACTTTCATTGTGTTCATTTATCTCGAAATATGGTTAAACGATTGTTTTATAGGATTATGATTTTTCTGTGACCGTTAATGTTTTAGTTTTGCTCAACCCCCACTCCGTCTCTTCATCATCTTCATTGGAAACTAACTCACACTTAGTTAGTTAGTTTCATGCAAGATCACTATTACTGCTCTGTTATGCTTGGTATCATCAACTAGTTATAGAGTTATAGATTTAGTTTTAATTGTGTAATGTTAAGTCTAAATGTATCTGTTGGATCATTGTAATATGTTGATACATATAATGAGGAGGTTTTATGCCTACTGTAGAGAGAGAGCGAGTGCCAAATATTATCTAAAACGGACTTTTGCCTGCTCCCAAATAAATATATGTTCCTGTTCTTTCTGGACTAGTTCCTGGATCTGCTGCACTAGTTCCTGTACTCTATATTCCTGTTCCCGTACTTTCTGTTTCTGTTTCCGTACTTTCCCTTCTTCATCCTGTATTTTCTGTTTCTGTTCCTGTACTTTTTGTACTTGACGTTGTACTCTCTGTTCCTGTTCCTATACTCTCTGTTTATGTTCCTGTTATTTCTGTACATGTTCTTGTTCCTGTTCCTGTGCTTTATACACATGTTCCTCCACTCTCTGTTCCTGATTCTGTACTTTCTGCACTTGTTCTTAATTTTTCAGTACCTGTTCAACTACTCTCTGTATTTGTTCTTGTTAGTTCTGTACTTGTTCTTGCACCGTATAATCTTTCTGTACCTATACTTGATCTTGTACTTTTTTCTGTACTTGTTGTAATTTAAAAATTGCAAGTCACCTCACACTAAACAGATTCATACATATATCGCTCCTTGATGCTGGAAACGCATACAGGACAATAATTTTAGTTCTTTTCACTGTGGAACACGTTTTTAACAGGCACTTTTTCGTGCTTTATACACATGTTCCTCCACTCTCTGTTCCTGATTCTGTACTTTCTGCACTTGTTCTTAATTTTTCAGTACCTGTTCAACTACTCTCTGTATTTGTTCTTGTTAGTTCTGTACTTGTTCTTGCACCGTATAATCTTTCTGTACCTATACTTGATCTTGTACTTTTTTCTGTACTTGTTGTAATTTAAAAATTGCAAGTCACCTCACACTAAACAGATTCATACATATATCGCTCCTTGATGCTGGAAACGCATACAGGACAATAATTTTAGTTCTTTTCACTGTGGAACACGTTTTTAACAGGCACTTTTTCGTCATTTTTCAGAGAAGCATTGATTCTAGCTTGTATTGTTTCCATGGCATTTTGCCCGAACTTATCGACGCTTATTAACAAAAAGTCAATAGAATTACACTATTACCGAGCCTACTGGTTCACGATTACTCATCCAACATTGTAATGTCAGTGGATTATAATCAGTGCGGTAAAATTTCATTTTCAATCGAATAATATAAGATGAAAATGAAATTTATGGCCACTGACCGTCAGCATATCCCTTCTAATTCATTTGACTTATGCTGCCAATTCCAAGTGAAGCTCCCAGCATTCATCGTCAGTTGAATAATCGTACCTAGTCATTCGAAGTTTTGCTTGCTCAGTTTCAAGTGCCAAGTAGTCTAGCTGCTTCATAGTCTTCGCTCTTGGTAGTAAGCAATTTCGATCGAATAGAATTATAAAAGTGTAAAAAATGAAAACTTAAGGAGGAAACAATTAATTTATGTGTATTCTGTGATTGATATTTCAGCTATCTGATTAGTCTTTCATCTATTATATTGAACCAATTCGAATGTTTACATGAACCTCATTTGAAGGCCGCTCTCACACTATTGAAAGAGATATTTTGTTACTTCAAGAGATCAACTGACGGTGGTTAAACTAAGCCTCGATTGAAGAGAAATGCTGCCCGTTCGGGCCGTCAGCAAACATTGTGTGTGTCAGAGAGTGAAGTTTACTGCATTAGAGAGATCGTCAATGTGTTCCACATTAAGTTTCAATTGAATTGAATGAAGTTTTACAGCACTGATTATAATCTTGAGTTAATCTTTGGTTCACCTATCCCCAGTTAAAAATCCCATATCAGTTATTGGAAATGTTCGCACAATGATAACTATCTCTTTATCACTGAAAACGGATTAGATAAAATGTTTTTATTTTGCAGTTTTGTATCAATGCTGGATACCTATCAAACGTATGTTGTTGTACAAGGTTAACTTTATTGGTGGTTTTTAGTCTAAATCCCTTAACGATTGACATTAAAAATCAAAACAGTGATGACAAAAATCGTAACAAAAAACGTCAGTTTGTTCTGAAATCATCTAAAATTTATATTAAAGCTACCCATGCCAAACGAACACCGTGGCAAGACAGTGGAAACCAAGCATTATCATATTTCTCACGCAATCAGAATCTTAATTATTTGTCACCCGCGAGGCATGCTTCCTCGTTTCGGAAAGTCACGGACCGGCAGCAGCAAACCAAATTAGGCGTCACAGCAAAACCCATATGTAGCGAACCGAATCGTTTCCTAACCAGGGGAGAGGCGATTAAAATCTTGTCTAGATCGTCTCTAACTAACTAACTAACCGGACGTTAGCATCACCGCCGCTTGCGCTTGATGAATGACGCCGTCGATGCGAGAAGGACTAAGATTTAGTTATTATTTAATTTCAACAGTTTGTTTGAAGCCAGAAGATGGAGTGTCAAACAATTAATTACGGATTTTACAAAGCGTGTTTTTTTCTGTATGTCTTTCGCTTTTTTTGTTGTTTATATTTTGGTTGCCGTATCAACACACAAAACATGACGTACTGCGTTTTACACGTAGTTTATGTAAGAAAGAAATAACCTATATACTAACTGTCAAAATTTTCTATGAAAAAGAACTCCAGATCCAATTCAATCGAATACTGAATTGAAATTAGAAGACGATCCGTGGATAAGACTAAAAGGATTTTTTTTTTATTTCTGGATTTATCGGAAATCTCTTTCTAAACGAAATTTGACAGGTAGCTTATCGACCGTTTTCATTAAAAAGTGGAAAAGCTGGAGGAAGAACAAGAGCATGTAAATGCGCAACCGATGTTGAAAATTGAATCGTAATTTAATGTTAAGCATTATTTATAGCTTTATACACTTGAGATCTGCTTATGATGCGGGAATATATCTGCCTGTTAAGGATCTTTAAGATTAGATGATGGGAACATGTTTCATTTATTTTGTTTCACTTGAACACTATTTCGTTGATAGTTTTCTGAAAAAGACTGCAGAACGGGGAAGCATAATATAATCGTTCTTCTTGGTCGAACGGAATGTAAGACCAAATTTTAGTAGACGCTGTTCTGTTGACCAACTGTCATCTCAGAGACACACGAGATAGGAACTTGTGAGCACTTTGTGAATTATTTCAGCTTTTAACGATCTGACTTTAATTTATTTACTTGTTTTCAAAAAATCATCTGACATAGTTTGTCTTGTTGAAAATTTGTAATTTTAGTTCTAAATCTATGATAATTATCATGATTATCAATTATTATGAGAAAAGTCAAGTAGACGTTGATGAAACACGTGTGACAATATTCGTTGTTGATGGTATTTCCTTCTTCAAGGAGATCCACGAAAAGTATGTCATGATAATCCAAGAATGTCGATGCCATGACCTGTCGGCTTCAGTCCAATGGCTCCCTTATTCAAAAAAATACAAACCAACAAATTCTACACTTTCGATTTTGTCGACTAACTCATCGTGTTCGGGTAGGAAGATAACCTCACCCAGAGAACAGTCAACAGTGGCTCTTCCGGGTGCACGAAACGGCTTGATGACAAATCGGCTATTTGCTCTGAAATGATTTATCAGGCAATTCTATAAATTTATACCTTGACGAAAATATTTTAGAACTTCACCTAATGATACTAAATCATTGGATGCAGTATAGTTTCTAAATTCCGTGGGATTGTTTTGAACCGGCACTTCTGGCAGTTCTTCAACTGCGCGAACTAATGATTCCCGTACATACTCACTATCCGAAACACCAATCCCTATCAACGATCTCTAGCAACTCTTCACACGATTCAAACCGTACCATCACAGAGAGACGGATATCATCTCAGCAACAAAAAGCCGGCATGGTTCATTTAACAATGAATGGACACCAGTGCAAGAGTGAATTCCTCTCGATGATCCGTCTGAGCATCACGGGTTAGCACGATGTTGTGGGGATTCGCTCTGAAGCAACAAACGGTCGCTTATTCTCGTTTTGCGATCCGATTCTGTACGGGCAGTGGATAATTGCGATAGAATCATTTTACTATTGCCGTTTATTCTAACTATGTGCAAATAACCTTTGTATAAGTTGTGTCTGTGAAAATGTCTGTGAATGCTCCACACAAGGGTTTTGAAATATTGTAACCTAGTATAAGCATCATCAAGTCGAATCATCGATTCGATTTTATGCGATAGCTGTCAACTTGTGATTCTCTCTTGGGAAATTCCAAACACAGCGCCGATCATTGCAAAACTGTATCTATTTTGGTAAGGGCCGTGAAACACTCAGAGCATGAAGTGGAGCGAAGAAATGTAGAAACATTCTCTCACGGTACATGCATTGAGTGGCAACGAGTTCTTGTAGCATCATCTGCCAGATTGACGATGTTGTATACAATGTAGAAAAATATCGAGTCGCTTTCTGCCGAATTATCGTCAATCACCAACAATGATTGTGAGGTCATATACTTTATAGGGTGAAAGATTTTTGGTGGCGGCCCAGTGTGCTACGGAGAGTATTGATGAGGAGAGTTAAGTTCAAATGAAAGATCTTAGGTTGCCGTCAGAGTGCAAGCGAAATGCGTCAAGACGCGCGTTCGATCTAGTTACACTTGATCAAAGCAAACCTGTCAGAGTGAACGCGATGTGGTAAAAGCAAAGACAAATAATAAGACATGAGACTGCCGAAGAAAAACTGAAATAATTTCGATTCATTGTAGAGTTCTTTCGGTACCTTATAAAATGACTGCACTCACCACTTGGTGGCGCGCAAGAATGATTGCATTGACATCATTTCGATTGGGAGTATGCCGTGAGTGAAAATAAACAAATGTTATCGTTGTCGCTAATGGTAACAAATTGTTTGTTTTGAAAGATGGGGAAGCTTTGCGTGCTGAAAAACTGTCGAAGAAAATCTCCGACTGTTTCTTTGTTCCAATTCCCAAAGGAAACCGAACGGTAATATACTTTATTTTTTTTATATTCTTGTATTCTTTAGTATTTGAATAATATTTAAAATGCGCTTTTTCCTAGTCTTGAAGAATGGATTCGATTTTGTGGATTCGACGAAGCGGAAGGAAAAAACTCAAACATGAAGCATCGGCGGATATGTTCGAGGCATTATGCCTTCATTTTTCAATGATCAATCGAATACTGCAAAAGGGTAATAGTATTATTATTATTTGAATTAATTATTAATGTATTCAATCCAATGTAGCTTGAAACCAGACGCTATCCCTACCGAGTTTGGATCTAACAAGGTGACTGGTATGTAACGATTTAGTTCAAGTTTCAAAACAATTTTACTGAGTCCGTCAAAGCATTACATACCATTTATTTTTTAATTCGATTCTGGAATATGATTAATCAGTCGCATTTTTCAGACTTCCAAACAGGTATGATTCGGCATGAACTTTCTAAATTATAGTTTTTATTTGAGTTACCATCCGTCTGAAATAATGGAGGATTCATAAACACATTGTGCCTTGGAGATTAGGATACTATAAAGACAAAAATTAACAAACAACCTCGCGTCTTCACTGAAGTTTTCTTAAAAGGAAACGCAGAGTATTTAATACTAGTGGTTTATGCATCTCTTGTGCTTGCCTTGGAGATTGAAACAACGAAAAAGAATCATGCAATCATGCATCGTACATATACGTACGTACTCCGACCAGAATTTAAAGAGAATCAAAGCGGGTCGAACAAAATTAGTTTATGAACATGTGTACCGAAGGACGAAAAAATGCAGTCATGTTGCAATACTCTCTTTGGGGAAATATTTTTCATGTCTACCCGTCAATAGCCATTCTGTAACGTGAGTAATGTTAACGAATGTTAACAACGGATTGATTTTAGTCCAAATACATCACATAATCTTCTACACTTATGACATTAATCTATCACCCGCTGGTTGAGCGATCTTTCGAACAAGGCTCTAGTTAGAAATGTTAGATTTCTATCTGGTTTCATATTATTTCTTAGAACTGTTAGTAGCTACTAGTCTTCATTAGTAAAGCCTGTTCTTTTTAAAATCGATCCAAAATTCTCGCTGTTCTGCTGAAAGCCGAATTTATATTATAGTCTCGCCTGGATCAACGAAACCTTCACATTATCCCGCAAAAAGTTGAAGTTAGAAACTGTCATAATTTTCCCGTCGATTTTCACGAGGCTTCCTACACCACCTCATGAAAAACTGCACCAGACCATATAATTTCCTCCCTCATATTTCAATGTGCGTCTTCAATGGCTTAAGCCGTTTGAGTTTAATTGTCTTGTTGAGCAATTTCAGGCCACTTGGCTATTCATAGCATGGGATACAGAACGTCGACGAACAGTTTATTTGGATTTCGCTTGGCTTCTAATTTTTCTTGATTTTGCGCTAGATATCTGAGAATACTTTTTTCTGCAAAAGAACTATATTTTTAATGTTTTTCAGAGCTTTCACTAAATATAGCAAAAATGTGAGATACAGTGTTGACTACAATGTATTGGTTGATTTATTTGATTTGAATACAATAAATGTAAAATGAAAAAAAAATGAGTGTAAATAACATCAGGAATGAATTTCTTTCATTATTATTAATTACTTCAATACCCAAGACCTGAACTTAAGTTGTAGATGGAAACGCATCGTATTTAGTTTTGAAGGCGAGTATGTATGATGATGTGTATGATTTCCTAATTAAATACCATGCGTCTCCATCTTATGATAATTTGATGGAGACGCATGGTTTTTCGATTGATTTAATATTTTGAAAGTCTGATATAATACTGATCCACTTTTTTTTAAATGTGAGAATAATACAGCGTAATGTACTCATAAATGATTTATTATTAATGTACAATCTAGAGTGGTACCAAAATTGTAAGTACGAATAAAAACAACTCGAAAAGTTTGAACATTTTTATAGTTTATATTAATTTAATTTATGTTTGGGACAGCTTTTATATGCAAACCCAGCTACACCCTTTGTTGGATTATGATTGGACGAGTGTTATGTTAATAATAGCACATTTTGATTGGAATTTAAGATTTGCGTCTGTGCAATCAGTGAAACGTTCCAATCACGTTTGAATGCAATCAGTAAAATTTTCCAATCACGTTTGAATCTATTTTCTGCTATTTACTTCAAAACATGAACTTTTACAGATTCAGATACGACGAACTTTTCGCTGCATCACTTATATGAAGAAGAAAAAATTAAAGTTTCTAGACTTCAAACAGCATTGAGATGCGAAAAGAAACAGCTTAGAAGCCTTCGCCTTTTGTGTAAAAGACGAAAAAATTCGCTGGTTTCTAAAAATCATAAAATTCATGAGCTACGGACACAATTGAAGGCGAAACAGAAGTTTACGAAATATGAAATGAATGTGTTGAGATATGTACAACAAAATCCTATTTTATTGGAATCAATCGAAAACTCAATGAAGAACAAATATGCTAGGCGTTACCATCATATCAAACCCCTAGCAACACGACAAAAGATAAGATCTGCAACAGGATATAAATCATTACGGCTGGCGGAAGTCATTTGTCTACCAAATCCTCGAACAGTGTCAAGGTGGCAACAGAATATTGGGCTAACACCAGGATTTAATGAACAAATTTTAAGACGAATGGCTGTGTCTGCGAAATCTATGAGTACGGTTGACAGAATAGTTTCTATTCTAATCGATGGTATGTCAGTAAAACCTACTCTAGAATATCATGCAAAGACAGATCGATTCCATGGTCTGCCTGATGACGGAGAGGTAAAAACATTCGAAAACAACAACATCTTTAATTTGGCAAATGAAGCCATCACTATTATGGCTAGAGGGGTATGCTCAAAATACAAGCAGGTGAGTTTGTTAATAACTCCGAAAATATAATTCAAAGTGTGTTTTTAAAATATTCCAGGTTTTTGGTTATTTTCTAGCTAATTCAACACTTGGCAGTAGTTGTCAAGCTAGAGTAATCGTTGAAGCTGTAAAACATCTATCAACTGCAGGTTTCATTCCAATCACAGTTATAATGGACCAACACGCAACCAATATTCAAACGGCAGAGGTGTTAGGGGTGAATACAAAAAACCCAATGTTTTTTGTTGATGGAAATCCAGTAGTGCTATTTTACGACAGTCCGCATTTGATTAAATCAATGCGAAATAATCTATTCTCCAAAAACGTTCTTTATAAGAATAAGATTGCTTCTTTCCGATATATACGCGAACTATTCTCTCTAGATGTACAAAACGTACCTCGGTTGGTTCCAAAGTTAACTAGAAAAGCTGTTTTCTTGCCACCGTTTTCAAAAATGAGTGTAAAAAATGCTACTCGTACTTTGAGCAGAACAACCGCAAACGCTATAAAATTGCATGTACAGTTAGAGAATCTGAGAGCTGAAGCAAATGATACCGCCGAATTTATTGAAATTTTCGACAACTTGTTTGACGTATTCAATTCACGTAATGAATCAGATAAACTCAAGGCAAGTATTTGTAATTCTTCATGTTGTAAGCTGATCGCAATTACAGCAAGAAAATTGAATTTAGTTTTATAAACATCGTCGATAAAAATATATTACACAATGATTCCCCATAAAATTTTTACACGCATAATCTCTAAAATAAATCTATAACGAATCTGTCTATCTGAATCAGTACATACACGAAGCACTTGATTTCCATGTTTTGATAATACCACAATGTTTGCAGCCGTTGAGAGCCTCAATTAAAGGAAATAGCAATCATTGGGAGTTCTTAAACAACATGGAGGACATTTTCAAGACCATGATGTTCGTTCCAGCGACTTGCTTTGATCCTTCTGTTGTAATATAGTGTGAACAATTTTTTGTTTGGCATTTATTCATTCGATATTTCAGGCAGTACAGGAAGCGAATGATTCGTTAACATCAATACAACGGCATCCTCCATGTTTGAGTGGATATGTACATAATATACAAGCGATCCGAGAGCTATGGACTATTCTGAATACCAAATATGGGGTACCCTTCATTCGAACCAATTTCATTTGTCAAGATGCGTTGGAAAATGAGTTTTCAAGTATTCGACGCAGTTGTGGGTTCAATGATACACCAAACTGCTACCAATTTGCAGCTGCTTTAAAATACAGTAGTGTTGCTAGATGTTTGGATGCTACTACAAATACGAACTGTGAATATGATGAGATTGTTACTTTAGTTGATAACGTAAAAGAGTCGGAACAAGATCCACTGGCAATCGATACGGAAAATTGTTCATTGCGTTATTTTCAATCAATAGATTTTGATAAAGTTCAATTTCCAAATATAGCCGAGATGAATGCTCTCGTATATGTTGTTGGATATGCAGTGACAAAACTAAAACATAGAAGGTGTCGTAAACGAATGGTTCTGAAACACGGAGTATTGCAGATCCTGCAAAATCGTTATTCGTTCTGTAGATTGAAACATCATCTTCATGCAAACGGATTCAAATATCCTAATAATGCAGCAATTGAGATCGGTACCCTTCTATTAATAGCTTTCAAAGAAAAATTCTACAATTTTTTTACCGAAAGTAGATCAGGAGTGAAGAACAGATTAACTGAATATGTTGATTACTGTGACTATGAGTCGTATATTTGCCCCACTTGTTTCGAAAGATTTACTGACTGCCTTATAAACACTCTAATTAAAGGACAACTTTTGAAAATAAAAAACAAAATCAACAAGAAAAATCGCAACACCAGTTTGAAAAAGAATGGAAAAGCCCGCAGGATGGGTATTGAAAGCAAGCAACAGGTTAATAAAACAGGCAAGATGGAAAAATATAGGCGAACAAATTATAAAATAAAACGAACCCGGCTAAATCAAGAATCTGATTCAGTCCAGCCAATTCAAAATACAGAAAAAAATGACGTTGTAATCCCAAGTAGTACAAAGGAACTTATTGGTGGTCCTAGCTCATCATGTGAAAATGCTCCAAAACTCGTTGAAAAGGATTATGAACAAATCGAGATGGAAAAATGTGTGACAATGCTGGAAAATTTTGTAGCTAAATTCCCACCGCGAAATACGATTCGGGTCGAGCAAAGGTGATTGGGTTATTCTTAAAAACAATTTCTTGAATATAATGAGGATTTTTTTCAGAGATTGTCTTCACTTATCTCTTGAATACATTTTAAGTACGTTCACTGATTTTGAGAATGAACTGCGGCACATTTTTATTAAGTACAAAAAATACGGTAGATACCTTTCCAAAATAATGGAATTAACGAGTTGGAATGAACTATCCAATATCTTAGACGAGAATCATAAGTTAAGAATGATTATTTATCTGGAACAAAAACTGCTTCCAGAACAAGAATTTGGAATGGTAGGTTAAGAACTTGTTTAAGATGGATTTGATAGCTAGATTTAAACAATTTTTTTCAGCATAGCGAATTTTTTAGCTCAGTTCTGATTTATGAATGGGGGTTGCGTGTTTTCATGAAAATACATAATTTTTCAAACCGACAAGATGATGTGTTCTAACATCAGGTTGCAGGAAGATATGGTCATTTACGAACGTGACTAAGTGTAAGTCCAATGTATCGGGCCACGGTCCATTTGCCTTATCCTCAGAGGCGTAGGAGATGTTTCCCGCGGCTCTGCACATGACTAATAATATGGAAATATTTAAATCAATTTCATCAGTAGTAAGTTTTTATTAATATTAATGTTAGTTTCTTTTGTTAATTAAAATATATATTACAGTTCGTCTTCATCGCTGCGGCTTCTAGTACGATCTAGCTCCGATGTTTTGTATATTGCCTCCAGTGGTCTTATTATTAATATTATTACCAATAAAAAAAAATACAAAATTGATGCGATGAACAAAATGTATTGGGTCTATTTCACACCATACCGAAATGATCAAATATGACCGATCTTGAACATGGCATATCTGTATACAAAAGCAGCATTTTTGATTTGTTGTTTAGAATAGTATGTTAATAATCGAAAGGGGTGAAATGTATTTATATCAGCTTTTGTTTTCTAACTCTTAGTTATTCGCAATCTCTTTCCAAAGATTCATATAAATATCTACAATGGTTATTATAGTTTATTCGATTGCCAAATTTCTCCGCAGAATACTTTTGTGAACATGGCTGCACTTCAATTAAATTGTTGCACTTTGTATGAAAATCTTCAGCTTGCGAAAAAACTAAGATTCAGTATAGTATGTAGTAGATGTTAAAAAACTGAATTTGAATCAACTTCCGTTTATCAAAATTTGCCGTATAGTATGTTATTTACTGTTGTCGCTCTCACATCATACATGTAATGTTCGAATGATCACTTGAAGAATACCTTCTTCATCAGGAAAAGCCTTGGTTTTCCTCGTTCAGTTGAGCTGCTCTCAGAAAGTTATCCGGATATCATGGCCTAGCTACTACCTGGTCGTAGTGGCAAATGCGTTGTATGAAAAAGATCGAAGTTTTTCTAAATGCAAAATGCCAAACGAAGAAGGAAAACTTGTCGTTAAACAGCCGAATTTGCTACTCCCATGCAGATTAACACAATTATCCAATTGAACAGCATAAATACAAACACTTTCATCATCGCCAGGTATTTGCTGACCTTATACATGCAATTTGAAATAGTGTTCAAATAGTTTGACATGTGAATTGTAAATATAGGAACTCAGCAGCGGTGCCAGTTTAACGTCATTGTTGCCAGTTTTACGGAGGACCGTGATGTGCATCAAAAAAAGATCACCAGTGTCTAGTCTATATATTTGTTTATGGTAAAAGTGCATCACAACAAAACACCTCGCATCACTTCGAGGTTGAATTTCATCCGGATCCGACTTCCGGTTACTGAATCATAAGGTGGTAAGTGTTGAAAAATTTTCAAATTTGATCTTGAATCTCTTTCGAAATTCTGGTATTTTTGGTGTCGGGTCATCAGCGATTATAGTAGCCTTCGGCCGTCTCTTTGTATGTACTGCTTTCTAGCCATGAAGTGCGTGCTTATCGCTATGCACCTGTTGATACAAAAAATCCTTTCAAGACGAGAGTTTAAACATACCGTCATAAGAAGATCACACATACTCTGAAAACTCCGAGACCTAGTGGTGATTTTAAATTGCATCATAACCCTCAAATTACAACCAATTGAATGGCCTTGTACTGATAGGATTGCAACTCGCTTGATGGATTTCCACAAGCAGTAGCGATAGTGATTTTTGATAGCTAACACCAAACGGTAGTAAAAGATTTACATCAGGCTAGTAAAGATTGATAGCAGCTATCTGGAACTTGCCCGGATATAACCTTACTTCAGTTCGATCGTAGGCGTGTCTTTGCGATGTTGTCATTACTTTTGCTCCTAACCCTAGTCAGCGGATCCTGCGGGAATCCGGCATTCGTAGACTTCCAGGAGCGGTTCGCCGAGCACAGTCAGTCAGTTGAACCGCAGATTCCAGATTTCCGCGCAGAAAACACGAAGCTACGGGGAGAGGTTATAAACTTCATCCTAACCGAGATCGCCAACCTGACGGTGGAGATGCGGATCATCACAAATGAAACCTGGCAAGCTATCGAGAACCACGAGAAGTTCAATGACGATTGCTTTGAAGACGTGAAGGAATACTTCGATATTCTCGTATATTCCGGTTCGTTGGATGTATCGAATTTCGCGAGATATATGGTGCAATTTTTGGATCAAGACTTGCAGAACCGCTTCCAGCCGTTGGTAGGATTCGCACAGCTGGAAAATAGCAGAGCCACGTTTCAAACGATCCGAACACTCGGACGGAATCGGTTTGTTTTCGATGCTGACGATACACTGTTTGAGTTGCAGGATGAGTTGGACTATTTTCATAATCTGTGGAATGCTCACCAGGTTCTACTACGGGACGAGTTGGAGGATGTTGTCTCGTTGAAAAATGTTGTCCAATCAGATATGGCATGGTGGAATGAGTTCGCCATTAGATGGCATCGTCTATACATGCAATATGCTGTCGAATACGTGGATTATGCCTGTTGATGTTGTTACCGAGCCGCAGTAATTTGGCATATTATCGACGTGACAATAAAAAAATTATTGCTATGAAAACATTTTTTATTAGAGTTATCTAGAATCCATATTGGGTTTGGAATTGATCTTATTAGTTCAAAATCAAGTTTAGAATCGAGGAATCCTGGTAGGCTATGCGAAGGACGATGTTTCCCGCATAGCGTTTTGGCTACCTGGGCAGCCATGGCCACCAGACGGCTACCAAATTGATTCAGTGACGGTTGTCAAATAAAATTTGACAAAACAAAGTCGCCTGTATCTAAGTTAGCCGAGCGTTTTCATCTTCTCACCTTCGCTGAAAATGTCAAAGATTTCAATGTGGAAAAATCCTGGTGGATACAGTTGTATCGTTTGAGTTGTATATCTGGCAGCGATGAGGCAGTCGGTCACCAGAAAATCTGCCAGCCATATTTTTCCAGCTGACAGCGTTTAGTCAGCCATCTGGCAGCCATGCGTATGCGGGTTTTTCCCGTTAGTTGGTTGTCAGAATGTATTAAACTGATTGTGTGTGTGTCCTCAGTACTAATCCTTGTGTCATCTGCTGCCCTGAGCTCTTTCACTTCTCAGTCGGCCTATGTGTATGTATTTTGAAATTTTCGGTGAATTCTTCCAATAATCAGTTGATGAGCAGTTGACAATTTCTCTTTATATAAGTAGTGGAAAAAAACGACGTTATAAACGTTGGGTTATAAATTGAATGACTAAAATCACCGTCATGAACAAATGTTAAATCAAAAAACACTTTTTTTGTAATTTTTTACAGAAAAACAGCTTAAGCAAATCTATTCAAACTTTTTTTACATTATAAAGCATCATTTAGAGAATAGTTAGATTTCCGTATATTTATATTGAAAAATAATGCGGTTACAGAGTAACAGGGTAACAGATAACATTTTTGAGAATCACGTTGCGCGGTGAACAAGATAACTCGGCGTAGAATTATCTGAAATCAAAAAGGTTCTTAAATTTACTTAAAGTACGAATTATTTCTCCCCTCCAGTCCGTCGTTCTCAAGTTATTATTTTGATTTTCTAACAGTTAGTGGCATATTTAATATGAAAATGGAAAAAAATCAAAAGCGTAGGGGGGAGACATTTTATACCAAGAAAGTATGTTCCAAGTTGGAAAAGAATCGGTTCAGTAGATTTTGCCTTATCGTGTTCACGAACTTCGAAAAATTGGTTTTCAGAAAAAGCCGTTTAATTTTTTTCTCGAAAAGTGTACAAACAATTATTTTTGGTAACTTACACGGAATCGTCAATCGATATTTTTGAAATGTTAAACTACAAGAAAATGTAAAAAAAAACTATTTTCCGAAACTGTTTAGACCTTAAGACCCTCCCCCCTTTAAATAAAAATATTCATCTATACTTTTTGGCACAGGTACTTCTCTTAATATTTGAGGAGAATCGATACTTTTTGAAGACCATGGATACTTTATACACAACTGCAATATGATTATAAGGGTATTAGTGGAGGATGGATGTAGTGAGGGCCTACAAAAGGGGGGGGGGGGGGGGTGTAGTGTATGTAACGCCATAACTCCGGAACTACTGAGTGGATTGCCACCAAACTTGGCACAGGTACTTCTTGCATTTCAGAGATGGTCATAAGGATATTTTTATAGGAGAGGGAGCGTAGCAAGTGGCATTAACGGGGGGGTGGGTCAAAACAAAACTTTTATTATTTGACGTGAATCGATACTTTTTGTAGACCATATATACTTTATACACAACTTAGACATCATTATAAGGGTATTTGTGGGGGATGGATGTAGTAAGGGCCTCTAAAAGGGGGGTGTAGTGTATGTAACGACATAACTCCGAATCTACTGAACGGATTGCTATAAAACGTGACACAGGTACTGCTTGCTTTTAAGAGATGGTCATAAGGGGTTTTTTTATGGGGGAGAGACCGTAGCAAGTGTCCTTAACAGGAGGGTAATAACAAAATTGATCTTATTTGACCAGAATCTATACTTTTTGATGGCTATAGATACATTTTGCACAACTTATATATGATTATTATGGGTATTCGTGGGGAGTAGTAAGTGCCTCTAAAAAGGGGGGTGTAAAGTTTGTAACGGTATAGCTCCGAAACTACTGACCGCATAACTATCCAACTTAGTACAGGTACTTCCTGTTCTTCAGAGATGACCATAAAGGTATTTACCGGGATTTTATCTAATTTGACAAGAATCGATACGTTTCGAAGACCACAGGTTCCTTTTGCACACCTTAGATATGATTATAAGGGTATTCGTGTAGGGTGGATGTAGTACGTACCTCTAAAGAGTGGGTTTGAATGTTTCTAATGGCATAACTTCGGAACTACTGAACGGATTGCTATCCAACTTGGCACTAATACTTCTTGCTCAAAGATGTTCATTAAAACGTTTTCAGGGGAGACAGTGTGTAGTAAGTGCCTTCAACATGTGGGGGAGGGCAATGACGAAATTTATCTAATTTGAAGAGAATCGATACTTTTCGAAAAAATCAAATATGTTCTTAAGGGTCATTTAAATTGGAAGTTTAATGTGAAATGGATAGATATTGTTTGCACTTTAAATGATCCTAAGAGCAAGATGATCCTAAGGGGGGTGCTTAAAGCAAGGGTCTCATCCAAGAGGGGGGTCCAAATTTCAAATTGTTTATATGATCGACCGTAACTCCTAAACAACTCAAAAGATTACCACACCAAACTTGGCACAAGTTATTATAGCTGTTTATAGGTTTCTATGAGGATATTTAAAGGAAAGGGGGGTGGTGGTCTGCAGTAAGTGCTTGCTAGAAGGGGGAAATCAAGGCAAAATGTTACAAATTTCGCGAAAATCGACATTTTTCGACAGGACAGGATAGCAAGTGTCGCTAATAAAAACGGTGGAAGTCGGCAAAGCTCCATAACAGTTGAGTAAATTATCACCAAACTTGGCACAGGTACTTTTTGCAATTCAGAGGTGGTCATAGGGGTATTTTCGAATTTTCTCAACGACCTTCTAAATTCATTGCAGAGGTGTTCAAAAAAGTGGAGTTTGTAGCAAGTACCTCAGAAAAGGGGTGTTTAATGTACAATTTATCTTATCGACACAGTTGTGTTTCGCTACAATCAGAGTATTTCACTGGGCAGGACAATTTCGGGAATTTTTTTTGTGGCCTTACCTTCCCAAGACAGTTTTGAGCAACGCCGGGTAATTCAGCTAGTAATTTATAAACATACATAGCTAGTGTTTGTTTTACTAGCGAAAAAAAAACATGTCGTAAGCCCATTACAATGAATCACTGAAAATATTCCGTAATTCTATGTGTCGGTACGCGCATTTTTGTTTGGCACTGAATTTCACTTTTATGCTCGTTCATATCAAAAATTTTAAAAAACTTGAATTTTGAGTTATACGAGGTTTGTTCAAAAAGTTCCCGGAATTTTTTAATTGCGCGCGTCTGGAGAGTCCGGTGGTCAAAATTTTTTTTTATTGTGTTGGTACATATGTCCCTAATGTATGGTGAAATTTTCAGCTGTATTCATTGTTTACATTCTGTCTTGTAGCGGCTGGTGTAGACGTGTTTTTTTGAGCTCGGCGATTTTTGTCTTGGTGACGTTGGGTGCTTCCACGTGGACGATTGTGTGTTTGTTTCGACATTATAACCGTACACCCATGTTTCATCACCAGTTATGACCCTTTCAAGTAAATTTGGATCGTCGTTGACGTCGTTTAACAGCTCCTGAGCGATGGTAATGCGTTTGTTTTTTTGATCAAAATTCGGCAGTTTTGGAACGAATTTTGCCCAAAACATTTGAATTCATGCCCAAAACATTTGAAAAAATATGATGGCATGAGCCTACTGATATGCCAACTTCTCCAATAGTGATTCGGCGATCATCCATAATCATTTTTTCCACTTTTCCCACATTTTCATCGATTATTGACGTGCTGGGTCGACCGGAGCGTTCATCGTCTTCAACGTCTTCGCGGCCATCTTGGAAACGCTTATACCACTCGTAAACACTTGTTTTTTTTCCATAGCAGACTCACCGTAGGCTCTCTGTAACATTTCGCACACTTGGTTACACTTTATTTCATTTTTCACGCAAAATTTAATACAAATTCTTCAATTCTTCCATTGTTTAAACTAACAAAAATCGCCGAGCTCAAAAAAACACGTCTACACCAGCCGCTACAAAACAGAATGTAAAAAATGAATACAGCTGAAAATTTCACCACACATTAGGGACATATGTACCAACACAATAAAAAAAAATTTGACCACCGGACTCTCCAGACGCGCGCAATTAAAAAATTCCGGGAACTTTTTGAACAGATTTCGTATGTGGTTATCTCATACTACTTTTATTATAAATTGCTGATCATATGTCCGATGATGTGAATAAAAAATTATGTTGCTGCGTTGAATACAACAAGAGATTAGTCTCGGAAAGTCCAATTCGAAGAAGATATGCATCTAACGTGTAGTGATTGGACATGAGTCTGGACATCACACGAATGAAATCCCTACTCACATCCAGTCCCCTGAACCATGTCTTTGTCGATATTTTAGGAATAATTGAGTGCATCCACTGACCCAGATCATCTTTATCCCAAGAAGCTAGAGAGATGCGTTATAGAATTCGTTGAAAGCAATCGGTCTGTCATAAATTTCACTCTCAATAGCACCACGTTTGGCTAAACTATCGGCTCTTTCATTGCTTGGAATGGAGCAACGAGCCGGGACCCAACCTATTGTGATTTGATAATTATTGTTCAATATGTCGTTCAGACACTGTTTTATTTTGCCCAAGAAAAACGGTTCATTTTAGCCAGAAGCGTTTGAGCGAATGGCTTCAATTGCACTCAGATTAGCTGTGAAGAGAAAATAATGGTTTGGAGATAAAGTGACAATTACACTCTAACTCTACTATATAAACAGATGCAGGTTCTTGAAGCCTAAATGAAGCTGAAACATTATTGTTGAATATACCAAACCCAGTAGCCTCTTTAATTCGTGATCCGTCCGTGTAAAATATTTTCTCAGAGTCAATATGCCTGAACTTACTTGTAAACATTTTTGGGATTTCCATCGAGCGTAGGGGTTCCGGGATTCCACGCACTTCGCGCTGCATGGATGTGTCGAAAAATAACGTTGAGTCAGGAACATTTAGGAGGCTGACACGGACAGGAATATATCTTGAAGGTTTGATTTGCTGTGACATCATGAATCTCGTTTGTGATTGAAACTCAACTAGCCTTTCGAAATGATTAATAACCAGGGGATTCGGTACCTCACATCTTATTAACATCCGCGATGAAAGCTCTCAAAAACGATCTTTCAATGGAAGAACTCCCGCCAGAACTTCAAGACTCATTGTATGTGTCGAATGCATGCAGCCTAAAGCAATTCGCAAACAACGATACTGAATTCACTCAAGTTTGATAATATGAGAGTTTGCCGCGGAACGAAAGCAAACGCATCCATATTCCATCACTGAAAGTATCGTTGTCGGATACTATTTTATTAGATTTTCCGGGTGAGCACCCCACCAAGATCCTGTTATTGTTCGAAGAAAATTTACTCTTTGTTGGCATTTTGTTATCAGACACCTAATGTGTTCACCCCACGTGCATTTGGAAAGCAAGAGATGTTCACGATTAAATTCTACTCATTTTTGCATGGAGTAAATTTTGAAAAGGTAAGACGTATTCGTATTCGATTTTGGTAAAGTAAGACGTGTACACAACAAAATTTTTTTTTTAATTTGTATCACCGTGTAATCTCATTTAAAATCTTAAAACTAAACATTGATTCGGTCATCTGTATGCAGAATGAAAGACACGATTGAATCGAATGTATTGGATATATTACATAACTTTCATATCTGGTTTTGAACTTTGCTGTCTAATCAAAATCTTATATTTGAGATGAGTACATTAAGGTAGATGGTAATTTTTAGCAAATTTTCGAATGAAATTTTTTCATAAATCATTACTCAAAACTAAAATAACTGTGTAGTAAATCCTTTCTACGTAACGAACAAACAAAACCAATCATGAAACCCAGCAGCCACTGTCAGCCGATCTATCATGGAGCCCCCCGTGTGTCTGCTCTGGTCTGGTCTATACATACGACGAAATGCCACCTCGCCGACCGACCGGGTCTGCCGTAGTTCTAGGCAACGGAAGATTCATCCACCCGCGCCCGCCCAGTTTTGGGGGCGGGGAGGAGTAAGAGAGTCTAATCTTCGAAGCACAGCACGCGACCGCATCTCCACATATTAGTTTGATTACACACACACACACGCACACAACCAGATAGGTCATCCGTGTGACACAGACAGATTCTGGAGCAACACAAAGCATGCTTGGATGCAGGAGGGCTGCTAGGTTGGAAACGCAAAACCATCAAAAATTGAAACGCCAACAAACCTGGGTTGGCAGAGCAAGAGCATAGAAATGCGAAACCATGATCAGTCAGTCGTTTGTTTGCCTTCGACGGTACCAGATGTGATCCAGTGTTGCAGCAGGCGAAATAAATTATTTCGAATTCGTGTGTTCAATTTGTGAGAGCTACTGTGTGCGGATTCACTGCAGAAGAAAGAGAGCAGACCGAGCGCGAACCGCGATTACCGGGCAACTAATTGAAATTGTTTGTGATCAGCCTACTGTGTGCGCGAACGAACAAACACACCCAGCAACGCACATTGTCACTTGTCACCACAATGTTGATAACGGAGCTGATTATCACCCTGCTGCTGGGGTTACTAATCTACCGGGCCTATCGATATCTGTTTGATCGACCATCGGCCAATTTCCCCCCGGGGCCACCGCGGCTACCCCTACTCGGTGGATATCCGTTCCTGTTGGCACTCAATTACCGGCACCTGCATCAGGCTGCGGCCAAACTTTCCCAGCTGTACGGAAGCAAACTGATCGGTCTCTACCTGGGACCGCTGCCGGCCGTCATCGTGAACGATTACGACACGGTCCGGGACGTTCTCGGCCGGTCCGACTTCGACGGTCGTCCAGATTTGTTTATGGCCAGACTTCGGGATGAGCACTTCCAACGCAGAGGTTAGTTATTCAGGCAGTGGCAGTGGTAGCGAACCGGTTCATCTAAAACGCAGTACCAGTTCCGGACCGATTAAGTTTCAACCTCTCGAAGAGAGGGCAGGGAGTAGTGTAGCGCACACATCAATCTTAATTAAGCCGTTGTCTTCAAGGGTTTTTCAGCCGATGCCGTGCAGCATCGGGACAATGGGAAGTTGTTTTTTTGTTTTTACAGAAAGAAGTGAATAACAAATCAAATTCATCGCGAATTGTTACTGTTGCGTTTCGGAAAAGACTTGAACAGATAAGTAGAATGCTAGCAAAACACATTCAATCAGTCATTTTACAAAACATGGACGGAATCCATAAAAACTGAAGCATCTCACAGAATTGTGTTTACGCGTCTGCGAGTCTTGAATAACAAGTTTACATATAGAAACAAAATAGAAACCAGTTTGAATCTTCTTTTTAAGGTGACATTCTACGATCGACTACTTGGAATCTGTCATTCAAAAATTGTTTAATTTGTTATGAAACTCGTGCAACTAAGCTGGAAGCTTTTGGTAGGATCTGGTGGATTGACAAAAATCTCAACGATGGTCATAGGACAATAAGTTTTTTTGTCTACATGGTTTGTTACGCGACCACGCGACTCTGTTTGTATAGTTATTTCGTCGCCAAATTTCGAATACCAGCGAAGAAAAAAAATCTAGCAAAACATATCATAAAAGAGGAGAAGAACAATAAAAGTCATTGTAATGTTACACTATTAGAGAACTACGCTATCATAATATTTTTGGGCCGCGTTGTATACGGGGCATTCCACGCAAAATCAGCCATCCAACATTTGCTTTTTCATCTGTTTTTTTTTCGATAAAAAATTCAAAAATATTCGACACGTGTTTTTTTTCTTCAATATGGTAGGGCAACGGCTCCCTATTTCATCTGAGCTCCTATTTCCATCTCATCCCTTCACTTCATAACTTTGAACATGAATAATATTTTACAACCTACCGGAAGCAAACTGTGAAATGTTTTAAAATGATTTGAAAAGCTATTGTCACACTTTCCTATTGAAAGAAATGACTCTAAATTCTTCGGTGATCGTTTTTTTCATATAAAATAAACTCACTCTTCAATTTAGGACACATTTTCGTCTCAAGATTTACAGTTCGTCATGTTTCTGAATATCTACTAATCGATTCGTCTCAAAACATGACCACTATTTCGCACAACTACACTACCATTGAATGCTGGATGACTTCATAATAAGTTATGTTCACTTGCCACTTGTTTAGTTAACGATTAAAATCTTCAAAAATTACCCGACAAGCAATAAAAGTCTTCAAAAATATGAGATGAAAGTTTTTCACTTCGTTCACTTGATTGCGCTTTGTTTTCATCTCATTTGGTTTCGCAATGTTGCCAAGTTATCTCATAATACTACAAAACAAAAATTGTTTATCTTCTTCAAATTATCATCAAAAAGTATGTTTTTGGTATCCGTGACATTAGATTAATTATATTATTGATATTAATATTTCAATAAAACTGTTTCAGCTTCGAATATTACCAGAAAGAACGTGTTAAATACTAATGAAATAACCATTGTGGCAAATCTAGTAGCACTGGTTTCATTCCGCTATACGCCAACATAACGCTGTGAAGTGTGTTTGTGTGTTTCATCGGCTGTGCACAGAGATGCCAGATATTTTCATAGAAAATATGTATTACTTTGCATAGAAAGTCTATATCTGTTCTATCTGTTTTCACTAATAAAATGATGTTAAAAGATAGTTCTTCAGATCTCCGTAAGCCATTGCCCCATCAATTAGATAATTCAACGAGTAAATTTTTTACCAATAATAATAATGTGGAAAAATCCTGGTGGGTACGGTTGTATCGTTTGAGTTGTATATCTGGCAGCGGAGAGGCAGTCGGTCACCAGAATGTCTGCCCACCCATATTTTTCCAGCTGGCAGCGTTTAGTCAGCCATCTGGCAGCCATGCGTATGCGGATGAGAGTGTAATAGTGGAATATTTTGTTTTGATTGCTGTCGCCATTGCTAATTTATAGGATGAATAAAAGATCAACGATAGGATGAATAAAAATCCATTGAGATGAAATTAGGAGCAGAGTAGTGAAAACATCATTAGTGTTTTTAGCTGTTTAATAAATATTAGTTGAATTTTTAAGTAATGTGAATCTATTCTCAACGTTGAGCAAGGCAAATGAAGCAGTAATATGAAATAGTTACAGTGATTTTAGTGGTTAAATCGGGGTTTGAAGGCGACGTCCTTACAAATGAGATGAAATAGGGAGCCCTTACCCTACGAGATATGATTTTTGAAGTTTCGCGCCTACAAAAAAGAGCCTATTTTCAACAGCCTATACTGTAAAATCTAATAAAGATACAAAAATTCGTCCAAAATATTAAATGTGCGTCTTTTCCTTAACTTTCAAATAAGCAATTTTAACAACCTTTAAAGTTAGTTTCATGTCAAAAGTTAAAAATGATTAAACAAATAAAAAAGATTGAAACTTGGGCCTATCTTTTTCTGAATTTCGATTTTCGCTTTGATAAGTCAATTTGATATCTGGCGAAACAATAAAATTACTCGGCTTCAGTACTTCACACGGTTCTAATTAAATCAACACTAAGCGAATGACAAGCCTCTATTTAAATATTGCGTCATTACACGTTTACAGTCAATAAGGCGAAATTATCGCTAGCATTCCAATGGAAGAAAATATCGAATAGTTCCACGGATCAATTTGTGGTGGTTCTCAAACGAACAGAACTGTTGAATTTCATCCATGTTAAACGAGTTCAAGAGAATTTTTCTTCTATACAATGCTCCGGCATCTGAGTATTGTATGAAATAGATGTCACTGTTTCGGTGCGAATGGCTATCAGAACAGATCGGCCAATAAGCCACAATCATAGATTTGAGCGCGTTTTCCTCTGGTGAGAAGAACCGGTTGCAAAACGCTGGATACAGAGTTCAGTCACTTGGCATGGAATGCAGTTTTTAGTTACGTCATGATCACAGAGGCATTAAAATTTACAAAAAAAAAATACTCTGATTTCAAGCATTGGATTCACGTACACTGAGGTCTTTTTTACGCGTTTTTTTATAAAGTTTTCTACGCGAATTTACGAAGTTAAACGGTAAATAGAGTATACAGCGAAAAATATGTATAGAGCGAGAAGACTAGTGTTTGATGAACAGAGAAGATGTTTGATTGTATGATACCGGTTTAGTGACGGCCAGGATGTAGACCATGTTCGATGTACGTTCTATCATGCCTAGCCGTGTTTTGGAGCTGTGTCTATCACAAAGTACAGGGTGGCGAAATGGTAACGTATATGCACGAAATGCATAATAACGCAGGTTCAAGTCCTGTCTCTGAGCGCATCTTTTTCCAAAAAATCATCTTTTTTGTTAGGGTTTTCATTAATTTGGCTTCTCCAATATATGTTTCCACTCAGTCATTGCAAAAACTGATTTTTTGTATGTTTTATTATAAGAAAATACAAAAGAAGAAGAAATTGCTTCATTATTAGTATTTATGATTTTTGTACTTGATTAATTGAGCTGGGGTAGAAGAATTCACCGTGGTCAACAGATTCATTACTATACTGATTTGTACTCTGCTTTTTAGATGACCTAAGACTACGTAAAAACGAACTGACTTTTTCAAGTACATACGCAAAAGCCAGGGCTAAATAAATTAACATAATAATAATAATGCGCACTTTTAACACGTATAATTTTCCAGATACCAAGGAAAATCTTTTTTTTTCCATAAATACGTTTATTTCTTAAGGCAGTTTACATAAGTTTTTCTTCGCCGTAGCATCACTTTTACATAATATTCTTATCCTAATTTAATTCTAACATAGTCACAACGTTTTGAATTTATTAAAACATATTCTCTTATAGCTTAAATATCATCTTAAGTAACTCGTCATTAATTATGAAATCTACTCGGAAATATTATTTGAACCAAACGATTACCTTCTATAAATTATAAAATAAGCTGATTTTTTTGACATTTTGTTGATAATTTCATAAACTGTTTCGAGTTTGTTTGTATCATTACATAATTTTTATTCTAATTTAGCTATTGGTTGAACTCATGGACGCAGCTGGGATCAGAGCAGAGTCTTAAAAGGGGCCTTTATTAAATTGAAACTCCAATTTTCTTTATGAAATGATAAATAAGTTTCATGTATGAAAGGTCACGACAAGCAAGAATGTCTCGAACTGGGATATTGGATAGTCTACCTTGGGTACGCAAAGAATTTATTAGTTGAGATCTGACATCACGATACTCCACGCATGTCCAAACGACATGATCAATATCCCGATAACCTTCTCCGCAAGCACAATGATTAGTCTCGGAGAGCCCAATTCGAAGGAGATGTGCATCTAACGTGTAGTGATTGGACATGAGTCTGGACATCACACGAATGAAATCCCTACTCACATCCAGTCCCCTGAACCATGACTTTGTCGATATATTCGGAATAATTGAGTGCATCCACCGACCCAGATCATCTCTATCCCAAGAAGCTTGCCAGCTGGCAAGTGTTCTTTGGCGAGACGAGCTATAGAATTCGTTGAAAGCAATCGGTCGCTCATAAATTTCACCCTCAATAGCACCACCTTTGGCTAAAATATCGGCTCTTTCATTGCCAGGAATGGAGCAATGAGCCGGGACCCAGACTATAGTGATTAGATAATTATTGTTCAATATGTCGTTCAGGCACTGTTTTATTTTGCCCAGGAAAAACGGTTCAGTCTTGCCAGTCATGTTTGAGCGAATGGCTTCAATTGCACTCAGACTATCTGTGAAGAGGAAATAATGGTTTGGAGATAATGTGACGATTACACTCAAACTATAATGAACTGCTGCTAGCTCTGCTATATAAACAGATGCAGGTTCTTGAAGCCTAAATGAGGCCGAAACATTATTGTTGAACATACCAAAACCTGTCGCTTCTTCAATTCGCGATCCGTCCGTGTAAAACATTTTCTCAGAGTCAATATGCCTGAACTTACTTGAAAATATTTTTGGGATTTCCGTCGAGCGTAGATGATCCGGGATTCCACGCACTTCGCGCTGCATGGATGTGTCGAAAAATAAAGTTGAGTCAGGGACATTTAGGAGGCTGACATGGATAGGAATATATCTTGAAGGGTTGATTTCCTGTGACATATGGTTAAAATATACTGTCATGAATTTTGTTTGAGATCGAAGCTCGACTAGTCGTTCGAAATTATTAATTACCATGGAATTCAGCACCTCACATCTTATTAGCAGGCGTGATGAAAGCTCCCAAAATCGATCTTTTAATGGAAGAACTCCCGCCAGAACTTCAAGACTCATTGTATGTGTTGAATGCATGCAGCCTAAGGCAATTCGCAAACAACGGTACTGAATTCGCTCAAGTTTGATAATATGAGAGTTTGCAGCGGAACGAAAACAAACGCATCCATATTCCATCACTGAAAGTATCGTTGTTTGATACAATTTTATTAGATCTTGCGGATGAGCACCCCACCAAGATCCTGTTATTGTTCGAAGAAAATTTACTCTTTGTTGGCATTTCGTTATCAGATACCTAATGTGTCCTCCCCACTTGCATTTGGAATCGAACCACACCCCGAGGTATTTAAAAGTTAAAACCTGTTGGATCATTCTTCCCATCATATGGAGCTGAAGCTGCGCGGGATCATGCTTTCTTGAAAAGACGACTAACTCTGTTTTCTCCGCAGAGAATTCGATACCAAGATGAACAGCCCAAACGGACAAGTTATCTAAGGTATCTTGCAATGGTTTATGCAGATCAATAGCTTTGGGTCCAGTAACTGAAACCACGCCATCATCTGCCAATTGTCTTAGTGTACATGGGGTTACAAGACAGCTGTCAATGTCATTCACGTAAAAATTATAAAGGAGCGGACTGAGGCATGAGCCTTGCGGTAGACCCATGTAGCTAATTCTGAATGTTGTCAAATCGCCATATGAAAAATGCATGCGTTTCTCTGACAAAAGGTTGTGCAAATAATTATTTATAACCGCTGGGAGTCCATGTTGGTGGAGCTTGTCTGAAAGAACATCAATGGAAACTGAATCAAATGCTCCTTTAATGTCTAAAAATACAGATGCCATTTGTTGCTTTTGAGCGAAGGCAATTTGGATGTCAGACGAAAGTAATGCAAGGCAATCATTCGTCCCTTTATTTCTACGGAAGCCAAACTGAGTATCTGACAACAAACCGTTCGTCTCGACCCAAGTGTCGAGACGTCGTAGAATAATTTTTTCGAACAATTTTCTGATGCAGGACAACATCGCAATGGGTCTATATGAGTTGTGATTGGAAGCTGGTTTCCCCGGCTTTTGAATGGCGATAACTTTCACTTGTCTCCAGTCAGGTGGAACAATATTTTGCTCAAGAAACTTGTTGAACAATTCCAACAAACGTCTTTTTGCGAGGTCGGGCAGATTCTTCACCAAGTTGAATTTAATTCTGTCCAACCCAGGAGCGTTATTGTTACAAGACAAGAGTGCTATAGAAAATTCCATCATTGAAAATGGGTTATTAATAAACCCATTATTTGGAGGAGATTCCCTTATAATACTCTGCGTAGGAACAGAATCTGGGCAAACTTTCCTAGCAAAGTCAAATATCCATCGGTTCGAGTATTCATCACTCTCATTGCCCACGTTACGATTCCTCATTCGTCTGGCCGTGTTCCAAAGAGTGCTCATTGAGGTTTCTCTTGACAAACCTTCGACAAAATGTCTCCAATAGCTACATTTTTTGGCTCGAAGTATGCTCTTGTACTTGGTTTCTAAAGCCATAAGTTTTTCAAAATTCTGAGGAGTTCCTCCTCCCCGTTTTAGAAACGTCTTGCAAGCATTTTGTTTTGCGAGTTTAGCCTCTGAGCACTCTTTGTCCCACCAGGGGTTGGGAGGCCTTCTGTTAGTCGTTGGCCCAGGAAAGCGTTTAGTTTGGGATTGTTCTGCTGCCTCCAGAATCGAACAAATGAGGAAGTCATATTCTTCAAGTGGAGGGAGCTCTTCCATTGAATTCAAAATACTAGAGATACTACTTTGGTATTTAATCCAGTCGATATTTTTTGTCAAATCATATGGAATACTAGCTGAAGTAGCAATGCAATTGCTATTGCTAATTGAGATGATGATTGGTAAATGATCGCTACCGTGTAAATCAGGCAATATTTTCCAGGTGCAATCTAGTCGAATTGATGTTGAGCAAAGAGATAGATCTAATGCACTTGGGCGTGCAGGAGGTCTTGGGATCCGTGTCATGCTACCCATATTTAATACCGTCATGCTAAAATTGTCACAAATGTTTTGTATTAAAGATGATCTGCTATCATTGTAAACGGAACCCCACATCATTCCGTGCGAATTTAAATCCCCCAGAATCAATCGTGGAGCAGGAAGGGCTTCAACCATTTCATTAAGCTGTCGCTGTCCAACTTGTGCTTTTGGAGGAATATAAACCGAAGCTATGCAAATATCTTTGCCTTTAATGTTTATTTGGCAAGCAACAACTTCTATACTAGAAGTTGAAGGGATGTTTAATCTATAAAAGGAATAGCATTTCTTAATTCCCAAAAGCACTCCACCATACGGAGAGTCTCTATCGAGACGTATAATGTTAAAATCATTAAAATTTAAAGCTATGTTTGAAGTAAGCCATGTTTCGCATAAAGCAAATACATCACATTTTTGGCTATGCAATAAAATTTTAAATGAATCAAGTTTTGGCATGATACTTCGACAATTCCACTGCAGGACAGTGATTGTATCATTTGCGGCGGGTGATAAATTATCCATCAAAAGATACAAAACCTGAGACAATTGGCCATTGAGCTGATAACTGCTTCAAAAAATTTCTAGCTATTGGAAGGAATGCCATTATGAGGATCTTTAAGGGTTCAGATATATTGAATGCTGAGAAAATCCATTCAACAATTTCCGAAAACTTCAGTAATCCTGTTGGTGGCTGTGAAATAGAGCCCACAGGATTATTACCTTTTTCTGTGCTAGATCCTGGATTGGTTTGTGAATTTGACAAACCAGGAGGCACAGTCTTTGGTTTTGACTTTTTTTGTTTAACACGGGGATCTTTTTTTGAAGATGAAATTTTAGGTGCCTTTTTTGGTAATTTGGAAGAAGACTTCTTTCTCTTAACTGACCCTTGGGTAGTGATAAACGAATTACCTTCACTATTTTCGTCAGAGTCAGAGTCCTCTGGTTCCTCTAGATTTGAAAACCCGTTTTCGGTTTCCAAAGGGGGGACATCAATGACCGTTTTAAGCATTTCTGCATATGTGCGCTTAGACCGTGCTTTTAAAGAAAGCTTAATTTTGTCTTTGTGTACTTTAAATGCAGTGCATACTGAAATATCCTCATGAGGACTTTCTCCACAATAAATACATTTTTCAATTTCCTTGTTGCAATCATTATCTTTATGAGGCCCTTCACACTTAATACATTTTGGTTTATTACTACAGTAAGTAGCTGTGTGGTCGAATTTTTTGCAGTTCGTGCAATTCATTACATTTGGAACAAAAAGCCGAACAGGGAGGCGAATTTTATCGACATAGACATGGGACGGCAACGCAGACCCGGCAAATGTCACTCGAAACGAGTCTGATGGGCGATAAACTTTCTTTCCCTCTTCATGAACTACTGAGTACAGTTGTTTGCACTCCAGTATTTTCACACCCTCAAGCATAGAGTTCTTGAAACGACCAACACCATGCTTGAGTAAATCATCTACCGAAAGACTCGCTTCGGTAACAACACCGTCAATTTCGACATCTTTGGAGGGTATGTAAACTTTATACTCTTTATTGAAATGTTCCGAAGAGACAATATCATTCGCTTGTTTCAAATTATTTACTACAACACGAATTTTATCATTATTTACTTTTATGATCTCTTTGATTGAAGAGTATCGTGATGTCAAACCTTTATTAATTTGTAAAATGTTTAATGGCTTTGATATACGTCTAAAAAAGACTATCCAAGGCCCAGAAGAGCTCTCCTGATATTTTTTCGTTCGTGGGGGTATAGGATTCATGCTAGGATTTACGTCCATGGATTCATCCATCACATTAAAATTTTTAATCAAACTTTAAAATAAAAAATGAAACCAACACTACACAGTACTCAATCAAAAGGAAAAGAAAAAACTTCTACCTTGAAATTGTTGTCTATCTCCGTTGCACTGCCGTGTAGATCCTCGTTGCTCTAGATGTTCTTGTTGGTTGCTGATTGTTGGATGTGATGCTACTGCTACCTGACATCAAGCACCACTCGATTTCCGATTTACTTTTGTCTTCGCCAGCTGTAACCAGCGCAGGTCACCGGTGTATACCTGCGTGTTGTATGGCAGTGGAAAGACCGAGTTGTCTTGTCTCCTTCTTCCTTGTGCTCCGCACCGATATGCTTCTGCACCGAAGTGCCTTCGCACCGGTGTGCCTTTGCACTCTCCTGCTTCTATGTGCCTTTGCACTCTCCTTCTTCGATGTGCCTTTGAACTCTCTTGCTCAGCACTTGTGGCTGTGTATTGTGGCCTGGGTAGAGCTTGAGAAACGCCCTTTGTTGTTTCCTTCACCAGCTTGGCCCAGCATTAGGGCTCTCTTATGCAGCACGACTATACTTTTTAACGGCTGCTGCCAACAGCTCTCTACCTGTAGTTCAACCGTTGTCGTATTTAACGCGTGTAAACTAACCAGCGTTGTTAAACTGTACGCTTCTATACACAACCTTCTCGGTTGAACGGCTATTACTGAATGCAGGAAAATCTTCATACGTTTCATTTCACTGAAAAGAATCTCGATTTTCGTACACAACCTTCGCCTGCGTTCACTCGAAGGTCATGCTCTCACCCTTCTAACGTAGGGGAAAATCGGCAGTCTTAGACCATTGTTCAGTTGTTAGTAAAATGCATTTGAAAATTCCGCACTCTGGCATTTTTGCATACCTTACCTTCATTATGTTTTTTTTGTAAACAGATTTTTTGTAGTTCATACTTGAAAGTTCTTGATATTTAACCAAAGCTTCCCTCCTAGTGGGTGCCTTCGGTTACAACTATCGTCAAATATCATAATTCAATTGTTAAATGTTTCAATCAGGCGCGTATACCAGCGGGGGAGGGGGGTTAAGGTGTTCAAACCCCTTCTCTATAAATATGACTGATTTCGCGCCAACTGGATTTGTTGTCTCAAAAAGCCACTTTGCATACTTTCCAAAATTTATCCAGACTGTATTTTGAAAAGGGCTAAACCAATTTTTTTCAAAGAGCGATTATTGAAAATGATAAGTCTTACAAAAAAGTGTTATACTAGTGATTTTCACAAAATCAGTCAAATTTTTCAATAAAAATAGTCAAAATCCTCGTATTGTGTCCTACACTGAAAAAAAATTATCAAAAAAAAATTTCAAATCGATTTGCAAAACAAAACCATTATCGACCTTGATAAAATTTTGTCCCAAGATAGGTTACCAACCGATCGTGAATTGCAAGGTGGGAACATTAAAGGTAAAACAAATCACAAAAAAAACTATTTCTTGTCCAAACTGAACATTTCATCAAGTGTCTTTTTATTAAAAACTAAACCAAACTGGAAGTCATAATCATCCAAAATTCCAATACTTCTCAATTTGTGAGAAAATTTCACCCAATTCCCTATTGCTAGTTTGCCCGATATTTGCAGAAAGTATCAGGGCTGGATAAGAAAAATGTTGTGTTAGAAAAACCTTTTTCTTTTCAAAACGCCCATCCCTCAATATATGAATGGTTGACAGGGAACACAATTGTCGATGTTGGGGTAAAATTTCATTCAAATAAAGAATGGCGTTTTTCGTAATTTGACTTCAATTTTTTAAGATCGATTTTTTTCAGTGTAAATTCTATAAATAATTTTCTATTCGAAAATTGGACCCATTTTGAGAATTTCAACAGCTCAACAACTTTTTGAAGGATTTGTCATTTTTCTACTCTAATTATTCGCAAAAAAATGGTAAAAATGATAAAACAAAGTATGTAATGTGACATTTTAAGACAAAATTTCAATGGCCATTTGATAAAATTCTACCAACCGCGAATATTTAAGCTGCGAATATTTAAATCAATGAATAATTTTCAACAAACGACTTTATCAAAAAAAAAAATCAAAGAAATTGATAAAACTTTGAATAATACTGTTCCTTGTAAACCAATAAAAAAAGATTGAGGTGGCATTTGCTCACAAACTCGTATTTTTACTAGAAGTAATACCGTAAATTATGATGTACAAAATAATGAAAAAAAAATGCTTATTTTTAGCGAAATTGATTTCTACACTTGATGCAATACATTCACTTCGTATTTTTGCCTTTCTCATTGCCACTGTAAAAACCTACTTTTTTAACTGATCTTCAAGGTGTAGTTCCTAAACTATTTTTCAACACCTTAGGCATTCCTTTACCTTCATGTTCGAAAACTAACCGTAAGTATAAACATTCGTTTTTTGTACCAATCGAAGATCGGCTTAGTAATGGTACGATGGTAAATCCGACCAAAAATGTTTTCGAGAGACAGGGGGTGCTTCTGGAGACATTTATCCTTGAAATTTGGTGTACTGATGAAGCCAGATGTAACGAAGGGCTTACAGATCACCTGCTTAACCACAAATTCGGAGGGTTTCAAGAACGGATAAGCTCGGTTTGGCGACGATAGCGCGTTGATTCATAAACAGTGCATTCCGAAAAAAAGAAAAATGTTCGAGTCAACAAATTGAAGTCTTGTAGATGAGAAATCAACTAACTTGTCCCCTTTTTTTTCAATAGGTATCTTTTTCACTGATGGAGACAGCTGGCGAGAGCAACGCAAGTTTTTCCTGAAAACTTTGCATCAATTTGGATTCGGCCGGCGTAGTCCCGAAGCGGAAGCGGACATGAATGCTGGCCTTGGGGAACTGATAAGCTTGCTGCGCGATGGACCGAAGTACGACCACGAGATGGCCCTGATCGACGAGAAGGGATTCGTACTCTGCCCGACAGTATTTTTCGCTGTATTCTCTAATGTGATACTGAAAATGCTGATCGGAGCCCGTTTGGAGCGCGAGGATCAAGGTGTTTTGTTCGAGTGAGTTTTCAGTAATTGCATTTCCGAAAGTTCAATAAACCATACGGGGCTTGATTTAACAGGGTCGGAAAGAATGCTATAGCATTTCATCGAAACGGTGATGACTACGGAATGTTGCTGAGTTATATTCCTTGGATACGGTATCTGTTTCCGACCACGTCCAAGTACAATGTACTGCGCGAAGCTAACCAGAGGGCAAATGCAGTTATTCTGAGTTTAGCGGAAAAATGCGAACAAAATTACGATGAAAATGATATTCGTTGCTTCATTGATGCATACATTAAGGAGATCAGGGCAGCTAAAAGTGGCGCGTCTACCGGAAAAGACGAATTTGGCTTCCAATGTAATAAAAAAATCTGATTTAAAATCTTGTTCGCTTAATCCAAATTTATGTTGTAGACGACCAACTGGTGATTGGATGTGCGGACTTCATGGTACCTCCGCTTTCAGCGATTCCCGTTCACATTTGTCTGATTCTCGAACGGTTGCTGGAAAATTCGGAGGTTCAAGGAAAGATGTTCGATGAGATTAATGCGATTGTGGGAACCAACCGCCTGCCGTCGTTGGATGATCGAGCGAATCTACCGTACTGTGAAGCAGTTATCCGAGAGGGTCTTCGCATTGACACGCTGGTTCCTTCGGGAATCCCTCACGTAGCTACCAGGGATACTGAACTCAACGGCTATCAAATTCCCAAGGGAACAGTCATTATCAATTCACTAGACGTCATTCACCATCAGAACGAAATATTTAAGGACGCGAACAGTTTCACTCCGGAACGATTTCTTAACCCCGTCGATGGTAAGCTGGCTATCGAACAGGACAAATCGCTGCCGTTCGGAGCCGGTCGGCGCGTCTGTGCCGGGGATCAATTCGCTCGAAATGCTCTCTTCTTGACGATCACGGCACTGGTACAAAATTTCACCTTTCAGCTGCCGAATGGTCGAACCAAACCGGATTTGGATGCTCGATTAACTGGCGTCATTCGCTCGACCCCAGACTTCAGAATGAAGTTCGTCAGTCGTTAATAAGAATATCATTGAACAAACAATATACGGTGAACTATTTGCGGTGCATTTGAATCAATAAATGCATTTTTTACCCTTACAAGTTGGCACTTTGTAAACCGATTTTTTCCCTTGGACGGAGACAAAAACTTAGCGTAAAACAGACTGATATTCGCTGGAAATCGATTATCATACACGTGCAGTAATTAGCGAAATGTTTTTGGGATAGCTTGAAGCACATCCTAGTACAAAATGTGTTGTAAAAATTAAATCTGTAGTTTTTAATTCAATCCCAAATCGTTGGTGGTTCGGAGAATAGCGATTGTTTCCTGACGTATCCAGAAATTTTTCGAATACTCCATGACGAATAGATGACTGAACATTCTGAAGTGTGATGTTCAATAATAGTTTTTTTTTCTGTGTAAGGTCACGGCTTCTAGCTATACTTTTATCTCTCTATGTGTTGAGTAAATGTTGATTTGTAGATGATCCTGTAGAAAGTAATAAATGGTAAACTGTTTACAAAAAGGCAAGACATAACTGTTTTCGAATTACCCCAATTGAAAGGTTTGTGAGAAGTCGATTTAATTATACACGAACAAATTTCATGATTTTGTGAACAATAAATACTAATAATCTTGTCATCACTTTCGGACAACGTCAACTAGGTTATTAGTTTTTTGCTCGGGTATTCAAAGGCATCCGTCAACGTACCAAAATATCGGAAACCTTCGAGGCATGTTTCTGATCGCAGATGGCCGTAAATACAAACTGTTGTGTTGTTGTAATGTTGTAACGTTTGACAGTTATTTGCATTGGGTTTGAGGCTACTCACAGCAAACAGTTACTTCCATTTATTCATTGCTTCGATTTCCAGTCATTGGATTGTAAAATTCAACATGTTTAATATTTAATTGTATATTTTCGAAGCATGAAATACGCGAAATGAAATACCAACGGAACGGCTCATTATCCTTTTCCTGACCAAATTACAGAAACATTGGACTGTGTGAATTTGTGTGATAATAATTACTAGGTTTCCTCGAAGTACATTATTATCAGATAACAGAAAGGGAGAAGGTTGTGTGCAGCTTCTACCAATCTTTTTGACCTACATAAGGCGTGGCCGTTCATTGTTTACTAACACACGTGCGTCAATCTGTATCTCATGCTTTCATGTAAATGTTGAAATCCTATTTCCTTGTACAGTCGAAATTGATAGTACCTTCCCAGGCCCGGAATAAAATTCTTAATCTACGATGCAGCTCCAATCAGTTGCAGTTTGTCCGTGGGTTCAGTGAAGTGCGTGTTGCAATGTTTGTCACTCCGACTATTTTCATATGGTTGGTGGCGCTTGCCTTAGTTAGTGTTCAATGCTACAAGTTCCTATTCGGTAAACCGCCAAACTTTCCGCCTGGTCCACCTCGACTTCCATTGATTGGTAGCTATGGAATAATGCTGTTCATCAACCGACACCATCTGCACAAGGCTGCCGGGAAATTGTGTCATTACTATTCTGGGACTGTACTTGGGTCCTTTTAAAACCATTTTCGTGAATGACATGGACACGTCGAAGGAGGTGCTGAACCGGGTAGAGTTTGACGGCCGGCCGAACGTATTCCTGGCACGGATGCGCGACAAAAACTTCCAGCGGCGGGGAATCTTCTTTACCGAAGGTTCCGACTGGAAGGAGCAACGGCGCTTTACGCTCCGATATCTTCGTGACTATGGCTTCGGTCGACGGTTCGACGAGCTGGAGGCGGAAACCAATGCCGAAATTATGACGTTTATTGAAATGCTGAAGTACGGACCACGGTACGAGCATGAGCGAGACTTCATGAAGGATGGATTCGTCAAGTGTCCGGCAGTGTTTTCGGCCTGCTTCGCCAATCCATTTTTGCATGTGTTGTGCGGCGAACGGATTCCGCGACAGGACGCAGCAGCTTTGTTCAAGTAAGTGTCACTGAACCCGTAGCAGTAGTCAAGTGTCAATCATTGTATAGACATGTGCTGATAACTCATCCCGAAGCAAGGGTTGTTCTTGTGATGCGAAATCACATCAAAACTAGCTACAAATAAAAGGTTTGACAGCAGTTAGAGGGGAAACTGGGTAACAAGCGAAAACGACATTAGTTTATAAAATTATGGGTCTGTGAAACGGAGTAGGCGTGCGAGTCGGTCGTAAAAATTTCGCTCTTGCCAAAGTTTCTGAAAATCCCATTTAACGATGACAAAACCGCTCTTAATTCCCGAATCTAGTGTCGACAGGGACCTCATAACGTAATACGTTACCTCAAACAGATATCCCGTGCAGCTTCTTGGACAACTGGATATTTGGTGCAATTCTCATCCTCATTTATTGCTTTCGCTTTGCTTTCACAGACACAATCGATGTGGTGGTTAAAATTGATTCAGAACATGTCCTCTGAGGTCGATCTTAATTCGCTGAATTAGTTTCTGACGAACAGCAGCACACCTCCGTTTTGTTGTGAACTCATCAATCATTCTATTGTATAGCATAAGAGCTTTATTCTCACGCAAGTTTGTGTAAATAATTTTAGATGCGAAGATTGTACTGATTTATAGGTTATTATTCATGTTCAATTTGAATTGTTTTTATAATTTAATTTATATCTCGATTTATTGGGAAAAGTATGTCACACCTCAATTGGACACAAATCTACCGAAATTATTTACCGTACTGAAACTGCACCTAGGATACTTTTAAAATAATTGAAATTCCTTCAATTGTGAGAGAAAAAATCATAAACACTAGATATCAAACAGTTTATTTTATTTTATTTTATTAATGATTGGATCCACTGGAAAATTGCTGCTGGGTGCGCCAGCCTCAAGACTTGTTACACATAATTCTTTATTGGATGGTCGACCCGGGACTGGTATCTATTGTCGTGGAATGAGATTCGATTAATCATCTTCGCTGGGTGGTTTCTGCATCGTATTTCAATCTCTGCGGAGAATGATTTTCAACAAAGTGTCGGTAGTGTTTAAATTGAATGTTGTTTAGAAAGCCAGGCAGCTATGAACGCAACTATAAGCTCAGTTTATCAACTTCTGTAAACGTTCTACGGGTTTCCGTCCATACAAATATTGAATGGGCGGATAAATCTGATGGTTTTTGCAATAATCTCCACAGCAAATCCTTAATTAGTTTGTTATTTGTTTCTACAGGTTTTAGTTATCCAAAATCGTGCTGTTCAAAACACCACATTCTGAATTCAAAACGAACGGATCGAAGTTCCGATTAAATTATGAATATAAAAAATTGTATAGTGCTAACTTTACTTTTCTTTTTTAATAATTCTTAACTCAATTAAAAGGTTGGCTATTCTATGCACATTCTTTTATTATCTAAGAAGTTTGATTCATTACAAATCTATATGAGCTTGTCAAGAATTCGGATGCTATGGTCCGTTTTCAGTTGTTTTGAGAAGGCTCCGAAGCCATCTAAATACGTCTCATTGCCCACTTGTTGACCATGAGGCGTTTACTGCCTACTAGAAATGAGCTAGCGCCCAGTGGTGGGCTGTATGGACCACCTTGGGAATCACTGATCTAACGTTATTCGGTATGACATCTGCCAAGTAACTAGTCAATCACGTTTCGGGATAGGATTGATGTATGTTTTAATTACTTTAAGTTTCAATCCTTCTCCGATACGTGGAACTGCTATACGACTTGAGCTGCCCTGGAGATCTGACGAAACAACAGCTCAGGAAAAACCTGTTTCCAACCACTTAGTGGTGTAATAATACCTTTTTTATTACCAATAATATGAGAAATTAAAATTTCTGAATTTTTGACTACTACTTCCGGAATCGGAATAGCAAAATAAATTTTTAGGATTACAAACTAACAAGTTTATATCGTCACCTGGATCGAAGACTAAGACTAATGTTAACACACTCCATCCTAAAATTCCGGAACAAGAAGTTGGATCCGAGTAAAATTTTATTGCAACCTTTGAGATTATAGAAACTTCGATTCGAGCCAATGCATATATAAATTGGTTGAATGAATTGGATGTGACTTCCTATGACTTGTTGTGAAGATTCTGACCCTTAATTCCGGTACTTCTGGAACCGGGAGTCGGTAAAGCAAAAGTTATTTCGAATAATCATCAATTTACAAGACCTACATATTCAAATTGTTTTAATCACGCAGAATTTTACGTTCTTTGCATCGTTACTGAAATATCAGCTAGAAATTTTAAACATTCCTCATCTTATAATTTCGATCAATAATTCCGAAACCGGATAAAAATCGTGAAGTTTGTGGGGAATGCTTTTTATAATCCTGAAATAAGGTTATTTGAGGTTTGAAACCGTCTCAAGTGTTTCCATATTCTAATCCAGAGCCCAGAGTTATTGAAAAAACTGTTATTGCTCGTTAGCTACGAAAATCGCACTACATTCAAATCAATTGATAGCACTGGCTTAGCTGAAGAGCCCTCTTCGCGATGGTAAATAACAAACAAGAACTAGAATAGAGCAAATATGTTTGTTTCTTATCTCCTTCCTGCACTGATACGTGCAACAATGAATACGAAAATGGAAGCATGGGGAGTAGGTTGATGCGTATTGCGAAGTCGTTGCACTCCAGTAGGATTTCGGAGATATAACCCTTGGAGTGAAGTATTTTATCTGGAAATAGATTAACCGATCTCAACAATCTTCCATTTTTGGTGGCATATTCGCACAAGTGACGTATGCGACAAACCACACTCTTATTTTTTTCGAAGGTGGCTGAATCGATCTGAAGAATCTCAGAACCGTTTGGAAGCTACTGTTGATCAAGTTCGGAACGTGATTGGATGAAATATTCGGCTTCGGAGATATAATCGTAAAAGAGACGTAACGCCATCTTTAATATTCGATCAACTTTCTCGATAACGATGGCGCAACAGATTTCGACAAACTAAGACTCATGCCAAAGCTACCAACAAATAATTAATCAAGTTTGAAGCCGAACAATTCTGTTTCGGAAAACAAAATTTTATAAATAGCCAATTCGTGTGAAAAATTTTCGCGGTGACAAAAAAAAATTGACAAGGAAAAGTCATAGTTGAGTTGGATTGAAAGTGCGGGTGGGTAATGACAGAGACATAACGATGGCGTGAATACGAATAAAACTGACATACTTTTTCCACACATCCGAATATCGATAATCGCCCATGGTGGTTGATTGATTGTGTCAATTTTGCAAGCTTTCATTGTAATGGTACAATTTTAAGGCATTTTTAATTAAAAAATCTACAACAAATCGTTTTTAGCCCTCTAGCATTTTAAAATTTAAGTTAGGAATTAATATAACATTAATTTCAATAACGTTCTTGTCGAACCCTTCTCTAAAATAAAAATTGTATGAGAATTTCATAAAGAGTGTAACCGGGAAATTAAATTGATATAAGCTATTTATTAATTTTAAGCTGGGTTGACATAATGTCGCCATAACTAAGATCAGTTTTCGCCATGACTGAGAAGGAAACATATATTGGAGAAGCAAAATAAACCCACAGAAAAGATGATTTTTTGAAAAAAAAAACGCTCAGAGACAGGACTCGAACCTGCGTTCTAATGCAATCCGTACATCCGCGCTACCATTTCGCCACCCTAAGCCTTGGGATAGACACGGCTCTACCACACGACCAGGTCTGGCAAAGCGTACATCGAACGCGGTCTAAATCGTAGCCGCCTCACGACCGGTATCATATAATCAGACAACAAACACTTGTCCTCTCGCTCTTAACCGATTATTCCTCTCAAGCACTGGGTAGGAGAGTATATCTATAATAATTCTTTTCTGTGAGTTTCTCATTTATTTGGCTTCTCCAATATATGTTTCCATTCATTCATTGCAAAAACTGATATAAGCTGTTTGAAAGGGTTTTGTGTTGGAGATGATTTTCCCAAAATTTCAATCCTTTAACTATCATATTTGTGGATATATTTCAGTACATATAAATTCAAGAACCTCTTTAGCAAAAAAAAGAGAAAAAAATCAGAAATATTTAAGACATTATGGGACTTTTTCTTTTTTTGTTGAGAATTTTTCAAATTGTGTTTCATGTATAAAAAAATGTATGCATACAAACGAACTGTTTCCCTACATTATTGCTAGCTAAATCTAGACGAGCGTACGGGCGTGTGCAAATAATATTATAAATGAATTTTTTTATCATTCGTAATTACGTCAATACTCAAGCCCTCGGCTCAAGTTGTAGATGGAAACGCATTCAAGTTCAAAGGGAACGTGATATATGATTTCAGAACTACCTACCATGCGTCTCCATCTGATGATAATTTGATGGAGACGCGTGGTTTTTTGGTTGATTTATTATTTTAAAAGTCTGATATCCTTCCACAAAACTGAAAATAATAAAGCATAATGTACTCAAAAATGGTTTATTTTCTATGTAAAATCTAGAGTGGTACCAAAATTTCGAATATTTTTTCACAAACGAAATAAAATTTGAAAAATTCTGAAAACAATCGGTTTTTCATAATGCCTAAAATATTTCTGGTTTTTATCCATTTTTTTGCTGAAAAGGTTTTTGAAGAATTTAAATATAATGAAAATCAGAAGAATCACCCTAACTCCACAAATATAGCAATTAAAAGGTTAAAGTTTTGGGAAAATCACGTTGTCCCATGCCCTGGTTGTTTCAACTAAAATGTTTTTTATTTAACTATCTGTTGATTTTATCATAACCAGTCAGGTGAACGAAATTGCTGTATTTAAATGCTGTCACTCGCTGGGAATTTTTCGTTTATGGTGTATGTCATTGCTCAACTGTAACTGTTCATTACCCGTTTGTGATACGTGTCTTTGCTAGGTGTCATTGCTAAACTGCCAGCACGATAAATCAAAGATCTCGGGTAATTTTTTCAAAATGGCGTATAAGCAGTTTCTTTTTAATCACTCTCTCTTTCGATTATTGTGATGTGAATAAAAAATTTTTCTTCGATGTCACTATTCTATTTGAAAGTCGAAAGTTTCGGGTATCATTTCATGCAAAGAGTTGAGTGATAAACGTGGAAACCGCTTGGTTATTAATAGAAGAGAAAGTAAGCAAAGAGAAACTGTCACTTGCTCTTACGGCCTTCTTAAAAATCAACCGAGAAATGACAGTTTAGTTAAAGCAGCAACAAATTAGTTGTACCAAATTTTAATCAATCAAATTAAGAAAAACAACTAACATTTTTGTTGTTTTACGATCACTAGCTATTGCGTGTATGACTCATTTCTCTACAGCTCTTCAGTTTAAACTCAAACAACCTTTGGTAATCTTGACTACGAAAATATATTTTATCGTGTCGAGTTGAACACTAGAACTCAACAATATAAGTTTGTTTTCTAAAGATAAAAGCTACACTGCACTTTTTATTGGACTAAAAACTAAAAATTAAAAAATTAAAACACTAAAATTACTTACCACACCAAAGGAAGTTCCTGAAAAGAAAAAAAACAATAGATAATTGGTATTCGATTTCTATTCTCACAGGGTCGGAAGGAACACCTTGACTTTTCAACGCACGACCGACGACTTCGGGACCATTCACAGTGTAATGCCGTGGTTGAAAAACTTTTTCCCCAATGCAACCAACTACAACAAAATCCGAGATAATAGTCTAGCCGTCAGCGCGTTCATCGAAGCAATCGTCCAAAAGCACTTGGCTAGTTACGATGGCGACCACGTTCGTAGTTATCTGGATTTGTACTTCAAAGAGATGCAGAAAACCGTCCCGAAGGAGGGTGACCGTTTCAGTTTTCAATGTTTGTTAGATTTCCATTTTTTTTTTATTTAAATTTTTCGATTCTATTGAATTCATCTGGCTTTTTTCAGACGACCAACTGGTTCTAAGCATAGTGGACTTCTTTTTCCCGACTATTTCCGGTGCCACAACACAACTTGCTATGCTGCTGGAGCGACTTTTGCTGCACCCAGAGGACTTTTGCTGGTCCGGAAAATGCAAACCGAGATCGAAGATGTGGTTGGCAATGGTCGACTTCCGTCACTTGACGACCGAATCAATCTGCCCTACACGGAAGCTACGCTGCGTGAAGGAATGCGCATTGACACTTTGGTTCCGTCCGGATTTGCGCATTTGGCTCTGGAAAACACTACCCTGCTGGGATACCAAATTCCGAAGGACACCATCGTGTTTACAGGATTAGATGCGGTGCATCATCAGGAGGATGTTTGGCCAGATCCGCACAACTTCCGACCGGAACGATTCCTAGACAGCCAAGGAAAGCTACCGTTGGCTAAGGATGTTTCGATTCCGTTTGGAGCCGGGAAACGATTGTGTGCCGGAGAAACCTTTGGCAGAAATACTTTCTTCTTGATTGCGTCTGCACTAGTACAGAATTTTAATTTTCAGATGCCACCCAGTGACAAACTGCCCGATGTGAACAAACGAATTACCGGTTTAATCATTTCACCGCAGGATTTCTGGGTTAAGTTTGTGCCTCGTTGAGGTAGCAGTCAGCAAATGTTCGAATGAATTAAAGTAATTTACTGTCAAAGCAGAGGAAAATATGAAGAGTTTTTTAAATGATCAAAGCACGTAACAGAACGCCATGATATTTCGTGCTGGATACGGTTTTCGACGGCCTGAACGAAGCTTCAACCGATCATCATTCATTGACCATAGTTCACAGTCAACAGTCAATTAACATGAGCAGCCTGAATAAAATAATTTTATTGTACTAGCAGCTTAAATAAACTTACTTCTTTTTTATCCATGCTATACCTACGTTAAAATAATGGAAATTCTAGACCAATGGTTCCCAAACTATTTTGGTCGAATTGCCATTTTAAATATATTATTCGTTCTACTGCCCACCAAGTAGAAAACATTATTAAAATTCTGCGACAATCAACAATTTTGTAGTTGACTCGAGATTTAAATATAAAATAGATAGAAATGATACAAAAAGTAATTTGCTTCCAAATCCCTACGCGATAGAAACTTAACCAGAAGTTCTTTTCTAGCCGGAAGTTATCTGCGTTGTGTATCATAACATCCACAGTAGTTCAGTTGGCAGAGCGATTTCCCCGCATTGGAGAAGGTTGCGGGCGGATTTTTTTAATGTCTCTAAAAATCTCATTTTATCAGTCATAGATTCAGACCGTCTTTTCGTTGGGTAATGGAGAAAAGTTTTGCATAAGGCGTGTATTCTTCTGGCGTATGTGAACAACACTATGATTTTTTAGGAGCTCGCTCAAACGTAACTTTTCGAGTCATTTCTAGTTCTGGTTTTACTTCTTGTATCAGAGACAAAAATGAAACCATTTTATATCAAACCGTTTATTTGCGACTCTCAAGCAACGACTGTGTTTATTACATTTGTTAGTATTTGGTTCTATGGTTGTTAGAAAAACTCCCAAGTCCTCTCTCCCAGCAATAACTAAGTGATATGTAGATATGGATTCTGGTGCTGAACACCGATTTAGAATATTGAACTATCGAACTAGGTTTCCGGATCAGAATACTGAATCTGAATCTGGATTCTTGAAAGAGATTCTTTATCCGAATATTGATTCTGAACTTGAAGCAGAATTCAGTACTTATATTCGGAACATGGATCTGGATTCTAGACCTGGAGTTAGATTGTGAATTTGAACTCCTGACAGAGACCTTAACATAGATTTTGCGTCAGAGTTCTGTTTTCTGAACTTCTGACAGAGTTTCCGAAACTAAACTTTGGACCGCACTCTAGGATTCCTCAATTCTAAACTTGAACCTAAATTATTGATAGAACTTCTAAACCTAGACTCGGATTCCGAACCAGGACCTGAAGTTGGATATCCTACAAGGTTTCTGGATCTAAATACTGAATCTGGACATGGTTTTTGAACCCGAATTCTGTAAGAGATTCTGAACCTGTGGCAGGAATCTACCCTTGAACACTGAGCACGGGTTTGGATTTTAGACCTGAACCTGATTTCTTGGCTTGAACTCTCGATGAAGGTTTTGGCAAATACAAATAATAATACCCCTAAATCCCATACAAACGAACCGCCAGTGTTTGGTTCACAGCCTGAACAAGTAAGCCTAGCAAATTACTTCCTTTCATTGTGATAGTTTGAAAATGTAGAAGAAGATCGTTTCTGGCAACGCTTTATGCTAGTTGCTACGGTGCAAAACAAACTTGTTTTTATATGTTTATCGTTACTGTATTAAACTGCAACAATCAGTCTAAATATCACCGGCACTAACACAAAAGATAAAAAATGAACACAAACACCCACGAATCTACAAATATCAATACATTCATGGTGGCTTAACCATTCTAGATTATTGTTTAACTTACATTTCGCTTGTGATCTTGATTATCAGATAAAAACTGTTTGTTTATTTATTTTTCACTATAATAAACAGTAACTATGGTGAACTTGTTCTTACCCTTCAGTGTTGCTAGTTTTATAGAAAACTCGTTAAAGTACATTGTCACTCTGACAGTGTATCATGACAGTGTACCGCACGATGCAAAATGTGTCCTTGAAAATTTGTCGAAGTATTCCGTATTATAATTTGTATTTGGTTTTGGGTCTGAATCTGGAGCAGCATTCTGGAGCTGGATTCAGCATTCCGAACTAGATTTTTGCTTTAAAAAATTGACAGAGACACTGGGAATGCACCAGAGTCGTGAACCTGGAACTTGATCCTGATTTTAGATGCTGAACCTGAAGCTGGATTCAGAAACAGCATGATTAAGGACCTGGATTTGAATTCTGAATCTGCACCTGAATTGTGTACATGGATTCTGAGGCAAGATCTGAATTCCAGACTAGGATTCCGTACTACTATAATTGGAACTCAGAACCTAGACCTGAACTGAGTAACTTGACCTAGCCTCTGAACATGAATCTGTGATCTTAGTAGAAGCAAAGTCTTGGCATTACATTCCTTTTGTGGAATTTGGTCTTTCTGTTTTAACAGACTTCGCAGCCGATTCATATACCGTATAGAATCATTGCATGGCTAGTACTATGGATCCAACTGACGCTAAGAATCCTTCCAGGTAATGTGATCTTAGTACAGAATCTAAATTGTGAACCTAAAATCGGTACTTCGATTCTGGACCGGAATTCTAAGTCTGGATTTGAATTATGGAACGGGAGGCTGGACCTCAATACTGGATCTATAGATATGAATTCTGAAATTGGACTCAAATTCTTGACAGATTTTGTATCTGAACCGAAATTCTGCATCTGGATTCTGGAATTTAATTTTCAACCTGGAGTTGAACTTTGGTGCTAGGCCAGAATTCTGACCCCGGATCAGCTTTTGACAGAATTTTTAAAGCGGAAACTAGATCCTGAACCTTGACTCTTCACCTGAATTCTGGACTTGAATTCTAGACCTGGTTTCAGAACATGGACCTGGCTTCTTGAGCGAAGATCGGGATCCGAATTTTAGGCCTGTCTGGGTTATAGACCTGAACTCCTGACAGGAATACATAGGTTTTCGTGTGTTTTGGACATAAGTTCGGATTCCAGACTTAGATTCTGGGTCTGAATTCCTGATAGAAATTTTCGATCTGAACCTAAATTTTGAACCGGGAAGCAGAATTTTGGGTCTGAATTCCGAACCTGAATTCTGGATCTGACCTCAGGATTCTGAACAAGATTTTAGACTCGAACTCTGAAAATCATTGTGACCATCTGGATTCTGAACGTGGACATGATTTTTTTTTCTGTATGTTGTATGAATTTAACTTACTTTCGTTTTCTTTCTCACAAATCTCATAAGAATAGAATGATTCACTAATCGCATAATTTATGTAACTGATAGTTTTGAATGGAGTTGTTATTCGCAATGATATATTATCCTCATGTCTATATAAGCTTGTCATGAATACATTTAACCTAGGGCCTTTCTCAGAAAGATTTTTAAGTATCGAAGCCCACTACTTGCGAATCATTGCCCACCCCTTAACAACCAGTTATAGGGACCAGTTTGAGAATCACTGTTCTAAACAATCTTGGCTGAGCCTTATGGAAATTACTGAAAATTGCTAACTGACAAGGTCTCATAAAATCAATGAAAGTTCGAGCTTACATTTCTAGTCTTTTAGAACTCGCTTTGAGCTATCTTAGAGCTAAGGCAGTGTGCCTTAATAAATATATTAGCATACAAAAAGGTAAAAATCATTGTGAATCATAGCAAAGTCTTGGCATTACATTCCTTTTGTGGAATTTGGCCTTTCTGTTTCAACAGACTTCGCAGCCGATTCTTAGTGTACAGAATCATTGCATGGCTAGTACTATGGATCCTACTGACACTAAGAATCCTTCCAGGTCGGGACTCGAACATACGACAACTGGCTTGTAAGACCAGCGTCCTATGCATTGAACCGCCAACCCGGGACAACTTGTGAATCATGTTTCCTGTTATTATGGATTCTCGAAGTTCCGGTTGAATATCGCTCCTTCACAATATACGATTTTCCCTGGAAACCGAAAATGACTGAAAGGGTAAACGAAAGAAAGAACACAATTTTTAAACCATTTTTGTCGTTGGCTGGACATGGAAACAAGATTGATTGACTTCCGTTTTGACAAACTTTTGATATGCAGAACAATTGCATGTCAAATGTTACGCGTAAATAATTTACCGGTTAATACAGTTCCTCTAACCTACTAATGGGAGACAGTACAAACAGATATCATTATCCAATTAAATGAAACTAAGTATAATTGAACCGTCTGCGCACGCGAGTAAGATCTCAAAGTATGCCAGCAGGCATATTACTGGCGCTTGTACCTACCAGGAAAACTCACATCACGCTAAACAACACTAAATGATCCGGAATAATAGAACACTTATATCGTTTTCGCTTGAAAAAACTGAAACTGACCCAGGGTAGTTTCATCAAACAAACATTTTTCACGAAACTGTGTTGTTTTCGCACTTAGCAACGAGGGTTTGAGCAAACCTGATATAAAAACCAGGTTCGAAACTGACTCGATTTTCAGTTCAACAACGTTGAAACTAGGTTCGAAACTGGGTTCAAACAAACGGTTTGACAGCAGTTAGAGTGGAAACAGGGTTAGGTTTGGCATCAAGCGAAAACGACATTAGTCAAATATGAGGTATACCTAATTAGACTGTCCGATATGTCATGATGTCATATGATAACTACGACTGCAGAATCGCTGGAAATGGTTCAGTTGGTAACCTTTTCAATTTGTAAACAGTTATTTCAAGTTAATAAGAATTTTTCTTTATTTTGCATCGTTGCACTAAATTATTAAACACACGTTACTTTATAGATCTGGAACCGGAAGTCGGACCCGGATGAAATTGAGAAATATGAGACTATAGGAACTTTTATTTGAGCCAGTATAGCCGATGCCGGTTCGTTTATTAAGTAACTAATAAAGGCTACAAATAGAATCAGTTTTGCATCGTCGCTCTAAATGACGGTGTGCAACCATGCACGCCTTAGAAATTGAACAAATCACACTGCGAACGGATCATGCCGATGGTAAATTCTTCTTCTTTAGTACCAGCACGTATCGACGTGTACCGGGTTTTACATCGACATTTTGAATAACGATTTGAAAGTTTTGACACTCATCGCCATATAATTTCGAAACCGGAAGTCGGATCTGGATGAAATTACACATATCCTCCAGTTTAACCAGTTTAACCGTTGCTGAAAAATCGAAGTGAGTTCCATTTTGGAAGCTTTTCTTCACTATTACCGATGCGTTCGGAAGCGGAAATCAGGCATTAGTTGTCCCAAAGTAGATTTATACATCCACCAACTGACAAGGTCTGCTAGCTAGAAGAATTTAGCACTAAAGTTTATAAAAATGTGCACCTCGTTTCGTCATCACTTGTAACAAAATACTCTTGAAATTGAGAAATTTTGCTAATCACACTGTAATACCGGACCCGACAGTCTGAGTCAAATGTTAGGGGACTTGTCTAAGAATTTCAAGACCTTTCATTTGTATACTAGTTTGTAAAAATCGGTTAAGAAATCTCCGAGAAAATTCACATTTTGCTTTGTAATTCCGGAACCGGAAGTCGGATCGAGATAAAATTCAATAACGATCTATGGGACCATGCGCCCTTTCGTTTGAATCCAATTTGTGAAAATCGGTTCAGCCATCTCTGCGAAAATCAAGTGACACACACACGCATACACACACACACACACACACACACACACACACACACACACACACACACACACACACACACACACACACACACACACACACACACACACACACACACACACACACACACACACACACACACACACACACACACACACACTTGCTCAGTTCGTCGAGCTGAGTCGAATGGTTTATGGCATCGGCCCTCAGGGCCTCGGTTCACAGAAGTCGGTTTTCACAGTGATTGTATAGCCTTTCTGTATGAGAAAGGCAAAAATGGACAAAACTTCGCACTGACGAAACTGCCCATTTAGCATCAATCATAGTAACCCATGAGTCAGCAGACAAAATTTGACAGCTCGATCAGTCGAACTCTAACCGTGATGGCAAAAACAGTAAAACAATTCCGTTCAGAAGTGTGCGGCATTCTACGGTATAACCTGAACGTATTTTACAAAAAATTCGTTGAGAATATCTAATTTGCGGGAATTTGACTCACACTGCGAACGGCTACACCCAACTAACAACAAATTCAACAGAGCACTCGCATTCAACAATCAGTATCATTAGTTTAGAAGTGTTTTCTATTTGTTTTCAAACAACAACACAATTAAATGCACAAACCTGTCATTTCATCAACCGGACAAAGTATAATCGAACTTCTCGACACTAACGGTAGGTTCGTGTTGACATACTTCAGTATCAAGCGGTATCAGTACACCTCTCCGAGTTAATGATCCTTTGATCACGTGTCAATGGAATTTTTTAGTATAAAACCATCGACGTTTGAACGGAACGGGTTTAGTTTCTCATGAAGCGATGGCTTCCACGGCCAGTGTCATCCTTTGGTCAATCGCGGTTGTGCTTCTGCTGTATCGTTGCTTCAAGTTTCTGTTCGGACGACCGCCCAACTTCCCCAAGGGACCTCCAAGGTTGCCAGTGCTCGGTGGATATGGCATTATGCTGATGCTCAACTATAACCATCTGCACAAGGCTGCTTTGAAGCTGAGCGAGTTTTATCGGACGAAAATTTTGGGTATTTATTTGGGTGATTTTCTGACTATCGTTGTCAACGACATGACGGTGGCGAAGGAAATAATGAACCGTACCGAGTTCGACGGCCGGTCGGATATGTTCTTGGCACGGCTGAGAGAACGTAATTTTCAACGCAGAGGACTATTCTTCACCGAAGGTCCCGACTGGAAGGAACAGCGCCGGTTCGTTTTACGACATCTCCGGGATTACGGATTTGGAAGACGTTTCGTCGAGTTAGAAGCCGAGACGGAAAGTGAAATCATGAATTTGGTGGATATGTTGAAGTACGGTGCAAAGTTTGAACACGAGCGACCGTTGCTCGAAGACCATTGTGCTAAATGTCCGGATGTGTTTTACGGTAGTTTTACCAATCTCTACTTTCAAGTGATTTGTGGAGAACGTTTTTCACGAAAGGAAATGGCAGAGTTTTTTGAGTAAGTGTGAAGTCGTCCAATGAACTCTTTCATCTTACCAAACTACGTTAGAAAATCTCATCATCTCATTCTACAGAGCCGGTCGCTATGCGCTTCAGTTTCAGCAGAAAGGAGACGACTACGGTACGATTCTGAGTTACCTGCCGTGGCTTAAAGATTACTTCCCAGAGGCAACGAACTATCGCACCATGCGTGAGGCAAACCTCAGAATGACCGATCTGCTAGAACCGATAATGCAACGGTACATGGCTTCGTACGATCCAAAACACATCCGTTGCTTTCTGGATCGCTACATCAAAGAGATGCAACAAACAACACCGCTAGAAGGGAATCGTTTTACCTTCCAGTGTAAGTTTTTAGAAAGTGAAAATTCAAAAACACATCTAATCAAATGTAATTTTACTTCTACCCCGCAGACGATCAGCTAGTGATGATCCTGTGGGACTTACTGTTTCCGACTATGTCTGGTTCGGCAATACAACTATCCATGCTGCTGGAACGGGTACTGCTGAACCCCCACGTAGGCAGCAGAGTGCAACAGGAACTCGACGATGTCGTTGGACGCGAACGATTACCCAACCTGGATGATCGAGCTCAGCTGCCATACACGGAAGCTACCCTACGGGAAGCGTTACGCATCGATACGCTGGTTCCATCGGGAATCGCACACGTAGCTTTGGAGAGCACCAAACTGTGCGGCTACGATATACCGAAGGGAACCTTCGTTATGCTCGGACTGCATGCAATTCATCACCAACGAGAAATTTGGGGTGATCCGGAAAACTTCCGGCCAGACCGGTTCCTTGACGAACGGGGTAAACTATCACTGGCAAAGGATATATCCGTTCCATTTGGGGCGGGCAAGCGACTTTGTGCCGGGGAAACATTCTCACGCAACACACTGTTCCTGATGTTTTCCGCAATTATGCAGAATTTTAATCTTAAAATCAGACCCGGTGATAAACGGTCGAGTTTCGGCGAAAGAGTGACCGGTGTAGTCACATCAACAAAACCGTTTTGGATTCATTTCGATCCAAGATAACTTTAGTCTAGTTACAAATATGGTTAAGTGAAAATTTTGCTAGATTACCTTAAGTAGACAACTTCAGTGATTTTGCGAGATTAGATTACACTTTCACAGTATAACGTATCTAAACCATCACGATATTTTTTATAATAACACTCATCGCAATCAAGCACACAACAGAATTAAACTTTATATACAAACAAATAGAATGAGCCGGAAGCGTAAACAACAAACAAAAAGGGTATAGAACGAAATGCTCGAAAAGGCACATTCGACCTGAATCAATACCAGGGTCTAACTTAGGACATGACAAGTAAAATATTTTTTTCTATTTTAAGAAAAAAAAAAGTGCTTTATCTACCAAACAGTGAGAAGACACCTTTTTTATCAGTCTGCATGTGTTATTTTGTTGCACAAATATTCTTCGGTGTTTTTAGTTTTCATGAAATTATTTTATAGATTGTCGTTTTAAGTGATGTAGTATGAACCTTGTAATTCACACAGAAAAATTTATTTTGAATTTAAATATTACACTTTGAATTCAAATATATTTTATTTTGTATCAGCGCTTATTTTCAATTTTCTTTGATTCAATTAAATTTGATATTTACTTCAAAACAAATATTTTTAATTTCTACACGCACAGAAATAATTAAAATAAGCATTAAATTAAAATATATTGTGCATTGAATTCAAACATACATCACTTGCATCTGAATTTCATTTCACTTGGAATCAAATTCAATGTTATTTTTTTTTGTTTCGATTATAGAGGTCATTCGCCTCTTCGGGCCAGAAAAACTTTCTGACCCTATTTGCGGGGTTGGGAATCGAACCCAGGCGGGCTGCGTGAAAGGCATCGAGTTACCCATCACACTATACCCGTCCCCCAAAAAATTGTTATTTGATTCAATGCAAATTAGTTTTGTTTCTAAAATCAGGCTTTCGTGCGACTGTGTGTAGATTCAATGATGGATTTTTCATAAATTAAATAAATTTACTTTTCTTTACGTTTCGTCTTAGACTCGTCAGTGCAGAGCAGTTCAAATTGAATTGCGTAGTGCAAACTTAAACAGTTCTAAGACGAAACGTTAACGCACAATTATAACGATTTCAATAGTGCAGATTAGAGATAGGCAATTCGTTCGCGAACGGTTCAAAAGAACTAGTTCTTTTGAAAGAATGAATGAGCAGTAGTTCTTTTTTCGAGAACAGTTGAAAGTTGTGGGACCTTTTATGCTCGCTTAACCTTTTTTTCGAGAACGGTAGTAAGAAAGCTGCATCACGAAAGCTCAGTTCTAATTCGTGGGACATTTTTTTGCTCGCCTGACCTAACAACACTAAGTTATCGTTTAGTCTTTGAACAAACAAACCCACTATGAAAAGAACGAACGAACGGCTCTGGAGAACTAGTTCTTTCAACAGAACTTTGCATCACTGAACGGTTCTTTGAAATGAACTGATTTGCCCATCTCTAGTGCAAATAGTTTCAATTCGTCAACTGCTTCGAAAGTTATTACTTCCTCGAACGACGTTTTCCGTTTGAATGATGTAACAAAATGAAATCTTAGAAAAAGTTGTGTTAAATTTCACAAAATCTACTAGTTCCAACGCTTGATTCAATGAAAATATTTTAGAACCAATAATCTCTGGTATTTGATTCAAGTACAAAAAATTTGAATCAACATCAAAGAATTCGAAGCTAAGACTCAGTACATTTGATACAGTTTAATTCAAGAGTCAACATATTTTTTTATTTGAATCTATCCAACGACGTATTTGATTGAAATACATTCAATGTACTATAACAAGCATTTCAATCAAATAAATTTTTGAATTTATTCCACAAAATTTTAAAATTTTAATCCATATATGAATATATTTGAATCTAATATGCATTGCCACACATAATTGGATTCAAAAAGAGTTTTATTCGATTCAAATTTTAATTCAAAAATAATTGTATTTGAATCGAACCATTGTTTGAAATTGACTTTAAGACTCAATGCACGAGATGTCCAAGTGAGTTTCACTTTACAGTGTTTGGTCATTATTTCGTCCAGGAAACTCCTAGAAGAGCGACTACATGTTTTGTAACATACGCACAAGCACTTACAAACTGACATTTGGTAATCTTGAAGAGCTGATTCGAATGGTATATGACGAACAATTCGAAAGGCAAGAAGGTTTCATCTCATCGCAAAATTGGCATGACAAAGGATACTGCGAACAGTCTTTTAAGTGTTGTACACAGTTGTTTCAAGTGCGTTTCTTTTTGCTTCTAAACGTCGCTTTACTATGAAACGCTCAAAACTGTTTTTAATGGGATAGGGAGGAAAATTCACTTTCACAAAAAATGTCAATATCTCTGTTAAAAATGGACGAATTTCTACAAAGTATGGCTTGTTTGAAAGGTATTACAACGAAGTATCTATTTTGTTTATGAGGTTAATTGAGACAAATATTGTCAATAAACTGCAAATTGCGACTCAGAACTTTTTATAACTCAAAAAGTAAACAACGGATTCAAGAACGAAAACAATAGCGTTTTGCAACTAGTCGCATTGAATTCGGCATTCAAGCATTTTCAAATGAAATTTCGAGTGTATTCACATAAAATCATCATTCATTGTTTCGCTTCAAATGAAAATAAAGTCCATTTAATTCCACTATACTAAAGATTTCTTCACTATATTGTCACCAATGTCACAAAGTAGTAACAATGACATATACTAGTATATCGTTATGCTTTTTGCATCCTTCATAAGTGTATCAGTTTGAAGTCTGATACAAAGATAAAGGTTGCAGAAAGCGTACCAAAATACTGCCATAGTAATATCTGTTACTATTTCGTGACATTAGTGACGAAAATTGTAAAAAAAATCTGATATAGTGGAATTAAATGAATTTTTTCTATTCTAAAATCGATTTTGCTCATTCCGCTAACCGCTCCAAAAAAGTATTTTTTTTATTGCTTCTTTTTATAGTTTGAACTGTAAAAAGTCCCTGTATGAACGAAATCTGAAGACCATTATAAAGAGATGTTTATTTTCTTTACAAAACTATTTGATACTGTAGATATTTGAAGTGTGATGGAGTACATAACCAACATGTGTAACCAAACGAAGTTGATAAAGTCTCTTGGTTTACCCAAGCTGTTGAAGCATAGTGTACCAAATTTACCAATCAGTTGAGTCCCTGCTATTCAAATTCAGATACAAAAGCTACCGTCTATTTGGATAGACGCAGTTTGATATTATTTTCAGAACGACAGCTTAACCACAGACTAGCAGACATGAATAATTTTTCGTGATGCACTAGTTCCACCTATATTGTACTGCGCGAACTATTTACTATTGGTACAGCCCTTGTGTTATGTAAAAGTTTTTTTTACTAGTTGGTACCCCCTCGTATGTCGACACCGATCAGCTGCTTGCAGGGATGCCTGATTTCATCATAATATTTGAAAATGAAAAATTAAGTAGCGGCTGACCAGAAGTAAGTGAATATTGTAACAAAACGGGTTCAATTTTGTATTGCGTTGAAGGATGAGAAGTAGGCACAATTCTGTATATAGTTTTTGCAATATGTATTAAATCTGTATTCTGCATGAACTTTGCATGGATGTATACAAATCAATACATTACAGGTAATTCTGTATGAATGGCAACTCTGTTGGTAAATGAAAATAATAAACACAGTCTAGATGACAGACAGGATGTTTTTTATAGAGTAACATGGCGCCATCATGCCATATGCGAGTACTGTCCCAACTAAAGGAATATTCGAAATGACCGTTAAAATGATTGAAGAATCTAATTTGAGTGTCCTGTCTGTTAGTCTGTGGCTTAACGCCGTGCTGCTAATTTGGCGCGCATGAACTTCACATTTCTCTTCCCTACTTCTATGCACGAGATTCGATGCGAAGTCGCTTGAGGGTGCCATTCTCGCAAAAAAGGATGATGCCAATGATTTGTTCGGGATATATGAAAGCTGGATATCTTGTTAATATGATGTCTTTGCTTTTAGGCAGTTTTAAAAACCGCGACATGTAGGGTAACAGAGGTATTTTGGCCCACCTAACAAACTATATGGATTCAATCGATCTTAGGTAACCCATGTTGCATCAGTTTGAAGCTAATCACATTAAATTACCTATTGCGGAAGGATTCTTCAAAGATATTAAAACATTTGGTGGATATTTTTACAAAGTGGGCCAAAATAAAATCGATCCTAAAGCGGGCCAAAATACCTCTGTTACCCTAATCAGTTTCTTCGCTAGTATCACATGAAACTGTACCTTGGAATTTTATGACTTGTAACTTTGGCACCCCTGCTTTGAACTGGTTAACTTTTTCTCTATTCGACCAGAAGCGCTGACACCAATTTCGTGGTTGTGTGCGTGACATCAGTAATGACAGCTTGCACGTCATTCGCGGCGTTTGCATAAAATATCAACGAGACACGTATAGATTTAGGAAGCTGTCAGAAAACACGATCGAATCTGTAGGTTTTTCCTGGGGACACGCCGTCGCTCGATTTTGCTTCGTAAGAACTAACATTTAAAGCTGATCTCATCATCACAAATCTACCAAGATGGGCATGCTTGAATCTCTAGGTGTTGACGGACTGCTAAGTGATGTACAACGGATGGATAAACGACAGGTAGGTGGTTGAAAATGATGCCGATACAAGTTGCTCGAAACTCATTCGCTTGTTTTTTTTTCTCCCGGTGAAAAATGGATAGTTTTTCTTTCAAGTGCTCAGTTTTGGAATGATTGTTTCCTCTGCCCTTATGATCTGGAAGGGTTTGATGGTCGTCACTGGTAGTGAGTCTCCCATTGTAGTGGTGCTTAGTGGCAGCATGGAACCGGCCTTCCATCGGTAAGTAGAATTCCCTTGCATCAGTTCGGCATATTACGAGCTCCAATCTTCTATTATTCTAGCGGTGATTTGCTGTTTTTGACCAACCAAGAGGAACCGGTACGTGTCGGTGAGATCGTCGTATTCAAGATTGAGGGACGCGACATACCGATCGTGCACCGGGTGATCAAACTGCACGAAAAGAATAACGGCACGGTCAAGTTCTTGACCAAGGGGGACAACAATTCGGTGGACGATCGGGGCTTGTACGCACCGGGACAGCTCTGGCTCACCAAGAAGGACATCGTGGGACGGGCCAGAGGCTTTTTGCCGTACGTCGGCATGATTACAATCTACATGAACGAATATCCAAACCTTAAGTACGGTATTTTGGGGCTACTGGCACTGTACGTGCTACTTCATCGAGAGTAGGCTCTCGATGGATCATTCGAGGAATTCCGTTGGTTACGCGAGGATGGTAGAAGAATGAAGTTTTGTCGTATCTTTGAACATGCCAGCTGCATTTCGATTCAGAGGAACATATAATGTAATGTCGTTTTCGTTTTTAAATTGCACTACACTGGTGTAGCGAAAGCTGCACTGAAACCGTTCGTTTTTGCCAATTGCACTACACCAGTGCTACACTTTTTCTGCACCGATACCACTGGTGTAGCACTCATTGAAAGTTTGGTGTAGCTCTGTGCAATGGAATCGTTAATTGTAGTCAATGGTTACTGTTTATGTTTTCGTCATTTTTGTTCGTTTATTCATGCCTCAGTGTAGCACTGCACCGGTGTAGTGCAAATTAAAAACGAAAACGCCATAAGATAATAAATTTGAAATCCATGCGGTAACTAAATAAAAATTATTTCTTCCTTATTTGCTTATTTTGTTATTTTTTATAGGGGCTTCAAATGTTTTGGGAAGCCCCGCTTACCTGAGTCTATATTCTTTTCACCACCCGAAATGTTGATAGTACTATTTGAAAATGGCCGCGTGTATTTGAATAATGTTGACGTATTGATGAAGGTTTAACAATACTAAACATTGATCATATTTTCTCGTGTAAGGGACGCAACACCTTAGCAATTTTGTTTCTGAATCTGCTCGGAGCAGAATTCCAGTATTTAACTGAGTAATGGTTACGCAATTTTCCGCTTCTGAGTTTCTTGTCGCTATAACAAAAGAAGTGGTTATGAGCGGAGACACAAACCAACTGTTTTTTGTTTTCAACCCTGTAAGAAAAAATCGTTCGTCAGGAGCTCTTCATCGGTGCAATTAATCGTCCAACGAGTCTGAGGCGAGTAATTTTCCTAATAGCTCGACCCGTGTTCAACAAACAGAGGCCCATTGTTTCAGAAGTTTTGTGCGGGACCGTAAGATCTGTAATCTGAGTTTAGGTTTGTTTAACTAAAAAAAAAAGAAAATGAAAATGCTTGAAAAAGCTACTAGCAGCTGCTGCTAAAAAAAACTGGCTTGTTTGGAAAAACTTCCGGGGAAAACTTTAAAAAAACTGTTCAAAATACTGTTTGAAAAATATTGTTCGGAAATTTGCTCAGAAATTATAATTCTTCTCGATAAAACTACTCTATAAACTGTGCGAAAATAATTGGTCCAAAAACTGCTCGAAAATTGAATAAAAAAGTTACTCGAAAAACTGGTTAAAAACTGATAATGATCGAAAAACTTTGAAAAAATTGTTCGAAAAACTGTTGGAAAAACTATCGGGACAAGCTTTGGAAATCTGACTAGAATAAATGACTTAAAAAGCTGCTCAAATAACAACTAGGAAAACCTACTTATATAGAAAATAAACTGTTCAAAACACTACTCGAAAAAAATTGCTGTTGAGCAACTGCTAGAAAAAAAAACTGTTCGAAACCCTACCGGGAAATTGTCCTGTCTAAAAGAACTACTCAAAAGCAAATGAAAAACTGTTTGATAAACCTCGAACAGCTTGGAAAAACTACTAAAAAAAACAGCATGAAAATCCGCTTGAAATAATTGCTTGAGAAACTACTTAAAATATTGCTCGAAAACAACTGCATGAAAAGTTGATCAGAAAACTCAAACTACTCGAAAAACTGCTATAAAAAGTTGTCCGCCGAAATTGCCCGAAAATTTTTGGAGAACATACCGTGACAAACTTCGGGAAACTACCCGATGAAAACGGCTCTGAAGAACTGCTCAAATAACAACTAGAGAAACTAGCTCGAAAATTCAATTGAAAAACCGAAACCGAAAATTTGCCAAAAAAAAAAAAACTTGTGGAAAAATTTATGGATTAACTGTTTCAAAACCTGCTTGAAAAAATGGTCAATAAAACTACTTAAAAACTGGTTTAAAAACTGCTAGAAGAACTGTAGAAAAAACTGATCAAAAAAATTTTTTTCTCAAAACTTGGAAAATTATTCAGAAAACTGAAAAAATTACTTGAAAAAATGCTCGAAATATATAAAAAAAAATGTTAAAAAAAACTGTTGGAAAAACTACCGGGACAAACTTCGGAACACTACTCGAAGAAAACGTGTAGAAAAAACTGCTCAAATAACAACTAGGAAAACCTGTTCAAAAATTTCATAGAAAGAAACTGTTCAGAGCACTATTCGAATATGTTCTCAAAAAACCCTAGAAAAACTGTTTAAAAACCTGATAGAAAAACTGCTCGATAAAACTACTTGAAAACTATCTGAAAAAAAAAACTGCAAAATTACTTTAAATCAGTTACTCGTAAAACTGTTAAAAACTAATGCAAATAATTCGAAAAAACTATTTAAATATTGTTCGAAAAAAATCCTCTGAAATAACTAATTGAAAACCTGATCAGAAAACTGAAACAAAACTGCTGGAAAAACTACTACGAGTTATTCGAAAAACTTGGTCAGAAAACTGTTGAAAAGCCTACCAGGTCAAATTTTGAAAAAACTATCCGAAGAGCACTATTTGAAAATTTGCTCAAAACACTTCCGAAAAAAAACTGCTGGAAAACTGTTTGAAAATTGCTTGCAAAACTGCTCGATAAAATTACTTAACAAACTGGTCCAAAAAAACTGGTTCAGAAACTGCTATCAAAATCTGCTGAAGAAACTCATATAAAATGCTCAAAAAATTGTTTGAAAAATAAAAACTTCATAAAACTACTCGAAAATTTGTTTGAAAAGACTTCTCCAAAAACTGCTTTAAAAACACTCGAACAATTGCTCGAAAAAATGGCGGAAGATCTGCTTGAAAATTTGCTTGAAAAAACTACGCGAAACAACTTCTCCGAAAATCCAAAAAAAAACAGCTGGAAAAACTGTTCGAGAAAAACTGCTTAAAATACTTTCCCAAAAAAACTACTCGTAAAACCCCACGAGAAACTGTTGCCTAAGCAGTCAAATGCTATGGAAAACAGCACAAAAACTGTAGGAATTCAGCTTGAAAAAAAAACAGTATGTAAATTGGTTTAGAAAAACTACTCGAAAAAACTGTTCGAAAACTTGCTCGTAAAATCACCTGGACAGCTACTCGAAAAACTTCGCGAAAAACCTGTTACTATTACCAACTACTAAAAATTACTCGAAAAAACTGCTCGATTGCACTGCTCGATATAATTCATAAAAACTAATAAAAAACAGCTCGTAAACCTCCCGCCCGAAAAAAAAATGCTCGAATAGCTACTGGAAAAAAAATTCTGCTCGAAAAACTACCTAAAACCAAGCTCAAAACTGATCGGAAAAACTAATTAGAAAAAGTTACCCTAAAAAAAATTTTTTTCGATAATACTACTCAAAAAAATTGTTAAAATAAACTGCTCGTCAAAATTTCCGAAAGACTACTCGAAGAGCTGCCGGAAAAAAATTCTGCTCGAAGAACTACTCAAACAGCAACTCAAAACTGCTCGAAAAAACTAGTTAGACAATCTACTGAGGAATACTGAACAAAATATCTATTCGAAAAACTGTATAAACAACTTGTTGAAAACTACTCGAAACAATGTTTGATGAGCTTCGAAATACTGCTTAAAGAAATTACTCGAAGAAACTTCGATAAATTGCTCAAAAATTTGCTTAAATGAAGCTATTCAAATAACTGCTCGAAAAAACTACTCAAAAACTACCCGGTTGAATTTCGAAAAACTGCAAGAAAAAAAAATTACTCAAAAAAAAAACGGTTAAAAAGACTCACAAAATAGCTTTTATAAACTGCTCAAAAGTAAATGCTTGGACAAATTTCGCAAAAGCTGATCGAAAATTTGCTTAGGAAAACTGCTCTAAAGCTGGTCAAAAAGCTTGTTCCTAAAACAACCTAGAGGAGTATGGAGGCTCTGGCGCGAATCTACTCTGTAGTCATCAAGGTAAATAGAAATACAAACCACATGAATAGTATTCCATTGGTTTTTATTAGGTTCTCTTCCGCCTTATTTTCATTGCCTTCGTCTTAGATTCATTCCAACGTTTTGACATTTTTGGGAATGTCAAAACCGTTCCTGACAACGTGTAGCCTTTCAGATGGCAATAAGTAGCCCACACTGGATGTTGAAAATCTAAACTTCCGGCTTCTTCCCGTAGTTTTTATTTTCTTGCTATTTAAGGAAACAAAATACTAATCGTTTTATCTTTTTCAATGTTCAACTTTGCGATTGATTGTTGTTCTTGCTGTTTCTGTATTTTTTGCTTATGTTACACTTGTTTGTTTGAGAAAGCATCCAACTGTCAAATAAAGATTTCACCATGGCTTTGGCGATTGACGCCAATACGTTGCTAAGGATCAGTGCCTACTTGGTTTTATCACCAAGAAAAAAACAACGTTTTAAAAGCTTCCCGTCCTACCCCGACCCGCTTGATTAATGTCAACATTGGCGTAGAAAAAATATTTTACAGCTAAGTTTCGCGTACTGTAGGAATATCATTTATAAAATCTCTCGACGGTTTCACCGAAAAATAATTGCATTTTAGTTTGGTTGTATGTGCTGTAGTATTGGTATTAGTAGTATTTGGTTGACTGAAATCGCACATCTCTGACCCATTGGACAATTAGATCGGATGTGCCATTTTAGCCAGTTTTAGTTAGTGTCATTTATGTTGCAATATCACTTCGGCAATCGACTCTCCAACGGAACTTCTTTCGGTAATTTTCGAATACTGAAAAAGCTGTTACGACGTAGGAATTTGCTAACATTGGAATTGAAACGATGTGTTTTGTAGAAAAATAAAATCACTAGTTTGCCCGTCTTATTTCGCGTGCGTGTGTGTTTAAGTGTTTAAATACTAAGCCGTATTCGGAAACGCCCTCTTTTCAATTCTCCTTCAATTTCAGTCGTTCGCTTTATCAGTCATCTCATTTTCACTGGGTCCAGAAAGGACATTTTCCAAACTCGGCCTGTCATTGGATTGCGTCGTCTAGTGTTAAATTCTTCTGGAAGCATTTAAGTGGGTTCCATTTTTCTGTTTGTTTGTTGTAGAATGAGTTGGCTACCAGTTGATTTATTGACATGTTTTGGTTTCGATTTTCAGGCATAGAAGTTCCGAGATTCGGGGTACGGGGTATTGTTGTATACTAACTAAACTAGTTCAGCGGGACTGCGCAGGGACTCTGTGGGTGTTACTGCGGTAAATATATTTATATAGTTCGATCTCTTCTGGGGTCTGATGCAAAAATAAAACCTTTTACATACAATAGTTGCTTCTCGGTTTGTTTTCTTTCTTCGTAAATTTGATTTATTATAAGATTAGAATCACATTGAACTTATTCGAATTAGTTTTGTTTTTCAATAGTTTTCATTCGGCTTAAAGCTAAATATAATTTATGTATAAAATTAAATCTGTCTTTCAAATGTTAGATTTTAGAGTAGCTGTTCTGGAGTTTTTTTGTTTTTTTTTTGTTGTGTTTTAAAGTCATATTCATTCGACCGAATGGGATTTGTAGTGATATAGCTAAACGGTTATTATTTACACGATTATTTCTATAGTTTACTCATACTCTTCCCGTTTATTGTAAATTAGTTTATCCTAGCGTGTTCTTATTCTCTTTTTTGTTGATTTTATTTTTATTTTAGTTGAAAAAATTGAAATGCTGTTTTAAAATTCGGCAAAATTTTCGATGAATTCTCATTTATTTTTCCTTCTAGTATTTGTTGTTGCACATATACGAAAATATTGGTAAAATTTTGGCAGGTTTTCGTCGGTTTAATTTTTTTTGTTTTATTTTATCTTCGTTTGCTTGTTGGTGATGAAACTCTGATGTTGGCTGAGGACTAAATCAAGCTATAAGGCGTGATATTTTGTTTTTTTTTGTGTGTTTGTTGTTGATATTTTTATTCGATTTGGTTCCATCCGGACCGGTGGCACGTTTGCGATCAGGTTTTGTGATGATATCGATCACATTTCTCTGCTCGGAACTAATAATCGAAAGGTGGCAATCGAGAGTTCAAGAAAGTAGTTTTTGTTTCTTCACTGTCACGATACAGCTTCGAGAATCGATAATGACAGAAAACGATTCACAGTTAGTTTTTCCTGTTGGTTCTGGCACAGAGTACAAACATCCAAACTGATACAAGCTTTTTTAAAAGAGCTGTGTAAAGCATGCAAGTGAAAATTCGCTAAAATCCATCGTTACGTACGATTTTACATGCATGAATTACCATTGTAACAGATCGGCTGAAAAGTTCGTATCGTTTCTATGAGAGGGCGCCACTAGAATTAAATCCATACCATTTTCAGTTAGTATCAACCTTCAAAAGATACGTGTATAAATTTGACAGCTGTCTGATTATTAGTTTGTGAGATATTGCATTTTGAGTAAAGCTACTTTTGTTATTGTGAAAAAAATGGAAAAAAAGGAATTTCGAGTGTTGAAGAAACACTACTTTTTTATGAAAAAAAGTGCCGCCGATACCAAAAAATGGCTTGATGAGTGTTATCCAGACTCTGCACCGGGCGAAGCAACAATTCGTAAGTGGTTTGCAAAATTTCGTACTGGTCATATGAGCACCGAAGACGATGAACGCAGTGGACGTCCAAAAGAGGCTGTTACCGATGAAAACGTGAAAAAAATCCACAAAATGATTTTCAATGACCGTAAAGTGAAGTTGATCGAGATAGCTGACACCCTAAAGATATCAAGGGAACGTGTTGGACATATTTTTCACGAATATTTGGATATGAGAAAGCTTTGTGCAAAATGGGTGCCGCGTGAGCTCACAATCGATCAAAAACAACAACGAATTGATGATTCTGAGCAGTGTTTGGAGCTGTTATATCGAAATAAAACCGATTTTCTCGTCGATATATAACAATGGACGAAACATGGCTCCATCACTTCACTCCGGAGTCCAATCGACAGTCAGTTGAGTGGACTGCACGCGATGAACCGAACCCAAAGCGTGGAAAGACTCAACAATCGGCCGGTAAGGTTATGGCGTCTGTATTTTGGGATTCGCATGGTATAATTTTCATCGACTACCTTGAAAAGGGAAAAACCATCAACAGTGACTATTATATAGTGTTATTAGAGCGTTTGAAGGACGAAATTTCAAAAAAACGGCCTCATTTGAAGAAGAAAAAAGTTTTGTTTCATCAAGACAATGCACCGTGTCGCAAGTCGATGAAAACCATGCTGAAATTGAACGAATTGGGCTTCGAATTGCTCCCTCATCCACCGTATTCTCCAGATTTGGCCCCCAGTGACTTTTTCCTGTTCTCAGACCTCAAGAGAATGCTCACTGGTAAAAAAATTAGAAGCAATGAAAAGGTAATCGCTGAAACTGAGGCCTATTTTGAGGCAAAGGACAAATCGTACTACAAAAATGGTATCGAAAAGTTGGAAGATCGCTATAATCGCTGTATTGCCTCTAATGGCAATTATGTTGAATAATAAAAACGAATTTTGGCAAAAAAATGTGTGTTTCTATTAAACGATACGAACTTTTCAGCCGAACTGTTATGCAAGCTCACACAGAAGAGCCCATAAGCGATTGCTTGACTGCTAGGAGCGCTCTATAGGGAATGAATGACGTTGACACAGATACTCGCTTTTGTTGCTGTCACAGACAAAAATGCTTCGTTTCTCGTCGTTTGTTTTGAAGGCGATCACTTACGAATAAGACAGTCGAAAACAAATATTGAAACTGTTGGATTTGATTCTTTCCTTGAAAATGCGTGATAATTTTCAATTCTGGTCGTTATAAAGGTACGGTTTTTGAAGCTGTTCATCATACTACAGCATATATTTGGTATTTCTCAAGTATCCGGACGTCGATGTTGTTGGTTAACCACCAAACAATAAAACAATGTCTTGATCATTCAGGGGTTAGCCAAATTTTGTGCTAGGGCACATAACCGATTTTGAGACGTTTACGTTTCGTCTTTGACTCGTCAGTGCATATCAGTTCAAATTGAACTAACTAACTAACTAGTTGAGCTAACCCCTCAATGACCAAACCTGCATCGGCCAGAAAAAGTCGAAAGCACGTTTTCGTTCGGCACGTCAGTATAGACATTGCATTTCGATGGAAAGAAAAAACGTTTTCTGTAAATAGCAGAAACTTACCGAGTTTTGCATGAAGCAGTTCAATTTGAACTGCTATGCACTGATGAGTCAAAGACGAAACGTAAATATATCAAAGTCTTGATATTGCATCCCTTCTGTGGAATTTTACCATTCTCGTGCTGGTGATGCTTAGGCTGTGGACTGTGGGTTTATTTTGTACTGAAAATATCATTTATCAAGATGCCAGGTAAAAATTTCCAATATTTTCAGACAGGATTGCAAAGGTTACTAATTCCGAAAAATGCAGGCTTCAATTCCTATCAGATGTACAACTTTGCTTCCGCCGTTTTTCGATAGGTGGCTGTACCGGCTGAGGCTGATCAAAATACGTAGATGATAATGCATTTAAAGTGAGTGTGTACAGTGCCTAACGAATTGTCATTGCCGTTTCAGTGACAGTTGTTCTTGTTTTCGTATTATTCACGCTCGAAAATGTCTGTTTGTGTGCCCAATTCTCGCCATTTGCGGGAAGTTTTACTTTTCTGTTACAATTCGAAAAACAAAATGCAGCTGAAGCGCATCGAATTCTTTCAGAAACTTACGGTGATGTTGCTCTGAGTGGAAGAAAGTGCCGGGAGTGGTTTCAACGTTTTAAAAATGGTGATTTCGATGTCGAAGAAAACATGGTGATGGAAGAGAAAAAACCTTCAAAGATGAACAACTAGAAGCATTGCTTGATGAAGATTCGTGCCAAACCCAAGAAGAGCTTGCCGAATCGTTGGGAGTGGGTCAGCAAGCCATTTCAAAACGTCTCGAGGCCCTGGGTATGATTTAGAAAGAAGGAAACTGGGTGCCGTACGAGTTGAAACTGAGGGACATCGAGCGCCGTCTATTTGTAAGTGAGCAACTGCTTCCAAGACAAAATCGTAAGGGGTTTTTACATCGAATCGTAACCGGTGATGAAAAGTGGGTTCGATGCGATAATCCTAAACGCAGAAAATCATGGGGCATGCTACTTCGTCGAAGGCACAACCGAATATTCACGGCGCCAAGGTTATGATTTGTATTTGGTGGGATCAGCTCGGTGTGATTTACTACGAGCTCTTAAAACCGGGTGAAACCATCACAGGAGGTCGCTACCGAACGCAATTGATGCGCCTTAGTCGCGCGCTAAAAAAACCGGCCACAATATCAAGAGCGACACGCCAAAGTCATCCTCCCAACACGACAATGCTCGGTCTCACGTCGCAAAAGTGGTCAAAAAGTACTTGGAAACGTTGAAATGGGAAGTCTTGCCCCACCCGCCGTATTCCCCAGATGTCGTCCCTTCTGACTTCCACCTATTCCGTTCGATGGCACACGGCATGGCAGATCAACATTTTCAATCCTCCGAAGAGTTGGAAAAATGGATTGCTTCATGGATAGCGTCAAAAGAGGACTCCTTTTCTCGAGCCGGGATCCGAAAATTTCCGGAAAGATGGGAGAAAGTTGTCGCTAGCGACGGACAATACTTCGAATAATACATCTGTAAGCACTTTTTCGCAATAAAGCTTTTAATTTTTGGAAAAACGGCGGAAGCAAAGTTGAACACCTGATATCAAAAGTATGATACGCTAATCTTGATATGGCAGGCAAAAAAAACATTGCAACCATTTTAAAAGTCTGTAAATTTGGACGAAAGTCTGCGAAAAACTCGATTTTCAGAAAGTCTGCAGCACTATATAAGAAATTTGTTTATTTGTTTATTTATTGCTGCATAATCCATCTGACAATAGGTGTCTTAATGAATAAAGTAAACTAAACTAAAAATCATTCAACTTAGGCTAAATTATCATGAAACACAACACGAAAAAGGTCAAGTAGCTAACGATAAAACAAATTGGACGACAAATTAAAATCAAAAAACTCAGCGAACTCGTTGAATTGTCGACATATGGATCTAAATGGATCATGCTGTTCAGACATATACATATTCAGACGTTCGAGTAATGCGGGACAATCAACAGCACCAAGAAGCAATTTCGCTGCGAATGTAGCTTGAGCATATGTCCTTCTTAATTCCAGGGGTTCAATGCTTAAGAGACGGCAACGATCCTCATATGACGGTAGCTGTATGGGGTCGTTCCAGGGTAAAAGTCTCAATGCGTATCTCACAAATTTGCGTTGCACTGCTTCAATCCTCAATATCCAATTTGAATGATATGGATACCAAACAATCGCGTTGGACTCAAGCACTGACCGTACCAGCGAGCAGTATAATGATCGTATGCACAAAGGATCGCGAAACTCGGAGGAAATTTTAAATATGAATCCCAATTGCCGATTTGCTTTGCAAATAATATTTTCATAGTGAAGTTTGAAGGTTATTTCGCGATCAAGAATCACTCCGAGATCTTTCACATGTTCTGTTCGCGTTAGCGTGTGTCCTGCGATTTTGTAATCGAATACTATTGGTGCACTTTTTCGATGAAAACATATAACACTGCATTTTTCGATACTCAATTTCAAATAATTTATGGTACACCATCTTTGAAATGTATCAAACATTTTTTGCAACTCCAGGCAATTTAACAGACTTTCAATAATTTTGAAAAGTTTCGTGTCGTCAGCATAGAACAAATGGCATTCCGGCGGAAACAGCGTTGAAACATCATTAATGAAGATAGAGAACAGTAACGGACCAAGGATACTACCTTGAGGCACTCCCGAAAGGTTCGTGAAGGTCTCCGAAGTCGAAGATAAAATTTTAATCCGAACAAAACGATTCGTCAAGTAAGACGTAAACCATGCAACTCCTCGTGTAGAGATTCCAAGTACCTCTAATTTTTTTAGGAGAATTCCGTGATCAACCCGGTCAAATGCCGCTTTAAGGTCAATATAAACCGCATCAGTCTGCAGGCCACGATCCATGTTCCGTATACAGTTCGAAGTGAACTGTAAGAGATTCGTCGATACGGAACGATTAGGGAAAAATCCGTGCTGCTGGGTGTCAATGTAATTTCTGCAGCAGACGAACAAGATGTCGTTGACAATAATCTCAAACAGTTTTGAACATGCGCACAAGCAAGTAATTCCTCGGTAATTAGCAACATTGCACTTGTCGTCTTTTTTGTGAACCGGAAACATAAAGGACGACTTCCAACACGTAGGAAACTCACTTTGTTGAATCGAAAGATTGAATAGCATTGCTAACGGGTAACTCAAGACGAATGAACAGCGCTTAAGCACAGACGAAGGAATTCCATCGGGACCAGCAGCAAATGATAGCTTTAGTTTGTGCAAGGCTGCAATAACCATATCCTGCGTTATGTATGTAGTTTCGAGTTGCCAGGGATCCCTGCTATGGAAGCTGGTTCCTGAAATTAACGTATTTTGCACTGGTGGCGTTGTTGTCAACAATAGTTTAAGCAACGTTCATACCATTTTGATGCGGACAGAATATAGTCATAGGAATTCGGACCAATACTGAAAATCTCGAAATTTTCAATCCGGAGCAGAGAAATCACAAGTCGAAGAGTAACCGTTGGGTTGTAATTTGAATGTTGTAATTTGAGTGTTGTAAGAAAAGTGTTTAGTTGCACTTATATCATAGGAAAAGAAGTGATATTCTATAAATTATCTCTGAAATCACCAGAGTCATTCCAATAAAGTTCCTTCTGTTTGTTTGTATTTTTAACAAATATTACGAAATAATTTTAAGGCTTAGATATTGCAAAAGCACTTAAATTGTCAATTTCTTCTTTATTACATATGAATAGTGTTATTGTAACAGTAGTCATCTAATTAGTGTGTTATTTGGGGTATTACTTGACTTTCAATCAGCGAATTGTGAACGCACTAAAGACAAGTTCACTACTGATTTTTTTTTGCAAACGCGATTTCCACTGAGTATTATGTATCATGCTCACTAGCGAACATTACTCTCGATAATGTTTAAGAAAAACGTTCGCACATTAAATCTAATATTGAGATTTTAATTTCAAACAATCCTACGATTTGAAGCATTCTGTATTGTTTGGCCCGTAAATTCGAAGGAGATGTGCATCTAACGTGTAGTGATTGGACATGAGTCTGGACATCACACGAATGAAATCCCTACTCACATCCAGTCCCCTGAACCATGCCTTTGTCGATATTTTCGGAATAATTGAGTGCACCCACCGACCCAGATCATCTCTATCCCAAGAAGCTTGCCAGCTGGCAAGTGTTCTTTGGCGAGACGAGCTATAGAATTCGTTGAAAGCAATCGGTCGCTCATAAATTTCACCCTCAATAGCACCACGTTTGGCTAAAATATCAGCTCTTTCATTGCCAGGAATGGAGCAATGAGCCGGGACCCAGACTATAGTGATTAGATAATTATTGTTCAATATGTCGTTCAGGCACTGTTTTATTTTGCCCAGGAAAAACGGTTCATTTTTGCCAGCAGCGTTTGAGCGAATGGCTTCAATTGCACTCAGACTATCTGTGAAGAGGAAATAATGGTTTGGAGATAATGTGACGATTACACTCAAACTATAATGAACTGCTGCTAGCTCTGCTATATAAACAGATGCAGGTTCTTGAAGCCTAAATGAGGCCGAAACATTATTGTTGAACATACCAAACCCTGTCGCTTCTTCAATTCGCGATCCGTCCGTATAAAACGTTTTCTCAGAGTCAATATGCCTGAACTTACTTGAAAATATTTTTGGGATTTCCGTCGAGCGTAGATGATCCGGGATTCCACGCACTTCACGCTGCATGGATGTATCGAAAAATAAAGTTGAGTCAGGGGCACTTAGGATGCTGACACGGATAGGAATATATCTTGAAGGGTTGATTTCCTGTGACATATGGTTAAAATATACTGTCATAAATTTTGTTTGAGATCGAAGCTCGACTAGTCGTTCGAAATTATTAATTACCATGGGATTCAGCACCTCACATCTTATTAGCAGGCGTGATGAAAGCTCCCAAAATCGATCTTTTAATGGAAGAACTCCCGCCAGAACTTCAAGACTCATTGTATGTGTCGAATGCATGCAGCCTAAGGCAATTCGCAAACAACGGTACTGAATTCGCTCAAGTTTGATAATATGAGAGTTTGCAGCGGAACGAAAACAAACGCATCCATATTCCATCACTGAAAGTATCGTTGTTTGATACAATTTTATTAGATCTTGCGGATGAGCACCCCACCAAGATCCTGTTATTGTTCGAAGAAAATTTACTCTTTGTTGGCATTTCGTTATCAGATACCTAATGTGTCCTCCCCACGTGCATTTGGAATCAAACCACACCCCGAGGTATTTAAAAGTTAAAACCTGTTGGATCATTCTTCCCATCATATGGAGCTGAAGCTGCGCGGGATCATGCTTTCTTGAAAAGACGACTAACTCTGTTTTCTCCGCAGAGAATTCGATACCAAGATGAACAGCCCAAACGGACAAGTTATCTAAGGTATCTTGCAATGGTTTATGCAGATCAATAGCTTTGGGCCCAGTAACTGAAACCACGCCATCATCTGCCAATTGTCTTAGTGTACATGGGGTTACTAGACAGCTGTCAATGTCATTCACGTAAAAATTATAGAGGAGCGGACTGAGGCATGAGCCTTGCGGGAGACCCATGTAGCTAATTCTGAATGTTGCCAAATCGCCATGTGAAAAATACATGCACTTCTCTGACAAAAGGTTGTGCAAATAATTATTTATAACCGCTGGAAGTCCATGTTGGTGGAGCTTGTCTGAAAGAACATCAATGGAAACTGAATCAAATGCTCCTTTAATGTCTAAAAATACAGATGCCATTTGTTGCTTTTGAGCGAAGGCAATTTGGATGTCAGACGAAAGTAATGCAAGGCAATCATTCGTCCCTTTATTTCTACGGAAGCCAAACTGAGTATCTGACAACAAACCGTTCGTCTCGACCCAAGTGTCGAGACGTCGTAGAATAATTTTTTCGAACAATTTTCTGATGCAGGACAACATCGCAATGGGTCTATATGAGTTGTGATTGGAAGCTGGTTTCCCCGGCTTTTGAATGGCGATAACTTTCACTTGTCTCCAGTCAGGTGGAACAATATTTTGCTCAAGAAACTTGTTGAACAATTCCAACAAACGTCTTTTTGCGAGGTCGGGCAGATTCTTCACCAAGTTGAATTTAATTCTGTCCAACCCAGGAGCGTTATTGTTACAAGACAAGAGTGCTATAGAAAATTCCATCATTGAAAATGGGTTATTAATAAACCCATTATTTGGAGGAGATTCCCTCCCTACTCTGCGTAGGAACAGAATCTGGGCAAACTTTCCTAGCAAAGTCAAATATCCATCGGTTCGAGTATTCATCACTCTCATTGCCCACGTTACGATTCCTCATTCGTCTGGCCGTATTCCAAAGAGTGCTCATTGAGGTTTCTCTTGACAAACCTTCGACAAAATGTCTCCAATAGCTACATTTTTTGGCTCGAAGTATGCTCTTGTACTTGGTTTCTAAAACCATAAGTTTTTCAAAATTCTGAGGAGTTCCTCCTCCCCGTTTTAGAAACGTCTTGCAAGCATTTTGTTTTGCGAGTTTAGCCTCTGAGCACTCTTTGTCCCACCAGGGGTTGGCCTTCTGTTAGTCGTTGGCCCAGGAAAGCGTTTAGTTTGGGATTGTTCTGCGGCCTCCAGAATCGAACAAACGAGGAAGTCATATTCTTCAAGTGGAGGGAGCTCTTCCATTGAATTCAAAATACTAGAGATTCTACTTTGGTATTTAATCCAGTCGATATTTTTTGTCAAATCATATGGAATACTAGCTGAATTAGCAATACATTTGTTACAGCTAATTGAGATGATGATTGGTAAATGATCGCTACCGTGTAAATCAGGCAATATTTTCCAGGTGCAATCTAGTCGAATTGATGTTGAGCAAAGAGATAGATCTAATGCACTTGGGCGTGCAGGAGGTCTTGGGATCCGTGTCATGCTACCCATATTTAATACCGTCATGCTAAAATTGTCACAAATGTTTTGTATTAAAGATGATCTGCTATCATTGTAAACGGAACCCCACATCATTCCGTGCGAATTTAAATCCCCCAGAATCAATCGTGGAGCAGGAAGGGCTTCAACCATTTCATTAAGCTGTCGCTGTCCAACTTGTGCTTTTGGAGGAATATAAACCGAAGCTATGCAAATATCTTTGCCTTTAATGTTTATTTGGCAAGCAACAACTTCTATACTAGAAGTTGAAGGGATGTTTAATCTATAAAAGGAACAGCATTTCTTAATTCCCAAAAGCACTCCACCATACGGAGAGTCTCTATCGAGACGTATAATGTTAAAATCATTAAAATTTAAAGCTATGTTTGAAGTAAGCCATGTTTCGCATAAAGCAAATACATCACATTTTTGACTATGCAATAAAATTTTAAATGAATCAAGTTTTGGCATAAATAAAAAATAAATAATCCATTCAACAATTTCCGAAAACTTCAGTAATCCTGTTGGTGGCTGTGAAATGGAGCCCACAGGATTATTACCTTTTTCTGTGCTAGATCCTGTATTGGTTTGTGAATTTGACAAACCAGGAGGCACAGTCTTTGGTTTTGACTTTTTTTGTTTAACACGGGGATCTTTTTTTGAAGATGAAACTTTAGGTGTCTTTTTTGGTAATTTGGAAGAAGACTTCTTTCTCTTAACTGACCCTTGGGTAGTGATAAACGAATTACCTTCACTATTTTCGTCAGAGTCAGAGTCCTCTGTTTCCTCTAGATTTGAAAACCCGTTTTCGGTTTCCAAAGGGGGGACATCAATGACCGTTTTAAGCATTTCTGCATATGTGCGCTTAGACCGTGCTTTTAAAGAAAGCTTAATTTTGTCTTTGTGCACTTTAAATGCAGTGCATACTGAAATATCCTCATGAGGACTTTCCCCACAATAAATACATTTTTCAATTTCCTTGTTGCAATCATTATCTTTATGAGGTCCTTCACACTTAATACATTTTGGTTTATTGCTACAGTAAGTAGCTGTGTGTCCGAATTTTTTGCAGTTCGTACAATTCATTACATTTGGAACAAAAAGCCGAACAGGGAGGCGAATTTTATTGACATAGACATGGGACGGCAACGCAGATCCGGCAAATGTCACTCGAAACGAGTCTGATGGGCGATAAACTTTTTTTCCCTCTTCATAAACTACTGAGTACAGTTGTTTGCACTCCAGTATTTTCACACCCTCAAGCATAGAGTTCTTGAAACGACCAACACCATGCTTGAGTAAATCATCTACCGAAAGACTCGCTTCGGTAACAACACCGTCAATTTCGACATCTTTGGAGGGTATGTAAACTTTATACTCTTTATTGAAATGTTCCGAAGAGACAATATCATTCGCTTGTTTCAAATTATTTACTACAACACGAATTTTATCATTATTTACTTTTATGATCTCTTTGATTGAAGAGTATCGTGATGTCAAACCTTTATTAATTTGTAAAATGTTTAATGGCTTTGATATACGTCTAAAAAAGACTATCCAAGGCCCAGAAGAGCTCTCCTGATATTTTTTCGTTCGTGGGGGTATAGGATTCATGCTAGGATTTACGTCCATGGATTCATCCATCACATTAAAATTTTTAATCAAACTTTAAAGTAAAAAATGAAACCAACACTACACAGTACTCAATCAAAAGGAAAAGAAAAAACTTCTACCTTGAAATTGTTGTCTATCTCCGTTGCACTGCCGTGTAGATCCTCGTTGCTCTAGATGTTCTTGTTGGATGCTGATTGTTGGATGTGATGCTACTGCTACCTGACATCCAGCACCACTCGATTTCCGATTTACTTTTGTCTTCGCCAGCTGCAAACAGCGCAGGTCACCGGTGTATACCTGCGTGTTGTATGGCAGTGGAAAGACCGAGTTGTCTTGTCTCCTTCTTCCTTGTGCTCCGCACCGATATGCTTCTGCACCGAAGTGCCTTCGCACCGGTGTGCCTTTGCCCTCTCCTGCTTCTGTGTGCCTTTGCACTCTTCTGCTCAGCACTTGTGGCTGTATATTGTGGCCTGGGTAGAGCTTGGGAAACGCCCTTTGTTGTTTCCTTCACCAGCTGGGCCCAGCACTAGGGCTCTCTTATGCAGCACGATTTTACGTTTTAACGGCTGCTGCCAACAGGTCTCTACCTGTAGTTCAACCATTGTCGTATTTAACGCGTGTAAACTAAACAGCGTTATTAAACTGTACGCTTCTATACACAACCTTCTCGGTTGAACGGCTATTACTGAATGAGAAACCATTGCTAGCAGAAATGATTTGCTGATAATTACCTGTGGCTGAAAACGCCATCTTTTGACTAAGGCTTCGAAAAATTTGCATAGCAACTGGGAATAACACATTTCATTTTAGAAATTATTAAAACTGTCACTTTCAGCAATACTTTTAAATCACTGGTATTCAATACCCAAATCACTGAAAATTTAGTTTTATCACTCTTTCACTAAAAATTCAAGCAAGAGGAAACAAAACGCGAGGCGTATGGTGTGCATCCGATATTACATTGCATCCAAACATTAATACGATCAAACTGCACTGGTGTCCAGAGTTAATTTAGTCAAACCCAATATAAGTATAACTCTAGTCTTGTATTCTCTATAACCAGTTATTTGAATTTGTTTTGAATAAGAAACGAAATTTATGCTTTATTATAGTTTGATTATGTTCCGTCGAAATCGTTTCCTTATATTGGCGCAACCGCATGAAGAAAGATGTGAACACTGCTTAAACACAGCATTTGACAGGGGACTAGAACTAAAGAACCAAAAAGTTTCGGCTTCAAGCCTACTGTATGCAGATGACAATCGTGGCAACCGAAGAGAGAAAAAACGATTGTCGGGTCGGTCTAATCGCCAAAATGCGAATAGATCTTTAGTCCGAAATTCAGCTTCTGATTATATACGGGAAATTCACTAAATAGCTGGAAACATCGGAGAATTAAAGACTGTCCCAGAAAGTATGGACGCAACCAACAACCGCTGCCATTTCGCAATGGTTCAGAATCTGTCAATTTTTATGGCTGCGTCCTGTTGTGTACACTTTTCTCTAACCACTTGTGCAGTTGTTTATTCGTTTTCATTAGTTTGTTTCGAACTGCGTGGACTTTCAGCAGAACAACGTCGAAAAATTGTGTACAAATGGTGCACAGAACGCGGACTGTCACTGAGAAAGATAGCAAAAATGGAAGGAGTAAGTGAAAAAGTCGTGCGAAATGCAATCAGGAAGTTGGGTCAGGTGAGGATTACACCTTTGAGGATCAACCGAAAATGGGTCGAAAAAAAGGTCCTTCTAACCCTCAGTTAGATAAACGTAAACTGAAGGCGTTCGAGCAAAAGACGGAGGTTTCAGTTCGGGATGTGGCCAAAAAAAGTGGGCACTTCGAAGTCAAATGTTCTTCGTGCCTAAAAACGTTTGAATCTTCGAACCTATAAGAAGCAGAAACAACCAAAACGAAGTCCGAAACAAGAAGCATCGATCAGGCAGAGGGTTCGAAAGCTGTACAATACGATTCTTGCTGGAAATTTGAGCTGCATAATCATGGACGACGATACCTACGTGAAACTCGATTACAATTCCTTGCCGGGACCACAATATTATACGATGCGAGAAGGGCAAGTGTTAAACCAGTCCGAGACATCGATGTAAGTCGAAAAATTTGGTAAGAAAGCTATGGTCTGGCAAGCAATTTGTAGCTGCGGTAAGATTTCGAAACCCTTCATCAACACTGCTTCAATGAACAGCGAAATATACATCAAGGAATGTTCACGAAAAAACGACTTCTACCCATGATTCGAAGCCACAAGCATCCTGTTGTCTTCTGGCCAGATCTTGCTTCTTGCCACTACTCGAAATCCTACCGTTGATTTCGAATAGTGGCAAGAAGCAAGATCTGGCCAGATTTGGTATACTACCAAAAATGTCACTTTCGTCCCAAAGGACATGAATCCACCAAATTGCCCACAACTTCGACCAATTGAGGAACTTTTGGGCATTAACGAAGGCACATCTTAGGAAACATGTCTCGGCAGCCGAAACCATTCAACAGTTCGAAAAAGATTGGAAAAAAGTGTCAAAACTTGTCGCCAAGAAGTCTGTACGGAATTTAATGAGTTAGTCTACAATGGCTAAGTAGCAAATGTTGAGAATAATATTCTGTTGTTGTAGTCTAATATTATCAGTATATCGAATAAAATTCGAATATCTAACATTTGTGAATTGTGTACAGCGAAATCAAAGTGCGTCCATACTTTCTGGGACAGTCTTTATCATTGACAATATTATCAATTGATATAATAAATTGCCAACTCAAAAGCCTCAGGTGATCATCTTCAGAATCACAAAATTATCATATAGAACGTATTCGGAAAATTCTAAATATCAACTGCAGAAACTTGAGAATTAAGACACAGAACTTATATTTGGCTCGATTGCAGCCCCTGTTGAGATAAGAGATCATGTTAAACCGCCCTACTGTCCGGATGTTGCTCCTCCTGACTTCCAAAAAGAAAAGACAAACTCAAAATAATTATTTTTTTGTGGTTAAAAAACATTTCCATACGATGAGTAATAATGCTACCTACTCGCAGTAGCTTGATTTTGACTGATGGTTCTCTTGAAGTCTCGATGCCAGAACAATATTTATTATTACATGTATAGGGAAATCAATAGCACAAAAAAATAGATCATGAGCATTTTGCAACGGAATTAATTGCTAGTGAGAGATCGAGAAACCTAATCGCATAGCCACCCTGCGAAAAAAAAAAAACGATGGAACGGAGCAAGAACACAACGTTGCACCAGGCAGGTTCCGACACCAGGTACACTAACTTTTCGCTTCGATCCCCGTGTTGCGGATTCAGTTAGGAAAACATAAAAATTTTAAATAGTTAAAATTGAACTAGAATTTCATCTATCTGCTGCTGCTACTACTGTTCGCTGATATGCTTCCATTCCAGTGGAAAACTGAGGTGGTTCTCGGATCCGCTGCGGCACATCCCCCCCATCCCCAATAAAATTCATTCTCATCATTCCAACTTATTTCCGATTGATTGATTGATTGATTCCGTTCCGTTTAGTACGACGGACTTACGACGGTAGCAAACTATGAAATGTGATTGATGTGTGTGTGTGTGCTTGATGTGATTTGATAAGTACATACTTTCCTCCTCTCCGATCGCTTCTTTGCTTGGCACTTATTAAAAAAAACTCATCCCCCCGCCCTCTCTTGTATCTCTCATCTACCGGTTCATTCTTCTACTTTACATTTGCGAGAGTATTTTAAAGATTAAAATCATTCAGCTGGTTGGTTGGTTGGTTGGTTGGTGACTTGAGTTTAAAATCGACATGAACCCGAGAAAGTCACAATCACATCAATTCAAAATGGTCTCCCACGTTGCTACTGTTCAACTCGGCTCGGCTCTCGGTTCCAAAGGTTATCTATCGCCGACCAGATTTTCGGCGTCCGACACCATCATTTCCAGATCGGAGGGTAGAGGTTCGTCGTTACATTTTTTAACGACGGCTACGGGCCACTCGAAGGCGGCCGGCCCCCGATGATCTTCACCGGAGGCAGTATGCGGCCGTCGATCCGATGCTCCAACCCCACATTTCGAAATGTTCAGTGATGTTTGGCGGGATAAATGCTTGTGGTTTGCGGAAGCCTGCGCATGTCCACCGGGCGGTGCACGATTGCTACTGGGACCGATGCTACTGCGACGTTGGGCAGCGTTTCCACCGCCAGCCACCGGTAGATTCGTACTGCTGGAGGTTCGTGAAATTTTCTGCTTCCTGATACTATTGCTATCTACTGGTTTGACACTGGTACTGTGCCGCCGGCCGATCGATGACTCCGGTGGCGGTTGCTCCTGGTTCAGATACTGACTGCTGGAAGAACCGGACTGACGCTTCATCGAGTGTAGATTGGACGCCGAACCGGAATGGCGCTGATGAAGGTTGATCGAACTGGATCGTTGCTTTTCGGCAAAACTATTGCGCTTGCTGCTGTTCGACTTGGCCAAATTGGATGTGCTCGATCGGATCAAACTTTCCGTACTTTCACCACCGATCGCACCACCGTACGAACGACGGTGTCTGTCCCGTTCCCGGCTGTTGGTGTTGCTTTGGTAAACGCCACCGGTTAGATTGCTAGAACTACCACGCAATCCGGTCGATCTAATAACCTGACCCATCGAGGTGATCGACGGATTCCGGAAGTGTGCATTCGGTGGAGGAACAATGTTGCTACCACTAGCGCTACGGTTGATACGGAATGTGGCCGTATTGATCGGTGGAGGCACCGGGTTCGGCAGTTCGTTCGGACCTGGTACCGCTCCACTGTTGAAGCTCAGATTTTCGTACATATGCGGAGACTCGGGAGGTGTCGTTTCCGGCATGTTGCGAGGATTTAACGTTTCGTAGTTGGGTTCCGCCAGAGGATCCGTTATGAACGGCATCGTTTCTTCCGGAGCCGACCGGACCAATATGGCGGCTCTACCACGAAGCGAATCCGGTGGTTGGAGAGCAGCGGCAACGCGCTTCTGATCGACCATGCGATTCTTTCGCTTTCCCACCGGACCCGCCACGATGTGAGTCTTCACGGACGAATCGTTTTTCGACAGTTTCAAGCTGAATTTAAAAGGTGGCTTATAGACGACCTGCAGCCGTACCTTCTCATTGATGTTACCAACGGATTTAGTCTTCACACGGGTTTTCTTCGGTGAACGATGCTGCTGTTGCTGCTGGGAAAGGATCGCTGCGGTTGCGGCCGCTGTTGAGGTTAAATGTTCCGGAGTCGATTGACTCTTGTTCATGATGTTGCTTATTTTCGAGGCGTGCTCGAATTGATTGGCAGCGTTCATCACCACCGGTGATTCCAGTAGCCACTGGTGGACTTTGCCGAAGGTGTTACTGTGGTTGTGAGCATCGGTTCGGCTCGAGTAGTCGATCACTTCTTTGTGTTTGGATTTCGTCTTTTTCTTTTTCTGTTTGGTGATCGGTTCTTTAACCGGTGACTCATCCGAAGGACCTCCACCGGAAGTGTTGGCGTTGGTGCGTTTTTTCTTTTTCTTAATGAGTTTCTTCGGACTGTCGGTACCGTTGGCAGTTGTGGTGGTCGTTTTGCCGACATGTCGTTTCACCTGCTTAATTACAACCGTCGCCGGATTGCTTGCTGACGCCGATCTTGATAGATGGAATCGGTCCTTTGAGCTGGATGGATGTGCTGTTGGTAGATTTCCGGCGGCTGCTGCTGCTGCTGCGGCCGTTGTGGTAACTACTCCGCCGGGACCGGTTGCCGTCGCCAGTAGCTGCTTCGGAATCGGTTGCTGTTGAGACGATGGCAGTAGAACACCTGGAGGCAGGGGAGCCGTTTTCGATTTGGACCGTTCGCCGCGAACTTTCTTCTTGAACGGTACCTTGGTGCGGACCGCTGTGTGTACTATCACTCCGTTGTTGTCCTCCGGCAGTCTCACCGTTTCCGTCGTCGCACTGTGAATGATGGTGACCGTTTTCAGCTTCTGGTTTGTCCGTCGGCCCAGCAGTTTCGCACTCAGTATCTGTGTTGTGGGTTGTGGGGAGAAGAGAAAAAAATTGGTATTAGATTAGAGAATAATTAAAGAGCAACGGAATTAAGGCAAAGATCGAGCGGACCACGATACGAAAAAACTAGCGAAATACGGTTCACGCATACCAGAAGCAACATTTTATTTTTAAACTCTATAATCAACCTGAATGAGTTTTTCGGCCAATTTTTTGTTTTGGGCCAGGGCTGCGGAGCAGAGATGCCATTTATACAGATTTATCTGTATTATACAGATTTTTACATCCTCATACAGATCTAATACAGAATACAGATTTTATACAGATTCCCTAAATTTAATACAGATTTATACAGATTTCACAAGAAGTAATAAAGAAAAATTAAACTATTTTCGTCTGAGCTATCTTTTAGAATTTGATTGCAGTGACGAGATGAAAGTTTATTAATCAACGGACAAATCACAAATTCAAGTATAAATTTGTGTGCATATGTTTGATGATCAACACAAAAAAAAACATTTATATTACAATTTGAAGCTTTATTATTAGGCTAAGGCCGTAGACATAGTGAGCAGGAGAAAGAAAGAGCCAAACTTGGTACTGACCAAAGCGAGTAATGTACTTACAGTAAATTAAAAGGACCTTGTCAGAGAGAAAGCTGAGCAGATTTATCGCTTGCACTCTAACAGGGCCCCTTTGGTTTGCTGAAAGTATGCTTCCCTCTTTTGGTCTGCTAATGTCATCCACCAGCTCGGTTCAGCTTCTCGCGTTTATTCTGTCTGCGGCCTGAGAGTTGTATGACCTGACTAGAAGTTGCATATTAAGTCAACTTTTAAATCTAGAAAAGTATATGTAATTGAAATTTAATTGTGGTTGAAAAAAAAAACATTCATATTAAATTTCGTCTTTACACATTTTTTGGTGAACTACGAAGATATGAAAAATAAATGCTCATTGAAACTCTCATTCTATAACCATAATCTGTTGAGATAGCGTTCAACGTCATTTCATTGCAGAAATTTCATTTTATTAGTGAATACAGATAAATACAGATTTTTCATACAGGGTAATACAGATTTTCTCTGAAAATATCTGGCATCTCTGCTGCGGAGAGAAATTACGGGCATTTTGTTGCCGAAGCTCCCAGAATTAATCGTCAAATGAATAACCGTACCTAGTCACTTGAAGTTTTGCTTGTTCAGTTTGTAGGGCCAAGTAGTCTACCTGATTCATTGCCTTCACTGTGGGTAGTGAGCAAGTGCGAATGAATAGGCATAAACATCGACTCGATAACACAAAACTCTCTCTCGCCGTTCTCATTTGAGTTTTCAATTATCATCAACAAGTCGAAATCGATCATTTCGACTGTTCGAAATGTATTGAGATGTGTTTCGAAATATTAAAAATGAAAACTGAAAGAGGAAACAATTGATTTAAGTTTATTTTGTAATTGATATTTGAGTTATCATGACTGGTTTACCTTTTATCCATTATCTTGAACCACTTCGAATGTATACATGAACCACAGACTAACAGACAGGACACTCAAATTAGATTCTTTAACCATATAAACGGTCATTTCGAATATTCCTTTAGTTGGGACAGTACTCGCATATGTCATGATGGCGCCACGTTACCCTATCAAATACATCTGTCTGTCATCTAGATTGTGTTTATTTTTTTCATTTACCAACCGAGTTGCCATTCATACAGAATTACCTGTAATGTATTGATTTGTATACCTCCATGCGAATTTCATGCACGATACAGATTAATTACATATTGCCAAAACTGTATACAGAATTGTGCCTACTTCTCATCCTACAACGCAATACAAAATCGAACCCGTTTTGTTACAATATTTACTTGCTTCTGGTCTTAATTTCGGATGAAAATTACCAACACAATCAAAAATAGTCTAGATGAACAACGTTGAGTAAAATAAATGTTTACTTTCCAACATCGCTAAAAAAGTTAAATATATTATCAACCTACTCCAATAATTTATTGTGACGATTCATTATCAAATATTTCGATGAAATCAGGCAACCCTGTAAGCAGCTGATCGGTGTTGACAAACGAGGGGAAACCAACTAGTAAAAAACCTTTTACGTAACACAAGGGGTGTACCGATAGTAAATAGTTCGCGCTTTACAATGTAGGTGGTACTAGTGCATCACGAAAAATGATTTTTATAACAATTTACTCATACTGTCATGTCTGTTAGTCTGTGCATGAACCTCAATTGAAAGCCGCTTTCTTATACAATTGTAAGAGATATTTTGTTACTTCAAGAGTTAAACTGACGGTGGTTAAACTGAATTTCGATAGAGAGAGAAACGAATGAAGGACGAGGTGATGCTCATTCGGTGCGAATGCGAAGGGTGTGTGTGTCTGAATGTGGAGTTTACTGCTGTAGAGTGCTCGTCAGTGTAAGCACAATTTCAATTGAATTGAATGAAGTTTTACAGCACTGCTGCCTACAGCCAGACCCTGTCAGCTTGGAGCGATCTCAATCTTCAGTTCAGCAACGCCATCGCACGGCGTCTCATTCAACATGTCATGTCAATTGTATGGGTGCGCAGCCCTGCTATTTTGGCGCGTACGAATTTGACATTTCTCTCCCCTACTTCTATGTATGAGATTCGATGCGGACTCACCTGAGGGAGACATGCTCGCAAAAAAGGATGTTGCCAATTATTTGTTCGGGAAATGTGAGAGCTGGATATCTTGTTAATATGATGTCTTTGCTACAGCCTAGATAGAGGTAATTCGCTCCTGAGCTCAGCGTTGCCAGGTTGCCAGATTTTTCTCCCTGAGCCAGACACTCTAACTAACCAGATCTTTGGACAGATTTTACAAATGTTCCCAGATTTCGTCAGATCTTTACGCTTTTGGCCTATATAGGATAGATGGTGAGACCTTTTTTTTTTTGCTCACTGAAAATGACCTGGCAACACTGCCTGAGCTGTTCTACACTCAGAAAAATCCTTACTTCAATGCTACGTGAAAACGTATGTGATTTTTATCCATAGAACTTTCCTTGTAACACTTATGTGAAGTATAAGTGACACAGAATGAACCCATGAACTCTTAGGCTGTGAATCATTTCGCGGTTAATTTTAACTTTTGGTTAAAATCTGACACTTGAGTGGTTATTTGGTGTCGAGTAGTTAAATTTGACTAAAACTGTGGCCCATTTCAAAATTTGACGGACGGAAAGTTATTTGGGTTCATTTTCCACTGGAAATAATTTCAACTAAAGTATTAGTATTAGAATTTTCATTGCGAATTTTTTTTTCAGTGTTGAAAAATAACTGTCGATCTGTCAAAAATAACCATGCTTTCGAGCAGGGTTATTTTTGACAACATCAAATTAACCACTCGAGTGTCAGATTTTAACCAAAAGTTAAAATTAACCGCGAAATGGTTCACAGCCTTAGTCCACATTTGTATCACGTGATCCTTACGTGACTTTTTTCGTAGATTCTTTAGAATATTTTTGTGAAATTTATACGAAGTTCATTTAAATTGTCATCTGAACTTGCTTTTTACCAGAATTTTACTCACATTATTTTCATGTAATTGTTACTAAGTTCTATATTGAATCTTAATAATGTATATTGGTACTATATTTTGAAAATTTTACTTTTAAATTACATAAAATTTCGTTTCTGTTGAATCACTGGTGAAAACTATCAGAAATACAGAACGCATTGTTCTAAATGTATGATCTGATCCTTTCCCCGGAGCAGCTAAACTGAAGCAAATATTGTTCTCTTTGAGCAATGCATTCTGCTGGAACTAGTAGTTCAAGATGTGATTTCGTTAATCCACTTTTAGAAGATTCATGTGCTGGAACACAATCTAGAGGTTGTGCCTTTTGAACTCCACTGTAGCAAAAAAACAAAATTGAATTGTGTTTCAGTTTCGTATTTTTGGTACATGGAATTTGCGTAATACCGATTGGTCATGTAAATAAGTTGTTGAGGGTTGGTTTTGTAGAGCCATTTAGTAAACTCAATAAATGGTACATTTGCTTTTAAATTATACTTCTGCTTGGTACTAATATTAGATCTGAAAGTATAATAAAAACTAGCTGTCGATAAAATTAATGAGCAATTATTTACCCTAAAATCACTGTGATAAATACCGTAGAAGGGTCAAAAAGGATTTGGCCTGTGTTGTTTGATCGAGGATTTTCAATAGACAACAGCAATAATTTTGACATATGGTTAATTTGTTTTTAATCATGATTCCATGGTTGTTAAGAAGATCACGTAAACTACGATGACAAAGACAATTTTGGAATCTACGTGTTTTATTTACATAAGGTTAAAGTGTGGATTTTTTTGAGTGCACTGAATCGAATCATACACTGCTAAAAATCGACACTTTTTTAAAATGTTTTTCTCTACACTGAAAATAATTTGCACGCTAGCATCATGTGCAAAACATTTGAACTATCACTGCATGAACATGAATGTAAGAACTGTTGATATTTAGTGGAAATCATGCTACATTTATCTGAAATGCATATCAAAATGATAAGATATATCGTTACCTCTGGATTCTATATGAAATTCATATGAATGTCACATTGTTTTCCACATAGATTTCAATTGAAACAAAGTTGACCGAATCGAGTGTTTTGTACATACATTTGTGCTGTACTAATTCCCACTAGAAAACGAAGTGTTTAACACATGTAGTTCGATTCAATAGCAAAACACATCAATGCTAAGTGAAAAATAATCTAATCTTACATCTTAGTGAATTTGCACATGAAATCTTGAAACAAATCGCTTTGGTTATGTATTGAAAAGAAGAAGCATAGTAAATTGAAGTGGTGTTTACATATGAATCGATCGTGTAAATTTTTCTCAGTGTAGATACTAATGAAATAACCATCATGGCAAATCTAGTAGCACTGATTTCATTCTAATATACACTTAAATAAAAATTCACGTTCGATTTACTAGAAAAATCACGTAAAATGGTTTCAAATGTCAAATTGAATTTTTTACCTAACGAAAATAAATGTTATGCGAATATGCCCTAAAAAGAATAGAATCATCACATAAGGTTTATGTGAATTGACCAAGCGTCGTATAATTTACGTGAATTTCCGGTGTGAAAAATTCGACTTTGTAAATGACGAGCAGTGAGTCCTTCGGGTGCAAGGAGTTTGAAAATTCACGAGAATGTTTTTTTTTTAATTACAAAAAGAGTTGTGTTTTTAACTTAAGTTAACAATTCAATAATGGCGGTTTTGTCAGCCTTACAAATCCACACCCACGATGTTATCGATTGCTGGTGTTTTTTTTATTCATCTATTGAACTTTTATGCAATTTTTCTGAAAATAAATGGTCATTTTTTCATGGTAAGAATCCTTTTGATTTATATAAAATCTGAGAAAATATTCATGTGACTTCAACCAATATTTAAAATAATAATTTTCGTGGTATCTAAATGTGACATGAATTGGTTGGTAAATGTTGAAAATATTGACATAACTTTCCACGTAACTATGATGTGATTATTTTTTTGAGTTTATATCAACATAACACTGTTAAGTGTGTGTGTGTGTGTGTGTGTGTGTGTGTGTGTGTGTGTGTGTGTGTGTTTCTTCGGATGTGCATCTGATATTTTCATATTTTCAAAAGGGCCAATCCAGATTAACCTTACAGATAACAATTTAAAATGTAAAACGAACGGAAACGAAAACGACCCTAAAATTTTTAAACGTCGAAATGATTTGAAACCGGTTATAAAAATATCGTGTGTTGTCCCATAGTTGGCATTAGGCCCTTTTTAAAACGAATTCTGACATTGTCAACCTGGGAGTGTAATAGTGCAATATTTTGTTTTGGTTACTATCACAATCGCTAATTACTAGGATGAATATTGAGCAATTTGACGTCTCTGTTACTCACACCGATGCAGAGAGCACAGATCTATTCATATACGAAACTAGAATGTGTGCGAACCGAAGTCAAAGTTTGTTGTGGGTTCAATCTTACACTGAGGTAAAAACATTTTTGACTCATAATCATACACTGCGGAAAATGCATATAGAGTTTCGTAAGCTAATATATGAACTTATGAACCAAGTGGAAGACAGTTCCATTACGTGTAATAGAGTTTTAGTAACGGTTCTTATGCTTTTCTACACTGTTCTCTTGGCATTGCAGTATTTTTATTGCATATATGTATTCAATAATTGGTTCGACAAAATTCACTGGGTTATTTCGAGATACTCACACCAACACATTCACACGTGGATTGGACCATAGACACAACGCGATAGGATGAATAAAAATCCATTGAGATGAAGTTAGGAACAGAGTAGTGAACATATCAAAAGTGGTTGTAGCTGTTTTTTGAATACTAGTTTAATTTCCAAGAAATGTGAATCAGTTCTCAATGTGAAGCAAGGCGAATTAAGCAGAAATATGAAATAATCATAGTCTTTTCAGTGGCTGAATCAGTTTTTTGAAGCAACGTTCAAATGAGATGAAATTTTCCCTATGTTTTCCCGAGCAAATTGAAGACTATTAAGGGCTGGCAATCTGTGATCGATTTCAGAAATCCGTGAAAATCTGTGTAACACAGATTAATCTGTGAACCTGGCATCTCTGGGCCGTATTATTAGAACGTACACGGTTAAATTGAAGTACCCATTTAAGTGTATTATCCGACTCATTTCCAACAAAACTGGGAAAACTCATGTAATGGGTAAATGCCCTATTCTCAATAATAGAAAATGGGAATATGTGTTCAAAATTGGGTGATTTATTGCTCGGTTTCAAACGAGAGAACAAATCGAAAATGGGTAGAAAAATTACCCATTTTTTAAAAAGATTTGGAAATTAAACATGATGTATTTTTCGGATGGCTAAGAAAAAAGCAAAATGTGTGCAAAATTGAAATATCTACGTATGTCATGCCTTCAGCTTTTTTGGTGTTCACCCGGCAGAGGCACCAAATGTGATAACATTGTTGAGGCGAACTCCTCTTTAAGAAAATCAGTGAACTGCTGAACCTAATTTAAATTAGAATAATGTTAGAACTTAGAGCTAAAATTAGACGAATTGGGAAGCCATGCACAAATGCTGTTGATTTTTAGAATACGATTCTCTCACTTCCAAGAAGCATTCAAATAAATTTCAACCACTTAAAGGTTATTATTTGACCCATTCATTTCGCTGACCACCAATATGAATGTGGGTAGTATTTCACTCAGTTTTATATGTCAAACAGTACCCTACTTTTGACAGCTCGTATTGAAGTCGAAAATGAGTATTTGTAGTACACATAAATGGGTATTTTATTTTCCCCTACTACACTTTATCAACAAACACACGAGTAGCAACCTTTAGAGCTTCTTCGTCTTGTTGGCATCACCCCACCTCACTTAGGCTATATTGCCAGTTAATTTTCGTTTATAGACCAATGGACTTTCTTTTCACTGGACTAAACTCAGCCAAATTGAGTAGTGAAAATCATAAGGTAAATTTTATGATCTTATTATATTTTTCATACGAACAACTTATGAGAGAAGTTATGTTTGTCATAGAAATTTCGCACAATGTTCCTAAAAATTTCATAAGGCTTTTCATTGGAACTCCAATTTTGGTGACTTCATAAGGGGGTCTTATGATTCGCATACGATATTCTAGTGGCTAAAAACTATACGAAATCAGATTTTTTTTTAAATTAAAAAAAATGAAATACGATGCAGAAGAATTTTTAGCCTGGATTCTACAACTGAATGTTGCACTGATTCGAGAACTGAGTTTTCTATCTGAAACTTCCAAAACTATTGGGATTCTTCCTGAAATTCTGATCCTGAATATGGTAGGTACTAAATGTCAAGGTAATGATAAGTGAGAATGTGCTTCATAATATTTAAACAACCAGTTTCAGTTTAGATTCTACTCATTTCTTAAAGAATGGTCTGGTTTGGTTGAAAAAAGACAGAAAATTTCATTCTAAAATAACTTTTAGAACAAAAAAAATATTTGAATGAGCAAATAGAATCAAATTCTCAATATTTGAACCAAAAAGGCAATTAGTCATGGCTGCTCGGCTACCAATAGAAATTGACCTATTATCGGCGGTATTATTTCAACCAAGAATTGAAAAAAACCCGCTAAAACGGGAGCTCGATCTTTGTATCCTTCCCATCAGGAAAATAATGAAAAGCCACAACAAGGCACAAATCTCCAAATAACTTGGGAAACCTGCCTATTGAACCGATTAGTTCTGATTCTAGTTCCTGATTCGGCAAGTTTTTTGAATGAACAAATAGATTTAAATTCTCAATATTTGAACCAAAAAGGCAATTAGTCATTTTTTCTACGAATTCTGACCCTTTTATCAATGTCTTGATCACAAACTAAAACTTGCCAAAGAACTGATTTAGATTCACTAGAGTTTTATGAAAAATGTTGTTGGTCCGGATATGCGTTCGGTTGGATCACATCTAGCGGCCTATCTCAAACAATTGCAAGTCACCAATGCCAACACTCACAGTAACTCTCAACATCCAACGGAATGTCCTCCCACTTTCGCAGTGAGTGACGCATTTTCTGCGTATTCGTAAGTCGATGAAAATATAAGCTATAGAAACAAAAAACAAATCGTTTTGGCAGGAAACCAACGATCAATACTCACCAGCAGTGCAAGAACGACGACAATGATCAGCGCCACCGCGTACCAGTTGGTGATGACCCACTTCTTGAAGGTGGCAATACTCTCCTCGGACAGCAGTAGCTTCCGCAGTGTGGCCAACGGTCCGGACGGATCTACCTCGCGGCATTTCTGCGATACATCACAGTAACCGTTGTAATCATTGCAGGGCGTTCCCGGTTTGGCGTACATATCCGGAACATCGAACGGTGGATCGTTCCACTCAAACGAACTCAGACAGGGTTTGTCCTCACCGGGGAGCTTGCAGCACAGTTCGCACGCCCGAATAGCCGGATCATGCTGCCCAACGGCACACTGACAGGACTCAAGTCCGTACGCAAGACAGATCGATCCGGTGCACTCGCCCATGTAGCACACGTATTCCTTGTTGCAGATCGTCTTGTTCGGTTTGTTAATTGAAGGTGGACAGACGGGCATCGTACCATCACAGTAGGCTGGATCGCGGCATCCGTTGTCATCGCGACATTTATCACCAAGTTTCAAAGTGCACTCCAACGTACAGCAAGGGCCTTGAGATGGACTGCATTGGGATCTACAACAACAACAAAAATTAGTCAATCACTCAACGCACTAAACGAAAAAAATTGTATTACTTTGGAGTTAACGTGCAGGGTTTCTGATCGAACCGAGGATGTCGAGACATCGGATAGCAGCAGGAATCCTTGCAGTCTTCCTCCCAACCGCAATCACACTGCTCGCCCGGTTCCACCACGCCATTTCCGCAGATTGATGCTTGAGGTTCTATCGAAAAACAACAAAAAAAAAACAATATCACGAAAGAGGTGCAATAACTTGCTTTCCCCAATTTCCATTGCCCATACCCGTAAAGCATCCTTTGGCACTTCGCGCTTTCGCATTCAGCACCGGCTCGATTGCCTTGAGCGAACAGGGACTGAACCGGTTGTTGTTACGCTTGTCACCGGATGTGGCCCGAGCGAACATAATAAAGTTGCCATCCTCGCCTCCTGGGGTACACTGTTCCGGATCGTGCTGTGTTTGTGGAAAAAGGAAAAAAAGGTTTTCAATAATTGTATAATTATTAGTGGAGATTAATAGATTGCAATTATATTGTTCCGGTGACTGTTCTACGCCTAATTGTCCCACGTTCTATTGGGATTCCCCATATACATGCGACAAGTATGGTCGGAACGATAGTATGGGTGTTATAAAATATAATTGACTGGCTTACAGGTGCTACTCATTGGATCCAGGAAATTCTATCGTTTCTGGAATGAGACTACGGACGATAACCGTACATAATTTTCTGTATTTTACCGGTTTAAAGGTGCATTCGCATCCATCCGTGTCGGTTTGGATGCCATCATCATTGAATAATGACTCTGAACGGATCGAAAGTACGTGAATCGACCTTTTAATCTGGTCAATCGTGTCATAATGGGAAAAATACGGGTCACGGTTTTCTTCTTGATACATTAATCAGTAAATTTCATCAGTACGAATTGAGTGAGCTATTTAACAAGCTGAATAATCGAATAATAAAATGTAATTGCATCGATAAATTGTTAAACATTTCCATTAGAGATTCTAGAGAATTGTTTCAATATCATTAAATATTGATTCCACGAAGACTTCCAAAAACAATGTTGGGATTCGGAAGAATTTGCAATTGAAGCATAGAAACTAGTAACAAAAAAAAATAAAAACTAAAAACTAAAATCTAAAAACTAAAAACTGAAACCTAAAACCTAAAAACTAAAAACTAAAACCTAAAAGCTAAAAACTAAAAACTAAAACCTAAAACCTAAAACCTAAAACCTAAAACCTAAAACCTAAAAACTAAAAACTAAAAACTAAAAACTAAAAACTAAAAACTAAAAACTAAAAACTAAAAACTAAAAACTAAAAACTAAAAACTAAAAACTAAAAACTAAAAACTAAAAACTAAAAACTAAAAACTAAAAACTAAAAACTAAAAACTAAAAACTAAAAACTAAAAACTAAAAACTAAAAACTAAAAACTAAAAACTAAAAACTAAAAACTAAAAACTAAAAACTAAAAACTAAACAATAAAAACTAAAAACTAAAAACTAAAAACTAAAAACTAAAAACTAAAAACTAAAAACTAAAAACTAAAAACTAAAAACTAAAAACTAAAAACTAAAAACTAAAAACTAAAAACTAAAAACTAAAAACTAAAAACTAAAAACTAAAAACTAAAAACTAAAAACTAAAAACGAAAAACGAAAAACGAAAAACTAAAAACTAAAAACTAAAAACTAAAAACTAAAAACTAAAAACTAAAAACTAAAAACTAAAAACTAAAAACTAAAAACTAAAAACTAAAAACTAAAAACTAAAAACTAAAAACTAAAAACTAAAAACTAAAAACTAAAAACTAAAAACTAAAAACTAAAAACTAAAAACTAAAAACTAAAAACTAAAAACTAAAAACTAAAAACTAAAAACTAAAAACTAAAAACTAAAAACTAAAAACTAAAAACTAAAAACTAGACCAAAAACCCACAACCAAAATCTTTAAACCCAAAATCTTGAAACTAAGATATGAAACCTTAAATCTAAAATTTAAAAGCCTTCAACAAAAAAACTAGAAACACCTAAAAAGAAACTGAGAATAAAAACTAAAATAGAAATTAGAAATTAGAAATTAGGAATTAGAAATTAGAAATTAGAAATTAGAAATTAGAAATTAGAAATTAGAAATTAGAAATTAGAAATTAGAAATTAGAAATTAGGAATTAGAAATTAGAAATTAGAAATTAGAAATTAGAAATTAGAAATTAGAAATTAGAAATTAGAAATTAGAAATTAGAAATTAGAAATTAGAAATTAGAAATTAGAAATTAGAAATTAGAAATTAGAAATTAGAAATTAGAAATTAGAAATTAGAAATTAGAAATTAGAAATTAGAAATTAGAAATTAGAAATTAGAAATTAGAAATTAGAAATTAGAAATTAGAAATTAGAAATTAGAAATTAGAAATTAGAAATTAGAAATTAGAAATTAGAAATTAGAAATTAGAAATTAGAAATTAGAAATTAGAAATTAGAAATTAGAAATTAGAAATTAGAAATTAGAAATTAGAAATTAGAAATTAGAAATTAGAAATTAGAAATTAGAAATTAGAAATTAGAAATTAGAAATTAGAAATCAGAAATTAGAAATTAGAAATTAGAAATAAGAAGAAATTAGAAATTAAAAACTAGATATTAGAAATTAGAAATTAGAAATTAGAAATTAGAAATTAGAAAATAGAAATTAGAAATTAGAAATTAGAAATTAGAAATTAGAAATTAGAAATTAGAAATTAGAAATTAGAAATTAGAAATTAGAAATTAGAAATTAGAAATTAGAAATTAGAAATTAGAAATTAGAAATTAGAAATTAGAAATTAGAAATTAGAAATTAGAAATTAGAAATTAGAAATTAGAAATTAGAAATTAGAAATTAGAAATTAGAAATTAGAAATTAGAAATTAGAAATTAGAAATTAGAAATTAGAAATTAGAAATTAGAAATTAGAAATTAGAAATTAGAAATTAGAAATTAGAAATTAGAAATTAGAAATTAGAAATCAGAAATTAGAAATTAGAAATAAGAAGAAATTAGAAATTAGAAATTAAAAACTAGAAATTAGAAATTAGAAATAAGAAGAAATTAGAAATTAGAAATTAAAAACTAGAAATTAGAAATTAGAAATAAGAAATTAGAAATTAGAAATTAGAAATTAGAAATTAGAAATTAGAAATTAGAAATTAGAAATTAGAAATAAGAAATTAGAAATTAGAAATTAGAAATTAGAAATTAGAAATTAGAAATTGGAAATTAGAAATTAGAAATTAGAAATTAGCAATTAGAAATTAGAAATTAGAAATTAGAAATTAGAAATTAGAAATTAAAAATTACAAATTACAAATTACAAATTACAAATTATAAATTAGAAATTAGAAATTAGAAATTAGAAATTAGAAATTAGAAATTAGAAATTAGAAATTAGAAATTAGAAATTAGAAATTAGAAATTAGAAACTAGAAATTAGAAATTAGAAATTAGAAATCAGAAATTAGAAATTAGAAATAAGAAGAAATTAGAAATTAGAAATTAAAAACTAGAAATTAGAAATTAGAAATAAGAAGAAATTAGAAATTAGAAATTAAAAACTAGAAATTAGAAATTAGAAATAAGAAATTAGAAATTAGAAATTAGAAATTAGAAATTAGAAATTAGAAATTAGAAATTAGAAATTAGAAATTAGAAATTAGAAATTAGAAATTAGAAATTAGAAATTAGAAATTAGAAATTAGAAATTAGAAATTAGAAATTAGAAATTAGAAATTAGAAATTAGAAATTAGAAATTAGAAATTAGAAATTAGAAATTAGAAATTAGAAATTAGAAATTAGAAATTAGAAATTAGAAATTAGAAATCAGAAATTAGAAATTAGAAATAAGAAGAAATTAGAAATTAGAAATTAAAAACTAGAAATTAGAAATTAGAAATAAGAAGAAATTAGAAATTAGAAATTAAAAACTAGAAATTAGAAATTAGAAATTAGAAATAAGAAATTAGAAATTAGAAATTAGAAATTAGAAATTAGAAATTAGAAATTAGAAATTAGAAATTAGAAATTAGAAATTAGAAATTAGAAATTAGAAATTAGAAATTAGAAATTAGAAATTAGAAATTAGAAATTAGAAATTAGAAATTAGAAATTAGAAATTAGAAATTAGAAATTAGAAATTAGAAATTAGAAATTAGAAATTAGAAATTAGAAATTAGAAATTAGAAATTAGAAATTAGAAATTGGAAATTAGAAATTAGAAATTAGCAATTAGAAATTAGAAATTAGAAATTAGAAATTAGAAATTAGAAAATAGAAATTACAAATTACAAATTAGAAATTAGAAATTAGAAATTAGAAATTAGAAATTAGAAATTAGAAGCTAGAAATTAGAAATTAGAAAACAGGTATCAGAACTAAGAAATAAGGATAAATAAAAAAATAAATAATAAGAAACACAAAAATAAGAAACCAGAAAATATAAAATAGAATAAAAAATATAAAATAAGAACTAAGAAATAAGAAATAACTAAAAATTATAAACTAAAAACTGAAAAATAATAACTTAAAACTGAATTGAAAACTAGAGCAAAAATTGGAAAACCCTAAACTAAAATCTTAAAATTTAAAACAAAAAATCTACAAGCTAAAAACTAAAGACCAAAAATTTGAAATTTAATATCAAAAACTGAGCTAAAACTAATAAATAGAATATAATAGCTATAAATTAGAAAACGTAAAATAGAAATTGGAAATAGGAAATCAGAAAAAAGATGCAGAAAACAGATATCAGAACTAAGAGAAAAGGATAAAGAAAGCATAATAAACAATATGAACTAGAAAATAAGAAAATAAATAAGAAAATACAAACAAAAAATAAGAGAATACAACAGGCAATACGAATAAAAAATGGCAAAAAATAAATAAAAAAAGAAACTGGAAAACAAAAAATAGAATACGAAATTTTAGAAAAAACATATAAGAAGCAAAAAATAATGCATAAGAAATAATAAATAATTTAAAAGTAAGAACTTCACACTGGAAACTTTATCTAAAAACTATAAACTAAAACTTAATAACTGAAAACTAAAATTTAGTTTTACGTTTAACTAAAAATCTAGAAACTAAAGATTATTTTGGAAATAAAGCCTAAATACTCAGAAATAGAATTTCAAAACTAGAAATTAGAGATGAGAAATCAGAAATCGGAAATAAGAAATTAGGAATCTTAAAGCTTGAAGGTTTTAACTAGAAACAAAAAACTGGGAACTAGAAATTAGCAATAAGAATTATGCAATCAAAACCTAGAGTCTAGAAATTAAAAATAGTGAATTAAAAACTAAAAGTCAAAAGCAAAATTTAAAAACTGAACACAAAAAAAAACAAAGACTAGAAACAAGAAACTGAAAAATAAAAACTAAAATCTAAAAACTGTAAACTAGAATCTAGAAACCAGAATTCATAATCTCGAAACTAGATATTGAAATCTAGAAAATGAAAACATGAAACTAGAACTTCAATCTTGAATACGGAAACTTGAGCCCAGAAATTAGAAACTAGAAATTAAAAATTGGAAACTAGAAATTAAAAATTAGTAATGAGATATCAGAAATTACAAATTATAAACTCGATATCAGAAATTGGAAATTAGGATTAAGAAACTAGAAATAAAAAATTTGAACTGCACTGCACTGCACAGTTTTCATTTTTCACGATTCGTCTTCGATTTATCAGCTCATAGCAATTAATGTTGAATTGCCACGCCACTCAGCAGTTCAAAATATTGTCTTTGCAAGAATATCGAGAACCGGAAATTGCTCTCTTGTTTAGATTGAAGCGATATTCACGCCTAGTTTCAATGCCGTTGTACTAAAGCGACATAAGATAGTTTCAGCGTCTTAAACACTATATGGTCGGGTTCCGGGTGTTTGAACCCAAAACCGATGAGTTTTGTTCGGGTTCGGGACGGAAACAGATAAAGATAATTATTTTCAATCGAGTAGGCTTCGGTTTCAGGTTTGAAAACTTGCAATGTCAATAGCAAATATTCAATTAGACGCAATATAAAAAGTTCATAAAATAACTAAATAGTAATAGTGGCAATAATTTCTGTTCAATCAAAAAATCTGTGGAAAGAAAACCTATAGCTAGAAGTAGATAGAGGAAGTAGCAAAATCAACCAAGTGTGTTGACAATTTTTTTCTGATAAACATTCAATTGTTTTCAAATTGTTAGACTAACCTTCCAATCTACCCTTCCGGATTTCAAATAGCAGGCGTAGCACTAAAAAAACGTAATACAATACGCCATTGTTTACGTTGGTTGTAACAGCAATTTTCTTGCTGCGCGAGTACAAATTCATCAAATCAAAAAAAAAAACGAAACGACGACGTTTATGTTGACTTGAGATTCCCAGGAATATCGATTTCCCGTTCCGGAAAACGTCGTCTGTTGTTTTCCCAGATGAATTACCCCTGCGGATTCGAGGAATACACACACACACACACACACTCACATAAAACTGTCGCTTGAGTCAAATTCAATCGAAAAAGAACCCTCCGGACTTCGGTTGAATTTCATCTCTTGAACTGATTGCACAGCCAGCGCCTTCGTACGGAAAGGAGCGAAAACAAAATCGAAAGTATGTACCGCCAACGAAAAAAAGTAAGTATCCTTTCCGACTACATTTCTGTGGATAGCCAAGAAGGAGTTTCAATCTTCAAGAAGGAACGCCAAAAAAAATAAAGGGCGAAAGTTGAAACCACCAAAAGGCCTATTTTGAGACATTCGGAGGCCAGTGGCTTAACCCGATCTCGAAGAGGTCACACAATTTCAATACAACGTTTTTTTTATCCCAAAATGTGTCCAACGCTGGAGGTCTTGAAAATTGTCGGAACAAAACAGCTATCAAAAGAACACAAGCTCAGATTTTAACGATAATTTTGCTATGTTCGTCTGATCGGGCAAGCAGATCCGGGAAATACCGAGGAAAACTTTTCGCGTTGCTTCTCCAGTGGTACAACCGTAGAAACACCAGTCAATAATTGATTCCGGGTGCCAGGCCAGGCACTGCGAGTGAGTGTAATCAAGTGTGATGATTAAAATTACCGACAGGCCGCTGTCACTCGTCTCGACGCGTTGCGGTCGAACGCAGCAAGCCGTGATCCGAACAGTTGAGCTTTTAAGAAAACATTCGAACGCGACACGCTACTGGCAGAAACTTTTGTGATTTGTTTTGGTGAAGTTATTGGTTGGAGAAATAAAAGGCATTCGGTTGCGTTTTTCAAAGGAATCGCAATCAGTGACCCGTAGGATCTAATTTTTGTTGTTTTGAGATGAACGGAAATTACAATTTTCTGAGGAAGATTAGATAGTAGGAAAATAATGGCATTCATTGACAAACTTCGACTCGACTTGAACATTTAAAATGGGACTAAAAGACAAATTATCAACCTTTAGTTTCACCAGTTCAAATAGTCCAACTCTCACTCCGATGTTACCATAGTCCTATTATCACAATATCTTCTAGCAATTTGCACTAAAGCAAGTAACTCTTTAGGAAAAATAGTTAATTTTCCAAGATGAGTTATCATTTTTGGCAAAAATATGTTATACGAATAAATGTTCACTTCTTTCACGACTCACAGCCTTCTCTTTTTTTTTGCTACCATTCAGAATTTGTGATTGTTTTTTTATTAAAAACTATTGAATCTTCCAATATTAACATTCAAGAGATGCCAGATCGATAAAAAATAATCTTGGTTCTTGGTTCAAATCACGCTGATGCTATCGACCTTTTGTTTTTTTTAAATTCATTCGATTCAACTCAAGTAATTTTCAAATCACACAATTTTACATGCTCTTGAATATAAATTTGTGTGAAATACGACGCTCCAATTATGTGCGACAACTTTCTCCCATCTTTCCGGCCATTTTCGGATCCCGGCTCGAAAAAAGGAGTCCTCTTTTGACGCTATCCATAAAGCAATCCTTTTTTCCAACTCTTCGAAGGATTGAAAATGTTGATCTGCCAGGCCGTGTGCCATCGAACGGAATAGGTGGAAGTCAGAAAGAGCGACATCTGGGGAATACGGCGTGTGGGGCAAGACTTCCCATTTCAGCGTTTCCAGGTACTTTTTTATCACTTTTGCGACCTGAGACCGAGCATAGTCGTGTTGGAGGATGACTTTGTCATGTCGCTCTTGATATTGTGGCCGCTTTTCTTTTAGCGCGCGACTAAGGCGCATCAGTTGCGTTCGGTAGCGATCTCCTGTGATGGTTTCACCCGGTTTTAAGAGCTCGTAGTAAATCACACCGAGCTGATCCCACTGAATACAAATCATATCCTTGGCGCCGTGAATATTTGGTTTTGCCTTCGACGAAGTACCATGCCCGGGCTTTCCCCATGATTTTCTGCGTTTAGGATTATCGTGTCGAACCCACTTTTCATCACCGGTTACGATTCGATGTGAAAACCCCTTACGATTTTGTCTTTGAAGCAGTTGCTCACATAAAAATAGACGGCGCTCGATGTCTCTCGGTTTCAACTCGTACGGCACACAGTTTCCTTCCTTCTGAATCATGCCCAGGGCCTTGAGACGTTTTGAAAATGGAGCCCAACCACTTTTCTCGAACCAACTTCGATTATACCGGTTCCCAGGTTCCGGTTTCGAAAGTACCTCTTTTCGTTTCCTCAGAGATGACCTAACCGACCTGAGTACTGTTTCACTCTGTACGTTATACTAGTTTATGGACAAACCTTTTTGTTTTTCAAAAATCAAAGAAAATTATTTTGAGAAAATCTACACATTTATATATGAGAATATGTGAGACATGAGAAAGGTATCATTACACCATTAGGTGGATTAAAACAAGTTTTTTTTACTATTTTTTTTGAATTGCAAACCTTCGTTCATTGATTTACAATCAAACATCTTGATTTACATGTTCATGCACAAAAAAAGCTTATTCATCGTATCGACTGTATCGAATGAGATACGAAAGCGAACTGGTATTGCATTGTCACTCCACATGTTCGTAGCCGCTACTCACCATGCGATTGGCAAGAAACAGGTGAGTTGTTCCTTCAAAATACTAAAGTTTAAAATTGTTAAACAAGTTACTTTTATCTTCTTAACTTTTCAACTTTTCTAGTCCACGATGGTTGATCTACACTAAGGAGTTTATCCAAAAAAAATTTCTTTCAAATTATGATAAAAACGATATTTTATTCAAACTAAAAATTGATCCTTTATTGTACGAGGTTAAACTTGAGCATAATGAAAACTGGATGAAATTTAAGTTATTCCTTCACGAATTTTCGAACTTTCGATCGAATGCTCTTCATCAAGTTCCGGACAAGTGTTGCGTCGCGTCATTTAGGACGCTTGAACCCAAATTTTTTTGAACTCCTGCATGTTCCCAGCTGCCACACCAGTCTTCTTGAAGACCCTCTCCACGATTGCCCAGTAACGTTCGATGGGTCGAAGCTCTGGACAATTTGGTGGATTTTCCGAAAGCCAATTGATAATGGTTTTGGCATAGTGAGCCGACACTAAATCCGGCCAAAACAGTGGAGGTGTACTATGCTTCTTATATAGAGGCCACAATCTCTTCTGGAGACACTCAGATCGATAGATTTCTGCATTTATAGTTCCGGTAGTGTCAAAAATGGTTGACTTCAAACCACAGGAACATATTGCTTGCCATACCAGTACCTTATTTTCGATACACTCCTTACACGGACGGTATAAAACTTTGGTCCAATCGTGACTTTTGTTTTCTCTTCAGTCGGAATCTTACGATTTTCAGGGTCGAGAAAGCAAGGGTTTCAAGGTCGTAGACCGCTGAATAGAGTCTGTACTCTCAGCCAGTTGAGCTTGGGCTTCATGCAGTCGGAATGTGGCAGCTCTCGACTGTTATTGTTCCGTTCAGTTGTTTTGTGGTTACTCGTGCCAAGTTCCGTCCATACGAAATTTAAGTCTAAGTGATATTGTCATCTCTCCTAGATGAAAATAACACATGGATCAATAAGTCCCGAGACTAACAATGGAAACAACATTTTTTTTGCAAATTTTTTTTTTATTTTTCAACATAATCACCTTTTAGGGTGATACAATGGTTCCAACGTTTTTCCAATTTTTCAATACAATGTTTATAAAAAAATTTATCTTTCGCTTCAAAGTAAGTTTCAGTTTCAGCGATGACCTCCTCATTTGAGCCAAATCTTTTTCCCTGGAGCATTTTTTTTAAGATCAGCAAAGAGCCAGTAGTCAGTGGGGGCTAAATCTGGCGAGTATGGGGGGTGGGGAAGCAGATCAAAGCCCAATTCGTTCAATTTCTCCATTGTTTTCATCGACTTGTGGCCGGGTGTTTTTGTTCCATCGAAAGCAATCGCAGCACCCACTTGGAAAAAACCTTTTTCATGCTCAGTTTTTAATGAAGGATAGTAAATACACTTCCATATGATACCTGTGTCATCTCAGCAATCTCACGGAGCTTCACTTTACGATCTTTCATTATAATTTTTGTCACTTCACTCACATTTTCCGGTGTAACGGCTTCCACAGGTCTACCCGAGCGTTCCGCGTCATTTGTGTCGGTACGACCACGTTTAAACTCGGCGAACCACCGACAAATCGTTGCTTTTGATGGACAAGAGTCCGGATAACATTTTTCAATCCATTGTTTCGCTTGCACGGTGTTTTTACCCATTAAAAACAATGTTTTATCAAAACACGAAACTCGGTTTTTTTTTTCATTTTTAAACAAACTACAAAACGACTTTACTCCAATCTCGATAACTCAGCTGATTCTGGTCGGATCGACTTAAAATTTTGACCCGTTTCAAGCAAAGGTTAGTACTCTAGAAAGACGTGGTTACTACGAGCGCCATCTCTGCTTTAGTCTCGGGACTTATTGATCCATGTGTTATCACTTAGACTTAAATTACGTACACAAAATTTTTGGTTACAAAGTTTATTCGTTTGGTTAAAATTCCTCTCGGAGCGCTCATGAACCCGGGGTGTAACAGCCCAAACGAAACTCAATTAATGAAACACGGACGAGTCGGACGAAAAACATCCGCTTGATGTCGGATGAAGGGCCAACTGGCAAAGTCCCACGTGTCCAATTTCGGCAAACGAAGCCTACGGTGCTGAATTCGATGGGATCGAGTAACAACCAGGCATAAATTCTATTATTGCCACACTAAATAATTATGAATCCAATCATGCTTTCAATTCCATCGCCACACTAACGTTCGGAACGCGAAGGGCGATGCATCGCATGGCATGGCATGCATCTGACCTGGGCCTGCAAGGACAATAATATGCGGCTGACGTGAATAATTTAGCATGTTTTAGATGTCCCGACACGGGCAACATACGCGCGCATATTCATTATCCGGCGGGCAATTGTCACCGGCGGCAGTGCAGAACAGAAGGCCAACCTAATAAACAGGATAATGCTGATGGGTTCCGAGAGTCCTTGTCGTCGGTGGATGGCGGCTGGGTAGGAGATTATTCCGATCAATGCATAAAACAGGATGACCTCCGTTTCTCCCTTTCACATCCTGCGCCATTGGAACAAGCAACAAAAACTGGCAAGCTGTCGAACCTGAGCCAATTTTAATTGGATCCGGCAGTGGTGATAATCAGAAATAGACTAATAGGCACTAAAATAATTAGTATTATTGCAGTTGGATGTTTCGTTTCACTGTGAATCGTGATGCCAGTAATACGTTTTTTTTTCTCATTTGTCCTTCAAACAAGCTATCCGCAAAAATGTAGGTCAACTGCTGCTGAAAGGAAGGATGTCAGTATTTATAGCGCGTCCGGTAAGCTAGGAAACATGTGGATGAATTTTGTTTTCTTCTCACGGGGAATATTCATTCGTTCAAAACCGTTTACTACACGGGTGACGAAGAAGCAGAGAAAACCGAGTGAACCGGAAATTTAATTTCGAAAGAAAAAACTTATCTTCCCGTGATCGACCACATATTGAGTGATGGACGGATGCTCACTTACCGGTCGGCTGACATGTTCCATTAAAATAATCACGTTTGGCGAAATAAAAAGCCAACGTTCTTCCGTCTGACTTCTAGACCTGTTGCAACAATGTTGCAAGTATCCTGTATTGAACTGAACTCAGCAGAAGGAGATCGCTCCCGTAATTTCACTTTGTGATTGGCACAACGAACAAACAACGTTGGTACTTGGAAAGTGCAAAGCATTTTCTCTTGTTGGAACTTTTATTAAATTGTTGCCAAGTGTATCGAAAATAAGCTATTCACATACATTTGTGTTGTACGCATGTATTTATGATGGTTTTTTATGCTCATATCACAGCATGCTGTGCGTTTGGCTGTCAGCTTTCGATTGTTTACTTGCTTGTGCGGTTCGAATTCTGCGTTTTCAAAATGTCGCGTATTGAAAAGGAAGTGAAAATGAAGGTTATGGTCTAATGGCTAAGTGTGAAGGGTATAACTATGCGAAAATTGACGAAACGGTTTGGAATTCATCATGCAAGTGTTAAAACCATCATTAGTAAGTTTGGGGAAAGCTATTTCCTTTGGATGAGCTACCAGGAAAAGGCAGAAAACCTGGTTCCTTCAAGCCGAAACTGGACCAGAAAGTGGTATCTTTAATCATAAAGAACAAATCAATGTCAATACGTGATTTGGCAAAAAAAAAACCGGAACGAGTGTCGGAATGATCCAGCGTATCAAGAGGCGAAATCACCTGAAGACCTACAAGAAGTAGAGAATCTCGAAACAAAGTGTAGAACAGAAGAAGCGAGCAGCAACAAGGGCCCGGAAATTGTATTCGCGTCTTTTGCAGTTTCCGGATGCATGAGTTTTGATGGACGATGAGACTTATGTAAAAGAGGACTGAAAAACCCAAAAAACCAGGTCCACAATAAGTTTACTGTCGTCGTTGGGGAGGATGTGAGCGATGCGGACAGGTCGATTCAAGTGGAAAAATTCCTTCGAAAGGTACTGATATGGCAAGCAATATGTTCCTCTGGTTTGAAGTGAACCATTTTTTACACTACCGGAACTATAAATGCAGAAATCTATCGATCTAAGTGTCTTTAGAAGAGATTGCTGCCTGCACTGTTTTGGCCGGATTTAGCGCCGGCTCACTATGCCAAAACCACTCTCAATTGACTTGCGGAAAAAGACTGGTAAGGCAGCTAGGAACATGCAGGAATTCAAAAAAAATTGAGCTCAAGCGTCCAAAAAATGCGATACAACACTTGTCCGGAGCTGGATGAAGAGCGTTCGATCCTTAGTTCGAAGTCGTCGGTCCAGGAAGCAACATTAGTGGGAAACAATTGTTTACGTTTTTCTCATTGGTCTTAGAGAGTTGAAGTCTGCAGGACATTAGTTGCATTTAATAACCTGCTATAGTTGTTCTAGGGTGGTCCTAAAGCAAACCATGATTTAAAAAAATATTGCGAAATCCGGTTTGGATAGAACAATGCATCTTTCCACAATAATTTAACAGATCGGTTGAAAAGTTCGTATCGTTTCTATGAGAGGGCGCCACTAGAATTAAATCCATACCATTTTCAGTTAGTACCAACCTTCAAAAGATACGTGTATAAATTTGACAACTGTCTGATTATTAGTTTGTTCGATATTGCATTTTGAGTGAAGCTTTTGTTATTGTGAAAAAAAAAATGGACAAAAAGGAAGAGAGTTGAAGTCTGCAGGACATTAGTTGCAATTAATAACCTGCTATAGTTGTTCTAGGGTGGTCCTAAAGCAAACCATGATTTAAAAAAATATTGCGAAATCCGGTTTGGATAGAACAATGCATCTTTCCACAATAATTTAACAGATCGGTTGAAAAGTTCGTATCGTTTCTATGAGAGGGCGCCACTAGAATTAAATCCATACCATTTTCAGTTAGTACCAACCTTCAAAAGATACGTGTATGAATTTGACAGCTGTCTGATTATTAGTTTGTTCGATATTGCATTTTGAGTGAAGCTTTTGTTATTGTGAAAAAAAAATGGACAAAAAGGAATTTCGTGTGTTGATGAAACACTACTTTTTGATGAAAAAAAGTGCCGCCGATACCAAAAAATGGCTTGATGAGTGTTATCCAGACTCTGCACCGGGCGAAGCAACAATTCGTAAGTGGTTTGCAAAATTTCGTACTGGTCATATGAGCACCGAAGACGATGAACGCAGTGGACGTCCGAAAGAGGCTGTTACCGATGAAAACGTGAAAAAAATCCACAAAATGATTTTCAATGACCGTAAAGTGAAGTTGATCGAGATGGCTGACACCCTAAAGATATCAAGGGAACGTGTTGGACATATTATTCACGAATATTTGGATATGAGAAAGCTTTGTGCAAAATGGGTGCCGCGTGAGCTCACAATCGATCAAAAACAACAACGAATTGATGATTCTGAGCAGTGTTTGGAGCTGTTATATCGAAATAAAACCGATTTTTTTCGTCGATATATAACAATGGACGAAACATGGCTCCATCACTTCACTCCGGAGTCCAATCGACAGTCAGCTGAGTGGACTGCACGCGATGAACCGAACCCAAAGCGTGGAAAGACTCAACAATCGGCCGGTAAGGTTATGGCGTCTGTATTTTGGGATTCGCATGGTATAATTTTCATCGACTATTATATAGCGTTATTAGAGCGTTTGAAGGACGAAATTTCAAAAAAACGGCCTCATTTGAAGAAGAAAAAAGTTTTGTTTCATCAAGACAATGCACCGTGTCACAAGTCGATGAAAACCATGCTGAAATTGAACGAATTGGGCTTCGAATTGCTCCCTCATCCACCGTATTCTCCAGATTTGGCCCCCAGTGACTTTTTCCTGTTCTCAGACCTCAAGAGAATGCTCGCTAGTAAAAAATTTAGAAGCAATGAAGAGGTAATCGCTGAAACTGAGGCCTATTTTGAGGCAAAGGACAAATCGTACTACAAAAATGATATCGAAAAGTTGGAAGATCGCTATAATCGCTGTATCAAATAGCCGTATAATTCTTGAATTGGACAGATTTGGTTAGTTGATGACCAAATACATTGATTTCGGGTATCTGATTCACAAAGCCTGCCATAAGATATTATCCAGATCCGACTTCCTGTCCCGGATCGATGGGATAAAATGGACAAAATTCAATTTTCTCAGAAACCACTAGAAAACTTTTTGCATACTAACATTCAAAACAAAGGTCTTTAGTTCGAACCCGGTTCCGGGAATATGCGGTGGACCATGTGAAAAACATTCAAACCACCAAAGTCTACAAAACTGTGCTAAAAATACAATACGGAAATACATTGAGGTATTTTTTCTTCCATTTTCTTCAATACTGGCCATTGTTTTAATTCGCACCAATACATTGTTTTAATTCGCACCGAGTGCAGTTCTGAGGTCGGGCAATTTTTCGGTTTCGTTAGGCCCGCTTTTATTACGGTAGACGAGTGATGACGCAATATTTAAGGATGCAATTCGTTACAATTCTGGATGCGAAGAAATAAAAGCTTGCCCAATTTAACACAGTCAATCAACTGAATGTACAATCAGAAGTGGTGTGCAGGAAGTGTGTATTTAAGTCGTCAAGTTTTGTCTCAGGCAGCTGGCAACCCAGTCACCATTTGTTTTTGTTTTAATTCGCAAGCGATTTGTGCATGGAGCTAAATTGGGATTTATTTAATTGTGTCTAAATTAAATGTGACAACCTTGCCATGAACTCGAAAGAACATTTCCCGAAACGAAAAGTTTCAAGCAAGCTGTTAAACGTTCTGCGGATCGGTAGTCTGAAAGTTTCTATCCTAACAAGAGGATAACTTCACAGAAAAAGTAACACTAAACCTTCTCCGACTAATGACAATAAATCCAACCGCCAATGATTTATTTATATTCAAACTACTTTGAATCTATTTTTTTTTGTTGTGAACACGGCAGGGCGCTGGAGATGAGTTTAGAGTAATGCTTTTTTTGTCCTCCCCGCTTGGCTTAGCTGACGTACAACACCAGCATCGTTCAGGCCACTTCCCAGAAGTAGGTGGTAAGCGACGGTGTCGTCTCCCGGTGGCAGGACGACGACGAGGAGAAGAAAGAATCAGCTGTCTAAGGGGACTTGTGAAAATGGCAAAACGCTGTTCCTGGCAACGAACAAATGGTTCCGACTTGGGACCACCAGGTCCAGGAGATTGATAGTATGACGACAGTGTGCAAAAACAACAAAAAAATGGAAACAAAAACTATTCCCTATTTCCATAAATGCGAATCACCGGAACACAGGGGCAGCTGTGCTTGGTTTCATTCCACCGAAACCCGTATGAGGACGAGATGGGGAACTCCGGCAGGAAAGGTAGTACAATGAAATATGTATAGTTTTCGTTCAGGAAGGGGCCGAATGGATGCGACGATGGAGCACTGTTCCGGTTATGGTATTTTTTTGGTTTAAACACTTTTAAGTTCTTGATAATGGCTAATAAACAGATCATATTGATTGCATTCGAAGGCGACTGTGTGCTGCGAAGAGTTTTACCACTTGGGCTGCATCCCTTACTAACCGGAAAATATACGATGCGTGAAGGATGCGCATGGTTTTGTCTAAGTGGGCGAGTTCAGTTCTTAGCATCAATATTGCATACAAGTTTTCTACTTTCTGGTGTGTAAGTTTTTCTTAGGCATTAATGATCATAGTTTTTGTTTAATAAATGTCAAAACTTTCTTGAACGCTCAAGTCTTAAAAAAAAACCGCTTGAAAACAACTTAGCATTGTAAATTTTATAAACAAATCGCATAAATTTGCATTTAACAAAACGCACTGGAGGAAACACAGTTGAGTACTGATTATATCACATTATTAGCACTTCATTAAGAATGTACTTTTCTTGCTAAAGATCTAATAATCGGAAGTACACGATGCGTAGGAGATGCGCATGGTTTTGTCTAAGTAGGCTAATGCTGTTCTTAGCAACGATTTTGCATCCGATGGGCAATCTGCTAGTAAAGTAAGCTGCTAAAACTTTCTTGTATACGCACATTCAATAATTGTCTCATCTTTTGAAGCATTATTGCTGATAAAATTTCAGTATAGGACTCCCACCGTGATTGTCATTGGATCTCTCCGGTCTTTCATCAAAATGTATAGTTTACTGAGAATCTCGGCATTCCTGAATCTGGTAATTGTCAATTACGGTCGAGCTTGTCAGCCATAATTTTGCTTTTTTGCTCGGCAAAAGCGATCGGCATCGTGCCATGAATTACCAAGTCATCAGTAATAGAGCGAAAAAAGGATTTTGTTTTATTATTGCGTGAAACGCTTATCACAAAAGATTGAATTTTCAGTTTTCATTTTACAGTTTTTCGAACCGCTTTTAAAATAATTATTGGTTTTATTTTCAGTTTTCAGTTTTCATTTCTCGTTTTTTACTTTTCACTTCTTTCTTCTTAGTTCACTTATTTCAGGTTCTCCATTTTCAGTTTTCGGTTTCTCATTTCCAGTCTTCGATTCGCAATTTTGAGTTCCGATCCAATTTTCGCACAGTTTTTGGATTTCTTCTCAGTTTTTGGTTTTCAATTTTCAGTTTTCATTTTACAGTTTTTCGAGCCGATTTTGAAATAATTATTGGTTTTATTTTCAGTTTTCACTTCTCATTTTTTACTTTTCATTTTTTCTTTTCAGTTCACTTATTTCAGCTTTTTCATTTTAAGTTTTCGGTTTTCAATTTTCATTTTCCAGTCTTCAATTTGCAATTTTGAGTTCCGATCCAATTGTTTGGCAAATTTTCGAACAGTTTACGGTTTTATTTTCAGTTTTTACGTCTCATTTTTAAATGTTAAATTTTTACTTTTAAGTTTTCTGCTTTCAGTTCCCGATTTTCAGTTAACATATTTCAATTTTTAATTTTCAGTTTTCAGTCTGCGGATTTCAATTTTCGATTTTCAATTTGCAGTTTTCGAATAGTTTTAGGTTTTATTTTCACTTTTCAGGTTCCAGGTTTCACGTCTCATTTTTTACTGTTCACTTTTTACTTTTCAATTTCTATCTTCAGTTTTTGATTTCCAGTTCACATATTTAAGATTTTCAATTTTCGAACAGCTATTGGCTCTATTTTCAGTTTTCAGATTTCAGTTTTTATCTCCCTTTTTTCACTTTTCAATTTTCTTTATTCAGTTCTTGATTTTCTGTTCACATATTTCAAATTTTCAATCTCTTGTCTTCGATTTTCAATTTCCAATTTTAAAGCAGTTTTTCGGTCGTATTGTTTGACAGTTTTCGGTTTTATTTTCAGTTTTTACGTCTCATTTTTTAATGTAAAATTTTTACTTTTAAGTTTTCTGCCTTCAGTTCCCGATTTTCAGTTTTCTGTCTGCGGATTTCAATTTTCGATTTTCAATTTGCAGTTTTCGAATAGTTTTATTTTCACTTTTCAGGTTTCAGGTTTTACGTCTTATTTTTCCATTTTCAGTTTTCAGATTTCAGTTTTCATCTCCCTTGTTTTACTTTTCACTTTTCCGTCTACTGTTCTGGATTTTCAATTTATATATTACAGTTTCAGTTGTCGGATTTCAATTTGTAATCTTCGATTTTCAGTTTGCAGTTTTCGAGAAGCTGTTCGATCCGGTTTTTTGGCCAATTGTAGAAAAGTTTTTGGTTTTCAGTTCACATATTTCAGATTTTCAATTTTCAGTTTTCACTTCTCATTTTTCAGTCTTCGATTTTCAATTTGCAATTTCCGATCCGGTGTTTTGACCAATTTTCAACAGTTTTTGGTTTAATTTTTAGTTTTCAGGTTTTCACGTAACACATTTTTTACTGTTCACTTTTTACTTTTCAATTTTCCTCATTCAGTTCTTGATTTTCTGTTCACATATTTCAGATTTACAATTTCCTGTCTTCGATTTTCAATTTGCAATTTTCGAGCAGTTTTTCGTTCGTATTGTTCGATAGTTATTGGTTTTATTTTCAGTTGTCAGGGTTCAGTTTTCATGTTCCATTTTTTACTGTTTACTTTTTATTTTTCAGTTTTCCGCTTACTGTTCTTGATTTTCAGTTCACAAATGTGTCAGTTTTTCAATTTTCAGTCTTCGATTTTAAATTTGCAACTTGTTTTTTTTTTCGTGCAGTTTTTGGATCCGATTTTTTTACTATTTTTAGCATACTGTTTACTTTTTACTTTTCAATTCTATGCCTTCAGTTCTTGATTTTCAATTTCGGTTTTCAGTTTGCAGTTTTCGAGCAACTCTTCGGTCAGATATTTCTACCAGTTTCAAACTTTCAAGCATATGATCGATCAGTTTTCTGTTTTCAAGTAGTTGCTTAACACAGTCAAATTTTTCGAACAGTTTTTGGCATTTTGGTGTTCAGTTTTGACTAAGTACTATTTAAAGAATTTGTTTAGTCGTAATTTTAAGCTAGTCTTGAGCTAGTTTTAAATGTGATCAGTACCTACGGGCATATTTAGTAGTGTTCTAGTTCTAAATACATAATTTATGTCAGTTTTAAAGTTTAAATCTGGATTTTTTAACTAGAAAAATTGGCAGCCCCAGTAGTGTTTTACTCGTGTTTTAAATATAGAGAAAACAGAACGGAATCGAATGCCAGCTTTAAATTTGACAGAAGAACTGTTCGAATAAATAAAACTAGAATGGCTTGCTGGAGATATGTTTGTTCTAGTTTTAGTTCTATTACAGATCGCCCATAAAAAACTTCCAGCTGCTGAGTTTGCTCTAATGGAGAAAACAAATTGGAAAAATTACATGTGAATGGAATTGTGTAATGAAAACTCGAGCCCGTAGCTAGCTAGGGAAATTGTTTTGCCCTGCATATTAAAACACATGAAAAGATAGCCCAATTGATCAGAAGAACCAAGCATGCTTCGCTTTACTTGGCCACCACAGCATTCAATTATAGTCCTATTCCTATGGGAACGCATCGAACAGTAAATCAAACACACACACACACACCACATCACTGATCTGAGATTTTGTTTTCGATCTCATCATTCCAAGAACAGAAAGAAGTCATCGTGGGCTAAATTTAGGGAATACAATGGATGCGGTAGCAATTCGAATTTCAATTCAAGGAATTTAGGCATCGTAACGATCGACTCGTGACACGGTTCAAACGGTTCGAGGAAAGCGCTAAATAATCTTGATTGATCTGAATGATCCCGATCAGTGAATGATTTCATTGTCAACACCTACCAAACTGAACGGTCCTTTTCAGGGCATCCAAAAATCTCAGGAAAATAATTTCCTATACTTCGCAACACTCAAACCTTTATTTTATTTACGAACTGAAGCGGGGGTTCGTAAATCGAATCGGTTTAGAAAAAAAATTTCCGTGATTTGGAATTCACTTCATAAAAAAAAAAGTTTACGTTATTTGGATATTGCTTCGAAAAAAACATGTCTGCATAAATGCATAAAACGTCCAGATCTGGAGTAATCTCAAAAACTTTGGGACTAGAAAAATTTTGAGATTTCCTAAATAGAAATTTTTTTTTGATGCCAAATGTCTTAGAAATGCATGGAATGTCGAGATCTGGTGTAATTGAAAAAAAATCGAAAACTTTCCAAGTGTCAGAGAGCTGACTTAAAAAAAATTTCGAAATAACTCCAGATCTCGACTTTTTATGCGTTTCCAAGACATAACCGGATAACTTTGAAAACTCACGTAAAACCCGCATAAAAAACTGCTTAAAAAAGATCTCAGTATATGGATGTTTTTGGAACATATTGAACCAATAGAACTAACATACCATTTTCCGTCTAATCTTTTTCGAAAATGTGCAAACTGTAAGTGTTTCCGGATTTTGGAATTTTGTTTTCCGGCAACTATTCGTCAAATTAGTTTCAAAAATACAGGATACTATTATAGTCATAGCACATATTTTCACATCATATAATCTTTTTTTTTTGCGATTTAGGTTCGTAAAAATAATTTCGCTACCTAAAAACAGACTTCGTAAATTGAGGTGTGTGTTCACAAATATGTATGCAAAACGAAAGTTAACAGTGATTTTGATAAAATGTTTGTGTAGTCCTACGTTAACACAGTACGAACAATCGACTGTCCCTTGTCTGAAGGTAATCCGGTGAATCAGGTTTTCATGTATTTGTAAATCTAAATTTTGTATCCGAGTCAAATTTCTTCTAGTTGTAAGCTGTGTAATAGCGGTTTAGGAAGTTTTAGGACGTTTTAGGAGAATTTCAAAGATGCTCGACTTATTCATTCTAGGATAGTTAAAAAAGGAAGAACATGGGAGAAGAATTGCTTATTCGAGTCCTGTCTGTGAGGAAAAAAAGTTATTTTTTCGCTATATTTTACCAACTTTTCTCGTCGAGTATCGATTGAAAGTCTAGAAAAATTAATGATTGGTTTTCCTCATTGCGACTTATATTATTTTTGACTCATCAGAGGTCGACGGTCAAACTGTCAAAGCTTGCAACCCTAACTGCGAGCTGCTTGCGGATGGCAACCCTAACAGCTTAAGATACGAGTTGAAATGCCAACACGAAAAAAAAACAGAACTGAAGTTTTTATACTTTCAGAATTCTGTTGGGAAATCACAAGAATGAAGATGCTACAAATTGAGCCGTTTGAAAGTTTTTTTCTGGCGGAAAGAGTTGAAAAACTGTCAGAATCGCACGGCTTGCTTCGATATGTAGATTTTGAAACACATTTTTCTGCTTCGCCAGTTGATTCAACGTATTTTGTTTGCCGCTATACACCGAAGAAAAAGTTCTGTTGCACTTTCGGAGGTAGAAGGTACTTCGACAATTGACACTCGTAGAAATCGGCGGCTAGGATGCTTGGCGAGGTCACGCCAACTGGGATCCTTATTATCGTCGTCACCATCAAACGAAATACTCATCTGTTGGTTGGTTAACATCAGGTGTGTGTGTGTAGGTGAGGGGGGGCTTGAATAATAAAATACATTCCATTTTACTTCTTTATCGCATGACAGAACCCACTCAACTACTGTCATTCATTACGGCACACATACGCTCTCTTCGGGCACCATCAGAGAAGTCAAGAAGGCACAGAGTTATTTGCAGATGAATTTACAGCAAATTCCATCAGTCACGGTTGATGAGTTTTTCGTTTCTTTTATTTCCTGTCTCAGAACGATACAATTTATCGTACGGTATTTGCGGGGGAAAAAACGGCTCCCATATTTATGAACTTGATTGCTTGTTGAGTTTGATGATGCTCAACGGAACTACCGAACTAGCACCGGCACGTCGCCCGGCGAAGGGGAACTATAAAACAAAACAAAATAAAACAAAAAACCTGCACCAACGAACCGAAAAAGGCCCTTCAGGACACGGAGGAGGAACGAGAGCTGGTCAGTCGGAAATTTATTACAATCATTATTGAACAATAAATTGCCGGGTATGGCGGCTGTGGGCTCTCCTGTGGGCGAGTTGTTGCTTGCTTCGCCCGAATGTATGCTCTGTGCAGCCAACGCCAAATCCTCGCAACCTCGGAATGGGAAAGGAGTGCAAGTGAGAAGCAACCGGTTATGAGCTCGCACGTATTCGAGTAATTAATAGAATATTTATCCCCATAAATTGTCTGTCGGTAGAACAGGAGCCATATTTTTTTTTGCTTTTGTTTTTGAAAAACTGCAATTTCTGCTCTCCTCGGGAAGTCAACCTTCCTGTTTTGGGCCAATTGTTGCGACGTGCACGCGGTAATAATCGTTAACCAATAAGTTTTACAGGCTCCTCCGACATTATGGCTTCCGGTGATCATGCCAACGGTTTCCGACTCAAGACGGTCAGTCTAGTGCGGCGAGCAAAAACAGTTGTATCTTTTTTTTGTTTGCTTGATTTGCCGCTTAGCAGAACGATCTATGAACAGGGATTTCTTAACGAAAAATGGTTCAAACCGGAAGCATTTATTTTGCGGGGTTTTCTGTGCCGTATGCGGTCAGGTCAAGTGACTGAACTGGAGCTTGTTTATTACGATTACCGGACTATTTTATGTGCTTGTCGGAGTCGCTAGTCTCCAGATAAAACTGTTCGGAACTGTCCGAACCCTGAATGGATTACCGTGCGTCACCATCCGGTACAGATGGAAAGCGAACGCATGGTCGTTCGATGATTTCAATGCTTCATGTTTTGTCGGATTTCATGTCGCCCTCAGCGCCGAAAAAAAAAGGACTTACCGGTGAGCCAAAGTTGTGCCCGATTTCGTGGGCCAGCGTCACATGTGAAACCGCCGGCGGAACGTGTTTCCCGTAGTTCAGCAACGTCACGATGCCGGTGTTGAGCGATTTCAGTGATCCCCGGTAGTGCTGTAATAAAAAAAAAACACAAGAAAAACATTAATAAATAGGACAATCATTTCGGTAATTATTATAGTTCTGGCAACGAACGTTCTCGTTCCTTTGCTGTGAAAGTCGGTTGCCAACAGCCAACTGCGATCAAATACTGGCACTGCTGGAGTGCCGCAAAGTTAATTTTTGTAAACTTTTTATTTTTTTTTTCACAACGGCCAGCCAGTTTTGCGGCGCCAGCCTTTTGTAGCTTGCTGTAGCTGCAATCACAGTAGGCGTTGGCAGAAGGGGTAGTATTTTCAAGTCCCTGGGAGAGGAAATACAAATTAATGCTAATGCAATTACCCGCATACGCATGGCTGCCAGATGGCTGACTAAACGCAGCCAGCTGGAAAAATATGGCTGGCAGACATTCTGGTGACCGGCTGCCTCACCGCTGCCAGGAATACAACTCAAACGATACAACCGTATCCACCAGGATTTTTCCACATTGAAATCTTTGACATTTTCAGCGAAGGTGAGAAGATAAAAACGCTCGGCTAACTTGGATACAGGCGACTTTGTTTTGTCAAATTGGATTTGACAACCGTAACTGAATCAATTTTGGTAGCCTTCTGGTGGCCATGGCTGCCCAGGTAGCCAAAACGCTATGCGGGTAAAGAGAGTATGTAGAGAGAGAGAGAGAGTTGCCTGTTGTTCGGTGGAATAGAACGGACCCCGGTACTTCAAGCAGATATTTTTATTGAGATTCTTTACAGTAACCATCCGCAGTTCTGCGGGTTTTTTTTCGGCTGGTTTTGAAATGGTTTGGCGTGGTTCCGAAAATAGGATTTGTTTCGTTTTAGTCGGGGATATTTTGGTTCGCTAATTAGCATTTCGGGTGCAAGCGTTGCTCGCGCTCCAAAACCGAGCCCCGGCTGTTTGAAGTCCCAGTCGGATAGTCGGAAGTCTGCGCGATGGAAAATCGTAAGCTGCAAATGTTCAATGGCTCGAAGCCTGTGGAAAATAATTGGTTCTCGAATTTCCATTACGATACGGATTTTTTTTTATGTTCTGTTTTCATGCGAATTAATTATTTGGCTCGTTTGGTTTTGAGTCGGGGAATGAAATGGCGATAGATCAATTGAATTGATTATTTATTTCGTTGATACACAATTTTTAAAAAGAAAATTGAGTCTATAAACGTCTTGACGCCGTTGAGGAACGTCAATTTTGCCCTATTAAATAACCTATCAAAATAGAAAATGCTATGAAAAGTTTTGCACAAAATCTCTCCAACCAACATCGACACAGAGAATAAATTAAACTAGAGACTTTCCAGAATTGTTTTGTCTTACCCAGCATTTGTTCATAAAGGGTAATTTTTTTGCCGGTATCTTTTTGGCAACACTGTTTTTGACAGATCACACGTGAATCGTGTCATTGTCAAACTTGTTCAGTTTGGTCTAAAATTCAATCATGAAACGACTTACAACATGAAACATTTAGTGAATGGACGTTGGCAAAGTTGGAGGAAGATCCGCTTTTTTTTATCGAAAAATTGTGTTCAGCGTCGAAGCTTAATTTCCTGTTGGATCATCGGTACGTACATCTTCCAAGGCGATGATGAATACCGAGCGCTACCGTGAGCTGATTGACGTTTTTTAAGCCCAATATGGAAACATTGGACATGCCTGACATGTGGTTTCAACAAGACGGTGCCACATCCCACACGGCACGCGAAACAATGACCAAATTGAGAGCCGCCTTCGGTGATCTCATGCTTTGGGCCCGTCAATTCGTGTGATTTGACGCCTTTAGACTATTTCTTATAGGGCCATGTTAACTACAAGGATAAACCAGCAATGATTGACGCACTGGAAGCCAAATTTGAAGTTTTGATTCGTGACATACCGGCCGATATGATGGAGAGTGTTTGTCAACATTGGGCCTTGCGCATGGGCCATCTAAAGCGGAGCCGTGGCCATAAATTTGCATTTTTTTTTGAAAATCTTATCCAATACCTCTTAAAAAATTACCCTTTATTTCGTTTCAATACTGTTGTAGTGTAATTACAATTCACGTATTCTGTTTGATTTCAAATTATTGCAAATTTAGAGTTCCATTGAAGAAAATATTAGAAAAGCCAAACCTGTTTAGTGAGCCGCACGAGGCATAACTTCCCGGTTGAGTGCTTTCTACGTGTTTCAAACCGTATTTGATAAAACTTTGCCGTGAAAAGAATTTTTTTTCCGGTCTATTTTCGTGTAATGAAACGGACGTTGAAATTCGACTGCATAATCGATGAGTGGTGGATATTTACGCAAAAAGCGATAGGGTAACGGTCAGAGACATAAAACTGGGAGCCATGAATATGACTAAAACTGACGTGCTTCTTACACACTTCTAAATATTAATAATCGTTGTCAATCGTATTAGTTGATTGACTGTGGAAATCTTGTAACTTTTACTGCATCGCTTCCATAATTCTAACGGTGTATCTTTACTAGAGTACAAATCACGCTGAACAAATGAGAGTAAAACAATACAACAAACAATGTTACAATCTGAAAAATTCAGTCATGATAGTAATCTTTCTAAAAAATAGAAAATGATTCAGTAATAGCCGTTCAACCGAGAAGGTTGTGTATAGAAGCGTACAGTTTAATAACGCTGGTTAGTTTACACGCGTTAAATACGACAACGGTTGAACTACAGGTAGAGACCTGTTGGCAGCAGCCGTTAAAACGTAAAATCGTGCTGCATAAGAGAGCCCTAGTGCTGGGCCAAGCTGGTGAAGGAAACAACAAAGGGCGTTTCCCAAGCTTTACCCAGGCCACAATATACAGCCACAAGTGCTGAGCAGGAGAGTGCAAAGGCACATTGAAGAAGAAGAGTGCAAAGGCACACAGAAGCAGGAGAGTGCAAAGGCACACCGGTGCGAAGGCACTTCGGTGCAGAAGCATATCGGTGCGGAGCACAAGGAAGAAGGAGACAAGACAACTCGGTCTTTCCACTGCCATACAACACGCAGGTATACACCGGTGACCTGCGCTGTTTGCAGCTGGCGAAGACAAAAGTAAATCGGAAATCGAGTGGTGCTGGATGTCAGGTAGCAGTAGCATCACATCCAACAATCAGCATCCAACAAGAACATCTAGAGCAACGAGGATCTACACGGCAGTGCAACGGAGATAGACAACAATTTCAAGGTAGAAGTTTTTTCTTTTCCTTTTGATTGAGTACTGTGTAGTGTTGGTTTCATTTTTTATTTTAAAGTTTGATTAAAAATTTTAATGTGATGGATGAATCCATGGACGTAAATCCTAGCATGAATCCTATACCCCCACGAACGAAAAAATATCAGGAGAGCTCTTCTGGGCCTTGGATAGTCTTTTTTAGACGTATATCAAAGCCATTAAACATTTACCAAATTTCTAAAGGTTTGACATCACGATTCTCTTCAATCAAAGAGATCATAAAAGTAAATAACGATAAAATTCGTGTTGTGGTAAATAATTTGAAACACGCGAATGATATTGTCTCTTCGGAACATTTCAATAAAGAGTATAAAGTTTACATACCCTCCAAAGATGTCGAAATTGACGGTGTTGTTACCGAAGCGAGTCTTTCGGTAGATGATTTACTCAAGCATGGTGTTGGTCGTTTCAAGAACTCTATGCTTGAGGGTGTGAAAATACTGGAGTGCAAACAACTGTACTCAGTAGTTTATGAAGAGGGAAAAAAAGTTTATCGCCCATCAGACTCGTTTCGAGTGACATTTGCCGGATCTGCGTTGCCGTCCCATGTCTATGTCAATAAAATTCGCCTCCCTGTTCGGCTTTTTGTTCCAAATGTAATGAATTGTACGAACTGCAAAAAATTCGGACACACAGCTACTTACTGTAGCAATAAACCAAAATGTATTAAGTGTGAAGGACCTCATAAAGATAATGATTGCAACAAGGAAATTGAAAAATGTATTTATTGTGGGGAAAGTCCTCATGAGGATATTTCAGTATGCACTGCATTTAAAGTGCACAAAGACAAAATTAAGCTTTCTTTAAAAGCACGGTCTAAGCGCACATATGCAGAAATGCTTAAAACGGTCATTGATGTCCCCCCTTTGGAAACCGAAAACGGGTTTTCAAATCTAGAGGAACCAGAGGACTCTGACTCTGACGAAAATTGTGAAGGTAATTCGTTTATCACTACCCAAGGGTCAGTTAAGAGAAAGAAGTCTTCTTCCAAATTACCAAAAAAGACACCTAAAGTTTCATCTTCAAAAAAAGATCCCCGTGTTAAACAAAAAAAGTCAAAACCAAAGACTGTGCCTCCTAGTTTGTCAAATTCACAAACCAATCCAGGATCTAGCACAGAAAAAGGTAATAATCCTGTGGGCTCCATTTCACAGCCACCAACAGGATTACTGAAGTTTTCGGAAATTGTTGAATGGATTTTCTCAGCATTCAATATATCTGAACCCTTAAAGACCCTCATAATGGCATTCCTTCCAATAGCTAGAAATTTTTTGAAGCAGTTATCATCTCAATGGCCAATTGTCTCAGGTTTTGTATCTTTTGATGGATAATTTATCACCCGCCGCAAATGATACAATCACCGTCCTGCAGTGGAATTGTCGAAGCATCATGCCAAAACTTGATTCATTTAAAATTTTATTGCATAGTCAAAAATGTGATGTATTTGCTTTATGCGAAACATGGCTTACTTCAAACATAGCTTTAAATTTTAATGATTTTAACATTATACGTCTCGATAGAGACTCTCCGTATGGTGGAGTGCTTTTGGGAATTAAGAAATGCTGTTCCTTTTATAGATTAAACATCCCTTCAACTTCTAGTATAGAAGTTGTTGCTTGCCAAATAAACATTAAAGGCAAAGATATTTGCATAGCTTCGGTTTATATTCCTCCAAAAGCACAAGTTGGACAGCGACAGCTTAATGGAATGGTTGAAGCCCTTCCTGCTCCACGATTGATTCTGGGGGATTTAAATTCGCACGGAATGATGTGGGGTTCCGTTTACAATGATAGCAGATCATCTTTAATACAAAACATTTGTGACAATTTTAGCATGACGGTATTAAATATGGGTAGCATGACACGGATCCCAAGACCTCCTGCACGCCCAAGTGCATTAGATCTATCTCTTTGCTCAACATCAATTCGACTAGATTGCACCTGGAAAATATTGCCTGATTTACACGGTAGCGATCATTTACCAATCATCATCTCAATTAGCTGTAACAAATGTATTGCTAATTCAGCTAGTATTCCATATGATTTGACAAAAAATATCGACTGGATTAAATACCAAAGTAGAATCTCTAGTATTTTGAATTCAATGGAAGAGCTCCCTCCACTTGAAGAATATGACTTCCTCGTTTGTTCGATTCTGGAGGCCGCAGAACAATCCCAAACTAAACGCTCTTCTGGGCCAACGACTAACAGAAGGCCTCCCAACCCCTGGTGGGACAAACAGGGCTCAGAGGCTAAACTCGCAAAACAAAATGCTTGCAAGACGTTTCTAAAACGGGGAGGAGGAACTCCTCAGAATTTTGAAAAACTTATAGTTTTAGAAACCAAGTACAAGAGCATACTTCGAGCCAAAAAATGTAGCTTTTGGAGACATTTTGTCGAAGATTTGTCAAGAGAAACCTCAATGAGCACTCTTTGGAATACGGCCAGACGAATGAGGAGTCGTAACGTAGGAAATGAGAGTGAGGAATACTCGAACCGATGGATATTTGATTTTGCGAGGAAAGTTTGTCCAGATTCTGTTCCTACGCAGAGCATTATACGGGAATCTCCTCCAAATAATGGGTTCATTGATAGCCCCTTTTCAATGATGGATTTTTCCATAGCACTCATGTCTTGTAACAATAACGCTCCTGGGTTGGACAGAATTAAATTCAACTTGGTGAAGAATCTGCCCGACCTCGCAAAAAGACGTTTGTTGGAATTGTTCAACAAGTTTCTTGAGCAAAATATTGTTCCACCTGACTGGAGACAAGTGAAAGTTATCGCCATTCAAAAGCCGGGGAAACCAGCTTCCAATCACAACTCATATAGACCCATTGCGATGTTGTCCTGCATCAGAAAATTGTTCGAAAAAATTATTCTACGACGTCTCGACACTTGGGTCGAGACGAACGGTTTGTTGTCAGATACTCAGTTTGGCTTCCGTAGAAATAAAGGGACGAATGATTGCCTTGCATTACTTTCGTCTGACATCCAAATTGCCTTCGCTCAAAAGCAACAAATGGCATCTGTATTTTTAGACATTAAAGGAGCATTTGATTCAGTTTCCATTGATGTTCTTTCAGACAAGCTCCACCAACATGGACTTCCAGCGGTTATAAATAATTATTTGCACAACCTTTTGTCAGAGAAGTGCATGTATTTTTCACATGGCGATTTGGCAACATTCAGAATTAGCTACATGGGTCTCCCGCAAGGCTCATGCCTCAGTCCGCTCCTCTATAATTTTTACGTGAATGACATTGACAGCTGTCTAGTAACCCCATGTACACTAAGACAATTGGCAGATGATGGCGTGGTTTCAGTTACTGGGCCCAAAGCTATTGATCTGCATAAACCATTGCAAGATACCTTAGATAACTTGTCCGTTTGGGCTGTTCATCTTGGTATCGAATTCTCTGCGGAGAAAACAGAGTTAGTCGTCTTTTCAAGAAAGCATGATCCCGCGCAGCTTCAGCTCCATATGATGGGAAGAATGATCCAACAGGTTTTAACTTTTAAATACCTCGGGGTGTGGTTCGATTCCAAATGCACCTTGGGAGGACACATTAGGTATCTGATAACGAAATGCCAACAAAGAGTAAATTTTCTTCGAACAATAACAGGATCTTGGTGGGGTTCTCATCCGCAAGATCTAATAAAATTGTATCAAACAACGATACTTTCAGTGATGGAATATGGATGCGTTTGTTTTCGTTCCGCTGCAAACTCTCATATTATCAAACTTGAGCGAATTCAGTACCGTTGTTTGCGAATTGCCTTAGGCTGCATGCATTCGACACATACAATGAGTCTTGAAGTTCTGGCGGGAGTTCTTCCATTAAAAGATCGATTTTGGGAGCTTTCATCACGCCTGCTAATAAGATGTGAGGTGCTGAATCCCATGGTAATTAATAATTTCGAACGACTAGTCGAGCTTCGATCTCAAACAAAATTTATGACAGTATATTTTAACCATATGTCACAGGAAATCAACCCTTCAAGATATATTCCTATCCGTGTCAGCATCCTAAGTGCCCCTGACTCAACTTTATTTTTCGATACATCCATGCAGCGTGAAGTGCGTGGAATCCCGGATCATCTACGCTCGACGGAAATCCCAAAAATATTTTCAAGTAAGTTCAGGCATATTGACTCTGAGAAAATGTTTTATACGGACGGATCGCGAATTGAAGAAGCGACAGGGTTTGGTATGTTCAACAATAATGTTTCGGCCTCATTTAGGCTTCAAGAACCTGAATTGCAAAATTGAGTGCAATTGAAGCCATTCGCTCAAACGCTGCTGGCAAAAATGAACCGTTTTTCCTGGGCAAAATAAAACAGTGCCTGAACAACATATTGAACAATAATTATCTAATCACTATAGTCTGGGTCCCGGCTCATTGCTCCATTCCTGGCAATGAAAGAGCCGATATTTTAGCCAAACGTGGTGCTATTGAGGGTGAAATTTATGAGCGACCGATTGCTTTCAACGAATTCTATAGCTCGTCTCGCCAAAGAACACTTGCCAGCTGGCAAGCATCTTGGGATAGAGATGATCTGGGTCGGTGGATGCACTCAATTATTCCGAAAATATCGACAAAGGCATGGTTCAGGGGACTGGATGAGAGTAGGGATTTCATTCGTGTGATGTCCAGACTCATGTCCAATCACTACACGTTAGATGCACATCTCCTTCGAATTGGGCTCTCCGAGACTAATCATTGTGCTTGCGGAGAAGGTTATCGGGATATTGATCATGTCGTTTGGACATGCGTGGAGTATCGTGATGTCAGATCTCAACTAATAAATTCTTTGCGTACCCAAGGTAGACTATCCAATATCCCAGTTCGAGACATTCTTGCTTGTCGTGACCTTTCATACATGAAACTTATTTATCATTTCATAAGGAAAATTGGAGTTTCAATTTAATAAAGGCCCCTTTTAAGACTTAGTTCTGATCCCAGCTGCGTCCATGAGTTCAACCAATAGCTAAATTAGAATAAAAATTATGTAATGATACAAACAAACTCAAAACAGTTTATGAAATTATCAACAAAATGTCTGAAAATAACAGCTTATTTTATAGTTTATAGAAGTTAATCGTTTGGTTCAAATAATATTTCCGAGTAGATTTCATAATTAATGACGAGTTACCTAAGATGATATTTAAGCTATAAGAGAATATGTTTTAATAAATTCAAAACGTTGTGACTATGTTAGAATTAAATTAGGATAAGAATATTATGTAAAAGTGATGCTACGGCGAAGAAAAACTTATGTAAACTGCCTTAAGAAATAAACGTATTTATGGAAAAAAATAGAAAATAATTCATCCGTTCTTCAAAGTAACCGAAATCTCCGATGTGTGATTTTGAGTTAACAAAGCGATCTAAATACCATTTTTTTCTAGTTTGACTCAATTTCAACGTAGCTGTAAGATTGGATGGAATGGCGCAAAAGCATTCGGTGGAATAGCTTTCGGTGAAATGACCCTAATCCGTTGTTCAAGTCAATCGATACTCTATAAACTATTTTTAATTTTCATGTGACCTTCAATGGTATTCGGCGAATGGGCTCTTTCGACGAAAAAGCATTCGGTGGAATTACCCTCATCAGTTTCTAGACATTCGATACTCTAGAAAATATTCTAATTTTTCTAGTAACCTTCAATTATATTCGGTGAAATGGCTTTCGGAAGAATGTCCCTGATCATTTTTTATTTATTCGATGCTCTAGAAAATATTCAAATTTTTCTAATGACCTTCAACGGTTTTCGGCGGATTGGTCTGTTGATGAAAAAACATTCGGTGGAATGGACTTCTACGAAATGACCCTGATCAGTTTCTAGCCATTCGGTGATATAGAAAGTATTCTTATTTTCCTTCTGACCTTCAATATTTAGTGAAATGATTCCGACAAAAAATACATTCGATAGGATGGCTTTTGGTGAAATTACCACGCCCCGTTTTCCGTCATTTAATGCTCTAGAAAATATAATTTTTTTTAATGATCTTCAATGGTGTTCAGCAAAGTGGCTTTGATGAAAAAGCCATCGATAAAATAGCTTTCGGTGAAGTGACCCTTACCCATTTCAGTCATTCGATGCTCTAGAAATTATTCTAATTTTTCTAATGATGTACGGTGAAATGGAGTGAACTTACTCTGGCTCGTTTTTAGTCATTTGTTGTTGTAAAATATGTTCTAATTTTTCCAATGACCTCCACCAGTATTCGGTAAAATGAAAGTCGATCCGTTTTTGGTTATTTGATGTTGTGAAATATATTCAAATTTTTCTACTGATCTTCAGTGGTATTCGGTGAATTGGCCCTTTCGGCGATAAAGTACCCGGTGTTATTAATTCGATGTTCTAGAAAATATTCTAGTTTTTCTAATGATTTTCAAATGTAAAATGTATCAGTTTCTAGTCACTTGATGCTCTAAAAAATATACTATTTATCTTAATGATCTTCAATGGTATTAGGTGAGGAACTCTTCGATGAAATGGCTTTTGGCAAAATAACTCTGATCTCCTTTTAGTTATTCGATGCTCTAGCAAAAATTCTAATTTTTCTAATGAGCTTCAATGGTGAAATGGTCGAAAAAGTATTCGATGAAACGACCCTAATCCGCTTCCAATTATTCGATGCTTCAAAATATATTGAAATTTTTATAATGAACCTCAAAGGTATTCGGTGAAAAGACACACTCCCGTTTTTAGTCGTTTCGTGCTCTAATTTCAATCTAATTTTCGAATGATTCGGCGGAAATGTCAGTTTCGGCGAAAAAGCATTAATGTTAAATGGCTTTCGGCGAAATCATCCTAATCAGTTTCAGTCATTAGATGCCTCTAAAAAATATTACAATTTTACCAGTGACCTTCAATGGTATTCGGTGAAATGGCCCCTTCGGTTAAAAAGCATTCGACGAAATAACTCTAATCCGTTTTTTATTTATTCGATGCTCAAGAAAATATTCTGAAATTTCCAAAGATCTACACCTGTTTTCGGCAAAATGGCTTCGGCAAAAAAACATTCGGTGAAATGGCTTTCTGTAAAACAACCCTGATTTAGTTATTTGATGTTGGTAAATAGATTAAAATTTGTCTAATGATCTTCAATGGTGCTCGGTGAATTAGAAGATTATCTAATATTTCTAATGATTTTCAAAGTTGAAATGACCCTTTCGGCGAAATGACTCTGATCCACTTTTGGTCCTTCCATGCTTATAAAAAATATTCAACTTTTGCCAGTGATCGTCAATAATCTGCGTAATTGTCCTTTCGGTGAGAAAAACATTCGATAAACATCGATTTTTCTAATGATTTGCAATGGTATTCAGTGAATTAAAAAATATTCTATTTTTGCCAATGATTTTCAATGGTGAAATGGCCCCTTCGGCCATTCCACTTTTAGTCATTCGATGCTCCCAAAAATATTCCAATGATCTTCAATAATTTGAAAAATTATCTCTTCGATGAAAAAAAAATTATGAGGCTTTCGGCGAAATTATCCTTTTAACGCTCCAGAAAATATTCTAATTTTTCTAGTGACTTTCGATCGTATTCAGCGAATTGGCTTTTTCGTCTGTAAAGCATTGTAAAGTTGTGAAATATGTTCTAAATTGCTAATGACTTTCAATGGTATTAGTTGAAATGTTCCCTTCGGCGTGGAATCATTCGATAAAATGGCTTTCGGTGAAATGACCCTGATCCGATTCCAATTATTTGATGCTCCAAAATATATTGAAATTTTTCTAATGAACCTCAATGTTATTCGGCTCTGCTAAATTCGATCTGCGATAAGAAAAACGTTCGATAAAATCGCTTTCGGCGAAATAATCCTGTTTCGTTTTTAGTAATTCGATGCTCTAGAAAATATTCTAACTTTTCTAATGATCATCACCTCTCTCGACGAAATGAGCCTGATCCGCTTCCAATCATTCGATGCTACAAAATTAATTTTTTTAAATGAACTAATATTCGGCGAAATGTCCCTCCTCTGTTCTTAGTTATTTGATGCTCTAAAATATATTCTAATTTTTCGAATGATTCTTCGGAAATGGCACTAATGGCGAAAAAGCATTCGGCGAAATCATCCTAATCAGTATCAGTCATTAGATGCCTCTGGAAAAAATATTTCAATTCTTCCAGTGACCTTCAATGGTATTCGACGAAATGGTTCCTTCGGCGAAAAAGCATTCGTTAGAATGGCTTTCGGCGAAGTGACTCCAATCCGTTTTTATTTATTCGATGCTCTAGAAAATATTCTAATTTCGCTAATGACCTCCATCTGTATTCAGCAAAATGGCTTCGACAAAAAAAAACATACGGTGTAATGACTTTTGGTGGAATGACCTTGATCCGCTTTTAGTTATTTGATGTTATAAAATATGTTCAATTCGGTGAACTAGAAAATAATCTAATTTTTCTAATGATTTTCAAAGATGAAATGACCCTTTCGGCCAACAAGTATTCGGTGAAATGACATTCGGCAAAATGACTCTGATTAACTTTTAGTCTTTCGATGCTCAGAAAAAATATTCAACTTTTGCCAATGATCTTCAATCATTTGCGAAATTGCCCTTTCGGTGAAAAAACCATTCGTTTTGAGTTATTCGATGCTCTAGAAAATTCTAATTTTTCGAGTGACCTTCAATCGTATTCATCAAATGTGCTCTTTCGGCAACAAAGCATTCGGTGAAATGGCTTTCGGCGAAATAACCCTGACTCGTTTCAATCATTTGACGTTTGTAGAATATGTACTAATTTTTCTAATGACTTTCAATGGTATTCGGTGAATGACCCCTTGCGGCTAGGGATCATTCGGTAAAAAAAAACTTCCGGCGAAATAACACTGATCCGTTTTCAGTTATTCAATGCTCTAGAAAATGTTCTAATTTTTCTAATGATCCCAACGGTGAAATGGCCCTTTCAGCGGAATGACCCTGATCCGCTTCCAATCATTCGATGCTCCTAAATATATTCGAATTTTTTTAATGAACCTCACTGGTATTCGGTGAAATCAGTTTCAGCCATTAGATGATCTAGAAAATATTTCAATTTTTCTAGTGACCTTCAATGGTATTCGGCGAGATTCGGTGAAAAAGCATTCGGTAAAATGTGGAACTAAATTTCTTTTTAAAGAATCTTAAATAGCTCAAATTAAATTCTAGAAAGTTCTAATGAACCTCACTGGTATTCGGTGAAATCAGTTTCAGCCATTAGATGATCCAGAAAATATTTCAATTTTTCTAGTGACCTTCAATGGTATTCGGCGAGATTCGGTGAAAAAGCATTCGGTAAAATGTGGAACTAAATTTCTTTTTAAGGAATCTTAAATAGCTCAAATTAAATTCTAGAAAGTATTCCAATTTTTCTAATAATCTTCAATGGTGAAATGACCCTCTCAGTGATGAAATATTCGATGAAAAGACTTTCGGCGAAATGGGCCTGATCCGCTTTCAGTCATTCGATGCTTCAGAATGCTTCAATTGTTTCTAATTATCTTCAATGATATTCGACGATAGGGCCCTGTCCGTTTTTAGTCGTGCTCGTGCTCAAAAATATAGTCCAAATTTCCGAATGATTCGGCGAAAAAGACACTTTCGTCAAAACAAAATTCGTCGAAAAGGCCCTATTCTGCACAATAGTATTCGACGTATCGGCCATAATCGAAATGGCTTTCGATGCTTTTAAAAACGAATCCGATTTTTCCAATGATCTTTCGGAATGGCCCCATTGGTAAATTACCGTTCAGTAAAATGACTTCCAGCGAACCGGTTTTCATCGAAATGACTTTTGGAATGTCATTTAAAATTGGCAGTATTTCAGACGTCTGATTTTTGGTCGAGGAAATTGTAATCTTTTTTTTTCTTGATGTGAAATTAATTTCCAGACATTTGTTTGATTCGGAAAAATGTTATTCTGGAAATGACTTTTCCGATGAAATGGCCCTTTTGGTGAAATGATCCTAATCCGTTTCAGTTATTTCTCTAATGACCTTCAATGATATTCGCTGAAATTGATTTGACGACATAACTTTCTGCGAAATTAACCTGACCGGTTATATAGAATGAGAAATAATAACAATTAGCCGACCAAAATAAGAAGGTATTTTGGTCGGCTAAATGTATTAGAATGTCTAGGGTCGACGTTAGACCAAACGGGCTGGGAACCACTGATTTTAAAGTTCTTCCATTCGAGCTGTACAAAACCTGAATGTTCCAGATTCATAATTTTCTTTACTTCTATTGATTTTTTAATGCTGTCAGCTTCCACAATTTGTTCGTATTATTTGGTTTTCTCAACCTCAAGAAACTAATTAGATTGAAACCTCAAATTACATTACCATTAAATTATCACATCCACCGATTGGTCCGTTTCGATTTGATTAGCATAGAGACGAAAATTATCATCCTTTCCAGTTTCCGCACCGTTTGTCGCCTCAACCTCTCAATTAACCGAACTTTCTACGCCTACTGCGAGTGGGCTCGCACCCCTGGGAGGTCCAACACTCAAAAGGTTCACTTTCGAGTGGCCAATAATTAATTTCAATCTGTCCGTCCGCTGCCGCTGCCGCCACCGCCACCTTTGATTGCAGCACACTTCAAGTGTTCTACGAAGGATCGAAACACTGCTGTCATGGTTACTTTATTTATTTTTCTCTGGATTAAATTTTGCTATGTTTTTTTTTTCTTCTAATTCACAGCCACAGATGGAAGCAGACCGGCCTGTCAAGTGGGAGCGGGAGACTAGCACCGTGTCGTCACGTACCATGCTAATCCGAAGGATGAAAACACGTGCCTTCCGAACGATTTGCCGACCGGGACTGGTCGGTCGGTCGGCGGGCGGTCTCCACATTCCACGGAGCACGCAGAGCCGCCAGACGGGCCTACGGTTGTCCTGTTGTCCGGAATGGATTTCAACGACATCAAGGACAAAGTGACCTACTCTGTAACGTTTAGGCAGATTATGGTGGGCTTACATCGGGTTTCTAGCGCTGTCTGCTGTTTTGCAGATAGGAGATTAACCAGTTCGTGCGTTGTTTATATCTTTTGGTGATTCTCGTTAGTGGAACCTCTGTCAGTTGGCGAGATCAAATCCTCATGTTTCATCCTTCGTTCTTCAAACAAAATGCTTTCATTAGTGTTTCACTCAACCAGTTGCTTATCTATTTTTATCGTTTCTGTCATCTTTGCCGCTAAAAGTCCTACTGAAAGGTTTCATTTGTATTCATTCGTTTCATTTCCAAGTATCGATTTTTCCCCAACATAAAATCCGTTTCAAACTAAAGAAAACTATCCGGTAACGCGTATGGCCTACCTTCAAGGCGAAACCGGAGGTTTTTTTTCCTATGCGTATTTCCTCTTTCATATCGCCTTTATTTCCGTCCGAGACAGAAACCGGTGCTGCTTTTGGATGGTGAACGAACGAGCTCAGAATGAGCTATGAAAGCCAGCAAACTTGGACACGGGAAAGCTTTTTATCTTCATATACGTACTACTACCGTTTCCAGTTTCAAATAGTAGCAAAATTAACGAGCATTTGCACGGTTATGAAAGTAAGGAAAGTGTAATACTAGCATGAAAACTTCATTCTCAATAATAAAAAAATATGTGAAAGCTACAGGAGTGGAATTTGATTTTTTTATCGTTTGACTGAAGGAACATGCATTATATCGTTTATCTGTCAAATTCCAATGAAGTTGAGTTGAAATGTTCGGACCTAATTCGGGCATTCGAACTCGCAATTCCTTCGAGCATTTGCTATTCTAATTAATTGAAATAATCACTAACCGAGAAGCTGCATATATTTCGGAAACAACCATTTTCAGCGATTTCAAGCGAAAACGACAACACTCACGTCAACAGCATCGAATCAATGTAGCACCAAATTCGTACGAAATGATCGGAAATTGTTTCACGTTTTCCACGCCTGCTGCGTTTCACACTGGAATTTATGGGAATGAAAAATCTAGCCGGGAAACAGAAAAAAAAACCTTCGCAATTGAATACGTTTGCCGCCGCCGTATAAATTGTGGAAATGAAACAAAAATTTCGGGAATAATTCATGATTATGAAATCATAACCATATCCAGTCATCGGAATGTATGCGATTGTCAAAACTCAGCGCACATGGGGGAATTGTTGTCTACAGAAAAAAATAAAAGCGCATGAAATAATTTCATTTTTCGTTTGTTTTTGTTCGAATTTGATTACAACCATTCAAATAAATAATTCCTGTAACATCAAAAGTCATTGCGTTGATGTGCTGTGCGATGAAATTGGTGAAATGAACTTTCGCGAGGAACACATATCACAAAACAAATCGTTCTATGTTGAACATGTTTCTTTGTTTTTATTAAATTTTTTATATAGCGAGTTCTATCCGGTTTATGATAAATTATCCGTCATGTTACTGTATATTGATTTCATCAACAGACGATTCAGTGGAAGAGGTAATAATAAAAAAAAAGATTTGAGAGAGTCATAAAAGTGGAAAAAATCAAAAACGTCGAAAAAGTCAAAATATTCAAGTACGTCACGGAAATTAACAAAATCAATCAAGTAAAGTCAAGTCGGGAATGCCAAGAATGACAAGAAATTCAATTAACTAAAAACAATAGAATGTGAAGAAAGTGGAGCAACTCAAGAAAGTCAAAAAGTCAAGAATGTCGATTAACTGAAGAGCTTCTTGGAAGCCAAGAAAAGTGGACAGATAACCAGACAAAAATGAAAAGAGAGCAAAGCAAGAGTATAAAGTCGAAGGAACGTAGGAAAACTTTAGAAAATTAAGAAAATAAGCAAAAATAAGGACAAGTTTTGAGAGTGACGTCAATAAGTGAAGTGGCGTCAAAAAGGTAATAAAGAAAGGTGAACCTTGGAAGTAAAAGAAGCTAATAAAATATGACAGGGATTCAAGTAAACACGTAATGAGAGTACAAAAAATTAAAGAATGTAAAGAGTATTAGAAATATAAAAGAAAGTACAGAAAGTAAAGGAAGTCAAGAGTCAAGAATCAAGAGTCAAGAGTCAAGAGTCAACAGTCAAGAGTCAACAGTCAAGAGTCAAGAGTCAAGAGTCAAGAGTCAAGAGTCAAGAGTCAAGAGTCAAGAGTCAAGAGTCAAGAGTCAAGAGTCAAGAGTCAAGAGTCAAGAGTCAAGAGTCAAGAGTCAAGAGTCAAGAGTCAAGAGTCAAGAGTCAAGAGTCAAGAGTCAAGAGTCAAGAGTCAAGAGTCAAGAGTCAAGAGTCAAGAGTCAAGAGTCAAGAGTCAAGAGTCAAGAGCCCCCTACCTATGCTTCAAAACAAATCGAAGCCCAGTGCATAATTTGTTGCTAATTAGTTGCAAATTAGTTACGGTAATTTAAAGTGATAACAAAGTCTTGTCGGCTTGAAGAAGGAAACAGATTTTCGAGTACTCGGCGTCTTTGAGAGAAAAATACTACGCTCAATACTCGTCGGTAAAGAAGAGCATGGACGCAGACGCATGAATCACGAACTGTACCAAGTATACAAACATGCGAACATTGGAAGAGTTATAAAACACGGTAGACTACAATGGGCTGGACATGTAGCAAGAATGCCAAAAGAGAGAATGGCCTACGTGATGCTTGGCAGAGAACCTGGGAGAGGTCGTCGAACTGCGGGGTAGACCTGGCGTTCGTTGAGTGTGCGCAATCAAAGAAAATGCGCACAGAAGTACAGAGCGACTTGAGAACGGCGAATCAAGATCAAGTATTCTAGAAATCTACAATTCGTTCGGTCATGCTCCGGAGACGCAATGGACACCGTGTAAAGTAAAGTAAAATAAAGAAAAGTAAAGTAAAGTAAAGTAAAGTAAAGTAAAGTAAAGTAAAGTAAAGTAAAGTAAAGTAAAGTAAAGTAAAGTAAAGTAAAGTAAAGTAAAGTAAAGTAAAGTAAAGTAAAGTAAAGTAAAGTAAAGTAAAGTAAAGTAAAGTAAAGTAAAGTAAAGTAAAGTAAAGTAAAGTAAAGTAAAGTAAAGTAAAGTAAAGTAAAGTAAAGTAAAGTAAAGTAAAGTAAAGTAAAGTAAAGTAAAGTAAAGTAAAGTAAAGTAAAGTAAAGTAAAGTAAAGTAAAGTAAAGTAAAGTAAAGTAAAGTAAAGTAAAGTAAAGTAAAGTAAAGTAAAGTAAAGTAAAGTAAAGTAAAGTAAAGTAAAGTAAAGTAAAGTAAAGTAAAGTAAAGTAAAGTAAAGTAAAGTAAAGTAAAGTAAAGTAAAGTAAAGTAAAGTAAAGTAAAGTAAAGTAAAGTAAAGTAAAGTAAAGTAAAGTAAAGTAAAGTAAAGTAAAGTAAAGTAAAGTAAAGTAAAGTAAAGTAAAGTAAAGTAAAGTAAAGTAAAGTAAAGTAAAGTAAAGTAAAGTAAAGTAAAGTAAAGTAAAGTAAAGTAAAGTAAAGTAAAGTAAAGTAAAGTAAAGTAAAGTAAAGTAAAGTAAAGTAAAGTAAAGTAAAGTAAAGTAAAGTAAAGTAAAGTAAAGTAAAGTAAAGTAAAGTAAAGTAAAGTAAAGTAAAGTAAAGTAAAGTAAAGTAAAGTAAAGTAAAGTAAAGTAAAGTAAAGTAAAGTAAAGTAAAGTAAAGTAAAGTAAAGTAAAGTAAAGTAAAGTAAAGTAAAGTAAAGTAAAGTAAAGTAAAGTAAAGTAAAGTAAAGTAAAGTAAAAGTAAGTAAAATTTCTTGCCATTCTGAATATTTACATTTCAATGTTTAGTCTGATTTTTGTTTATTTTTTTGTTTTTCAATTTTTCTTTCGATTATAGACTTTTCACTTTTCACTCTTTATCGTATGAAATGAGAGAGGACGTCGTTGAAAATATGCTATAGTTCGTAACGTACTGAGATGCAAAAATAGCTCAAAAGACTAAAACTGTGACATGCAACAGTGTGAATCAACCAAGTCAATCTAATATGGAAGGCAGTAAAGAAGAAGTTGGAAGACGCGTTGTTCGAATGGCTAGGAAGAACATTCATATCGTTATCTTTTCTTATGGTTTCATAATGCAATATCGTCGTGTCCTGATTTCAGAGACTTAATTCAACATTTCTAGATATAATATTGAGTTTTAAATTGGGAAATAGCATATAATGTGTGAATTAGGCATACACAAAATCCAACCAAAAAAAAAACAACGGAAATTGTTTCGTTTATTTTTTCGATTTCAACCTAGAATGGATCCGATTAGATCCAAACTCACGTATATTTTTTACGGATTTCATACATCGAAAAGAACCTTTCTTAAAGCATATTCGGCACTGAAGCCACCTACATAAAGGCAAATGAAATTTTCAATACCGCAATAATCCGAAATATTTGATGTTGCATTTTTTTTTTCGTTCTACGCCGACACTTTCAACGGGCAATGGAGGATGGTCGGTTGTAAATATTTTATCGCTATAAACCTACGTATTCCCCTTCCTACCTATCTCTCGACGTCGATTACCCCTCGTACCGCATCAACCGACCGGAAATGGTGTGCGAATTGCGTACTAAAATTTCCAGTGCTGGCAATAGTAGGCGGTGGTTGAAAACAAAAACCAAACCCCAGAGATATGTTACTTTTTGTTTCCAGTTTTTTTTATTCAGTGTATGTTTTTACGGCACACTACGTTCGCTCTAAGATGCCAATGAGGTGAGCTTTTGTTGGTAGATGTTTTGCCTGTTTCGGTCATGAAATATTTGTGGCTACTTTGATTGAACGAAGAAATTCGTTTTGAGATAGATTTGTAACTGGTTGTATTCTATCGTTAAAAAACTGAAAGTTTTAAAACAATAGCCAATTTAGATTCTTATCATCAAAACTTTCACATCAAAAGTAAGCACAACCATCGAATACACACCTGCTTTTCCGATTTTTTTTTTCTTTGTATTTTTTTTTTGGTTTCATACCGAAGGGTCCAACATTTGCTGCATAATTTCTTTTTAAACTACAGTTCCACCAAACCAAAGTTGGCTCTGGAAAACTTTGCCCACCGCTACCAACGGTAACAACAACAACAGCAACCTGACAACAGCTGCTACAGTGCCCTAAACTAAACCGACACCGTTCGTGTTCTTCCACCACTCTGTTTGCTGGCTTCATTCAAAATCACCTGCAAAAAAGTGACAGCGAAAGTGAGAACATTTGCTATCTTCCCCGGCCTGCCTTCCGCAGTCACCCCGGTGCCTGGTGGCTTGTGAAGTGAAGTAAAACTTGCTCGCAGTTATTAACTGCAGTCGGAAAGATTTTCTATCCTTTCTCCGGTGTGCTTTGTGACCACTAGTTATAGAAAAGCAGAAGAAAAAAAATGCACGGAAACTTTCAACAAACACCCAGAAGAAGTTGGTCTGTCGGTCCGCACGTTTGCCAGAACGTGCAAAAGTGTGAAATAATTTCAACCGAAAACGTGTTCGGTCACCAAAGGTGCCGTCGAGCAGGTGGAGTTGGAAGAATCTTGGTTTCTGAGTTCTGCTGACAGATGTTACCCGGTGAATGTCGGTTTTGGGCTAAAGTTTAAACTGGCTGCTCTGTTTTACAAACACTGCAGCAATCGGAATGACAACGGCTACTCCGACGCAGGGACGGTCGAAATCCATAAATCAATTGTCAACTAAATTCTGCACGGAATCAACCAACAGTCCGAAAACTTTTCGGTGTCACTGCGGGCTTTGGTGCTGGTGACAGATGTCACAGGGTTGTGTCAAAATTCGATGCTAATCGTAGCAGTCCTCAATTCAGTGGGTAAAATGTTCCCGTGAAATAGCGTCCAATCAAACGCAGTCGACAAATGTCAGAATGAACAATGACAGTATTGCGAGCAATTTAACGCTTCACGCAGTGCAGGTGGTGTCTATTCAGAGCAAAATAAAAACACACAAAAGCATCACTCGCATTCAGAGGCACGGTTGGGGAAAGAAGAAAGAAAGAAAAACACCAAAAACCAAACCCATCTCGTTTGATGGGCTTCAATCACGCCATCGATGAACGTGACCGGAAATGGGTTTTCCGTTTGTCTAGCGTATTTGGACTGAAGCGGATCCTCATCCCGTGGGCCTGAAACCAGTCAGTGAAAAAGGGTAAGCGCCTAAAGACCCACAATCAGATGTGGATTAGGTTTCAAAACAACCTACGGTTTTTTTTATAGATCGCCATTGAACGGGAAGTAAAAATCATAACACACCAACACACAGTGAAGAGAAAAACAACACTTTCGGTGAAGTTTGTCAGATCAATCGAAGTAAGCTGGTTGGATACGGTCACCACGAATTAGTATTAATTTAGGTAAACATGTGAGTCCGAATAAAAACTCGAATAGAAAGCGTATAGGAGTTGAAACGTGCGGAGCACGTTGTCAAACATTACTGTTATGGTTCATTATTTTGTCAGTGCCGGAGAGTACTTAGAACATGTTTCGTGCTGAATCGGTACTACAAAACTTTTTCCGACACGTTGCGATTTAAGGTGTAATTTTATCCTGCTGTCGGAACTTGTACCGACATGTGTTCGACAGGGTTGAAAATGACTTGAACACGGAAACATCTGTGTTAACAGTGGCATTTTGGAATCTTCGGAAAAAAGTTAGTGGAACGCTGATACACGACAACAACAACAACAACAAACTGAATATCTAAATGAACTGCTTATTGTTCGACGCTGCTCCTAACGATCGATCGGCTGATTGAGTAATGAATTTTCTCTCGACTGCTCGTTCTCTGAGTGCTCGATCAACTCCATTGACCGTGACATTATAAACATCATAGTGTAAATGTTAGACGACTAACGCCATTTTATTACACTCTTGACAGAGAAATGGGCGATGCTGAATAAGGTAGATGTTTTTAGGTGAAATTTCAAATTTTACGTGAATTTTGACAGCCAATTTTTGATTTCATCAAATAAATCTCGGTTAATTTTTCAAAAGGGCGTATAAGCAAGTGACAGTTTCTCTTTGTTTACTTTCTCTTCTATTAATTACCAAGCGGTTTCCACGTTTATCACTCAACTCTTTGCATGGAATGATACCCGAAACTTTCGACTTTCAAACAGAATAATGATAGCAAAGAAAATCTTTTTAATCAAATCACAATAATCGAAAGAGAGAGAGTGATTAAAGAGAAACTGTCACTTGCTTATACGCCCTAATGAAAAATCAACCGAGAAATGTCCTTTTATGCGTTATTTTATGCAAATTTTCAAAATTATGCGAATTTTAGCAGCCGATTTTTGTTTACGTTCAAGTCTTTTTTATGCAAATTTTCAAAGTTACGCGAATTTTGACAGCCAATTTTGGTTTACACTCAAGTCTTTTTACTCGAGTTTTCAAATTTATGCGATTTTTTCGCGAGTTTTCAAAGTTATATGATTTTTAAGCGAACTTTGACAACCGATTCTTGTTTACGATCAAGTCTTTTTTTGCGCGGTTTGACAGTCGGTTTTTATTCACATAAAAAAAGTATTTTTAAGCGTTTTTAGTGGGAATACTCAAATTTATGCGATTTTTTACAGCTGATTTTGGTTCACACTCAAGTCTTTTTACTCGAGTTTTCAAATTTATGCGTTTTTCCGCGAATTTTGGATAGCCAATTATTGTTTATACTCATGTCTGTTTATATGTGAGTTTCAAAGTTATATGATTTTTAGGCGAATTTTGACAGTCGATTTTTGTTTACACTCAAGCCATTTTTATGCGGTTTGACAGTCGGTTTTGTTCACAAAACCAACAAAAGTTTTTTTTTGTGTGAATTGTCGCATGACTTTTTACAGCCGGTCTTTGGTTATGCTCGTGTTTTTTATGCAGTTTTTCATGTGAATTTTCAAATTCATGAGATTTTTTCTCGAGAATTTCAACAGTCGATTTTTAATTACACTCTTATTTTATTGTAGGTTTCCAATTTATGCGATTTCCTCCCTGAATTTGGACAGCCGATTTTTAGTTTTCATGAAATAGATGTCTTTTTGATGTGCTATTTCATGAGAATTTTCAAAGTTACGTGACTTTCAAGCGAATTTTGCCATTCGATTTTTGTTTGCACTAAGTTTTTTTTATACGGTTTGACAGCCGGATTTTGTTCACATAAAAAAAATTTTAGGCACCTTTTTATGCGAAGTTTCAAATTTATGCGATGTAGTTTTTATGCGGTTTTTCATGCGAATTTTATGATTTTTTAACGAAAATTTTGCGGAATTTTGTTCACATAAAAAATGTATTTCTATGCATTTTCTAAAGCGAATTTTCCAATTTACCTATGCGATGTTATGCCAATTTTTGTAAATACTCAAGTCTGTTTTCATACGAGTTTTCAAAGTTATATGATTTTTAAGCGAATTTTGACAACCGATTTTTGTTTACACTCAAGTCTTTTTCATGCGGTTTGACAGTCGGTTTTTGTTCACATAAAAAAGTTTCAGAGCACCTTTTTATGCGAATTTTCAAATTTATGCCATGCCTTTTTTCTGCGGTTTTTCATGCGAATTTTCAAAGTTTTGCGATTTTTTAACAAAAGTTTCTCCGATTTTTGTCCACATAAAAACGTATTTTTATGCACTTTTTAAAGCGAATTTTGATAACCGTTTTTATCCACATAAAAAAAACGTATTTTCTATGCGTTTTTGAAGTAAATTTTCAAATTCATGTTATATTTTTCGTGAATTTCGACAGCCGATTTTTGTTTACACTCAAATCTTTTTTATGCAGTTTGACTGTCGGTTTTTGTTCACATTGAAAAAAGTATTTACTAAACGCTTTTTTTGTAGGAGTTTTCAAATTGAAGCGATTTTTTACAGCCGATTTTTGTTTTCCTAAAATAAACTTCTTTTTCATGCGCTATTTGATGTAAATTTTTAAAGTTATGCGAATGTTGATATTCGATTTTTTTAACACATGTCATGTCTTTTTTATGCGAATTTTCAAAGTTTCGCGAATTTGTAAGAGAATTTTGATAACCGATTGTTGTTTACAAACAAGTTTTGTTTAAGCGAATTTTTAAATTTATGCGATTTTTTGCGAATTTCGACTGCCGATTTATGCAACCTTTGACAAAAAATATGTGTTTTGATCATTAAAATTTATTTGTAGAACATTCGAAAATTCTAAAAATCCATTGAGGAAAGTTTCGTCTAAATCGAAGATAGTTGATTAGGATTTTGTTATATTTTCTACTTTTTTTTTCTTTTCTGTTGTAAATTTCTGAAACTTCCCGTAAATTTAATCACTTGTTATGGCAGTACTCTGTCTCTAAGCGAGCCGAAACTGTGCCTCCACTTGATTGCAAACGGTGGAGACGCAAGGTTAGTGTCGCAATGCGATTTTGATTTTAGTATCAGCATTCACATTAAATCAATCAAGTCGAATGAAATCTAAATTCAGACTAGTCTACTTTTGATTGAACGTATGTCCGGAAAACATTAAACAATTTTGGTTAACCTCCGGATAGCGGTAGTGACATACGAAAGCCAATTTGCACAATGTCAGTTTATTTAGTAGTTTAAAAAGTTTTGGCTTACAAATTCAGCATCTGTAGCCAAATTAAAATCGACTGGAAGACGGACATTTTAATCAGAAATAATAACAGTTGCAGGTGCCGTCGGAGACGTTGCAGAAAAAGTACACAATACATTACTAAATCGAAGTAAATCACTCAAAAATAAGCAAAATTTGATTCGATTCGCGCTTTCATTCACGCTTAGAGCATGAAGTCAACTTTTCAATTCGGTTTGACAGCTTGTCAAATCAACGACACCCCACCCTCTCAAGATTCCAGAACCGAGCCTTCCGCTAAACCAAAACGACCGGGTGCTTTTTAAAAATGCATTTTGCATGTTCCCGATAATCTCGTTCCATCAAGCTCCACTCGTACAATTATTCCGATCTGTTTTCCGCTCCCTTCGGGATCGGGAGCTGGCTGCCTTCGTCACGAATAGCTACATTCCCAGACGATGGTGACATGATTGAATGTTTGCATGTTTCTATTCATTATTCCGGTCGGAATGGTTTCGGAAATCGAAATGGAAAATGGAAACATTTGTCGTAGCTTCCGAGAATGTAAAATCATTAAATCCTTACACTTCAACTCAACTTTTTTTTCCAAATGAAGTCGAAAAACGAAAAAACCTATTATAGCAGACTGGATAAGCTTTATTATTTAGGTAGAAACCAATTGCTTTCAAGGAGTCAATTTTATGGCAATTTACATATAATTAGAGAGCATTTCATAAAAAGAAGGCGTATCAATGTAACCTGGATTCGACTCGAAATAACATTCGGACCGATGGCGGATCGTGGAATATTTTCCGTTTTCACCCGACGGCTAAGTGCTGAGTAAACTATCGTTTTATCTGCACCATCTGGCTGACTTTTCAGAACCAGGATCCAACCGGAGAAGCGAATGGGGGAGAAAACGTGACCGAGGTCAGAAAGTCAGGGCCGACAGCCCAAAGGGTCAACAGGGTCGGGATTCGAGAACAGAAATTATGAAGTGTCCATTGCAACCCATGTTGATAGCGTCCGCACCATACCGCCCCCCGTAAATCCTGACTGCCAGCCGGGGGATAAGCGGGATGAAATAGATGCCAAAAATTATACGACGTGATCAAAATTCTGTTTTCGTTTCGTTTTCTCCCTTTGGTTGTCGGTGGTTGGCTGCAAAAAAAAATCCCCGGGTCATCTGATGCGACTTTGCCGAAGCTGCTGCAGCTTAGATTGAGTGGTCAGAGTCACCACCGCCACCAGCACAATACGTATCCGAAGCGGAATTATGGCAAATTGCATATATTTTGGCGCGACATTATAGGTTTTATTGTGTTTTTGTTGAGTGCGCTTCGACACGAGTTTGGATTTTTATTGCACAGCCCGGTAGCGCAAAATTCTCTCGACACGTAGCTGACGGATTAAAACCGGTGCAGAAGAAAAGCGAGTTTTGAAACGTGCTGCCTGCTGCTTTTGCCTTCTGAGGAAGGAAATACGATTTCCTCTGTCAATTAAATGGACCGTGCTGTGACGGGGCTCTGTGTTTTCTCCGGATGCGACTGCCATTGATTGCCGCAGGAATCGACAATAAAAAAAGGAAGGAACGGCAACAGTGAGCCGTTATCATTTGCTGGAATAACAATCAAGGCAGGAAAAAATAAGATTACCCGATAATATCTATTCGGATTCCGATGTGAGCAGTGGGAAAGTGGACGAAAAATCCGACCGTTAGACCGACCGAATCAACAAAAAACAAAAAAAAAATGGTGGCGGTTAGATTGATTTAGGAAGTGCTGCTGAGTTGAATGGAAATAAGAAATTGAGTAATGAGGAAGACTAATCGATCATTTTGGTCAGTTTGAGCGCTACTGTCAAGCCGAGCTGAAGTTTTTCTGGTTTGGCTGTAGGATCCATGAATTTAGATAATAATTGCAACGGATTCAGTGGAAATCAAATACATTCGGCATTTGAGATTTGAATCCACAAGTCCTCAAAAAACGTTTTACGTTTCGTCTTCGACTCATCAGTGCATTAGTAGTCTATGTTGAAATACTAATGCCACCTCGCGGTTCAACATAAACCGCTTCGCAGACGTAAAATTAATGCTGTTTGCAAAAAAAAACACTGAATAACAAAGTGAAGAATTCGATTTCTGGTCGTCATCTGATAGTTGTCATCTAGGGGTTTTCGGTACCTTGAAAATAACCATGCCAAAACAATAGCTTTTTATGCTCATCTGACTCCGTTACTCCCGAACCGGAAGTTCGATCAGGATAAAATTCAATAGCAGACTATGGCTTGCTACCTGTGAAAGGCAGAAAAGCATACGCAATTCGCAAGAAAAAATAATTACATAATTCGCATGAAAACCTCATAAACAGACGTTATTTTATTTGAGTGTAAACAAAAATCGGCTGTCAAAAATCACATAACCTTGAAAATTCCTATAAAAACAGCTTAAAAAAGATTTAATTTTTGTTGTGTGAACAAAAATTGGCTGTCAAAATTTGTAAAAATTTTAAAATTCACAAAAAAGTGTAAAATGTTTATTTTATTTCGCGACAAAATTCGTATAAATTTGAAAATTTCCATAAATAAAACTTGAGTGTGAACAACAATCGGCTGAAAATTTGCATAAAAAAGACAAGGGCAATAATAGCACATCGAAAGACATCTGTTTTATGAAAACAAACAATCGGCTGTCAAAACTTGCTTAAAAATCATATAGCTTTGAAAATTCGCGGAAAAAAGGCATAAATTTGAAAACTCGAATAAAAAGACTTGAATGTAAACCAAAATCGACTGTAAAAAATCGCACAAATTTGAAAATTCCCACAAAAAAGCGCTTTAAAATACTTTTTTATGTGAACAAAAACCGACTGTCAAACCGCATAAAAAAGACTCGAGTGTAATGAAAAATCGGCTTCAGAAAAATTCGCTCAAAAATCATATAACTTTGAAAAGTCACGGAAAAATCGCATAAATTTGAAAACTCGAATAGAAAAACTTTAGTGTAAACCAAAATCGGCTGTAAAAATTCACGTAAAATTTGAAAATTCGCTTAAAAAAGAAATTTGTTTGAGAGCAAACAAAAAATTGCTGTCGAAATTCGCATAAAAAATGCATTACTTCGAAAATTGGCATAAAAAAGATTTGAGCGTAAACAGAAATCGGCTGACGAATAAATGTAAAAAATCACATACCTTGGAAAATTCGCTAAAAAAAAAGACTTCTTTATCGCGCTTTTGACTCAGACAAAAATCGACTGCCCAGTCCGGGTGTAAAAATTACATAACTTTGAAAACTCACATAAAAAACCGCATAGAAAAGACGGTTTTTTTCCTGTATAAACAAATATCAACCGTCAAAATTTAAAAATTCGTTTAAAAAACGCAAAAAAGATTAAAAAACCTGTCCAAAAAATGGCTGTATCGCATTGAAATAGAACATGTCTGTCTAAACATGAAAAGCTTATAAATCACTATAGTTTTTTTTTGCGATTTCAACTAGTTTTACTGGTCTAAGGGCATGTTCAGGAGTGTTCTAGTTCTAGATCCATAATTTATGTCAGTTACAAAATTTAAATCTGGATTTTATAACAAGATAAACTGGCAACCCCAGCAGTGTTTTACTCGTGTTTCAAATGTACAAAAAATAAATTTGACAGTAGAACTGGTCAAATAAACAAAACTAGAACGGCTTGCTGGGGATACGTTTGTTCCAGTTTCTGTTCTATTATAGATCTTCCATATAGAACTTCTTGCTGCTGAATTTGCTCTAAGAGATTACTTCTCAGACAATCTAGTAGCCATTTTTTAGACACAGCAAACTCTGTTAGCTTTATATTAGCAATCTGAAAACTACTCTGCTGCAGACAGGCTAAAAATACACATTTTCATTATAACTGTTGATTTTATCAACAGCATCGTTCGAGAAGTTTTGCGGGTGACGTAACAGCTAATTAGTGATTATACGCTTTTGTAATCGGACACTACCAAGATAATATTGATCAATCTTCGATGAGACTTATGCGAGTTTCATCAACAATTGTTGATTGGGCCAACATAAGCACAACTGACATTCAATCGACGCTTCAACGGGCAGTGCTGCTAGTTTAAGCATAAAGCAATTTCGGCTCGTAAACTCGTTTGGTTTATGTTGGAATAAGGAAGCGGGTTGGCTTTGTGGTCCCTGTGGACGGACAAAATCAATAAAATCGAATGTTTGAACATAAGTCCTGAGACAGCACAACACGTCGAAATCATAGCCACAGACAGAAATAAGCATTCTTAGTATGCATGTACCGGGCAGGACGACAGAGGACCATTAAAGCTGACGTAACATCCGTCTGGGTACCTTCTACCTGCCCCCTCACGGTATCTAAGTCTGGTCTACAATGTTCTGAACCATAAAAACCTGGGAAGCACTAAATAATGGAGAGATGCTTCTTTAAAGCAAATAATAATAAAATTTTCATCCTCCGGGTGTTTCCTTTTGTTTGGACTACGAATTAGACTACGACGACTCTGACGGAGGGAGTTTTATGCATCGACCGTATAACCCAGACCCCAGAGAAGGTGCGCCTGATGCGGTCCTGTACTGACACGCATGCTGAGACTTGGCCTAGGGATTGCCGAGTTTGTTGTTCATTCGAGAACACCCGTTAGCTGGTCTGGGTTTTTATTGTTTTCAGAGACGTGTGACAGAAGCGGTTATTTTATTCGAATTATCAAGGCCTTTGTTTTGGCATAACCACATCGATTTCGGACCAAACTTACCCCATTCTTTTCGCACACTCCACCGGCATTCTTCAAATCGCCGGTCCACGCCAATCCGAGGGTGCCCATCTCGAAATCCCGGTAGGTGAACATGTAGGCCAGGCAGAAGGCATCGTAATCTTCCTCTGAAATTAGATAAGAGAATAGAAATAGTTTTAAAACTAAAACAGGTCAAACTTGAATGAACAACTTGTTTTTTTACATGCGAAAATATAGACAAAACAACAACATAACTTCATTAGGCGAAAACGCAGCAAGCCATGATAACGTGAATCCGCAGATCAAATTCAGTTTCGACGTCAAAATTTTCAAGTGAACCCCGTTTTTCTGTACATCAACAACAAATTTAAAAAAAAAATCCAAAACATGAACACCTACTGCGGCTGTCCGGTGATCCGCGTCGTGCCCCCGTTCTCCTACCAGACCGGTCAGCAGTGCACCATCCTGGACGATCCAACCCGAATCCCGATCTACCGCCGCCAAGCCCCGTTCCGGTCGTTGTTTCGGAAGTTTTTCCTCCGAGGAGACATCCCGATATCCCGCTACTACGGACCGGGGGCATTCCGGCAGTTCATCAATTGGCACGTCCCGCCAAACAAGCTGATGTACCAGCGCTATCTGCCATTGTTTTTCGATGGGTAGGAAGAGTACTTTCGTAAAACATTTTTGGACCGTCTGATATCAGATTGTTGTGTTTTGTTTCTCTCTCTTTTTTTTCATGTGCAGCTTGTGTGAGAGCACTTATCCGTACCGAGAATTCGCCCGGAACGGTGTCCGGGAAATGATTGCGGCAGCTACGGAAAAACAGGTACGGAAAACTTCCACCACTTCTTTCGGTCGTTTCTGATTCCAAACATAATTAATTTGATTTCGGTGCGAACCATACACGGCGGTCAGGGCGGACTTGTTCCCACCGGTGGGACAGATCGACCCGAGCACAGTGCTCCGAACAAACGACCGACTGACTGACTAATCAAACAACGGGTCAACAGATGCCTGGATCCCCAGGGGAAGCGTAGTGGTACCAGGAATAGGTCATTTGGTCGGTTGGTCGGTCGGCCGATCCGTTGGCGGCCAAAAGGTGCGAGACCAGTAATAAATCAAATTTCTCAGTGCTCAGCTTCGGTGCCTTTTTTTCGTTGTTGTTGGAGGCTGGCTATTGTAGGTGAGCGAATAAAGCTCTGTTATTCGGGTTGTTTTTCAGCAGCTAATCCGGATCCGGTGCAGTTTGGGTGTGTTAACGATTCACGTTTTCCGACGAAGTAAGCACCCGAATTATTTAGAGTGCTTTTCGGTGATAAACTCCGACAGCATTGATTTCAATTTTTCAATGTATAGTCAGGTATCTTAAGCCAAATTTAGAAGACGATTTCGTTTTTGTTTTTGCATCGTCGCTCTAAATATGGCGTTTTGAAATTTTAAAAACACGACACCCTGTACTTCTGGAACCAGAAGTCGGATCCGTGTAAAATGCCTCTGGGATCGACTATAAGATCTTTCATTTGGTTCTAAGTTTGTGAAAAACCAGAAGCAAGGATTTTCATAGCAAATCCGCTTTTCAATGCAGTTTTTTAGCGTTTTTCAACATTTTTTTTTGCCAGTAGATTTTTCGAGCTGTTTTGGCTGTTTTTTCCGAAAATCATTATAGCATAGGATTTTATAGCAGTTTTTATCGAGAAATCCTTTGGAGCATTAAACAGTTTCTCGAATAGTTCTATCAAACTGTTTTGTGCACACTTTTCGAGAATTTTTTTTGCTTTTTTGCAGGTTTTTCGAGTAGACTATTCGAGTAGTTTTTTCGAGTAATTTTTGCAAGCAGTTTTTAGTTTTTCGAAAATTAGTTCTAGTTTTCTCGAGCAGATATACAAATATAGTCCCAAGCAGTAGTTTTTTAAACAACTTTTCAAACAGTTTTCGGGTAATTTTTCGAAAAAAAAATTGCGAGCAGTTTTTTGCTATTTCTTTAGCAGCCTTCGAACACTTTTTTATGCCTTTTTTCTAGTATATTTTTCAAGCAATTTTTTAAGCAGTTTCACGAAAAGTTTTTTCGAGTAATTTTCTCAAGCAACTTCTCATGTAGTTTCTCAAGCAGTTTGTTTGAGTAAGTTTTCAAGTAGATTCTCTCTAGCATTTTTGGCAATGACTAAGCGGAAATATATATTGGAGAAGCCAAGTGAAAGAAAAACTAACAGAAAAGATGAATTTTTGGAAAAAGATACGCTCAGAGACAGGACTCGAACCTGCGTTCTTATGCATTCCGTGCATACGCGCTACCATTTCGCCACTCTGATCTTGTTTTAGCCACTCCAAAACTCGAAACAGACATAGTAGCAACGTACATCGAACATGGTCTACATCCTGGCCGTCACCCGACCGACACCTTACATCTATCTCGCTTTATACCTATTTCTCCGATCAAGCATTGAGTAGGAGAGTGTATTTATAATCGCTCGTCACCTTCTTAATGGTGCCAGTCGCTGGCTGGACATCGTCTCTCTAGCAGTTTTTCGAAAATTTTAAACAATTTTTCAAGCAGTTTGCTCGAGTAATTTACTGAAAAAAAAACTTCGAGCAGTTTTTAGCAATTTTTTTAGTAGTCTTCCAACACATTTTTCGAGTTGTTTTGTCGAGCTATTTTTGAGATTTTTCGCAGTTTCTTCGAGCAGATTTTTCGAGAAATATTTTCGAGTAACCTTTCGTGTAGTTTCTCAAGAAGTTTGTATGAGCAATTTTTCAACCGGTTCTTAAAGTAAATTTCGAGTAATTTTTGCATCATGTTTTTAGCTATTTTTTAACAATCATTGAACAATTTTGAAATGTAGTTTTTTATGCTTTTTGGCAATTTCTTTGAGTAGTTTTTTGGAGTAATTTTTCGAGCAATGTTTTGAGTAGTTTTTATGTTTTTTAGCAGTTATTCGATAATTGTTGACGAACAGTCCTATGAATAATTCTTTCGACCAGTTTTTAAGCAGTTTTTAAACAATTGTTCGTGTAATTTCTCAAGCAGTTTGTTGAGGCAAAGTTTCGAGCAGTTTTCTTCGAAAAAAAAATTTGCATGGTACATTTTCAAGCAGTTTTTAGTTATTTTTGAAAAGTATCGAAAAAATTGTCAAGTTTATTCATTTTCGAGTAGCTTTTTGAGATTTTGGAAGTTTTTTCGGGTAGTTTTTTAATACAGTTCTTCGAGCTGTTTTTCGGAACAGATACCGAGTATTTTTTCCAAGCAGTTTTTTCCGAGTGGTTTTATCGAGCAGTTCTATGAGCTGTTTTTTCCTAAGAAAACTCTTAGGAAAAAATAGCTCATAAAACTGCTTCGATCAATTTTTTGAACTATTTTTTGAGTAGTCTTTCAAACTATCTTCTAAAGTAGTTTTTTAACCTTTCTTACGATCTGAATTTTGGAACAGTTTATCGGTTTTTTTTCGAGTAGTTTTTTTGGAGCAGTTTTACGAGCAGCGTTTTGAGTAGTGGTGGAGTATTTTTTTAACAGTTTTTTGAGAATTTAGTGTCTCGAGTAGTTTTTAGAGAAGATTTTTAAGTAGTTTCTAAGCTATTTTTCGTGTAGTTTTTCAAGCAGTTGTTTAAGCGCTTTGAAGAGGCACATTTTCAAGCAGTTGTGCCTCTTCAAAGCGCTTAAACAGCTGCTTGAAAAACTACACGAAAAATTGCTTAGAAACTACTTAAAAATCTTCTCTAAAAACTACTCGAGACACTAAATTCTCAAAAAACTGTTAAAAAAATACTCCACCACTACTCAAAACGCTGCTCGTAAAACTGCTCCTTCGAAAAGAAAAGTCGAGTAAATTTTAGATCAGTTTTTTAAACTTGTTGCAGTTTCTTCGAGTAGTTTTATGGAACAGTTCTTCGAACTGGTTTCCGGAACAGTATTGCGAATAGTTTTTTCGAGCAATTTTTTGAGTAGTTCTCCGAGCAAAATTTTTCTAGGAGTTTTCGTGCATTGTTGAAGGGCAGTTCTCGAACATTATGTTCGATCAGTTAATCGTTTACTACAATACGCTTAAATATCAAAAAATTGTTTATCTTTACCGAGTTTGGTGGGTAGAGGAATGTAAATTATGTTGTTTTAGTTCAATGCTTGCTAGTGAGATTTTCATGTTTTGCTTCGGAAAGCAAACTGGCAGAAGCTTCCCAGTAAATCCGAACATCGGACGCATCGTGCAAGAAAGCTTTTGATTGCGTTTCGAGCTTGCATAGTGTATCGGTAGAACAAAAGAGTGAAGATATACCAAAGCAGAGAGCGGATGTCTGATTACTCAGGTGATGAGATATATCGGGGTTGGATTTCCAACCTCGAACATAGGGTCAGAGTTTTTCTGGCCCTAAGAGGCGAATGACCTAAAGGTTAAAGCCTCTATGATCGAAACAAAAGAATGTTTAACACTCTTTCACACCCTATCGGGAAGATGTCGGCTCGAAAATGCCTTGTTTGATATTCCTTCGCTCTGTTTCTCTAGCGATGCATAATGTAAACATAAAGCTTTTTTTATGTCGACGCGGTTGATGTAAATGGTGCAGAATTGTCCGATGACGGGCCGATTGAAGCGCTACGATCGGCCCTATATCGTGCTCAATCGGTCCGATAATCGGACCGATGATCGGACTTATGCGGGTCTACAAATTTCACTGGGTTATGGCGTTTTTTTATTGAAAAACACTGGTGGCGTGAATTGCTCTGATTTTGCACTTTCGAGCAGAAATGACAATAAAACACCATACAAAATTGCACTTCTGCTCGACAGTGCAAAATCAAAGCAATCCACGCCACCAGTGTGTTTCAATGAAAAAAGGCATTACAAAACCATGGCTGAGTTCTAGTCTTGAGTGTCTTGTCGACATTGGCCGTATAATTATTATTATTGTTTGAAAATTTGCGCCAAATTTGCACAAGATTAGCCCGTCTTAGAAATCGCTTACTTTTTAGAAACCTTAAAAATTTCCTGCGGCTTGATCGCACGGGTACAGGAAAAACTTCCGAGGGGATAATAATGGATGATTTATGATCATTCCATGCCTCCGGGTGTGAATGTTTGGCTGGCTGTACACTTCCTTATCTGTGCCGTACAGCCGACAGCTGTGGAGGCTGTGGAGGCAGTGCGCCATCTCATCGTGTGTCACTGGTGAATGTCCGCATTGTTGACCTAAGTTATCATTTAATACAAAGCCAATACAAAATTTTCTCCCAGTGTCATTTCCGACGAAAGATTTAAGATATTCAAGTGTCACTTGAAGAAACTGCTGCTTTTATCATTATGGAGAAAAGTGAATTGTAAATAATCTTTCAGAACGAATGACGAGGAGTTGAAGAATGTTAGAATTTTCCATCCTATAAGAAACCGAAGCAATCAAAACAAAGTCCGAAACTCGAAACATCGATTAGGCTATGAGCTCGAAAGTTGTTCGAAGCGATGTTTACTGGGAATTAGAACTGTATAAACATTGGACGACGAAATCTACTTGAAATTCGATTAAAAATCAACAATATGCTAAGGTACGAGAAAAATCAGTATTGAAACAGTCTGAGACATCGATTCAAGTCGAAAAATTTCCCTTGAAAAAGGCCGTCAAAAACGACCGAAACGTCGGGAAATTTGACAAATACATCGTCTGCCAAATAAATTAGAAGCCACAAATAAGAACTATGACATCTACTCCCAGTCGATGAATATATAAAACAAGTCGAAAAAATTAGTAAGAAAGGTATGATCTGGCAAGCTATTTGCGACTGCGGTAAGATTTGGTCACTGCGAGCCATATCCGGAGAAAATCATGAGTGCGGCAGCAATTGGAAGCTCAATTCAAGTAATTTCACAAGGTTGTCGTTGTCTTTTTTTTTTTTGGTCACTCGTGAACAAACGCGGCACCCACTATTATTTGAAATCATATCTTAAATTATTTGAAATTAGATCCTAAAATAAATGTCAGCTGAATGATATGTTCAAAATGTCAGCTATCTTAAACCATTTTGATTTACGGATTTCAAAAACGATTTGGTGGACTTATTTCACGGTTTCCGACGGAAATTATTACCTCATTTAATCAGCCATCTTCAGTGTCAGTACGATCACGTTTAAACTCAATATAGAAGCTGATTTTAACAAGCTCAGGCTCGTTTGAAAGCTGCTATTGGGCCATTGATCAAGTTCGAAGATCAAATAAATGTCACTTTCGGAGATATAACGGTCTAAACAGATTTAAACAAGTATAGGTTCGTTTAAAAGCTACTGTTGGCAATTGGTCAAGATCGAAGATCAAATGGCTGTCGTTTTCGGTTCCAGAGATATAATGGAATAAGTGACGTAACTGACAAAACGCATTGTTTTCTGATCACGAAATTTTCTCAGAATTGGCTGAAGCGCGCCCGTTTGTAAGCTACTATTAGGCTATTGATTAAGTTCGAAGATAGTGACAAGATGCCAAATCTCACCAAAATAGCGAAGGAGCATCACGACAGCGTAGGAATGGTACCAATTGATTCTTTAGGCATTCTTCACGGTATATTTCCTTGTTTACCGTTCCGGTAGTGATGTAGCTTAGGCTTGCTCGGACCACAGCTGCATATTGCCCGCCAAACCAAATATTTTTTGGTAAACTTAGCTTTTTCATTCGTTTTGGGATGCTCCTTCGAATTAGGAATTCAGATTCAGATCTTTCAAGGATCCCAACGTTAGTAGCCAATACCCTTAGCTGGAGCATCTGAGCAATGCAGGCTCACTTTTACCCAATTGATAAGGCGTTTTTTTTGTTCGTCAGAGAAAAAAAGATTGCCTGAAGGCACCTACCGTGGGCTACCCGGAACCGCTGAGTTTTGATTTGTGACATCCGCTCCTCCCCTCCGACGTTGACTAAGCTGACGTAGATAAACGCTAGCTGTCCGATGGTTTGGTACCTTTTCATTAGCAAGAATTTGTATGTAAATCGGGTGGGTGGGTTGTATTTAAATATCGTTATCTGGTGCTACCTTGCCTCGTCAGCGTCGTCGTCGGTGATGAACGAGAATCAGCAGGGAACTTTCTCTTCGAAGTCATTTCTTATAAGATGGAAGAGTCTTTCTTCCACATTGCGGTGGTGTTACATTACCGAGTGAAACTGAACCATTAATTCAACGAAGTGTTGCTTTAAATCATTTCCGCTGTTGGGTTCGAGGAAATTTACAATCACTAGTGACTCGACCGAACACAAAATAGAACGAACCACCCCGAAAGGAGACTGGAGCCGGACGGACGGAATTGACGGACAAGCTCGGCAAAGTTTATCTTAGCGTTTGGTGGACGGAACAAAAATAAGCGACGCCAATTAGGACAAGGACACAGTTTGGATGTTTTAGCACTGTTTGTCACTCGGAACGACGGAAGCTAGACTAAATCATTGTGGAAATGTGTCGCAATTAAAAGTTTTTCGCTTATTCGTTCTACTCTTGTTTTCTGAACAGCAACGTAGACAGACTGGACTGCTCTAAGTAGAGAAAGTTGTTTCAGCTTAAATACTTTTAATCAGCGGTGGGTAGGAGAGACAAGTAGAATTAAACATAATTTAACTGTTTACACGACGTATTTTTAGATGACGTTTGTGCTTTCGGAAAGAACTTCGCTGTTCCGGAGAAGTTTTGCTGAGCTCAACCCGAATTGGAACTTTGGGAACCCACGAAAGACGTCATATCAGACAGACGACCAGCAACCAGTCAATCATAATCATCATTATTGGAACCCCGAGGGTACAGAGAAAACCGTGCCGCAGGGATTTGTGGTCAGTATCGCGTGTTCCAATTCGCCACTTTTCATGTGCTGCTCACTTGGCCGCAGCAAATCATCCATTGTTTCGGAGGGGAGCATGGAATCACAAACTTAACCAGACCGACTAACAGATTGACACCCCCCAACCTCTTTGCCAGCCCTGGTTCCGTTTTGCGGATTAACCGCACAGGCTGCGCCATTGTTCTCCTTGTTAGCGAAAGAGAAGGCTCGGGGAAATGTTTCGCATCGGTCAAGACAAGACAAAGCAACGCGCGGCAACCGCCAAAACAAAAGACTAGAATAGAAGGATTAAACGGTTGTCTCGTTTCCCTTTTTCGTGCTTCCATTTTCACCACTAGCGTGCAACCGGGTTCTTTAGGTGGGGTGAAAAATCTGAGCAATTATTCGCGTTTCCTTCTCGGGGGTTGAATCAAGAGCTTGAATGAAACAATGCCGAGGATGATTTTTCGGATGCCGATTGAACGACGATCTTGTTACAGAGAAGAGGGCGGGAAACCGACGGAACGCGGGGAACGTTAAAAACCGCAGGTTAATTACGTACGAATTACGTACCGTCGGAACGGTCATCCTGTGCTTCGTTGGAACTCCGACAGCAAGCTATTCTTTATTGTTTACATAAAATAGCTATTGTCACCAATGTTGCTTAGTTTGTGATGTATTTTTTAAATTTTATAAAATTTGTCCAGTTTTTGCAATGACATGAATACATTAAGCTGTATTTTTTCAGATTTTTTAAAAATGTTGACGAGTATAAGACTTCAAAGAAAAATCATACGAAAAACCATGCGTCTCCATCAAATTATTATGCAATGGAGACGCATGGTACTTAGTTCTAAAATCGTACACCAGTTCTGAATGCGAGTGCTGTATTATTTCAGAACTGAATACCGTGCGTCTCCATTTGATGGAGACGCATGGTTTTTCGATGATTTTTTTTTTCTTTAAGAGTCCGCTATCATACCCGTCCACATTTTTTTTAAATCTGAAAACAATACAGAGTTATGTACTCATAAACGATTTTAAAATCTAGATTGGTGCGAATGTTTAGAATAGAAAAATTCTGAAAAAAAATTGAAAGATTTCCAATAATGCCTAAATTATTACAATTCCATTGGACATGCTTTGGCTTTAAATCCCCTGTTACGAAAAGTTTAGAAAGAAATTTATTTGTTCACCGATGCATTGGAATATGCTCCTGTGATAAAATAAGGTCCATGAATGGTTTCAATTTCGATACCCGCGGTTTCGTATTGAAAGAAGGTAAAATTCGATGTTTAATTTGCCGTTGGACAAAAATGGCAACTCCACCACCCATTCCAGTAAACCTGTCAAATCCATGAACCACATAATGTTGGTTGCTTTTCAATTTTGCAATAGGAAATTTTGTGAACTTTGAGAAAAATATAAAATTCATCTTCACTCGATTATAAAGATTGAGCATTCCAATTTAAAATGTTTAAATAATTATTTAACGTAACGGTTAAATTTCAATTTCATGATAACATTAGTAATAAATTGCCACCCAACTTGAAATGCTTCAGAAAGTGATGAAGTCGAATTTACTCGGACGATCATTCAAAAAAGCTGATTTCATTTTCCGGTATATCTCCTAAATCGACTTCGTTTAAAGAAGTGAATGCCATTGAAGGATTACTGATAGGTAGTTGTCTACCTGTCAAGCTAGCGTTACTGTCAATAGAAGAAGAAAACGACCAGGCAGATCTTTATATTCGAAGAAATAAGTGCAATAGAAGACTTAGGCGTGGAATTTGTATTGTTTTGTTGATTTTCAGGTATATTCTGTAAATTTAAGGTCGTTGATTTGACTCGTTGTTGTCCAATGGCGTTTTTCATTGAGAAACACTGGTGGCGTGGATTGCTCTGATTTTGCACTTTCGAGCAGAAATGGCAATGAAACACCGTCAAAATATTGCATTTCTGCTCGAAAGTGCAAAATCAGAGCAATCCACGCCACCAGTGTTTTTCAATGAAAAACGGCATAAGCGAACGAGCTTTCTAATTCTTTCCTTGACAGAACATTAAAACAATTAGAACATGACAATTTATTATTAGTTCCATTCATTGGACAGGCGTCCTTCGAATGTGAATTACCAGAATGCAAATACCAAAATTTGAAAACAAACAACGATAATTTAGCAAAAATAACAAAAATAAAAGTAGTGTAAATCAAATAAATATGGTACGAAAATATGGCAAAATAGTTGAAAATAGCGAAATGAGTAAGTTCACCATAATAATGAAAAAATAGTTAAAATAGTAACTATCTCAAGGAAAGCAAGAGTAGTAAAATTTCGATAAAATCGTACGAAACAAAGGGTGTAGCCGAGTATGCATAAAAAGGCTGTCCCCAAACAGAAATTAAATTGATATAAGCTGTTTTAAAAGGTATGTGTTGGAGATGATTTTCCCAAAATTTTAACCCTTTAACTGTCATACTTGTGGAGATAGGGTGGTTCTTCTGATTCTTATTTTACTTAAATTTTTCAAAAGCTTCCTTAGAAAAAACATTGAAAAAAATCAGGAATATTTTGGGCATTATGGGAAACCTTTCCGATATTTTCAGAATTTTTCAGAATATATTTCATATAAAAAAATGTTCAAAATTTTCTTCACTTTTACAATTTTGGTATCACTTTTCAACATATTCAATAACCAAGACCTGAACTCATGTTGTAGACGAAAACGCATCGTATTAAGTTCTGAAGGTGAGTGTTGTATGATTTCAGAACTAAATACCATACGTCTCCATCTGATGCTAATTTGATGGAGACGCATGGTTTTTCGATTGATTTTTTTGAAAGCCTGATATTTTAGCCGCCCACATTTTTTGGAAATCTGAAAATAATACAACGTAATGCACTCATAAGCGGTTTTAAAATCTAGAGTGGTGCGAATAAAAAAATTCGGAAATTTTTAACATGTTTTGTTACATTTATACATACATTTTGAAAAATTTTGAAAAAAATGGAAAGGTTTCCAAAATATTCCTGATTTTTTCTATCATTTTGCTAAAGAGGAAAATGAAAAATTTAAATAAAATGAAAATCAAAAGAACCACCCTAACTCTACGAATATGGCAGTTAAAGGGTTGAAATTTTGGTAAAATTACCTGCAACACAAACCCTTTTAAACAGCTCTTATCAGTTTAATTTCTGTTTTGGGGGCAGTTTTAATATGCATACTCGGTTACACCCTTTCAAAGTATAAAATAGAAAGAAAACAAGAAATCTGCAAAATCAGCCATAAGTAATTATGAACAAACGTCCAAACATCTCGAAAATTATAGCAGAACCAACGAAAGTAATAGAAAATGCAATAGCAATAGAACAATAAACAATAATGTTTAGAATAGAAAATAGGCATATTCTCTCTAGTTCATGAAGCAAACTTCGAAAAAAGGTTTCCCATAATGCCCAAAATATACCATTTCAATGTTTTTGTTAAAGAGGCTTTTGAAAAATTTTAGTAAAATAAAAATTAGAAGAACCACCCTATCTGCACAAGTATGGCAGGGTAAAAATTTTGGGAAAATCATCTCCAACACAAACAGCCTATATCAATTTAATTTCTGTTTGAGGACAACCTTTTTATGCAAGCTCGGCTACACCCTTTGTTTCATACGATTTTATCGAAATTTTACTAGTCTTGCTATCCTTGAGATAGTTACTATTTTAACATTTTCATTATTATGGTGAACTTCATTTCGCTATTTTCAACTATTTTTGCCACATTTTCGTGTAACATATATTTTTGATTTACGCTACATTTGATTTACACTATTTTTATTTTTGTTATTTTTGCTAAATTATCGTTGTTTGTATTCAAATTTTGGTATTTGCATTCTGATAATTCACATTCGAAGGATGCCTGTCCAATGAATGGAATTAGTGATAAATTTTTATGTTCTAATTGTTTTAATGTCTTGTGAAGGAAAAAATTTAAACGCTTGTTCGCTTAGACAACAACGAGTCAAATCAACGACCTTAAATTTACATAATATACCTGAAAATCAACAAAACAATACAAATTCCACACCTAGGTCTTCTATTGCACTTATTTCTTCGAATATAAAGATCTGCCTGGTCATTTTCTTCTTCTATCGACAGTTACGCTAGCTTGACAGGTAGACAACTATCTACCAGTAATCCTTCAATGGCATTCACTTTTTTAAACAAAGTCGATTTAGGCGATATAACGGAAAATGGAATCAGCTTTTTAAATGATCATCCGAATAAATTCGACTTCATCACTTTCTGAAGCATTTCAAGTTGGGTGGCAATTTACCAATAATATTATCATGACAGTGAAATTAACAATTACGTTAAATAATTATTTAAACATTTCAAATTGGAATGCTCGATATTTAAAAACGAGTAAAGATGAATTTTATAATTTTCTCAAAGTTCACAAAATTCATATTGCAAAATTGAAAAGCAACCAACATTATGTGGTTCATGGATTTCACAGGTTTACTGAATGAGTTACCATTTTTGTCCAACGGCAAATCAAGCATCGAATTTTACCTTCTTTCAATACGGAAACGCGGGTATCAAAATTGAAACCATTCATGGACCTTATTTTATCGCAGGAGCATATTTCAATGCATCGGTGAACAATTATATTATTTGGCCTGGGTTGGCGGTTCAATGCATAGGGCACTGGTCTTACAAACCAGTTATCGTATGTTCGAGCCCCGACCTGGAAGGATGCGTAGTGTCAGTAGGATCGTAGCACCAGCCATGCAATGGTTCTGTACACTAAGAATCGGCTGCGAAGTCTATTGAAACAGAAGGTCTATTTTAATACCAAGGCTGTGCGGTGAACAATTAAATTTCTTTAAAGGCGATTTGCAAGAACTGACAAGACAGCGACCTAAATTTTTCGTAATAGGGGATTTAAAGCCAAAGTATGTCCAGTGGAATTATAGGCAAAATAACCGTAATGGAAAAATACTTCCTAATCAAATCTCTTCCTAATCAAATCATCTTTCTGTAACATTCAGACTTACCAACGAAGCTAGAATTATTCCAATTAGTTCTACATTCAACTTGCATAGAGCTAATTGGTTTGAATACAGATCTCACATTGAAAATCTTGCGGATCATGAAATTTTTTTTCGAAAATTATATTTTTTCCAATCTGTCAGCAATTGACTATAGATAGTGCAGAGCAAAACGAAAATGAAAACGCCCAAGTAGATGTTGATTTGAAGTCATTCAAAACAACAACAAAATGAATGCCAGATAATTAATTTTTGAATCACTGTATGATGGAAGCTTAATTTATTCATCTGCGAGAAGCCGATGAGACACAGCTGACGAACTGAGTCGAGTGTTGAATGGCACTCAACCCTCCTAGCATTCGTTCGTTCAGTAGAATACAGAATAGCATTTATATATTGAAAAATCAACAAATCGAGCTAACTTTTAGAATATCACTTCTTGTGTGATAGCTTGAAAACTGAAATTTTCAAATACTACTGTTTTGCTTTCATTAGGGCAAAAAAAAAACGCTTTCCACATTCACAAAGCGTTTTCTTTTGTTTCGATTCTGTTTGAAGCACGCGAAATGAAACACTAAATTTGCGTTGGCAAAATTTCAGGTATTCTGATGAATGGAAATCTTTGTCAGAGCTTTGTCCAGCTTTTTCAAAACGAAAAATATGCAAAAAAAGAACAACGAAAACTTCCCCTTCGGAACAGCCAAATTCAATTCCCATTTTCATCCAAACTTACTAATTCTAATTTTTCTTCCGATGCCGAAGTTTTTCTCTCTTTCTGATAAATTAATTATGAAAAACAATCGCAGCAAAGTTTCGAGGGTTGGTGAGCTGGAAAAGAAGAAACTTAAAATGAAAAGGCCCACTGCTGGGGATGGGAATTCCCGGAGGATTTTTCCGGTAAAACGTACTTTTCTTTACTTTTCGTTGATTGGTGGAACGCGATAATAGCGTGGCACCGACAATGACGAAGATAATAATTTCTGATGCTGTCGTCTGGACTATTCTGCAAAAAAAAAATTGCGTCCGTTAACTGATTAGAAACGTAGCGTAAAAATTAATTAACGGTTAATCAAGTGAGCTCAGGTTCACCGAGTGCACCGAGTCTTGATTGGAAATTTTGGTACTTGGAAACGACGAACATCACCAGTGAATAAACTTTCCTTCGTTGCTCTCCGACGCCTCCCGGATACGCAACGCAAATTGCAAATCAGGGGACGGGTATAGCGTGATGGGTAAGTCGATGCCCTTTCACGCAGCCCACCTGGGTTCGATTCCCAACCCCGCACATAGGGTCAGAAAATTTTTCTGCCCCGAAGAGGCGAATGACCTTAAGGTTAAAACCTCTATAATCGAAACAAAAAAAAAATTCAGTACGTGGTGTAATTAAAATCATTGCTTCCGGTTGACTTACTACTGTGTTCAGTGAATGGGAACATGCCAATCCGATCGAACCGACCGACCGAATCTATCTTCCGTACCGTTGTCTGATTTTGCTATAGGACTTCGGTGATTTGAACATGAAAATCCAGTCCGATCATTGAGCACACAATGAGAGCGCCAGTCCAGTGCTGAAGTTAGTCCGTAGCGAATCAGGGGTGGAATCATGTAAGGTGATTATCACCAAGTGATTATCACTTTTGAAAATTTGGAATCATGTAAGGTGATAATCACCAAGTTCTGTCACCACTGCTGAGAGGCTAACATCACTATCAAACGCTGGCATTACGTAAGGTGATAGTCACCGCGATTTAATCACCTTCATGTCAAAATGGAGGTGATAGCAATTTAGTTATCACTTTCAGTAGTGATTTGATTTTTTGAGAAGTGGCTTTATAAATTATTGTCCGTTAGGTGAATTTCAAGCCACTGATATACAAGGTGAGATGAAAAAACTGCAACCAACTTCAGACTGCTGTCATTTCTAAACCGCTCGTCCCACAGCTGTCAGATTTATTCTAGTGACAGCTCATTATATTATTTACAAGCGCACAAAAGCATTTTGGTGGGAATTTTTCAGAAAAAAAGTTATTTGTGATGGAATTCAAGTGTGATAGTGTGATTGCTTTGCATTTGGCTGGAAAACCACAAGTGGCTATCGTTAGAGCCCTCCAGCATTTAAAAGTGAATAAATCTTTTGTGTCTCGTACCATCGCTCGTTACCGTGATACTGGTAGCGTAGCCCGACGTCAAGGAAGTGGACGAAAAAAAACAGCAACATCGGCAGAAATGGTTCGAAAAGTGAAGAAGCGAATTGAACGAAATCCGCGTCGCAGTGGCCGAAAAATGGCTCGTGAGCTGAACATATCGCAATATGCCATTCGGCAAATATTGAAAAATGAGCTTGGACTAAAGCCATTGAAGTTCCAAAAAGTGCAAGATCTTACTGATGCGCAAAAAAAAGTTAGACTCGAAAAAGCTAAAGAGTTGCTTCGCTTGGCCGAAAGTGGTGAACTGCCGAATTTGGTTTTCTCCGATGAGAAACCATTCGTTATCCAGCAGTTTGTAAACAAACAAAATGATCGTGTTTACTTGCCAGAGAGGTCAGCTGAAAATTTGCAACTTCGGTTGGCCACCAGAACTCAAAAGCCGGCCATGGTGATGGTGTGGGCCGCCATAACAGCCGATGGTCGCTCGCCGCTCGTATTCATCGACCGTGGGGTCAAAATAAATGCGCAAATCTATCGCGAAAATATTTTGGAGGGAGTTCTGAAGCCCTGGGCACGCAAACATTTCGGCCGCAGACCTTGGACATTCCAACAGGACTCAGCACCATCGCACTCAGCACGCGCCACCCAAGAATGGTTAAGAAATGAGGTTCCTCGCTTCATTTCCACCGCACAATGGCCACCAAAATCTCCGGATGCCAATCCGTTGGACTATTGTGCCTGGGGTATTTTGGAAAGCAAGGTTGGCACTAAAAAATACCAAAGTGTCGATCATCTCAAGCAAGCGCTTCGCCGAGAATGGGACAAAATACCGCAGAGCCACTTTCGGGCAGCGTGTGATGGTTTCATTGGCCGTTTGAAGGCCATAGTTCGTGCCAAAGGTGGCCAATTCGAACAAATCTAAACCGATTCTCAAATTTGATGTTATTTCCGACATTTTTTGCTTTCATTCAATAAAATTTAAAAAAAAAATGAAAAAATTATGGCGTTTTACTTTGTTGCAGTTTTTTCATCTCACCTTGTAAATAACCTACCAATATTGGTCGGAGAGGATAATTTTTTAATAAAATTCGTACTGATATTGTGTCAGAATTAAATGCCAAAATGAAAAGTAACTTAGTTTATATAGTTTAAAGAATTCATAGAATGAACGGTAGTATTTATCAATTTAATCAATTCATTTATGTTATAATTATTATTTGAAGGGATATTATTGGGGTATTCGTAAAGTCAAAGATAAATTGCTTTCTGGAAAAGTGATAAGTTTATGAATGTAGACATCTCCTGTTGCACATAACGTAACATAAAAAAATCTATGCTAACATTTTCAGTAGAATTAGATGGCCGTGACTTAGTAAGCGACATATCAGTCTCGTTCAACTGAATGAGTAAAAAAGATTAAACTGCGTTCTTAATTTTCTTCTTGTGAGTTGAACTAAATAAGGCAATATTTTTGGACAATTAGTTGCTGCTAATCATAGTGGATATTCGTAGTACCGGTGGGTAAAATTTCCAAAATGGAGGTAGCATTTGAAAGCTCTGTGAAATGCCATAATCGTAAAGTGAATGAAAACTATACAAGAAATAATTTAACGGATCTTTCTCATTCGAGAGGAATGCCATCCGTTGTGAAACATCAAGAAGATCTAACAATTCGTGTCATTTCAAAGCTAGCAAATTTATCCCAAAGAATTGACTGTGACATTGATTTCCATTGAAAAATAAAAATCGGCGCTAAATTAAACCAACAAGTGATTTTTTTTTATTTCTTTGTGCGCAGGTAATTTTTTTCAACGTTACTCTTCGATCCATACAAATCATCATTGATAAACATGACTCGAATTAATGAAAAAATTGAAAACTAAAGGAATATAACTTTAGATTTTAAAATATTATATGGGTATACACCACTTTCATATGTTACTCCTCCTAATATCAACGGTATACGCCACATTCATATTTTACTCCTGAAAAATTGACGTTTCTTGACAGGTGATAAATGGAGTGAAGTTGGCTCAATCACCGGTGATGGTGATAGTAAAAGTGATCACCTTCGGTGATTCCAAACATTCTGGTGATCACCTCGTTATCACCAGGAGGTGATAGTCACTTATCACCTTACATGATTCCACCCCAGGATTTGAACGGAATCTCCTGTTTTTTGGAGTTGTTTTGAAATCCAAAAATCTAATTTAAAAAGTTACAGACTTTTGTAAAACTACTGATTTTATCATTTAAGAGTTTTTCTAATTCTAATCAATTTTCTTCTTGTTACGATTCGTCTTCTGATTTGAGTTGATTGATGAAAAATAGTCATTCTAACAAAAGAATATGATTCTTCATTTCAACAACAATAAAGTACATTGTAATTAGAAATAAATTTTATACCTTAATGCTGTACGGGATTAATTTCTGCCATTCAGAAGGGTCAAATTGTGGAATTCTCTACGATATTGAACACTGTTCGGAGCATTTTTCTCGAACGCGAAGCAGTCAAATGCGGGCTTTATTCGCATTCGTTTGGTGCGAATTTTGCACAAAGCTAATCAAATTATTCTAGTTTTCCACTAAACTGATGACTTTTATTTTCGATATGCAAAGAGCAGTGTTTATAGTTCTTTAGATAACATTTGAAGCCATCAGAAGGGCTAATTTGGTATAATGTTACCCACCGTTATCCACTTTTCGTTGTATTTTGCTCCAATGCAAACGATCAGCAGCAGGATGACGCAATCGATTTTATTTGAGCCTGGAACTGCAACTGAGCTCTGGACACTGACAGCTCTGGTAAACCAACTGGCATGATAGATTCACATATCAGCCAAATTTCTTATAGCTCTTTGGGAATATATTAACAGCTCTAAAAAAAACCGATTTACAAAACTCAGAAACTGGGCCTGAGTTCAAGAACCACACAGGTTCACAATTAGGTTGTAACTTAGTTATAGAACTGAATTCTCAATTTGAAATCCGAAACTGAATTTAATGCAGGCTCTGAATTCTGCAAATAAATTCCGGAACAAAGTTCTAAACCTGAAATTAGACACAGAATTCAGATAGACCGAGATTAGATTCGGAATTCAGTTTTAGAATTCAACTACAGAAATCAATCCAAAATTCAGCTCCATAGCCAGATGAGAGCGCTTGAGGTTTAGCATCACGCAAATGGTCTGCTCTCATTGCTGGCGACTGTTCCTCCCGACGTCCGAAGTCCAAATGACAGGACGACCTGAGCGTTTCACGCTTTATATCTGATTTATTCTTACTGATGTTGGTGGGAGAACCTCACCTCGACATCCAGTTTCGTCTAAAGCACCAGAAGAAATGTACGATTTTCGATCAAAGTTTACTTTTTATACTCGTTCAGTAGAACATCAAGACTAATATGTACCTGACTACCTCAAAACCTTCGTCCGGGTGCGAAAAAGAAAAGCAAGCGTGATGAGTTTTCCTCATTTATTTATTTATTTTTCTCTTATTCATCCGATAATAAAAGGGCTTAATGAATATAATGTAGTCAAGTTATAAAATAGTGGAACGTAACACTTTCTGAGCAAATTTATGTGTAGGTTCGCCGAAATCGAAGAGATGTTCAACAGTCCCAAATGTTCTGATGCATGCTGTTATCGGTTCATAGAATGCAAACGTCGTTCGGTGGATTTCTCATGATTTCCTAAAGTTTTAGATACCTTTGATTTTTGAGTTATTTACGGTTATCTCACACTGTTGAAAATTTAATGAGAAAGTCCTGATCTTATTTTCAATAGCTTGTAGAAAAAAATTTTTTTATTTGGATAGGTGCTAGAGATGGTCGGGTTTCGAGTATTTTCACCCGAAACCCGAACCGAACCTGAACCCGACGGGTACGGGTCGGGTTCGGTTACAGAAAAACAAATTTGGTCGGGTTCGGGTTTGTAATTTACGGGTACAAAAGTTTAGTCGAGTTTCGGGTATTGGAACCCGACAACTGAGGGTTTTTTCGGATTCAGGTGAAGATTTTTATTGTTTAGCAGGTACGGATCGAGCTCGGGTTTATAAGATAAATTATTCTCGGGTTCGGGTCGGGTACAAGAAATTACTTACTGGACATTTTTCTATTAGATACAACAATAGATTTTCACGTATGATTTCTACTCATTCTTGAACAGAGTAAATTTTTAACAGGCGACCCATTGTAAAGTAAATCGTATTTGCGACAAAAAATTGAATTTTACAGGTGACCTAACTCTTCATACGATGCATAAATTCATACAGATTTAATTTCTCAAACGACGGAAAATTTCATTTGTAATGACCTAATGTTGGAATAGCATTAATTGCACTGGTTTCAATTGAAATTTGCATTCGGCTAGCAAGTTTTTGCGTACCATTTAGCAGTCAAGCTGATGTGTGCTTCTGTGGTTCAGTCGGGTAACGGATGAACTTTGTGATCCAATGATTCTCGGTTCAAGTCGCGGCGGTCGCATTCAGTGTTTTTTTTTTATTTCCGTGAATATCAAGAAATTTTCCAATCACACAATATTACCGGTTCTTGCACGTAAATTTACGTGAGCGGTGGCGTCCTCCCCGGGATTGTAATACATTTTATTTGAATCTAAGTTTGTGAAAATCGGTTAAGCCGTCTTTGGAAAATCGATTGTAGGTCTGAGACCAGTGTGTTTTAGAAGGAAAACGGTGGCGAATATAAAAAAAAATTCAACCGACAATGCTTTAGAAAATTAGTTTGTATTATTCTATGAAAAATTTGTAATTCCGAAACCGGAAGTCAAATCCAAATAAAATTCTGGAATTTTCTACTATTTGAATTTAAGTTGGTGTATATTTTCGTTGCACACACTCACATTCTGCGATTTAGACGCACTGAGTCGAATGATATAAGACACTTATCCGTCCGGGTGTCGGTTCACAAGTCACTTTTCACAGTGCAAAAGCAAAAAGAAAAACGCAATTCGTGTACGTAGCTTTCGATTCTGTGGAAAGACTTTCATGGACTATGACCTATTGAACTGCTCTGCCATTGAACCACCCTGGCGATGAATCTACATTAGGAAGGAACTCTTTGTAACATTATGTGCATTAGGGTGCCAAAACAAGGTCATCTCTAAATTTCACGAACCACCCGAAAACGTTAGCACCTCAAAAAAAGCCCTATGCATAATTTGAGCCAAATCGGAACACGAAACGCATGAAACATCGAGAATTTTAAAAATTCTCATGAAACGTCGAGATTTAATGTCGTTCCGAAAAAAAAATTTTCTTTGATTTTTGAAAAATCGACTTTCTGAGACTAAAAATAAATTCGAGATTTCCGAAATCGAAAATTTTTATTATTGCCGAAAGCCTTATGTCGTTTTCGTTTTTAAATTGCACTACACCGGTGTAGCGAAAGCTGCACTGAAACCGTTCGTTTTTACAAATTGCACTACACCAGTGCTACACTTTTTCTGCACCGATACGACTGGTGTAGCACTCATCGAAAGTTTGGTGCAGCTCTGTGCTATGGAATTGTTTATTGTAGTCAATGGTTACAGTTTATGTTTTCGTCATTTTTGTTCGTTTATTCATGCCTCAGTGTAGCACTGCACCGGTGTAGTGCAAGTTAAAAACGAAAACGCCATTAGAATTGCATCAAACGTCGAGATTTAGTGTCAATTCGGAAAATATTTTTTTGAAAAAAAAAGACTTCCTGAAACTAAGAAAAGTTTTGAGATTTCCGAAATCGAAATTTTTTCTGATTCCAAAAGTTTAAGAATTTTATGAAACGTAAAGATTTAGTGTCTTCTTCTAATCGAATGTCTTAGAATTGCATCAAACGTCGAGATTTAGTGTCGTTTCGAAAAAAAAAATTTTTTTTTTAAATCGACTTTCTGAGACTAAACAAAATTTGAGATTTCTGAAATCAAACTTTTTAGTTCCGAAAGCCTTAGAATTGCATGAAACGACGGAATTCAGTGTCATTTCGGTAAAAAAATTTTTTAATCGAATTTCTGGGGCACGAAAAATTTTGAAATTTCCGAAATCAAATTTTTGTTTAGTTCCAAAAATCTTAGAAGTTCATGAAACGTAAAGATTTAGTGTAAATTTTTTTACCTTTTTTATATATATAAAAATTAGGTATAGAATTCGCTCAAACTTTAGAAAATTTTTCCGAGGGCTAGAGGGCCGAATGTCATATACCAATCGATTCAGCTCGATGAATTGAGCAAATGTCCGTGTGTGTGTGTTTGTGTGTGTGTGTGTGTTTGTGTATGTGTGTGTATGTGTGTGTGTGTCTGTATGTGTGTTGTCAACAAAGAGGTCGAGATCTCAGAGATGGCTGAACCGTCACCCAGAACGCTATTGAATGGTTTTGAGATCGGATGCTTACTTTCTGAGTTATACGAAGTTTTATGTAAAAATTTTCAGTTTTTTGACAATGACTGTCACCAATGACCTTGAATACAGGATATGTTTTTAGACTTAAATTTCGCTCGAAAATAGCTATCCAACAAGCCATAGATTGTTAAAATCGGTCCAGTTTTAACGGAGATATCGACATTTTTGTGTAAGCGACTTTTCCTCCTATTCCAGCAGTAGGAGTTTTGAGCGCTGTATGACAAAGCAATGCTTGGGAGCTACGTGAAACATGATTTTTTATACTGTTACATTCAATTGTTTTTTAGGTACGAAAAAGACTGTGCTTAGCATCCTTTTTCATGACATTTTACCTCGGACCGATTTTAGCACGGTTCGTTTTTGGCAACATAATCGTTCGAATATGCCATATGTAAACCAGATGATGGTAGCATTTTCGAGTTGAAAGTAATTCCATAATTATATTGATTTAAACTACTCACAGCAATAAATGCTGGAAGAACATAACACCCATATACCATTTGAATCAGTTCGTCGAGATCAGCAAATGCATGTGTGACAAATAATTTCACTCAAATTTCGGAGATGACTCAACTGTTTTCTAAAAACTCAGATTCATATGAAAAGTCGTATGCTCCCAAACAGGGTTCCTGAATTATGTTTGGATACGACTTCTGGTTCCGGAAACAAAGGATGATATGGAAATCTAAGAATCATCTGAAATTCAAAGGAAAAGTTTTATGATCCCATCACACATCTTGCTTTTCAGTCAGGTTTTCCGGTTTAGGGTACTCGAGGTGATTAATATAAAAATGATTTTTCACATAAATTAATCAGGTTTATCGGGTTTGCAGATTTGGATAGTTCAGTTTTAGTGGTATTCAGTTTTCGATTCGGATTTAATTCGCACTACGATTTTTCAAAGATGTCTACACTGATTTTCAAACATTTTGAAACAAATGTATACTATACAGCTCCTCAAGTGAATTTATCTGACTTCGACTACACCGATTTTCGAATTCTGGTTCCGGTATCGAATCGTTTCTCAAAGCTCAATCGTTTTCTCAAAATAGTCAAATCGACAAAGACAAAATTATTAACTGTAGCTTGATACGCTCAACTCTAAAGTATGCATCGTTTTTACCTTCGAGACATTCAACGCCTTGAATCAATCCAACGCAAATTCGTCCGTTTTGAACTTCGTCGTCTTTCGTGGACCTTCCGAGCTACGAAGATCGTTGCAAGCTGATTGACCTAGATTTGCTCTCTGTTCGACGTGACGTCTGTAAGGTCATTTTTGTCACTGATTTCTACAATTGTTACATTTAGATAGTCATCGCCGTACTCTTCGTTTCCAACCATTTCTTAGAATACTCTCATCTAGAACTAACTACGGTTATTACGAACCCTTAATAATTGCTCCAATTATCTGTCTCGATAGGTTCTAATAACTAGAATATTATACTTAGTATTAGTTTTCTCTCATCATTGTATAATCTCTAAGTTTTAGTTTTAAGTTATTATGTATTATGTATTATTTGAATCATTCTAATCTGTTGATTCGAAAGATGAGGAGGTTTTATGCCTGTTGGAGAGAAAGTTTTAACTAAACTAACCTCACTGGACTTTTCCCTGCTCCACAATTACAGAATGATAAATTTTTAAAATTCAAACGGATATAGAAGATGACAATCCCGAAAAGCTTTAAAGTTGGACTCAAAACTATTGCAATTTATTCGTCATATGATCATACGAATCGGTTTGGGTTATACTGGTTCCTGAATACCGGCTCTGAAAGTACCTTAAATAATCGTAAACTCATTGTACCGTAAACCGATTGTTACATTTTTAGATTCAAATTCGATCCGATTTGCAGTTTCGCCATTACAGAGCAAATTGCCGCTTAGAACGACGGTCATTAAAATAATGAAATGAGAACTAAAACGCCGAAGAATATTCATGCAAAAAAACATGCGGTTTGATAAAAAAGGTATCATCTCACTGTTAGGTGGATTAAGCACGTTTTTTTTTTTGAAAAAATCGACTTTATGGGACTCCGAAGAATTTTGAGATTGCCGAAATCGATTTTTATTAGTTTCAAAAGTCTCCACTTAGCGACTTGTTTCTTCTAATTATTCTAATAATGTTAAACTTTTGACCTGTTTCATAAATTGACTACAGCACTGAGACTGCGTGTGTGTGTGCGCCAACGAGAACGGTTCGGTTAGTAACTTACTAAGGGCCCACTTGTTGGGAGCCATCAAAGACATCTGTTCGGAGGGCAGAAACTGGAACGAAACCATATTTACAAACTAGTGTGATACTGTCCGGAATGGGGCCCGGTCGTAGAAAACCGAAACAGTTCTTATCCTTTTCCCCTTTTGTTATACCGAATCTACGACTAACGATATCTGTGTTTGTTTTGTTGTATTTCTTCTTCTGCTGCTGTGACGACGACGCCGGCGGACGGCACTCTTGTGGATCTGGTGGTTCTTCCCGATGACCACCGAATGCCCCCTTCTATCCATCCACACACAATCACCGGTACGGTCGTTAGTTGCTGTGCTGCTTGCCAATGCTGATACTGCCAGCGAAACGAGCACTGAATTCAAAAGATCCGGATGTTATAATCGCCACACTGAGGGCCATTCAGCAGCTGGTTCAGGCGGGTAAGTAGTGCTATCTCTCTCTCTCTCTCTCTCTCTCTCTCTCTCTCTTTGTACCTAAATCCTAAATAGCATTGCTTTGGATTTTGAACTGGTCATTGGCAGCTACACCAACCGGCTGGCAGATCCAGTTCATCGGTTGGAAGGAAACATTATTATTTTACATCGGGGATCGATACGGCCCGGGAGTTTAATTGAAGCCAGCCTTGTAACTCTCTGTCTACGCAGCACAATCAATTAATCGTCCTGCAAGCAGCAACAGCAGCAGCATCTGTTCGGTCGAATTACGAACTAATCTGGAAGGACATAACCATAGTTACCGATACCGGACTCCGGAACGAGCCTTTAGGCTATGACAAATTGGCAGTTTCTATAAGTCAGAACCCCGGTCAGTACAGGCGGACTTCATTGGACGAATCTGGTACCGAGCCCGGTGGAAGAGATGATTCATTGCTTACGACGGAGAGCCAAGCGGAATCCTGTTAGGGGCATCGTTAAACGTTATGACGAACTCGCCCCTGTCCTCCAATAAAAATCACGCAACCACCATCGCCGGGGCACTTAAAAGCTTATTCGTAGCACACCTGTGCCGATTCGGGGTTGAGCTTCGGAATTAATAAATTTCTCTTTAATTAGATCGGCACCTTTGTACGGCACTCGCTGCGGTGACAGGTGACAAACCGGTACGGAACGGAACGAACGAAAAGGACTATCAACGTTGATGACTTTTTCCGCTTCCGTCGGACATGGTCGGTCGGTCGGTCGGTCGGTGCTCCAAATCCACCCGGAAGGAAATATTTAATTACTCTTGCGTTGATGAGGCTCGTTGTATTACGGACCTTCTTCCGTTCGCGGAGATCCGTCTTCCACCGCCAATCGGTACGATATTGGCGTGTCGGTTGGTTGGGGCGCGGAGGACGCTGGCTAAGGATATGAGATAAGAAATTAAATTTAAAAAATCCCCGTCGAGAGTCGAGTGAATCGCTTCTTCGGTTTCCACTAGTGCCTGCTACTGCTCCGGTAGCGAATGGTCGGTCTTTGTCGGTAATGGAATTTTCATGACGAAGACACCTGTTGTTCTACGGTGGTGCAGCACCGAACCAATAAAACACAATGGACGATGGGTTATTGAATTCCCCGGAAAGTTTCCGGGAAGAAATGTGGCTTGAAGTTTTACGGTTTCAGTTGTTTGCTGGGAGAAGTAAAAAAAACCTCCGTTCTTGACTAGGATTGAATTCAAGTCATTTCCTCTCATATATACTTAAACCATTAGTTAGAGTCAGATCTTTTATCTCTGTTCGGATGCAGGTATTGCACTTAGGTTAAACAAATTTGTCTGAGATTTGTTTTAGTCTTGTTAAGACGTAGAGCCGCCTTGAACTAGTTTTAAATTTTATCAGTATCTAACAAGGAAAATTTAATGGAAAAATAACAATAAAATTTTTGTCTCGGTTCAATCACAAAAATTTTCGATAAGAAAGGCGTAAAACAAAACGCTATCGTTTTCAAGATACAACGACTTGAAATTAATTTTACTAAAAATCACCCTCTTTTGCACGTTTTCAAAAGCTTTTCAAGTTTTGTTATTCTTGTAGAAAATTTTCCTGAAAGTAAGAACAATATTTTACTTAACTGTTGGTATTAATTTTAGCGATTCATTTTTTGTGGTATCCAAAATTGAACCACACAATGACCGTGTAAAATTGAACATATATATGGAATCATCTTGAACGCATGTGTAATAGACGAACACCGTTCAGAACACCGGGAAACAACCTTTCACACTGTTTTTCTCGATGAAGATAATTGAAAATGTGATTTGTGTATGGCTGTTCGAAGCGAACTAAATTATCTCTGACTCAGGAGAAGAATTGAATGTATACTGTGCTGTTACTTTCGTTCAGCTGAATCTCTTGCACTTTCTTTCGATTGATGTGCATTTGTTTCTTGAGCAAGTGTCTTAGTACTTGTGCTGATTGTCGAGTACGATTGACTTTGGTCGCGCAAATCACCAACTTTTTTGTTCGTTAGATTTTACTCTTTCCGAAATCGTCTTATTGTTCGTAACATTGAAGTTTTTTGTCATACTTATAAAGAAGAAGTAGTGTGCCAATACTTTAGAGTCATATCCAATTTCATTAGGCGGTAGTGCTCAAAAGTTTAGGCACCTCAAAATATGAGTAAGACGTATCGCCCGGCTGTCAAAATTTGAAAATTGTCGATATTGAAAAATAACCTTATGGGGGTGGGAATGTGGGGTGCAGTAGAGAAACTTTCCGAAATCGAATTTTTTTTCAAAGGCATAAGTTTAGAATTGCATGAAACGTCGAGATTTAATGTCATTTAGGTAAAACAGGTTTTCCGTAATCGAATTTTTTTTTTAGTTTCAAAAATCTTAGAATTGCATGAAACGTCGAGATTTAGTATCATTTCGGAAATGTTTTTTAAATTCGACTTTTGATTTCAGAAATCGAATTTTTTTTTAGTTCTAAGTCTTAGAAATTTTTTTTAAATCGACTTTCTGAGACTGAAAAAAATTTTGAGATTTCCGAAATCGAACATGTTATCTTAAGAAAAGCTTTTGTTTAAAAGAAACGACTTTATTGACGAAACTTGAGAAATTTTGAGATTTCTTTCTATTCTATTGCATAAAACGTCGAAATTAATGTCATTTCGAAAAAATATTCTGATTTTTTTGAAAAAATCGACTTTCTTAGACTAGAAAAATTTTGAGATTTCCGGAATCGAAATTTTTTTTAGTTCCAAAAGTCGTAAAAAATTGCATGAAAATTTTTCAGAATCGTTTTTTTTGGACTAAAAAATATATGAGATTTCCTAAATCGAATGTCTTAGAGTTGCATGAAACGTCGAGATTTAGTATCATTTCGGAAATGTTTTTTTTAATTCGTCTTTCGATTTCCGAAATCGATTTTTTTTTAGTTCTAAGTCATAGAAATTTTTTTTAAATCGACTTTCTGAGACTAAAAGAAATTTTGAGATTTCTGAAATCGAACATTTTTTTCAGTGCCGAAAGTGTCAGGATTGCATAAAGCGTTAAGATTTAGTGTCGTTTCGGAAATTTTTTTTTTTAAATCTACTTTTTGGGACTCCGAAGAATTTTGAGATTTCCGAAATCGAATTTCACGATGACCGTGTAAAATTGAACATATAAGAATATGGAGTCATCTTGAACGCATGTGTAATACACGAACACCGTTCAGAACACCGGGAAACAACCTTTCACACTGTTTTTCTCGATGAAGATAATTGAAAATGTGATTTGTGTATGGCTGTTCGAAGCGAACTAAATTATCTCTGACTCAGGAGAAGAATTGAATGTATACTGTGCTGTTACTTTCGTTCAGCTGAATCTCTTGCACTTTCTTTCGATTGATGTGCATTTGTTTCTTGAGCAAGTGTCTTAGTACTTGTGCTGATTGTCGAGTACGATTGACTTTGGTCGCGCAAATCACCAACTGTTTTGTTCGTTAGATTTTACTCTTTCCGAAATCGTCTTATTGTTCGTAACATTGAAGTTTTTGCCTTACTCATAAAAAAAGACTATACAGTAATTTTATTAGGCGGTAGTGCTCAAAAGTTTAAGCACCTAAATGTATGGGTAAAACGTACCGCCCGACTGTCAAAATTTGAAAATTTTCGATATTGAAAAATAATCTTAAGGAGGTGGGAATGTGGGGTGCAGTAGAAATCGATTTTTTTTAAAGGCAAAAGACTTAGAATTGCATGAAACGTCGAGATTAAGTGTCATCTTAAGAAAAGTTTTTGCTTAAAAGAAACGACTTTATTGACGAAACTTGAGAAATTTTGAGATTTCTGAAATCAAAATTTTGTTTTACGCCTACAAACTTTCTATTCTATTGCACGAAACGTCGAGATTTAGTGTCATTTCGAAAAAACAATCTGATTTTTTCTTGAAAACATCGACTTTCTGAGACTCGAAAAATCGAACATTTTTTTAGTTCCAAAAGTCGTAGAAAATTGCATGAAAATTTTTCAGAATCGGTTTTTTGGGACTAAAAAAAATTATGAGATTTCCTAAATCGAATGTCTTAGAATTGCATGAAACGTCGAGATTTAATGTCATTTCGGTAAAACATTTTTTTTTTGATCAGTTACCTGGGACTAAGAAAAATTTTGAGATTTCCGAAATCGAAAATGTTTTTTAAAGCCTTTTTTTTAATTGCTTCAAACGTCGAGATTTAATTTCATTTCGGATATTTTTTAATTCGACTTTCTGGGGCTCGAAAAATATTGAGATTTCCGAAATCGAAATTTTTTTTTAGTTCCAAGTCTAAGAATTGCATGAAAATTTTTCTAACTCGTTTTTTTTACCCTAAGAAAATGTTTGAGATTTCCTAAATCGAATGTCCTAGAATTGCATGAAACGTTGAGATTTAGTGTCGTTACGGAAAACGAAATATTTTTTTGAAAAAAATCGACTTTCTGGTACTCCGAAGAATTTTAAGATTTCCGAAATCGATTTTTTTCTCTTTCAGAAATCTTAGAATTGCAGGAAACGTAAAGATTTATTGTCTTCTAGAAAAAAAATTTTAAATCGGTTTTCTGGCACTAAGAAAAATTAACAGATTTCCCAAAATAGAATGTCTTAGAAATGTATGAAACGTCGAGATTTAGTGTCAATTTTTTTTTTGAAAAAGTCGACTTTATGGGACTCCGAAGGATTTTGATATTTCCGAAATCAAATTTTTTGTGCCGAAAAATTTCCTAAATGTCTTAGAATTGCATAAAACGTCGAGATTTAGTGTCGTTTCGTAATCAAAAAAAAAAATTTTTAATCGACTTTCTGAGACTGAAAGAAGTTTTGAAATTTAGTTTCATTTCGGATTTTTTTTTATTCGACTTTTTTGGACTTTTGAGATTTTCGAAATCGAAAATTTTTTTTAGTTCCAAAAGTTTTAGAATTTCATGAAACGTTGATATTTACTGTCATTTCGGAATTTTTTTTTGTGCCGTAAGCCTAAGTAATTTTAAAACCTTCGACAGCCAAAATTTGGGAAACTCACTAATTTAACACTTTTTTGTAGGTTTTATCATTTTCGACGGAACCGGAAATCGGATCCAGATGAATTTCATTTTTTCCAGAGCTCGATTCCAGTTTCAGTCTCAAGAATTCAGTTTCCCTTAAAAGAAAATCGATTACGTCATCTTGCTACTGGTCGTTTGCATTGGAGCAAAACACGACGAGAAGTGGGCACATTATAGAAAATCAGTCACTCTAATGGCTCTAAATGTTATCTAAAAAACTATTAATATTAATTAAGTTTACGTTTCGTCTTCGACTCATCAGTGCGTCAGCAGATTATGCTGACGCAAACTCCCGGATCAACATAATCCGCTGAGCAGACGTAAAGTTAATGCTATTTGCAAGACACTTTTTTTTGTACACAAGAAGTGTAACGTCTAAACTGACGTCTCGAACGAAACAAGTTTCGGCTTACTGGCCGTACAGATTGTGATAATTTGAAGGGGAAAAAGCTTGCTTTTACCCCCAAATTTATGCTAGGTGCACATAACCATTTTTAATTAAGTTTACGTTTCGTCTTCGACTCATCAGTGCGTCAGCAGATTATGCTGACGCAAACTCCCGGATCAACATAATCCGCTGAGCAGACGTAAAGTTAATGCTATTTGCAAGACACTTTTTTTTGTACACAAGAAGTGTAACGTCTAAACTGACGTCTCGAACGAAACAAGTTTCGGCTTACTGGCCGTACAGATTGTGATAATTTGAAGGGGAAAAAGCTTGCTTTTACCCCCAAATTTATGCTAGGTGCACATAACCATTTTTAATTAAGTTTACGTTTCGTCTTCGACTCATCAGTGCGTCAGCAGATTATGCTGACGCAAACTCCCGGATCAACATAATCCGCTGAGCAGACGTAAAGTTAATGCTATTTGCAAGACACTTTTTTTTGTACACAAGAAGTGTAACGTCTAAACTGACGTCTCGAACGAAACAAGTTTCGGCTTACTGGCCGTACAGATTGTGATAATTTGAAGGGGAAAAAGCTTGCTTTTACCCCCAAATTTATGCTAGGTGCACATAACCATTTTTAATTAAGTTTACGTTTCGTCTTCGACTCATCAGTGCGTCAGCAGATTATGCTGACGCAAACTCCCGGATCAACATAATCCGCTGAGCAGACGTAAAGTTAATGCTATTTGCAAGACACTTTTTTTTGTACACAAGAAGTGTAACGTCTAAACTGACGTCTCGAACGAAACAAGTTTCGGCTTACTGGCCGTACAGATTGTGATAATTTGAAGGGGAAAAAGCTTGCTTTTACCCCCAAATTTATGCTAGGTGCACATAACCATTTTTAATTAAGTTTACGTTTCGTCTTCGACTCATCAGTGCGTCAGCAGATTATGCTGACGCAAACTCCCGGATCAACATAATCCGCTGAGCAGACGTAAAGTTAATGCTATTTGCAAGACACTTTTTTTTTGTACACAAGAAGTGTAACGTCTAAACTGACGTCTCGAACGAAACAAGTTTCGGCTTACTGGCCGTACAGATTGTGATAATTTGAAGGGGAAAAAGCTTGCTAATCTGCTGACGCACTGATGAGTCGAAGACGAAACGTAAACTTAATTAAAAATGGTTATGTGCACCTAGCATAAATTTGGGGGTAAAAGCAAGCTTTTTCCCCTTCAAATTATCACAATCTGTACGGCCAGTAAGCCGAAACTTGTTTCGTTCGAGACGTCAGTTTAGACGTTACACTTCTTGTGTACAAAAAAAAGTGTCTTGCAAATAGCATTAACTTTACGTCTGCTCAGCGGATTATGTTGATCCGGGAGTTTGCGTCAGCATAATCTGCTGACGCACTGATGAGTCGAAGACGAAACGTAAACTTAATTAAAAATGGTTATGTGCACCTAGCATAAATTTGGGGGTAAAAGCAAGCTTTTTCCCCTTCAAATTATCACAATCTGTACGGCCAGTAAGCCGAAACTTGTTTCGTTCGAGACGTCAGTTTAGACGTTACACTTCTTGTGTACAAAAAAAAAGTGTCTTGCAAATAGCATTAACTTTACGTCTGCTCAGCGGATTATGTTGATCCGGGAGTTTGCGTCAGCATAATCTGCTGACGCACTGATGAGTCGAAGACGAAACGTAAACTTAATTAAAAATGGTTATGTGCACCTAGCATAAATTTGGGGGTAAAAGCAAGCTTTTTCCCCTTCAAATTATCACAATCTGTACGGCCAGTAAGCCGAAACTTGTTTCGTTCGAGACGTCAGTTTAGACGTTACACTTCTTGTGTACAAAAAAAAGTGTCTTGCAAATAGCATTAACTTTACGTCTGCTCAGCGGATTATGTTGATCCGGGAGTTTGCGTCAGCATAATCTGCTGACGCACTGATGAGTCGAAGACGAAACGTAAACTTAATTAAAAATGGTTATGTGCACCTAGCATAAATTTGGGGGTAAAAGCAAGCTTTTTCCCCTTCAAATTATCACAATCTGTACGGCCAGTAAGCCGAAACTTGTTTCGTTCGAGACGTCAGTTTAGACGTTACACTTCTTGTGTACAAAAAAAAGTGTCTTGCAAATAGCATTAACTTTACGTCTGCTCAGCGGATTATGTTGATCCGGGAGTTTGCGTCAGCATAATCTGCTGACGCACTGATGAGTCGAAGACGAAACGTAAACTTAATTAAAAATGGTTATGTGCACCTAGCATAAATTTGGGGGTAAAAGCAAGCTTTTTCCCCTTCAAATTATATTAATATTACTTTTTTTGCATCATCAATTTAGTGCAAATCTAGAATAATTTGATTAGCCTTGTGCACTTTTCGCAGTGCGAAATTGACACCAAACGAACGCAAAAAGTAACTTCAAGAACTTATTTAGAAAACTGTCTTAAATCTGCTGCTCTAATTCCTAGAATACAAATTAAATCTTCCAAAACCGAATGGTCCTTTTCAGAACCACAAAATCTTAAACGGTCAAACGGTATCAAATCAATTAATATCTGTACTGACATTACCTACTCCAAGTTTTTTTTATCGGACCGTTATAATATAAAAATTAAACAAACCAAATCCGTTTCCTATTTCCATTCCGAATCGAATTTCATTTTCACAACTGAAACTAACCTACATTTCTCTTTCGTATTTGTATTTTCCGAAGGTCCCTGGATCGGACGGTGCCTGGTGCCGTACTACCGACAGTTGCTGCCAATTCTGAACTTGTTCCGCGATGCCAACGTGAACCTGGGTGACAAAATCGATTTCCAGGGTGGACATCGGCTCGGCGATGTGATCGACGCCACGCTGAATATCCTGGAGCGAACCGGCGGTCCGGATGCTTATCTGAACATCAAGTACATGGTCCCGACGTACGAAAGTTGTGTACTGAATCGATGATTCCGGTAAGAAAAATGGGGACGCGCGGTAGTTTGAATGGGTTTCTCGTGAAAGCAGCAACGTACGATGACTGGACTGATTCTCGGTACGTCATGCAGGAGTTTCGTTGTCAACGGAACGAACGGATGGCTTGTGTTCGGATTGAATAAGCAGTCCTATATTGGTGTTCGGTTTGTGACATTTTTGGATTAAGATTTCCACCCACAGGAACTCGAAATCTGATAACAATCTGATTCAGTTATGGCATTCCGAGCATCGAACTATGCAAATTGAAGATTTCCTAGCAACGAACTTCCAACAAGGGAACCACCAACCGCAGTTTGCAATCGCGCATATTGCGACCATATTCCCATTCATCGTGATGAAATTGAATGGAAAATTGTAAATCACCGACCTTCACCGACGCCCGGTAAGCACGGTGAAAAGCTCGATTTTTACCGTGGCCAACAGAAACCACCGGAACCTCGACGGTGTGCGATTCGTTTTCATTCAAATATGCTCAGCGGCAACTGGACTGCTTGCTTACCGGGGGGGGGTTTTCCTCCCCCCAATTTTCTGCTTATCACGACTCACATTATTTTGCCAGATTTTCTCCTCCATCCCGTTGAGCGCTCAACGGGGATCGTAAATACAACTGGCTCACCTGGCAGCCTGGCAGAGGAGAGTGGCGTGATTCGATTGTTCAGGGTACTGGGTTTTGAACTATCAAACAAAATAAAATTCTGGAAATTACACAATTTGGAAACTACTAGTAATTGCTACTAGATGTTAGTCCTCACAGTCTACATTGGTCCTGAGAGAACACATCTCACCGCCAGAATAATTGGCTACGCCACCGTTCGCACCGCCGTCCGGAAACGGAAGAAGAGAATGCCCATAAATTCATACATTTTCCAGCAACCCGGCAGTGAATTTATGGTTGCGAGTTCGCGTGAGATCGGAATGTTCTTTGTGTACACATTTGAGGTCAGACAAAAAAAAAAGAAGTTTATATTTGTTTATTTGCTCGGTTGGGGTTCCTTTGGGGAAGGGGGTCGTCAGATCCCCCTCGAACACCTGAGCTATCGAACCGGCGACGGAAACTGACTGTGGTGGAAATTTAGGAAGCTCCAGCTCCAGCAGATTGAAGAAAAATATATTTTCGGTCTGTGCATTGGCCATTGGGCCAGGAAAGACCGATCCGATTGGCATCTCTGGTCCGCGAATGGCAATTGTTACCCCCATGCCCAATGAAATATCGATTGCCAGTTCGCAAGGAATTGTTGGGCGATTGTTTCTGGTCATGTTTTTATATGTTTAGGAAATTTTATTTTCTCACCTTCAGCAATTGGCGATGGAGAAGTGTTTATGAATGGCAACGGGACTCGATGAATTGATCAGATTGATTTGCGAAATGAGCCTTTTTTGTCAATACCGCATACCGAAATACATTATATATATACTTTATTCATCAACGTAATCCCTTAAGCGCCGCTCCATCATCCCAATACAACTTTTGTAAAACGATTCATCTTTTGCCTTAAAATAGTCCTCAGTTTCAGCGATTCGTGCAAAATTTCTTACCGGTGAACATTTTTTTTCCATGTCCTCGAACAGCCAGTAGTCGCTGGGAACCAAAACTGGCGAATACGTGGGCATGTAGTTTTGTCATTGCACGGTGGGAAAAAATCTATGAAAACCCGCAAAGAATTCCGTAACTCATGAACTAATTGAGATAGGTCAACAAACTAAAGCGTTTCTTTTGTAAAAATGTCCAAGGAATTCAATGGAATGGGTTACAATGGCCGCTCGAATCGCCATCCTGCTCGTTTTACCCCAAAATTTACAGCAGTTTTGGGGTTTCCTATAACATTCGCTCTGCAACTTGAAAAGAAGTCGAGTGCGGTATTCTGGAATGGCCTACTTTCATGTAAAAAAATCTGGAGAATCGATTAGAAGAATCCACACTGGCCGCACGAAACGTTTTGGTGGCTATTTTACCCCAATTCCTCCATTTTGTGGTATTTTATTGTAAATCGGTCTTAAATCTTGGTAAAACCTCTTGCAAGTTTGCTAAATCCAGTTTATCTTATGAAAAAAAGTCTGTACAATCGAATGCCAGAACTTACACTGGCCGCACGAAACGTTTTACCGAGATTTAAGACCGATTTACAATAAAATACCATAAAATGGGGGAATTGGGGTAAAATAGCCACCAAAACGTTTCGTGCGGCTAGAATAAGTTCTGGCATTCGAAACTACAGACTTTTTTACATAAGATAAGCTAAATTTAGTAAACTTCCAATAAGTTTTACCATGATTTAAGACCGATTTACAATAAAATACCATAAAATGGAGGAATTGGGGTAAAATAGCCACCAAAACGTTTCGTGCGGCCAGTGTAGGTTCTTCCATTCGATTCTCCAGACATTTTTACATCAAATCAAGCTATTTCAGTAGACCGCACTCGATTTCTTTTCAAGTTACAGAATAAATACTACAAAAAGCCCTGAAACTGCTGGGCATTTGGGGTAAAACGAGCAGGATGGCGATTCGAGCGGCCATTGTAAACCATTCCATTGAATTTCTTTTAACATAACAATTACTCTTGATTTTTTTCAACATAACAAACACTCTTGTTTGTTGCGTTTTTCCATGGTTCCCGATTTTCTTGCGGGTTACCTGGGTTTTTTCTCACTGTGCATTGTTCTGATTAATTTGTGACACGGTGCATGTTGTCTTGATGAAACAACAGTTTTTTCTTTGCCATATGCGGTTGTTTCGTTGCAATTTCAGCCTTCAAACGGTCCAATAACGTTATATAATATTCACTGTTAATGGTATTTCTTTTCTTAAGATAGTAGAAAAATATTACACAACGCACGCAGTCGCTGTTCAAGCAGATGACGATCGTTTTGATTCCGGAGTGAAGTGATGAATCCATGTTTCATCCATTGTCACATATCGACGCACAAAATTCCGGTTTGTTACGTTCAAGCATGGCTATACACTAACCAGAACCATCAACGCGTTCTCGTTTTTGGTCAACTTCTTGGAGCTTTCTCATAGTCGAATGTTTGTACAATATAACGATTTTGTGAATTTTTCTACGACTTATTCTGAATAACGTCGTGTCCAACCAATCCGTCGTTATTCAGAATAAGGGCCATATCAAGAAGCAGTGTGAAATGAAAACACTAATTTTTTTTATCCATTGTCCTGAAAATAACAAAAGTAGCGTGACTCTTAGCACTCTTAACTCACAAACTAATAAATAGAATATCATGCAATTTTAACAGCTGTCTTTTAAAGGTTTAATTTAACTAAAAAACAAGGGGACTGCAATGAAACTAGCGCCATCTATGTGCCAGGTCCGGAACTTTTCAGCCCATGTGTTAGGATGAATATAATTCTCCATCGGCTTTATCTATCGAAAGGTCTAACCGATGAGTTTTATTAACGTTACGTTCAGGGATGCCAGGTCTGCAGATTTGTCTGTAAATGTGCAGATTTTTTCAAATTTGACAGCATCGTTTTTTTTTCGAAGACATTCCTCAAACTTGACAGACTTTTGAAATTGGAAATTGACAACCATGTCTGAAGATATTTGAAACTTTCACCTGGCACTTCATCGCCCGTACACAGTGTGCATGTGTGGTGCACTGTTTTATCATGTTTGGCCTTGGAAAATGTCCCACAAGTCAAGAGTCTCATTTCCACGGGTTTGGTGATAGTTTACCAATTATAATACCGTTTCCCGGCGAATACTAAAAAAAATTACACTGTTTGATACGTTTTATTAGTCAAATTTGGGGTTATTTTGTGAAAAACTGCCTGAATATTTTATAACAAATGTAATTCCCGACGCAAAATACCACTTCATACTCTGCATTTCGATCGAACCCGAATACTTCGATTTAATGAAAAAAATCCATGCTGCACTCGATCGAAATTTTTTTCTGGCAACACTCGTTTTCTCCGTCAATACGCGTGTTCACACGATGTATTATTTGAACTATCACAGTCAAAAATCATAATCAAAACAAAGAAAACCTCGGCATTTCCACGTGGAATATTCTGTGTATATTCCCTGGAACAGCACTTTTAAGTGCAAGTGTATTATTAAAATTGGCGACGTTTGAGGAACCAATGTGCATAACTCCTCGTGAATTACTTCGTGTATGTGTGTGCATCCTAAACAAAAGCATATTCCCGTAGAAGCAGTCTGCATCGATCGAAACAAGTGTTAGTCGAGTGGAGGAGCAAAAGTCTAGAAGCGAACGAGGGAAAATTGCTCATTCTAAATTAGTTTTACACCGAAGCTGCCGTAGGTGACCGAGCGTTGTCGTGAAGAAAAATTACAAACTCGTGCCATATATTGGCCATATTATCGTCAACGTGCTTATCATATGAATCAGTTGGGTCCTTTGATAGTTTTGGCACTCAAAAGCCAAGTATGACCTAATCTACGAAAAAATCTCAACATATGCAGACCATTTAAGTGATTATTTTGCTATTGTATTTCTTACGATAACGCTAAAATCGCGGGATTTTTTTTATTTAAATGGATGTTGTAGAAATTTGGCAGAAGTAAAATGCTGTTTAATTCAGTTGTAATTTAATGGATTGTGGTAGATTTTACAGCATTTGAAAGATTTTGAAGAATTTCTAAAGTTTTTACAGAATTTTACAGGTTTTTGTTATTTTTTTGTGATTTTTTTTTAGTAAACTTCACACTCTTACACACAAGCTTCGCTGACGTATCGAACTGGTAGCATTAGGTTCTTCATTCTTTTTTTTTCAGTCGAATCTCAGAATCTCTTTGAATTTTTTTCGAGAGCGACCTTCAAATAAGGTTCATGTTAACATTCGAATTAGTTCAAGTCATGATATTGTTCCTGTTTTCTGTTCTCATTTTTCATATTTTGGAACAAATCTCATTACATTTCAAATAGTCAAAAATTATCGGTTTAAATCTGCTGCTACCCTCCATTTATAGTTCTGGGCGGTGTGAATTTTTTGGTTATCGAGTTGATGTTCATGCCTATTCATTCGAACTTGCTCACTACCCACAGCGAAGACAATGAAACAGGTAGACTATTTGGCACTTGAAATTGAACAAATACAACTTCAAATGACTAGATACGATCGTTCAATTGACGAAGAATTCCGAGAGCTTCATTTGAGTATGACAGCAAAAGTCAAATTAACGAGAAGGTATATGCGCGGACAGTCAATGGCCAAAAAATTCATTTTCATTAACTGCACTGATCATCACAATAAATCCAGTGTTGGACCCAGTAATAAAAGGAACGATTTCATTTGTTTTTTTTTTACACTTCGGACAGGCAATATCGTTCGAAATCTCGCGGATTCAACTTATATTTAGTTATCGAACTGTAGAATGATAAAAATATAGATTTCAGCATGAACAGGAAATGCAATAGAGTAATTTTGACTTCAAAACTTGTCACGTGTCAAAATTTATTCTTTAGAATTCAAAGTAAATCTATGAAATTATCTCGGCAGCCGAGTGCCAAGATTTACAATTTGCAATCTTAGAGTTGAAAATGTTGATTTCTAGGATTTGGTACTCAGCAAATTGGAATTTTGGAGACTGATATTTTAAATTTTCTTGGAATTTTAAGGTCTTTGAAATTTTGATGTTGAAATTTTTGAGTTTGGATTTTTCGAGTGTAAAATTTAGGAGGAATTTTTCGAGTTCGAAGCTTTCAATTTTGTTATTAAAAATTTTGAAATTTTAGTTCAAGGATTCCAGTCGCGAAATTCTGAAATTCGAAATTTTGGAGTTTGAAAGTTAAGAATTTAGATTTTTTATATTGAAGTTGTTGGGAATTTTTGGGTTCGGAATTTCAAATTTCGGAGCTTGGATTTTTTGATTAAGAAATTTCGGAACCTGGAATTTAGAAAAATATTAGGTTTTGTAATTTAGGAGTTCTGATTTTTCGAGTGTGAAATTTTGGGGTTAGGAATGTTGGAGTATGATATTTTAATATTTTCCTGTTCAGTATTTTGAAATTTGGAATTTTGAAAGTTTTGGATTTTTTGAGTGAGAAATTTTGGAGTTAGTAATTTTTGAGTTTGATATATGAATCTTTGGAGTTTGGAATTGAGGAGTTTGAAATTTCGGAGTTTGGATTTTCGAGTGTGAAATTTCGGAGTTAGGAATTTTTAATTCGAATTTTTTATGTTTGCTAGTTAGAGTTTTGAAATGTTAGTTCAAAGTTTTAAAGTCTTGAAATTCTGGAGCTTGAAATTTGGGAGTTTGGAATATCGAAGTTTCAAACTATAAAATTTGGAAGTTGGGCATTTTCGGAGTTTTGAAATTGGGAATTTTGAAATTTCGGAGTTTGGATTTTTCGAACGAGATATTTTGAAGTTTAGAATTTTTAAAATTATTTCGGAGTTTGGACTTTTTGAGTTTGAGTTTCGAGTTTGGAGTATGGAATTTAAAAAGTTTCCTGTTTATAATATTGAGGTTGGGAATTTTGGATCTTGAAATTTCCATGTCTTGGAATTCTGAAGTTTGTAGTTTCAGAGTTTGAATTTAAAATTTAGAAGTTTAGATTTTTAGTGTGAGAAATTGTGAAGTTAGTAATTTTTGAGTTTGCTATATTACTGTTTAGAATTGGTGTTCGGACTTTCGCGGTTTGAAAAGTTTAGTCCTAGAATTGTGGAATTTGAAATTGTAGATTTAGGAATTTCGGAGTTTGAAATCTTGGAATTTGAATTTTTTAAGTTTAAGAATGAGAATTATGGAGGAGAAATTTTAGAGTTATCAATTTTTGGGTTTGATACAGAAATCTATGGAATTTGAAATTTTTGCAGTTCGGATTTTTGCAGTTTGTAAAATTTCGAGTGTCAAAGTATTGAATTGGAAATTTTTCATTTTGAAGTTTAAAATTGTGGAGTTCGAAATTTTTCTGTTTAGAATTTAGCATCATGGATTTTCCGAGTAAGAAATTTTGTGGGTAGGAGTATGAAGTTTTAGATTTCTCTGTTTGAAATTTTAAAGTTGGGAAATTAGGAGCTTGAAATTGTAAAGTCTTGGAATTCTGGAGTTTGTAATTTCGGAGTTTGAAATTTTTACAACTTTGTTGCATGAAGTTTTTGAATTTGGAATACTCTAATTTGGAATTGTAGAGTAATTTTAGGAGTTTAAAATTTTGGAGTTAGGAATTTTACAGTCTTCAAATTTTGGAATTTGGATTTTAAAAGTTTGAACTTTATCGAGTACGAAATTTTTAGCTCACTATTTTACAATTTTGGGGCTTGGATTTTTGTAGTTTGGATTCCGAACTTCAAAGCTCCAAAAATGTCATGCTCGGCCATTACAAATTCTTGAATTCCAAACTCAAAAATTTCAAACTACAAAATTAATTTTAAACTCTAAAACTTTAAACACAAATATTCAAAACTCCTAGATTCTGAACTGCAACATTTTAAATTTCTAACTTCAAAATTTCCAACTCCGATACTCCACACTACGAAAATCCAAGCTCCGAAATTGTAAAATGGCGAACTATAAAATTTCGAACACGAAAAACTTACAAAGAACCGAACTTTGTAAATTTTAGAGTATAGCATTTAGAGTTTGGAAATTTGGGATATAGGAGTTTCGAATTTTTGGGCTCAGATTTTTTGAGTTTGGATTTTTGAAGTTTGAAATGATTGAGTTAAAAAATTTTTTAAATTAGAAAATTTTGAGCCAAAAATTTAAAAAAATTTAGAGCTTGGAATTTCGTAGTTTTGGAGTTTAGATTCTGTAATTTTGCAGATTGGACTCTGGAATTTTGGAATTTGGAAGTTTGTTCTTTGTATTTTGTATTTTAAATGGCGAATTTTTAATTTTATATTACATATTTCTCTTTGAGTTTGAATTTAATTCGATTAATTTTTAATTAAATGCTATGTTTCAATATTTTGGAATTTAGCAGTTTGAAATAAATATTTCGATTGTAGAGGTTTTAACCTTCAGGTCATGAAAATTATGTCTACTAATATTTTCCACTCTTCATTATTCAAGTCAGAATCAAATTTCGCACTAAATTTTCAAATATTTTTACTCAATTCTCTTTTTCAATTCCATTTTTAATTTCTTAGTTTCTAGTATCATTTCAAAATTTCACTGATTGAGATATATTTCCAAATTATCAACTCCTAATTTATTAAAAAAAAGGCTAAAACAAGTTCGTTGTTCAGGAAAAATGTGCTAATACCTAACCGACTGTAAATTTAGTACTGATATATGAGATATGTGTCACGAACTAAAACCTCAACTTCCAAACACTTTTAAATTTCTAAACTCACCTGAAAACAGCTCCAGAAACTTCTCGACGCCGTAGTTCCCAGCGAACCGATACGAGGGCTCCTTCAGGGCGTTCAGATTGTGCACCTTGATGCGTTTGATCATGAACGTGATGTTGTCCGGTTTGCCGTCGCCGTTGAAATCTGCCGAAACGGAAGTAAAACGAAGAGAATGACAATGAGACAGGGAATCAAATGCTCTGGTTTTCAGGTATAATGGGGCAAAAAAAAATTAGTCTGGAAAAAGCAGTAGAGAGAGGTGTTCACGAAAAAATGTTTGGTTTTAAAAAAAATATTTGGTCCGTTTAAAATTTTCTCTCGGCAGCCGGCTGCCCAAAAACAGAAAAATCGAGAAATAGAGTAGATTTTTATCATATTATTAACATCTGAGGCTAAAAAGTTAGTTTCATTTGCCATGTGCTCCCGTATTTAACCGTGAACACTGCTTAGCACGGAGGATGCGAAGATTACGAGGCTGTCACGTACGCGATAGCACAGTGAAATCACGACTTTGCACCGGACAGAGTTTCTCGTTTTTTTGTTAAGAGAGTCATCCAACTGTACGTGAATCAGACAGCAGTTTTGCCGAGCACCGTGACAACGTGAATGATTTTTCTTTGCCATGTGAAAAAAAAACTCCTACCATGATGAACCATAATTGTCATCGGAATCGTTGGGAAGTCGAAATTCGTCGCTTCGGTTCTAATTCAGAGGGTGAGATAAAAAAAAGCGGAAACCCATAAGAATTCTAGTACCGAATCGACAAGTGCAGCAGTTTTTTTGTGTCTCTCTCGTGGAAGTAATCCAACGACCTTCGGTGGTCCTCGGGAACTGAGATAGCAGCAGCAGTAGGACAGAGAAAAAAACAAGAAGCAACGATGGCGCATAACGGCATACGTCGATCGAGTGTCGGATTTTATGTCTATCGATTGGCACTAGCGGCTTTCAACCCGGAGGAGTCAAAGCAATAAAAGGTACTTCCTGCGGGTTTGTGGAGAGCGATGACAGCAGTTTGTTCCTGAGATTGGTGTTGATATTTGACCGTTCACCTCGTCGAACCGGAATATTTCTGGATGGCATTAGAGCGAGTCACATTTCGATTTCGGATCCAAACAATTCGGCCACGTGTTTTGGCTCCAGAGCAAATTGGTCACGGGGAAATTTCCAACCTCTCGAACCATTCGGCAATGGTTCTTTTTTTCATATGCATAAAGGAACAGCTGCACGTACTTGATGTTTTATGTGCCAATGAACAGGAAATTGCCTCCGGATGAAACAGTTGGTGCCGGATGACGATGCATCGAGAGCTGCGAGTAGAAGCAGTAAGTAGAAGCAGGAAGATCCGGGAAGCGAGCGTCAGTGACGGACGTGACCGATTGCAAATGATAAAACGCCTTCCGCATGCCAAATGTGACCTCAGTTGATGGAAAACCGCACGACGAATCGAATCGAATGGAACCGGAACCGGAATTTATGTATGAAATAAGGGTCAAGGTTGCGTACGATTGGAACTTCGTCAGGTGCGGTGCGGGTTTTTGATTGTGTCACGCACTGCAGTTATTCCGGTTGGATACGGGTATTTTGCGGTCATTGGTGATATCGAAGCCATAGCGCTCCTAATCGTGCTAAATCGAACTGATCGAATTCGTATTGGATCAATGTTTCAGGAAATGGAACGAAATTCACTACGAATGCAAATCGCTTGCCGGATCAATTTTTTATTTAGATGATATGTTTTATTTTTTCTTTGAGGCACCTTTTCTAAATAATGGAGAGCAATGAGTTACTGATTTACAGCATACATTTTGCTCCAAGCCATCGGAAAATTTAGTTTTGCTTGCTTTTCTCGAAAATCTCTTCAAGTCTTCGTTCAAAATCCAGGTCTCGAATTTCGAATTTTGGATCGTAATTCCGGTCAAGGTCTAGAATTCAAGTCTAAAATCCAGATCAGGGTCCAGAATTCAAGTACAAAATTCAAATCAAGAATCCAGATCCAGAATCTAGGTCTAGAAGTCAGAGCCCAGGCTCAATTTGATGGTTCAGGTTCCGAATTCAGGTTACGAAGCCCGGTCTCAAGTCTAAAATCCAGATCAGGGCCCAGAATTCATGAACAAAATTCATTCGATCCAGACCCAGAAGCCAGAAGTTTAGAAGTCAGAATCCAGGCTCAATTTACTGATTCAGGTCCCAACTTCAGGGTAAAAAACCTGGTCAAGGTATAAAATTTAAGTAGAAAATTTAGATCAAGGATTCAGACCCAGAAGTCAGAATCAGAATTCAGGCCCAGAATCCAGCACTGATGAGTCAAAGACGAAACGTAAACATATCAGAATCCAGGTTTCTGAAGTCAGATGAAGAATTCAGGTTAAGGGTCACAAAACAGAACCAGAATTCAGAGCTCTGGTAATCAATTCAGGCCTCAAATGCTGATTCAGATCCCGAATCCAAGATACGAATCCAGGTCCAGGTCTAGAGCCCACGTCGAAGTCCAGGTCCAAATTCCAACTCCAGAAATGAAAGTTTCAAGTTCAAGAGAGCCGGTCCAGAATACAGAACTCTTGGAATCAATAAACCGAAGAGAAAAACCAACTACGCGGGCTTGGCTTTCTCGAAAATCTCTTCAAGTCTTGGTTCAGAATCTAGATCTCGAATTCTGGTATAAGAATCAGAATTTGGGTTCGGAATTCCGGTCAAGGTCTAGTCCAAAAACCAGATCAGAGTTCAGAATTCAAGTACAAAATGCAAATCAAAGATCCAGATCCAGAATCTAGGTTCAGAAGTCAGAATCCAGGCTCAATTTGTTGGTTCGGGTCCTGAATTTAGGTTACAAAGCCCAGTCAATGTCTAGAATTCAAGTCCAAAATCCAAATCAGATCAAGGATCCAAAACCCAAAAGTGAAAAGTTCAGAAGTCAGAATCAGAATTCACATCCAGAATCCAGATTAAAAATTCGGGTTAAGGTTCATAATCCATAGGAAGAATTCAGAGTACAGGGGCAGAATCCAAGCCTCAAATGCTGAAACAGATCTTGAATCCAAGATACGAATCTAGGTCCAGGGGTAGAGCCCAGGTCGAAAATTAAGATCACGGTCAGGTTCACAATTCAGGTTCAGAATCCAAGTTCACCGAACACCGGTCCAGTTTCTGACTTCAGGTCTACAATCAAGTCCAGGTCCAAATTCCAACTCCAGAAATAAAAATTCAAGTTCCAGAGAGCCGGCCCAGAATACAGAACTCTTGGAATCAATAAACCGAAGAGAAAAACCAACTACGCTTACTTGTCTTTCTTGAAAATCTCTTCAAGTCTTGGTTCAGACTACAGGTCTCGAATTCTGGTCTAGGAATCAGCATTTGAGTTCGGAATTTCGGTCAAGGTCTAGTCCAAAATCCAGATCTGGGTCCAAAATTCAAGTACAAAATTCAAATCAAGGATCCAGATTCAGAATCTAGGCTCAATTTGTTGGTTCAGGTTACAAAGCCCAGTCAAGGTCTAGAATTCAAGTCCAAAATCCAGATCAGATCAAGGATCCAAACCAAAAAGTGAGAAGTTCAGAAGTCAGAATCAGAATTCACGCCCAGAATCCAGATTCAGAAGTCAGATTAGGAATTTAGGTTTAGGCTCATAACCCAGAGCCAGAGTTCAAAGCTCTGGTAAAGAGTCTAGGCCTAAAATGCTGATTCAGATACCGAATCCAGGTCCAGGTGTAGATCCCAGGTCGAAAATTAAGATCACGGTCAGGTTCACAATTCAGGTTCAGAATCCAAGTTCAGGTCCAGAATTTCGGTTCAATTTTAGAAATCAGGTATAGAATCCAGATCCAGAACTCTGGTTCAGGTCCAATTTCCAACTCCAGGATTTAAAATTCAAGTTCCAGAAGCCTAGTCTCGAATACAGGCCCAAAATACGATGATTCAGGCTTTCAATCTAGGTCCAGGTCTAGAATCCAGATGCGAAACCCAAGGTCACAGTATTGGACCTAAGTCCTAAATTCCGGTTCAAGTTTAGATCCAAAACCTAAGGCTTAGAAACCAGAACGCAGGTCTAGAACCCATGTCAAAAATGCTAATTCAATCTCACGAAGTCACGAATCCAGGTCCAGGCCTAGAATCCAGGTTCAGTATATAGGTCCGAAATTCAGATCCAGGACCTGTAGTTCATGTCCAAGCCCGTAATTCAGATCAAGAATCTTGGTCCAGGTCTAGAATCTTTGTTCAGAATTCAGGTTCAGAAATCAGGCATTAAAAAACAGGTCCAGAATGTAGGGTTATGTACCAAATCCAGATCCAGATTTAGGATCTGAATTCCTGTCCAGGTCCACAATTCAGATCAGGACTCCAAATCCAGGTCTAGGGTTCTAGGGCCAGAATCCAGGCTCAGGATTCAGGCTTCAGAGTCGAGGTCTCTAATTTAGACCCATGTCCAAAATCCAGGTTCGGTTCCCAAAATTCTGGTTCTAAATCTAGATCCAGTTTCCGAATCAAGGTCAAAGTTCAAAATTCAAGTCCAGAACTCAGACTCCCGGAATAAGATTCAGAATCTAGGTGTAGGTCCATAATCCAGTCCAGGTCTAGAATCTGAGTCCAAAATTTTAAAACTGCTGGACTCATCGACTTTTGGACTAATTAACAATTGATCTCTGGAACTTTTGAGCTCTTGGTCTTTTGGATTATTGGACACCCGCAACGAATGAGTCTAAGCTCTAAGCTTTTTGAAATCTTGGACGCTTTGACATCGACCAGGGACTGTTAAACTTTTGGAATCTTGGATTTTTGGACTATTTAACCCTTGAACTAGAGGACTTTGGGTATTTTTCTACTTAGACTCCTCCACTTTTGGACTCTTGGACCCTTAGATTTTGGGACATGGTTTTTTTAAATTGTTTGGCTTTTGAACTCTTGGACTCTAAAACTTTTTGATTCTTGGACTCGAAGACTTTGGAACTCGGGAGCTCTTGGTTTCTTAAACTGCGGGACTCAATCTGGAATCTCTGGAACTCTTGAAGTTTTGAGCTCTTGGTCTTTTGGGTTATTGAACATCCTCAATTATTGAGTCTAGGCTCTTAGCTTAGGACTCTAGAATTGTTGGAATTTTGGACTCTTTGATTTCGACCATGGGACTGTTGAACTTTTGAACTCTTGGATTTTTGGATTATTTAACCCTTGCACTGGAGGACTCTGGGAATTTTTCTACTTAGACTCCTCGGATTTTGGACTCCTGTACCCTTAGATTTTGGGACTTGGTCTTTTGAACTGTTAGGCATTTGAACTCTTGAAATCTAAAACTTTTAGACCATTGAACTCATTCAGTCGTGGACTCTTAGATTCTTGGACTTCTGGACTCTGTAATTATGGAAATCTTGAACTCTTGAACTTTTGAGCTCTTAGACATTTGAATTCTTGAACTCGTGGACTTGTCGACTCGTGCACTTTTGAACTCTCAAACTCTAGAACTTTTGATATTTTGGTCTCATGAACTGTTAGAACTTTCTACTTCGACTGTAAGACTTTTTGATTCATGGACTCTAATACTTTGGAACTCGGGAGCTTCTGGTCTCTTAAGGTGCTGAACTCGTCGACTTTTGGACTCTTTCATCATAGATCTCTGGAATTCTTGAACTTTTGAGCTCTTGGACTTTTGGATTATTGGACACCGTCAGATAATTAGTCTAAGATCTTATCTTAAGACTCAAGAATTTTTAGAATTTAGGACTCTGACTTCGACCAGGGACTGTTGAACTTTTAAATTCTTGGATTTCTGGATTATTGAACCCTTGAACTCGAGGACTCTGGGACTTTCAGACTCATGAATTCTGGAAATTTTCTACTAAGACTTCTAACCCTTTGGACTCTTGAACCCTTAGATTTTGGGACTTGGCCTCCTGAACTGTTGGACTTATGAACTTTTGGACTCCAGAACTCTCAGACTATTGAACTCCTTCAGTCGGGGACTCTTAGATTCTCGGACTTCTAGACTCTGGAATTATACGGGAATCTTGAGCTCTTAGACTTAGTCTCCAGGACTTTTGAGCTCTTGAACTCCTAGACTTGTCGATTTGTGCACCCTTGAACTGTCAAACTCAAGAACTTCTGAATTTTTTGATTCTTGAACTCTTGGAATTTTTTACTTCAACTGTAAGACTTTTTGATACTTGGACTCTAAGTCTTTGGAACTCGGAAGCTCTTAGTCTCTTGAACTACTGGACTTGAAGCTTAAGACTTTTGGATCCTAAGACTTGGGCACTTGGACTCTCGAACTGTTGGACTTTTGAACTCTTGGACTCTAAAACTCTCAGACTATTGAACTCCTTCAGTCGGGGATTCTTAAATTATGGAGCTCCTGGACTCTGGAATTATGGAAATCTTGAACTCTTGGAGCCAGTGTCTAGGACTTCTGAACCTATGAGCTCTTAGACTTTTGGACTCTTGAGCTCTTGAATTTTAGAACTGTTTAAGTTTTGGTCTCATGAACTGTTGGAGTTTTCTACTTCGACTCTTATACTTGGAGACTCCGGATCTCTTGGCCTCTTGAGCTGTTGGACTCATTGTTGTTCTCTGGAGCTCTTGAACTTTAAGACTCACGTACTCTTGGAACTTTTAGACTATTAAATTTCTGGACTGTTGGATGCTTCGATACCCTCAACGCATGAGCTCAAACACTTTGATTATTGGACTCCTGGACTCTACAATCATTGAAATCATGGACTTTTTGACTTAGACTATTGTACTTAGAAACTCTTGAACTTTTGAACTGTTGGACGTTTGGATTATCGAACTCTTGACTCATCAGCTCTGAACTTTTGAACTTCTAGACTCAAGCACCCTTGGAGTTTTCTACTAAGAGTCTTAGACTTTTGGATTGCTGGATTCATAGACTGTTGATTTGGAGCTCTTGGTATCTTGAATTACAGGACTCAGTGACTGTTGGACTCTTTAGTTATCGAGCTCTAGAACTCTTGAGCTTTTGAGCTCACGGACTTTCAGATTATTGGACTCATGAATGCTTGGACTTTTGGATTCCTGAACTCTTAGATTCTTGGATACCCTCATTTTAAGGGTCCAATCTCATAGATCCATGAACTCCTGGACTCTAGAATTATTGGAATTTTCAACTCTTTGACTTAGACTTTTTGACTTATAAACTCTTGAACTGTTGGAATTTTATGCTTTGGACTGCAAAACTCTCAGACTATTGAACTCCTTCAGTCGTAGAATCTTAAATTATTGGGCTCCTGGACTTTTAGACTCTTGAACGCTTATGTTTTAGAGCAGTTTAAGTTTTGGTCTCATGAACTGTTGGAATTTTCTACTTCGACACTTACACTTTGCGGTTCCGGAGCTTTGGTCTGTTGAGCTGTTGGACTCATTGGCTCTTAAACTATTTAATTATTGTTCTCTGAAGCACTTGGAGCTCTTGAACTTTTAGACGCTTAAACTTTTGGACTATTGGATTGTTGGACTTTTCGATTCTTGAACTTTTCGATTCTTGGACTCTTAGATTCTTGGAAACCCTCAGCCCATGAGCCCAAATTTGAGATTCATGAATTTTATAGACTTTTGGTCTGGAGCTCTTGATCTCTTGAACTATAGGACTCAGCGACTGTTGGACTCTTTAATCATCGAGCTCTGGAATTCTTGAGTTTTTGAGCTCTTGGACTATTAGATCATTGGACTTATGATATCTTGAACTTTTATATTCTTGAATTCTCAGATTCTTGGACACCCTTAGTTTATGGGTCCGAACTCTTCGATTCTTGAACTCCAGGACTCTAGAATTTTTGGAATTTTGAACCCTTTGACTTAGACTTTTGGACTATTGAACTCTTGAGCTCTCAAACCCTTGAACTCATGACTTTGGAACTTCTAGACTCAAGTACTCCTGGAGTTTTATGCTAAGAGCCTTAGACTTTTGGATGCTTGGATTCATAGACTTTTGATCTTGAACTTATAGACACTTGAACTTTTTGACTATTGGATTCCTGGACTTTTAGATTCTTGGACACCCTCAGCCCATGAGCCCAAACTCTTAGATTCTTCAATTCTAGACTCTAGAATTATTGAAATTTTGAACTCTTTGACCTAGAATTTTGGAATATTGAACTCTTGAACTTTCGAACTCTTGGACTTTTGGACTATTGAACTCATGAGCTCTTGAATCCTTGAACTAATCGACTGTAGAACATATGGACTCAAGAATTTTCTGCTCAGAGTCTTAGAATTTTGAATTCTTGGATTCTAAGACTTTTGATGTGGAACTCTTAAACTTTTGGCCTATTGGATTCCTGGACTGTTAGATTTTTGGACTCCTGGCCTCTAGAGTCATTGGAGTATTGGACTCTTTGTATTTGTGGATTCTTAGTCTTTAGATCTGGAACTCTTGGGCGTTTGAATTATAGGACTCAGCGACTGTTGGACTTTAATCATCGAGCTCTAGAACTCTTGACCTTTTGAGCTCTTGGACTTTTAGGTTCATGGACTCATGAATTCTTGGACCATTGGATTCTTGAACTCTTAGGTTCTTGAGCTCCTGGACTGTAGAATTATTGGAACTTTGGATTCTTTGACATAGACATTTGAACTGTTAAACTCTTGTATTTTTAAACTTTTAGACTTTAGAACTATTGGAATCTTGAACCGTTAAACTCATCGACTCTAGAACTTTTGGACTCATGAACTCTTGGAATTTTCTACTTAGACTCTTAGACTTTGGGGTACCGGAGCTCTTAATCTCTTGAACTGTTGGACTCATTGGCTTTTAAACTTCTTGATTATTGAGATCTGGAACTCTTGGAGCTCTTGAACTTTTAGACACTTGAACTTTTGGACTATTAGATTCTTGGACTTTTCGATTCTTGGACTTTACGATTCTTGGACTCTTAGATTTTTGGAAACCCTCAACCCATGATTCCAAACTCTTAGATTCTTGGGCTTCTGGACTTTACAATAATTGGAAACTCTGAACTTTTGAATTTTTAGATTCAAGTACTCTTGAAATTTGCTGCTCAGAACCTTAGACGTGTTAATTCTTGGATTCTTAGACTTTTGATCTGGAGCTTCCGGTCTCTTGAACTATAGGACTCAGCAACTGTTGGACTCTTCAATTATCGAGCTCTGGAACTCTTGAGCTTTTGAGCTCTTGGACTCATGAATTCTTGGACTCTAAGATTCTTGAACTCTTAGATTCTTGGATACCCTCATTTTATGGGTCCAATCTCTTAGATTCATGAACTCTAGAATTATTGAAATTTTGAACTCTTTGACCTAGAATTTTGGACTATTGAACTCTTGACTTTTTGAACTCTTGGACTTTTGGACTATTGAACTCATGAGCTCTTGAATTCTTTAACTAATCGACTATAGAACATATGAACTCAAGCAACTCAAGATTTTTCTGCTCAGAGCCTTAGACTTTTGAATTCTTGGATTCTTAGACTTTTGATCTGGAGCTTCTGGTCTCTTGAACTATAGGGCTCAGCGACTGTTGGACTCTTCAATCATCGAGCTCTGGAACTCTTGAGCTATTGAGCTCTTGGTCTTTCAGATTCATGGACTCATGATATCTTGGACTTTTGTATTCTTGACCTCTCAGATTCTTGGACACCCTTGGTTTATGGGTCCAAACTCTTCAATTCTTGAACTTCAGGACTCGAGACTTAATGGAATTTTGGAATCTTTGAATCTTTGAACTGTTGATCTCTTAAATTTTCTAACCTTTGGACTTTACACTCTTGAACCTTTAAACACGTTGATTCTAGAACTTTGGGACCCATGAACTCTTGGAGTGTTTTAGTTAGACTCCTAGACTTTTGAATTCTTGGACTTTGGAACTCTTGGTCTCTTAAACTTGTGGATTCATTGACTAGTGTACTCTTGGATAGAGCTCAAGGACTTCTGAATATTTGACCTCGACAAGAATACTTGAAAGTTTCGACATAGACTCCAGGATTTTTGAACTTTTCGTCTCTTACACATATTCATTCTAGGACTTGTACATTCTTGGACTCCTTGAATTCTGAACTTTAAAAATGCTTGAATTTTGAACTTTCAGACAACATTTCGTTGGCGACACACCAAAAATAATATCCAATGAATGATGCAGATTATATTCGTATTGTAGATTACACACCAGCAAAAAAAAAGAAGAAGGAAAAAATCTATTCATCCGTTTCAAATTAATTCGAATGGAATGAAGCGCCATTCAAACAACCGATCAACTACCCTCCAGCAGCCGGGACTGGTTCAATATCCTGGCCGGCGGATAAATTTCCCTGCTGACTCCATCCGAAAGTAGCTAAAATACTAAAATTCGATTCAAATAGTTTGACACTTTCTATTGAATTTCGTTTTTTTTTTTCAGAGCGCGCGAGTGGGCAAGAAAAAAACGCCGTCGATCCGAACTTTCCTCGTGAGACCGGCGGCAAAACCGGGAAGGAGAACGACGGGAGATCGCAGTATAAGAAAACATTTCAGCACAGCCCGTTTGAATGGAAAGAAAATCGCTTCGGAAAATATTGGTTGCCGCGGGAAGGACCGGGACCGAAAATAGTGTCGCTCTAGGGAAAGCTAGAAATGGAGTTATCCCATTAGATCGAGATCCTCCGCACCCTCACTCTTCCACGACCAGATGCCGCAAAGTTACGAGTTACGAATGACGACGGTGAAAATGAAAGAGAGAGAACCATAGAAAATAGAAAAAAAATCTACTCTGGAATGTTGAAAGTTTCGGTCAAACAAACAAATTGCTGTCAATCGGAAACAATTGGAAGTGGTCCAAGGGATTGGGCATCGGTTCCGAACAGTGAAAAACTTTGGTCCGTCCGTCCGTCTAGATGAATTAATTTCACTAATGGAACGCTTGAAAGGGTCGTGGTTCCGCACTTAGTGAGCTTTTTGTTCGTTTTTTTTTTCTTCGTCTTCAAATGTCAGCTTCATTTGATTGAACCGAACAAATCTAATCTAAATTTGAGAGATTGATGTGAGATAAAGGCAAATTAATGGTAATTAAAGGGGAACTTTGAACGAGACACAATTGAAATTTTAATTGAACTGAAATAAGATCAACATTTAATGAAAGCCAAGTCGTATTATTTCAAAACAGACGAGACCGAAGTCAGTCATTCAGTCTGTTGGAAACATCAATCTTAGTTAATTTTAAACCAAGCAATCAACAAATGGAAAACAACCGATGCCAGAAGATGGTCACTGACCACACAATGATCCGTTATCCCTTCGGTGCGGTTCCCAGCTTCCATTTCAGCCGGACACAAACGGAAAACATAGATTGCTGCCTAAACAGTCGTATCAAAAATGTTACCGACCCATTAGGATTTATTTCTTAGAAGCTCAATATTTACTATGTATTTTGCATACCCCCCCCCAACGCCCCTCCCTAAAACGTTCTCTCACATATTCTTAATGGCCTAGACAATATACTGTCGTTCTTCCTTCGTTTTCCATTCCGTCGTCGATGGAGCAACCGACGGAGTACGACGCTCGAGTTCTCGGTGTCCATTGGAATTCATACCGGGCAATTATTTATGCATTGGGTGGTGAACCGAGTCTCCCGGAAAACCACCACCAGACCAGCTGACCCACTTGCAACTACGAACTACGTATCCATACTATTTTGGAACCGAAAACAGAACCGAACCGTTGGAAAAGATATTCAACAAATGTCACTCTATTATTTACAGTGCCATCCTTCCGGTTCGGTACCGTTTGCCGGTGGGTTGGCTCGAAAATGACTTTAAAAAGCATTCACTCGTCGTCGTCTTCTGCTGCTCCGAGGCCGATTGTGTGCTATTTCCACTTGACACCTGCAGCAGTCATACCTCAACCGAACAGGATGCTTCCTTTGCCAAACTGTTGGCTTGCACCATCGACTTGAGACCAGCGAATGCAGGATGATAAGTGTAATAAGTTTGCTTGAACTTTTAGCGTTATTTGCTTAAAATTAAATGTTAATCTCTTCGCACTGCAGATGAGTTTCCACCAGGTAGCAATTTTGAGCCTTATTTTGTTTGTTCGTACATCATGGATATGGGGTTTAATCTGACGAAAAAAAATTCCCGTTAATTTAATTAGCTATAATTTTCATTGATTTGAGCTTGAGCTGAATTCGAATTGATTAATACAATGAGAATATCACAACTCAAAATTTCAATCAAAACAAGGTGAATGCGTAATGTCAGAGACATAACCGGACTGACGAAAATCGTCTCGCCTCAGTCATTCTTTGCCCAATTGCACAGCCGTTTGGCGTCGATTTTTTACCATGGAAACTTTTTTATTCTTCAGTACAATCTCCATCTAGAACGATACACTTGACCCCCTGGTCCTTCAACATTTTGATGTCTTTTGAAAAAAAAAAAGATTCGTTAAGACCTTCAAAATAGGCTTCCGTTTCTGCAATGACATTCGACGAAAATTTCTTCACCTGGAAAAACCCTGGAGTCGCTGGGGGCCAGTTCTGGAGAATATGGGGGATGGTGCAAATCCTTCAATTTCACCATTGCTTTTATGCACAAATGCGCTGGTGCGTCTTTTTCCATAGTTTGATGAAAACTAGAACTCGCCTGACACGATCAGCTGTTATTCAAACACCAGTGGATAGATTGTCATGAAATTTGGTATTGGTCTTTTCTGTGAGAGACCCGGGACTTTTCATTCCATGTAGTATAGCTTCGACGAATTGTATATTCTTTATCAATCAAAACGAGACGAACGGGTAATGTCAGAGACAAAAGACCAATACCAATCGTTTTAATGAACTGGTCAACACTACAGGAATGCGAACAAACCAAAACAAATTTCAGTAGTATGAAAATTTATAACCAATTCTTAGTGGAACGAAAATTAACGGTCCCTTAAAGAACTGTTTTCCTAGAATGCAAAATCTCCACTGAATATTTTGGGACGTAATTGTCATTCATCTAGTGTAAATTCTCAACTCCGGGTCGACTTCGTTTCTGAGAAACAACAACATTTCGGAATAACTCGCATTATCTTCGGGACATTCTATCCGTTAACTTCAGTCGCCAGGCTCAGAATCCAGGTTCCAATTATAGGAGTAGAATTTTGGTTCAGATTCCAAAATCTAGGTTCAAATGTCATGGCTAGAGTCAAGGTCAAGAATCCTAATCCAATTAGAATCCGGAATAATAAAATACATTAATACAAGGGCAATTCAATGTTCTTCGAGGAAAAAATATCAATACAAATCAATTCTCTTCGTTTCTAATGGCTATTAACACTTTCTTCTTGATTCCTTCCAACAAACGCTGCACACCTCCGGAGTCAACTTTCTTTACACTTTTCTTCAACAATTTGGACTTCTCAGCCACGTCCCGAACCGTATTTTTCGTTTTTCTAAGGCTTCCTCTTCATAATTGCGGGCAGTTTATGTTTCCATCGATGAAATCTACGTTGCTATCGCGGTACCTCTGGGTGAATTCCCGTGTGTAGTGGCAACTAGCCAAATCTACCCAATACTTCACGGGATCTTTATGGGCTTCGATGAAAGGTAGTACGCGGTTTTTGAGACATTCTTCCTTGTGCAGCTTCGGGTCCATCGTCTTATTCATCATGAACACTTTGGTCTTTGCTCCGCTGCTGAATATCCCTTGCCAAATTATCAGTTTTTTGGCAATTTTGACCATCCTTCGCAGAAACATCTCCCCGTGCCGTCGCCATGTAGAACTTATCGGACAGCAAGCTGTCCGAAATCCATGTTGACGTAGGTTTTATCCTCGATGAGCAGACATACGCTCTTATTCTGAATAACGTCGTATCGATTTTACGATCGTATTTCATTTGTATTCCTAATAACGCTAGGAAAATCAAAGGTAGCCACATTCGATCGAAAAATCAATACGTCGTTACTCAGAATAAGGGTGATTCTTTGATACTTCATCAACACCTGCTGGTACAATTTCCGAGCTAGAGTTTTGGTGATGAAACTTTGCCTCAACGTTCTGTTCTGTTCTAAAAACCAAACGAATATTATGGACGACGTAAAACTCATCATGCCTTGATTTGCTGGTCGATCTAACAACATATAAAATGCCTACCTGGGTTCGATTCCCGAAGCAGACAGTTTTTCTGTCCCGAAGATGCAAATGACAACGAGGTCAAAGGTTTCTAACATTTAAACAAACAAAAATAGAGAGTCTGACACGAAATTTAAATGTTAAATGAAGTCTTGAGTCTACACTGAAGTCTGTTTTTACCTGGTCTGAGTACCGCGTAATAAAACTGCGCAAAAAAATCCGCGCAACTTCGGAAATCCGCGTAAAAAAAATCGCGTAACTACGGAAATTCGAACTACAAAATTATAAATTTTTATTAAAGACATCGATTCCGGATTCGTGATTTGGATTGAAATTGACGATTCCTACAAGCGCGCTTTGACTCCAAATTCGGAAGCCATTTCACCGAAAAGACATTTCAGGTGAAACAGGTTTTCAGAATACAAAATTATAATACAACAATTTTCAAGAACCGAGCTACGACTCCTGTAATCTGGAATCGGAAATTGTAATCGAAATTTACAGCTGAAGTCTGGAATTAGAATCATGAATTAAGGACCGAAATCAGAGATCGATCACAAAAAACTGTAATTGGAATGTAATTTCAGAGTTGCCATCCAGAACTCAATTTCTGTCAAGAATGATTTTCAACGGTAAACTTCCGGTTCTTCCTCGGATTCATTCTGCCGAATAGGTCATTTTGTTAAAATCTTTTTCGGATTATTTCACCAAGAAAAAAAAGTTTGTGAACAAGATCTTTTCGGCGAAAAGGCCATTTCACCGAAACGGTAATTTCGTCGAAAGTCATTTCAGCGAGGGCCATTTTGTCGTGATCCATATCTCCGAAACGGTAATTTTATCGAAGGCAATTTCAAAGAAGATATTTTCGTCGAAACAGTAATTTGGTTGAAGACCATTTCACCGAAACGGTAATTTGGATCAAGGCCATTTCAACGAGGGCCGTTTTATTGAAAATTATTTCACCGAAGGTCATTTCGCCGAAATTTCGCCATTTTGTCGAAATCCATTTCGCCGAAACGGCCATTTCATCGAATACTATTTCAATGAAGGTCAGTGATTTCGTCAAAACGGTAATTTCGTAGAAGACCATTTCATCGAAACGGTAATTTCAGTAAAGGGCATTTCAACGAGAGCCAATTCGCCGAAACGCTACTTCACCGAAGGTTTTTAAAATGAAGGTCATTTCGCAGAAACACTATTTCCGTCTAAGGCTATTTCACTAAAACGGTAATTTCATCGAAAGCCAATTCAGCGAGGACCATTTCAAAGAAGGTAATTTCGTCGAAGCAGTAATTCTGATCTGATCTGATGTAATCACAAATTTTTTTTTTGAAAAATAATTTCGTAATTTCGCCGAAACAGTAATTTTATCGAAGGTTATTTCAATGAAGGTAATTTCGTCGAAACAGTAATTTCGTAGAAGGACATTTCACGAAACAGTAATTTCATCGAAAGCCATTTCAACGAGGGCCATTTTGCTGAAATCCATTTCGCCGAAACGGTCATTTCGTTGATGGTTAGTTTCGTTGAAGGTAGTTTCGTCGAAGCAGCACTTCTGGTCTGATCTGATGTAATATTGAACCAATTTTTTGAAAAAAAATCGGCTTTGGAATTTCTAAGACAAAACAAGAAAACCGTGTAATTGAAAATTTGCGTAAAAAACTGTGGAATTCCGCGGTAAACAAAACCGCGTGGTATCAGAAATCCGCTTAACTTCGAAAATCCGCGTAAAAACCGAGTAAAAAAAGATCACAGTGTATTTTGATGTCAATTTCAGCAGAATCAGCTGCAAGTCGAGGTTCAAAATTCACACCTCAAGACTCCAAGTCCTGAATTCAGGTCCAGGTTCGTAGAAGACCATTTCACCGAAACAGTAATTTCAGCAAAGGCCATTCCAACGAGGGCCATTTTATTGAAAGCTATTTCACCGAAACGCAACTTCATCGAAGTTCATTTCGTCGAAGGTTATTAAAACGAGTCATTTCGCCGAAACAGTAATGTCATCGAAAGCCATTTCAGCAAGGGCCATTTTGCCGGAATCAATTTCGCCGGTCATTTCGCTGAAACAGCGATTTCGTAGACCATTTCACCGAACCGGAAATTTCGACAAAGGCTATTTCGACGTGGCCACCGAAACGCTATTTCACCGAAGGTCATTTCGTCCAAGGCTATTAAACCGAATGTCATTTCGCTGAAACAGTAATTTAGCCGAAGGTTATTTCGCCGGAACGGTAATGTCATCGAAGGCTATTTCAAAGAAGGTAATTTTGTCGAAACAGTAACTTCGTAGAAGACCATTTTACCGAAATGGCGTTTTCAGCAATGGCCGTTTTCGCCGAGGGCCATTTATTGAAAACTCATTTCGCCGAAACGCTATTTCACCGAAGGTCATTTCGTCGAAGGCTTTTAAACCGAAGGTTATTTCGCCGAAACTGTAATTTCGTCGAAGGCTGTTTCACAGAAACGGTAATTTCATCGAAAGACATTTCAGCAAGGTCATTTCGCCGAAACAGTGATATTGTAGAAGACCATTTCACCGAAACAACATAATTTTGGCTAAGGTCATTTTATTCTAATTGTGGTAATTTCGCACATTGTAAAAGTTGTTTAGGCGAAACGATTTTCGGTGGAAAACTGTTTCATTTCGGGAAAAACCTTTTTCACGATTTTTTTTCATTTCGTTAAACGTTCATTGTACCAAATTTAAACATAAGATCGTTTCAATCACTAACTTTAATTGATAACTTTTATCAAACAACGTTAAATGCACTGAAAGCAGGACCAAACTGCTTCAACTGAGCTCATTTTTGCACCGAATGACAGAGCAAACCGGTAACCGACAAACATGAGCTGCATTACGGCTGCATCGCAGTTCGGAGCCGGAAGTGCTTTCCCGTGTCCATCAGTTTCTCGTTTTGCATACCGTTGGTGAAAATTTTCCACAAGCAGTGTTCTAATTAGCCGTACAGCCCGTCGTTCTTTTTCCGTTGAGTCCTACTCGTTGAGTGTGCGTGCGAAAGTTCCTTCTAATGAGCTTCGGCCAGTCAGGACGGACCAACGGACTTGGGAACAATGAACGAGCAGGAAAATTTTGCCGGAATATTTGCTCTACTCGGAATTTGGCCCAGTCCGAGATTTGTGTGGTCGGAGAACTACTTTGTTCGTTCTTTGTTGGGCTCATCAGTAAAGTAAATTTGTACTGTGATATGTGTGTACTGTGCCACGTTCCATTACACGGGGAAAGCGTTCCGACAGGTAGTTTACGGAGGTAATTGTTGAATCGGGAATCTAATAACCTGGACACCGGGTGAAATCACTTTAGCCCAGATAAAATACGCAAATCATCCGTCAGTTTGGGCTACTAGCCGAAAGGGAAAACAACACCGTTGAGATGAGTAAGCATTCGCCGTTACAGTTCCAGCCCCGTAGCATTCGTACGGCCCCCAATCAACCGGCAACTTTCCACGCAGAGAAGTTAATCCGTCAATCATTGCCTCTATTTGTCGAGCAGAAAATGATGTTTATTCATCGAAATTGCTTTCCCGTGGAGAAGAGCCCAGGTTCGGGTACGGTTCGGGATGACACACATGATGTCCTTGTCTTGTCTGCCACCGTTCTGCTGCAGCTGCTGCTGACTGCGCGAAAAATTTTCGGTTTTCTTTTCTTCCCCCTCGAAGTTGACGTAAATGATGTTCGTGCTGGGGCTGCTGGGCTCCCTCGGGAGAAGGCTTTTTGCCAGATGGGAATGCTGTTTGCACTGAACGCACGATGCTGATGATGATGATGATGATGAATACAGTTCTATCCCCTCCTAACCATCAGGACTACTTCAGCCGTTCATGGGTTTGGTTCGTTCAGTCGGCATCGAACAAACACTCCATTCAAGCCGAAGACGGGCGGACGACAACAAAGCGTAAGCTCACAGAAAGCCCCAAAAATAGATCCAAATCCCAGCTCTAAATATACATACTAGGGCGAAGAATAGCCGTGTTCGATTGAAGCCCCGCACCCGCAACCCGGGAAGGATGAAGAGCTCTTAGCTGATCCTTGTACCATTGTGATTGATAAATGAAACAGGATACGAGTCAATTTGGCTAGGAGAACGTGCTCCGGAGTACGGGGAGAGGAGGAACTGACGGAAGTTTTTTTCTTCCCGGACGGACGATGCTTGTTTTGGGTCTGCTTTTTCTGTTCTGAGACTGTGAAAAGATTTTAGCTAGGATTCGATGTTTAACTAATCTGAAGAATGGAAACGCTTTCTGGGCATTAGAAGTGCATTTGATTGTGCACACTCGAGTCGGTGGTTCGAATGAATGACGGACATACGATTTTCTGTACGGCTTAGACGGTGTCCCAAACGTAAACAAGTGACGACTTAGACCATTACGCTCCGGCACAAGACTAATAAAGTGTTTCACAAATCTCAATAGCTTTAGGTTGTTTATGTTGAACTTCCAAGTTGCACTAACACTTTAATATAAAATAGCTAGTGCAAGGTCGTCGACGACGAAACGCTAAAATGAAAGAAAATAGATCGATAATACCAGAGTTGTAACTGAATGAATTGAATACCAATAAAAATGACATGTTTCTTTCATCAGTCGGTGTTGAACAGTCGTTCGCACCGCACGCGTATAGCTCTTGGCTCCTGGAATTTTTTTCTGGCTACCTAGAGTTTCAAGGCTTTAGTCTTTTTCAAGGCTACCTGTATCACTAACAGTCTTTTTAAAGACTAACAATTAGTCAGCCTTTCTCAAGGCTATACAAAAAGTGATATTAGAGTCACTAAGTGAAAAAAAGAGAGATATTAGAGTGACTAAGAAATTAATCATTTTCTTATTCCATCAAAAAGCAAATGATGCTATCGCAAAATTTGATTACAAGTTGATAAAATAAACACGCTCTCAAGTATCTCTACCCGGCGAGTGGTAGAGAGAAGTGGATCGATTGTTGTTTTTTTTTTGTGTAGCAAATATTACTTTCAATATTAAGTCAACACAGTAGGCATAGTGAAATTAAAACTACAACGATCGTTTACAGTGTACATGTGCGGTGCAGTTTCACGATTTTTACGGATCTTTCTGAAACTTTGCATATTTTGTGTAGTTTTTGTAGAGATGATTTAAAAAAAACTACAAAAACAGCGTTTCACAGAGAACTCAAAAATATATAATATTGTTTGCTCCAGAAGCAACTCCTGAAGCTCTACAATGCACATCGTTTAACTCGTATACTTTAAATACTATTTAAGAATAATATCTACCTATAAAAGATGAGACAACCTGCAGTTGTTTTTTTATTCCACGCTCGAAATGAACTCCGTTTACAGGAAAAGCTTCCAGAATCCAAGTTCATTGTTTATTGTTTATTATATTAGGTGTACAAATTTGCTTCCGCCGTTTTTTCCAAAATTTAAAGCTTTATTACGAAAAAGTGCTAACAGATGTATTATTCAAAGTATTGTCCGACAACTTTCTCCCATCTTTCCGGAAATGTTCGGATCCCGGCTCGAAAAAAGGATACCTCTTTTGACGCTATCCATGAAGCAATCCATTTTGCCAACTCTTCGAAGGATTGAAAATGTTAATCTGCCAGACAGTGTGCCATCGAACGGAATAGGTGGAAGTCAGAAGGGGCGACATCTGGGGAATACGGCGTGTGGGGCAAGACTTCCCATTTCAGCGTTTCCAGGTGCTTTTTGACCACTTTTGCGACGTGAGGCCGAGCATTGTCGTGTTGGAGGATGACTTTGTCATGTCGCTCTTGATACTGTGGCCGCTTTTCTTTTAGCGCGCGACTAAGGCGCATCAGTTGCGTTCAGTAGCGATCTCCTGTGATGGTTTCATCCGGTTTTAAGAGCTCGTAGTAAATCACACCGAGCTGATCCACCAAATACAAATCATAACTTCGGTTTTGCCTCCGACGAAGTAGTATGCCCGGGCTTTCCCCATGATTTTCTGCGTTTAGGATTATCGTATCGAACCCACTTCTCATCACCGGTTACGATTCGATGTAAAAACCCCTTACGATTTTGTCTTTGAAGCAGTTGCTCACATACAAACAGACGGCGCTCGATGTCCCTCGGTTTCAACTCGTACGGCACCCAGTTTCCTTCTCTCTGAATTATGCCCAGGGCCTTGAGACGTTTTGAAAAAGCTTGCTGACTCACTACCAACGATTCGGCAAGCTCTTTTGGGTTTGGCACGAATCATCATCAAGCAATGCTTCTAGTTGTTCTGAAGGTTTTTTCTCTTCCACCATCATGTTTGTCTTCGACATCGAAATCACCATTTTTAAAACGTTGAAACCACTCCCGACACGTTCTTTTACTCAGAACAGCATCACCGTAAGTTTCTGAAAGCATTCGATGCGCTTCAGCTGCATTTTGTTTTTCGAATTGTAACAGAAAAGTAAAACTTCCCGCAAATGGCGAGAATTGGGCACATAAACAGACATTTTCGAGCGTGAATAATACGAAAACAAGAACAACTGTCACTAAAACGGCGATGACAATTCGTTAGGCACTGTACACACTCACTTTAAAAGCATTATCATCTATGTATTTTAACCAGCCTCAGCCAGTACAGCCACCTATCGGAAAACGGCGGAAGCAAAGTTGTACACCTGATAGAGAAGGGAACAGCCCACTGGAGTTCGTTTAGTTGAAACTTTTTCTCCAACAGGCATAAAACCTCCTCTTCTTTTGCATCAACAGATTACAATGATCCAAATGATACGTAATAACTAAAACTACTCTAGTTACTAGAACCTATTGAGACAGATATCTGAGAAACAGCCATTACGAGAATGATAAAAGTCAAATATATTGAAACAATTATTAAATAGGCGGCACATACTAGTCAAAGGTTCGTAATAACCTTAATTAGTTCTAGATGTTGGTATTCTAAAGAATGGGCGGAAGCGGAGGGTACGGCGATGAATATCTAAGTTTAATAATTGTAGAAGATCCGAACAGTCTATACGAGCTTGTAGTAAATCAGCAACAAAATGACCTTACCTTGAGATCAATCAACTTGCAACGATCTTCGTAGCTCGGAAGGTTCAATGGGTCTCTCCACGAAAGACGACTAAGTAGCGTTGAATGTCTCGAATGGTGCCCAAATGACAGTAAAGAGCTTTTAGACAATAAATATCGTCAAAGTTTTTAGAAATACGAAAAATGAAACCAAATAGCCTTGAAGCATTAGAAATAATGAATTCTCTGTGCTTCTTGAAAGCCAATTTATAATATAATTAAACTCCTAGATCCATGGCTGACGATTTTCGATCTTAAACTGTATTTGAGATATTATAATCGAAGCTCACGTTTGCGACTGAAGGAGATAACGGATTGTCCGATTTAATTTGCAAAAATTTGCATTCTATCGAGAAATTCTATTTAAATCATTTAGATAAATTAGGAAGAGGAACGGTCCGAGATGACTACCCTGTGGGACACCAGAGCTGACGGTGAAAGGTCCAAAAATCAAGTTCAAATTTCAGAAAAATCCAAAACACAAGTTTAAATTTCAGGTCAAAATTCTTTTTCCTTTTGAAATTTTGATTCAAGCATTGAGATACAACCTCTAATGACCAACCACCTCCAGCACGGAAAATGCTTCCAAATGAGGTAGAAAAAAAAAATGAAAATTACAGCTGATCAATTTCTAATCAGCAAGAAACAAAGCTTCGCAATTACCATATCTAAAGACCCGAAGCCGAAGATCAATCGATTGTCAATCACCGTCATTAATGGCGGAATTTCAACTCGCAATCCGGAAAGAAGCCTTTTGTGGCTCGTAACTCGCAGATCGTCGCCATCGGCAGCACGAAGAAGAATAAGAAAAAAAAAAACACAGAAAACCCGGAAGCTTTCCCACACTTCCTCTAACAGGAAAATTAATGCTTTTCATTCGCACGGTTGATTACGCAGGCAGACAGACAGTCAGCCAGGCAGCGATTCGAGGCGAAAAACTGAAGAAGACGGAAGATCCGCTGGAATGACAACGAAATGGAATGGAATAGAAGGGGGTTTGAAAAAAGAATTCATTCCATTCCGGATTGCGAATCATCGACGGGTCGGGTCGGGTCTCTCTATCTCACTCCCATCAAGACTGAACGACGTGGCCACGTTTCAGATGGATCTCTCGGTTCGAGATTCGATTCAAAAACCGAACACCGCGGATAATGAGCGATTGCTCGTTCCGGTGGAAGAAATCAACTTTCCAGTTCACCAAGAAATTAATCGCTTCGGCAGATCCCCGGGACTTCGATTTCGCTCGAAGCGAAGTTCTGCTAGGATTCCGGTGGTGAAGTTAAAAATTTAAAACTATGTCGACGGCGATTTGATAAGATCTTAATAGAAAATATTCCGGGGGACACCGGGGCAAATGTCAACCGTTCATTATGTGTTCGGGATTCCGGCAGTGGATCGCTATTTCATCATACGAATTTGAAATCGTGTTTGCCGACAGAATAAGAAGAAGAAAAAGTGAGTGTTTGGAGAGGCTGCACTCGAGAAAGTGAAAGCTTCTTTCTTCGCACTTTTCCAGCAAGCAACACAAAAGATCCTTATTTCAGTGACGAAACTAATGGGTTTCCACTTTTCGACACCAAACCAAACCAAGGATTGGGAAACGAACGATTTAGGATTGTTGTTTAGTTGAGTACAACGGCAGCGACTCTTTTTTTTGCGAGTGAGATACTTCGGCACATACACTGAAGAGGCACGTGTTTGTTTGCAAACACATGATTGTCAGATAAAAGGATCCCCCCCCCTTCCCCACGCGGGTTTTGTTGTTTGAGCACGGAATGAAAGTCGGTTGCTGCTGCACGAGTGAATAGATTTACGGATTTCAACCGGGAGAGCATCAGAAGAAGAACCAAGAGGATGTCGAATTGGCGCACAATTCTAAAAACATCCATCATTTGTGTTTCGTTTTTTTCGTTTTCTTTATTTTCCTGTCACTTTGACGTTTCCTTTACTTTCCGTTCGAGCACCCATCGGAATCGGTTTTTTTTATTCCGAGCAAAGCAAACAAAAAAAATGTTGTTCGTTTGAGGATTAGTTTCCTGTCCGAGAATCGATTGAGTCTTGGTTGATAATTTTTTTTTCGGTAAGGTTTAAGAGTGAATAGAATGGTTATCATGATTTTGTGATAATACTGACAAGTGGGTACAAATTAAATAAAAGAGAAGGACGGTAAAACCTACAAATGGTCCCATCTGCCAATGACGGTTTATCTATATTAACTTTTCTAGCAATTCTTTTAGCGTAATTCTCTATGTTTTCTAAAATTACTTCTGATTAGACGGAAAGATGGTGGCTTGGTTACGAAATTAAACAAAGCACGCTGTGTGCAAGGTTCGTAAAGGCGGTGGTGTTTTCTTCTTTCGTAACAGCACGTAGCGGTTTTGCATTTTGTATGACAGTTTGAAAGTTTTGACTCTCATCGCCATCAAATTTCTTCATCTTTTAAGACAATGAGAGCTTTAATTTGAATCATGATTTGTGAAAATCGGTTTAATCGTTGCTGAGAAATTGAAATGAGTTTCGTTTTTTTTATAGCTTTTGTTCACTATTACCGGTGCTTTCGAGCCGGAGACCGGGGACTAGTAGTCCCAAAGTAGGTTTATATAACCACCAACTAACAAGATCTGCCAACTGGATGAGTTTTTCAGTAAGTTATTATAAAAATTTTCACATCGTTTGGCCATCGCCTGTGAAAAAATACTCAATTGAAAATTTTCCACTCATCGCGCTGTAATACCGGAACCGGGAATCGGAATTTGATCAACTTTTAGATGACTTTTTGAAGAATTTTAAAACCTTTTATTTGATTCTTAGATTGTGGAAGCCGGTTAAGAAATTTCCGAGAAAATTAAGTGCGCATTTTCTCATAGATTTGAACATATTGCCTTGTAATTTCGGAACCGAAGAGCGGATTAAGATGAAAATAATAAACAAGCTAAGGGACCATAAGACCTTTCGTTTGAATCTAAAATTATGAAAATCGGTTAAGCCATCTCGGAGAAAAGTGAGTGACAATTTTTTTCCATTTGTTTTGGTACACATCACTCTGTAATTCCGGAACCGTAAGTTGGATCAAGATAAAATCTAGGAATAATCTATGGGACCATAAAACCTTTCATTTGAATCTGAATTTGTAAAAATCGGTTCAGTCGTCTCCGATAAAAATTAGTACTCATATTTTATTTTTATTTTTTGCACATTTTACCACATAATCCTGGAACCGGAAGTCGGATCCGAGCAAAATTTCGGAATGTTGTAAGGAACCGCAAGACCTTTCATTTGAATCTAAGTTTGTGAAAATCAGTTCAGCCATTACGGAGAAATGTTGGTGCAAAAAAACGTTGCATACACAGATATTTAGCGCACTCGACGAACTGAATCGAATGGCATATGCACGGAACGACCGAAATTAGCTCTGCGCCTAATTCGTATTACTGTTTTTGAATTAGTTGATTTTAACAACAAAATTTCCAAAATAACTATAAAATTAGTTAAAATTGAGAATTTACTTTGCTGAAAAAACTCTTATTTTTAAAGAATGTGTTTAGTTGGCGAATATTCTGGACACAAACCAGCAATATTTCAATCCAACACGAAATTCTCATTGACAACTAATTTCGTTATTAAAATCAGAAAATTTGTTTCTATTTTTCTATCACCGTCATTACTGAAGGACAGCACAAAGAAAACAAAAATGAAATTGGTTCAATTAACAAGTTTATTAGCCAAAAACTCATGAGAAGTGTCAAAGCAAAACAATCCAGTGCCTTAGCTAAGAATTGACAGCACGTTCATTTGGTGAATTCAACTAAAAATAGCCATTTCAACAAATATTTTGTTATTATTAAAGGAACTAGAATTAAAAATTCTAAATTAGCAAAAGTAAGATTTTTTTAGTTGTCTCAAAAAATAGCTAACTAAAATCAGAAAATCAACTAATTTTTTCGCCAAAATGCTGATTTCGGTCTTTCCGTATGACACTTCGATTGGCTATCAACCGACAGATGGAACAGTTTTTAGCACAGTTCCGTAAAGCTTAGACGGTTTTTGCGTAGTTTACCCGGTAAATTAGTAGTAACTCCGGAATCGGAAGTCTAATTTGTACAAAATTTCATAGCAACCTGTGAGGCCATAACACGTTTCGTTTGAACCCATGTATGTGAATAACACCTAACAAAATTCACGTATTGGACCAATTTAAAGCACAGTTTTTTAGAATGTAACGGTCCGTAAATGACATTTTTCAATCTTATAATTCCGAAACCGGAAGTCGGAACTGGATCAAATTTCACAACAGATTATGTGACCATAAGACCGTACGTTTTTATTAAAGTTAGCAAAATTCTGTGGAGTGGTTTCTGAGAAAAGTGAGTTCACTTTTTTCCTTTTTTTTCGGATTTCGGGTCGGGTACGGGTGCCGATTTCTTCATTTTCAACGGGTACAAGTCAGTTGGCGTTAAAAACTTTGGTCGGTTTTTATTCGAATTACGGAACTTTTTTTCGGATTCGGGTCCGGTACGGGTAGATTTTAATTTTTCTATCGGGTACGGGTCGGGTTCGGGTCGGCTACGAATGACGATTGTTTCAACGGGTACGGGTTGGGTTAGGGTTAAAAAAATCGGTTATTTTCTGATTTCAGGACTTTTTAAGAGTTCGGGTGGAGAACGGATAGATTTTTATTTTTTCTATCGGGTTCGGGTCAGGTAAAATTTGTCGGATTTCGGGACATTCTTCGGGTTCGGGTCGGGCACGGTTAGATTTTTATTTTTCTATCGAGTACGGGTCAGGTTCGGGTAGGTTTTTCGGTTTCGAGTTGGGTAAATTTTGATCGGATTTCGTTTTTTCGGATTTCGGGACTTTTTCGGGTTCGGGTCGGGTAAGGGTTGATTTTTATTTTTATATCGGGTCGGGTTCGGATTTGTTTGTCGGGTTCGGAACGGCTACGGGTGACAAATTTTTTATTTTCAACAGATGCAGTTTGGGTTCGGATTAAAAAAATTGTTCGGATTTCGGGACTTTTTGCGGGTTCTGGTCAGGTGCGGGCACGATTCGGGTTCGGTTTTATGAGAACATTTTATAAAACCATAGCATTTCGTGAAATATTCTGTGACTAGCTAAAGCATAAATTTATAGTTACCCTGAAGATGGAAGAATAACCTTCGAAACGTTGGCTTCTAGCGCAAAATAAATGTAATGTAAAGCCATCTTTGATTTAAAACAACATAAGCCGATCGCGTCCGTATTCAAATTGAATCAACAACAATGGTGCTTATACTGAAACTTTTAGTAACTTTGGGCGAAACGAATAAACCTAGACAGGTTGGGTTGATAAAACCTCGAATTTTCAAATTTTTGGTAAAATTTTATTAATTGTTTGTTTTAATTGAATCAATAAAGTACAAAAAGCGACTAAAATTGGAGTGCTTGTGCGATGATGCGACGAAGACGAGACCTAAAGAAATCGTTTGTAGAACGGTTCAACAATTCAATTTGTTTGAAAATTATTTCTTTTTTTTTTGCTGATTCAACTAAAAAAATAGTCGAATAAAACTGGATTGAATCTTTGCTAGAGTCGCTAGACTCAAACATTAGTCGAATAAAATTGGATTGAGTCTTTGCTAGAGAATGACAGTATGGTTTTTTGACAAATCTAACTAAATTTGACTAAAAATTTGCTCTTCTCAGAGCATTGAGTACAAACAAATCAAAATCAGTGAGCGTAGGATTTTTTTGTTTGTCCTAAATAAGAACGAACGTAATTTAGAAAATCAACTAAATTTTTCGCCAGAAAGCTGATTTCGTTCTCTCCGTCTGATTAAAGATTGGCAGGAATTAACTGTTGAAAACGTTTTAGTAGTTTGAACCAATAAAATTGAAGGAACTATGTAGTACTATATAGAACTATATAGTATTGTTGGGGTTGTCTTCAAATTCCAATTGATAAGCGAAAAAATGTCAAATTCATGAGCATTTCGTATTTCAATTTTGTTTTAAACCGGCGTTTCTCCGTGTGATAATTTCACATTTGTAAGCACTTTCGTCCCGTGTATGAAGTGAACCGAAAAAAAAGCTAAATTTACTGCTAATTTTATTACATCCGATCCTTCGGTTGACGGGGAAGCCGGAAACCATGTGATAAAGCATCGGGTTTTCCACCGGGGCCCACTGCGGGAGGTCGGTCGGTTGGTCGGTCAAACGAGTTTCTGATTGTGTTTTTTTTCTCCTGATCGAATATAATATTTGAACCTGCGATGGAATAAAAAACATCTCCCACCGTGAATTGCCCGTCCCAAGTGCAGATATGGTGTGATAAATGCTAAAATTTTGAACCCCCCTCCAACAAAATCATTAAAAGCGAAATTGATTTTGCCAAGTGCTTTTTGGGATCGTTTTTTTTTTTGTTTTTTGTCGGAAAACGTACGGACCTGCACGGAAATAGATCGGATTAGAGGGGGGTAACGGTATTAGCAATTTAAAATCGTTGATTGAACTCGTTGGCAGAGAACCCGTCAGCAACAAAAAAAAAATAAACGGAAACGTTGGAGTTCGATTGTTTTGACAAGCGAACGAATCAATTTGCATTTGGAAATGCACCGGACAGTTTAGCCGCCGGCTAGTTAGGCAATGGTAAATATATGGAAAATTAAAAATCGACAGCAGAATACTAATATGACACATCAATATGAATTAGGCGATGCATCGATGAATGTTTCACGTTGACACAGCTAGAAAAAATTGTACCCGGAAAACATAAATTACCAATATGTTCAATAAAAAATTTCCAGTTTGGCAAACGATATTCCGCTGCGAACAAAAGAAAAAACTCGAGTTTTCGCAACTAGCGGTTTGATGAATTCGAAGTTCTGCAATGAAGAGTGCTTGAAACATGCATTGTACCATTCACCAAAGTACTTGAAATTGTTTTGGCAAGATTTGGCTAGCTGCCACTACAGTGCAGATACACTTCAGTGATATCGAGATAGAAAGGTTGGTTTCATCCAAAAGATCTCCATTCCAACTCAATTTCACCTGATCGAGATAGCTTGGGCAATTGTCAGGCAAAACTGAAAAAGTGATTCGATATTTTTCGGAAGATTGGGAGATGCAGGAATAGAAAGACCGCGGAAATTGACGAACAGAATGTCTTCATGATGAGACGAGATATTTCAAGAAAACGAAGCATTGATTTTTTTTTCCTTAAAGCACTTAATTTTGACTGTTCAACTAGTCCATGTTCAGGTCACCAAAAAACGGTCGGGTTTCACGTTTAATTTCAATGCATCAAAAATATTACAAATTTTCAAACAAAACCTTATGCAGTAGGCCGAGAATATGTTTGGATTAGATGACAAAAATTGCGTTCTTCAATAGTATAAGGCTCTGAAGTATCCCAAATAATGGAGGTTTCGGTGGAATTAAGAAAACAAACCCGGAGTAATTTCGTTACACTCTCGTGTCGTAAAATTTTGAAAATGCGCTCAGGTGAGTATAGTGAAGGAAGACGTAGTCCTACGTCAAAAACTCACGACGCTTGTTTTACCTTTGTCGTACTCGGACAACGATTTTAATTTAAGGAAAATGTCATCAAGTTTGCCAAGCAATATTAATAGGTCCTTTTAGGGACCTTCAAATCGATCCCAACAAACTAATTAAGGTATTTTCTTCCATTGAAATAAGCTAATCTGCAATGAACCACAAAATATGTAATGTTTATATGTGATCACGTCATTTCGATAAGGAAAGTGAAGTTCACGTCGAAATTTGGACACCCCCAAATATGTATTTTCTGGATATACTACATGGGATATACTCCTGGGCCTAACAAAGAAAAAGCCGATTTTTCAGCATGAGAATCTTTTTTAATTCTTCAGTTCTCGGAAACGGAAGCCTATTTTCAAGCCCTTGACAATTTTTTTTCAAAGGGCATCAAAATGTTGGAGGACCGATGGGTCAAATCTAGAGCGATACATTTGACCCATTGGTCCTCCAATATTTTGATGTCCTTTGAAAAAGAGAAAGATTTGTCACAAGACCTTCAAAATAGGCTTCCGATTCCGTGAATGACCTCAGCATTCGACGAAAATTTTTTTCCCTGGAAAAACCTTTCAGGTTTGGAAATAGATAATAGTCGCTGGGGGCTAAATCTGGAGAATACGGGGGAAAGTGCATCTAGAGGCTTGTTCTCAACAAAAACATACACGGTTCGCAACTATTCACGGCCCGGTACTTTTCATACCATGTAGTAAGTGAAAAATTTATCCAGTATTATACAATTGGTTCTCCGCATTCGAGAAAAATGTCAACAATGTTTACAATCGAAGATGTTTTACTAACCGATCCTTTTCCAGGACTGATGAATCTATCCTTAACAACTGATTATGGTAATGATAGTTCAACAATCAATCGAGAAAAATTCCGTTTAATGTGTGTTATATGTTTTGGCTAGCGTAAGCTTCGCCCTTCTTGGTGAAAGTGTGCAGTGGTGTTAATATTCAAACAGAGTTTTTTTTAATCCCACTGGTATTAGTTTATTTGCTTTAACTAAATCTTCATCTGCATCTGAACGAAACATATTTAAGGAGACAAAAGGCTACATAATTAAAAATGTTTCGCTTTTCAGCGCATTGGCAGTTCAAGTTGAACTGCTAGTGCAACTTAGCAGTTCACACCCCAAAATACGTAAATCACTAGAAGCACTTCATAAATGTGTGAAATATTCCGCAGGCTGATGAACGTATATCTGTTCGTTGTGTAAAAACTATTTTTGGTGATACTACAAGCTTTTAGAATGATGATTTAGTATACGTAGGGCTTTTTTCATGCGGTTTTTTATGCGACTTTTTTATGCGAATTTTCAGAGTTATGCGGTTTTTTTTTATGCAAAGTTTCAGAGTTATGCGGTTTTTGTTACGCGAATTTTCAGAGTTATACGGTTTCCTTTCTGCGGTTTTTTTATGCGGTACGTAAACTCGCATTAGTGTAATAAGAAGAGCAAGTGTGTAAAATCTGTCCGTAACGCTCTTAAATTGTTCGATACACGTCCTGGCTGGAAGCGAAACAAAAAAAAAACGGATCTCAGGAACCACCAGAAGGACATCTTTCCAAGCACCGACAAGGTGTGAAGTCGGTCAAGGTGAAAAATGTGCCGAAGGTGACGACGAAACCCCAGGCTCTCAAGTTGTATCGTGAATAATTGACCGAGTTTTCCTGGACGATGAAACTTATGTGCTGGAAGATTTTAGGCAGCTTTCCGGAATGTCGTGGAGGAGCATCCCAGGACGAATAAAAAAGTTAAGTTTACCAAAAAAAAAATATTTGGTTTGGCAGGCAACATGCAGCTGTGGTCGAACAAGCCAACGCTTCATCACTAGTGGAAAACGGTAAACAAGGAAATATATCGTGAAGAATGCCTAACAGAGCGATTGTTGGCTTAATTTGGCATCTTGTCACTACGCCAAAGATGTTTTGGAATGGAATGGCTCGACTATAGACAATTTTCGGACAAAAGTCGTTAAATTGATCTTAGATTGAAGCAAATTTCCAAATTTAATCTGTCTGTATTTTTCGAGTTAAAATCTAATTTTCAGGTATTCCAAATTTTGTTTTTCAAAAAATCGACAATCCTTTTAACGTATATTGCATCGCTCGCTTGCACAGGCTTCAACAAAGAAAAGTGTACGAATCTCGATTGCCATAATCAAATCCTAAAAAAAAAATCACTATCAACATCCCACTAAAAAAATCCTACATTGGCTTTCATAGCGGCAGCGCAGCCCGAATCCCGATCCCGTCTCAATTCCAATTAGAATACACCTATTTTCAATTATTAAAATCGGATAGCTTTCTGCGGATGGGAAAGTTTTTTTCCAATTAACTTCAATTGTTCTGCGGTGAACACAGGCCACGGTATCCGACGTTCGCCGTTGAAAACAACTGCAGGATGTTGGTACTACGGCTGTGCCTGACTGGCTTCATGAGTGTGTTTCGTTCTCCAGCCCGAATTGGACGTTCGCTGCTGCTTCTGCGAACGTTCCGATTCTTTGAACCTCCTTCCGGTGGGTGTGACGAAAGGGAGGGGGAGGGGTATCGTTCGGAGCAGCACACAGGATTAGAAATTCAATTTGCAGCTTGAAGAACAAAAATCGTCGACTGCCGCCGTCGACTGGAGTCCTGGAGTCGGAAAACGAGCAGCAACGAAGTGTGAAACCTAATTGATTTGCCCGGAGGTGGGTGGGTTTTGAAATGAAAAGAAAAAATGACTTGCGAACCAACCAACACACATGAAAAAAAAATATTGTACGATTGTTTCACGGTAGCGCCGATTCCCGCGGGAAACTACATCTGTGCTGTGGGCTGGCCATTAGCTAATGTACCCACCGGCCATGAATTATGTCATCAGTGCCGCGTTTGTCCCCTGTGTTAACCACTTCGAGTTGCAACGGTGGTCCTGCTGCGGTTCACTGCGTGTCATGGGGCTGTGGAACACACGTGTGTTACCAACCGCAGTACCCTCCCCTCCGGACGCGACCACTTTGGACAGCACCATCATCATCACCATGTATTTTTTGTTGTCTTCTGACAGATCATTGATTAATGTTTCAATAATGTAGTGTTTTTGCTAGGACCGGGCCTGTCATGCGGTCACCATCCTGTGCTAAATATGTGGGAGGAACTTCATCAAAACTGGGACCAACGCGTCGCCACCCGTCCGGAACCCGAACAACGAGCGGTTTTCCCGAATTACGCGACCGGAATAAAGTAGGACCACCCAGTAGGACGACAGCCAGCCGATAATTGCTGACTGCTTGTTGGAACATCGGTTCCGTGCTGTCGGTTGCTTTGTGCTTGAAAATTCACTGCTGCTGACAACATTGGTCTAATGAAAATTTTGGATTACAACCAGGTTGCTGCGATCTATTCGCACCGAACGAACCGTTGTCGTGTTGTGTTTTCCGTTACGGGTTGTGAAGGTTTGTCACGCAGGCAGGCAGGGGAATGCATGTTTTGCATAAAATTTGTTGTTACTCGTGCTCATCCGGCGATGCATAATTCATCGCACCGGAAGTCCCGTTCGCTATGCTGTGCCAGTGCCGAGTATTGATTCTCCCCTCCTCAGTATTCGGTCGCTCGGTTGGTTGTTCGATGACTTTCCAAAATAGTCGAGTTATCTTTAATTTTTAAGCGCAGGGATTAGGCAATTTGCACCAAACGACAACGACGACGGCGATGAGGTCGGTTCATTGGATTATGCAGTCATCCGCTATCATCTCATAGAAAGGGTTGCCAGGATTCCGTCAAAAACTCCTAAAGATAGTGAGCTCACAATCGATCAAAAACAACAACGAATTGATAACTCTGAGCAGTGTTTGGAGCTGTTATATCGAAATAAAACCGATTTTTTTCGTCGATATATAACAATGGACGAAACATGGCTCCATCACTTCACTCCGGAGTCCAATCGACAGTCAGCTGAGTGGACTGCACGCGATGAACCGAACCCAAAGCGTGGAAAGACTCAACAATCGGCCGGTAAGGTTATGGCGTCTGTATTTTGGGATTCGCATGGTATAATTTTCATCGACTACCTTGAAAAGGGAAAAACCATCAACAGTGACTATTATATAGCGTTATAAGAGCGTTTGAAGGACGAAATTTCAAAAAAACGGCCTCATTTGAAGAAGAAAAAAGTTTTGTTTCATCAAGACAATGCACCGTGTCACAAGTCGATGAAAACCATGCTGAAATTGAACGAATTGGGCTTCGAATTGCTCCCTCATCCACCGTATTCTCCAGATTTGGCCCCCAGTGACTTTTTCCTGTTCTCAGACCTCAAGAGAATGCTCGCTGGTAAAAAATTTAGAAGCAATGAAGAGGTAATCGCTGAAACTGAGGCCTATTTTGAGGCAAAGGACAAATCGTACTACAAAAATGGTATCGAAAAGTTGGAAGATCGCTATAATCGCTGTATCGCCTCTGATGGCAATTATGATGAATAATAAAAACGAATTTTGGCAAAAAATGTGTGTTTCTATCAAACGATACGAACTTTTCAGCCGAACTGTTATATAAAGAAATGAGTGTTCATAACATAGGGGAGTCCGGAGCTAAACCGGACACTTTTTGGAAATCTCTACCTTCAGTTAAAGCAAAGCATTTCCTTTTGTAGAATTTTACTATTCTGTCTAAACAGACTTCACCGTCGATTCTACGCGTACAAAATCATTGCATGACTAGTACTAAGAATCCTTCCAGGCCGGGGCTCGAACAGACGATCACTGGCTTGTAAGACAGGATTCTGGTCAAAGCTCTGACTGGTCATTGCAAACTCAACCACATGGCTACTGTTTAGCGTGCAAGTATTATTCGTGTAATTTGGGCGAATGAGATTACGGTACTGCATATAATTTGATATGCAACTGCCCCGCATTGACGCAATTACCTATCCGGGTTTTTGGTTCTCCATACATGGTTGAATCTGTGTATGAAGGGGCTGAAATTGAAGGATATTCTTTCGTTTTACACCCAATATGGTAAGAAGCAGTTGTCAGAAGAGTTCGTTGTTATTCCTGCAGTGAAAGAATTTCCTTCTGTCGAGGGTTAGAGGTTGTGCGTTTTGGCACCTGTAGATCGTTCAGTATCCTTTCGTGCAAGCAGAACTATTTATTTCCATCTCACTCACTTAACGTTTTCCTACCATGTTTATTAAACCACCAACCCGGGACGATCCTGCAGCTACAATTCCCAAATTGTGATCTGGAAAAATATGCATTAGTTTTCGTACCAAGTCGCGCAGAGGTAACCAACCAAAAATTCTGGAACCATGAGAAAAAAAACCGTAAAAGAAAGTATCATACAAATATGAAGAACGAATACAATGGAGTGCCGAATCTCGAGATACCTTAGAGTGCGACGAAATTGAAGCCATGTGCGACGGGATTCTCTGTTGGTTTCTACCTTTCGTGAGACTCACGTATCAACTTCCAGCTAACTGGCGTCTGTCTGTCACATGAAAGCGTCCGGTTTAACCCTGGGTTCTGTCTAGCCCCGGTCTCCCCCAATAATTTCTTGAGTTTCAGGGGGGAGGGCTTTGAAACCCCGCTTCTTGTATACGCGCCTGGTTACTCGAGAAGATAAAACTATATATTTTAGATAATTAATGGTTGAAACTTCGAATAATGATGATCAATGTCTTATTTTCCCTGTTCTCCGAACCATTCTAATGACTTTCCCTAACACAGACGACAATTTCGTACGCATAAATTCACTTGGCACTTAGCAGAACACAGACGCTTAGCTTTTTTCAAAGAATTAACAGTGATCTGGACAATAGTTGTGTAGTTCTTCGTCAACCGTCCGAGCAACCCCATAGGAATGTCCCTTGTAATTTTCAATAATTTATTAAATGAATCCACCTTTTTTAAAAACTAGTCTTGATACACATTTCTGGTATCACTTAGCGGGTAAAAGTTTAGGAAGTAGGCCATGGAAAAATTCTTGCTGCGAAAAAAAAACCCTCAACTGCAATAATAAAAACCCCAACTCACCCGTCTTCCGGTAGATCATGTTGGCCCGCTGGACGTGCCGCGTGATGGCCTCGATGCTCGCCTCGTCCGAACCCATCTTCTGGAAGAACGTGTGATCCGCCTGCAGATACAACATGCACGTACTCTTCCGGTCGTACAGCGAACTGGCAAAGGACTGCTTCTGTTCGTTCAGTTCGTTCCGAATGTTCAGGTTCACGTTGCCGTTCGGTCCCCCGGAGATCGTCACATCCGGATCATAGTTGTTCACGATGATGTTCGCCTTTTTGGTCGGCCCATTTTTGGTAATGATTTCCACATGCGTTTTATGATTCGGATTCGAACTGCTACTGTTGGCACCCGTTGTCCCACCCGGCCCGTTACCAACGATGGTCCGAGTTCGGGTGATTATCCGCTGATTGGCGTCCCCGTTCGGGTCGTACGTATTGATCAGGAAGTGATTCTTCCGATTGTTCATCGGCGTAGGCGGCTGAAAACGGTTCCCATCCTGTACGGTGCTGTGGATGTTTTTGTTCACGGTGTGTCCGCTGCCAGCACTGCCGCCGGAACTGCCCCCGTTGGCCAGGCTAGTTCGGGTGATGATTCGGTCCTTAAAGTTAAGGTTGAGGTTGTGATTGCGCGTGATGCTGAAATCATCGTTGTACGGAACTTCGAGGTCCAACGGAAGCGACGGATTGCCGCGAGTTTCGTGCATCTGAGAGGTGGGAGTGAGAAAAAAAACACGATTAGTTCTTTGCTATCAATTATAGTATTGAAAAATATTTAAAAACACTATGGTTGGAAAATGTACAAATTTAGAAAAAAATTTCAAAAATTTAGAAAAATTTCACTAATTTTTACATAATTTAGAAAAATTTTACAAATTTAATTTTTTTCCAATAAATTTAGAAAATTTTAACAGATTAGAAAATTTTTACAAATTTAGAAAATTTTAATAAATTTAGAAAACTTTTACACATTAGAAAACTGTTACAAATTTGAAAATTATTCACAAATTTAGAAAATTATTACAAATTTGGAAAACGTTTTACAAATTTGGAAAATTTTACAAATTTTAAATTTTTTTACAAGTTTAGAAAATTTTTGAACATTTAAAAAAAATTTTTTAACATTCAGAAATTTTCTAAAATTTTAGAAATTTATGTTGGACTGCTAGCGCGACCAGGCGGTTCAACATAAACCTGATGAGTCAGAGACGAAACGTAAAACAAATTTGCATAAATTTGGGGGTGAAACAGTGAGCTTTTTCTCCCTTAGAAAAGTCAAAAGACTTTTACGACTTTTGAGAAACAATTTTGGGAAAATCAACATATTTTAGGGAATTTAGCGAATTATAACTTATTTTGGTTCAGAATACGCAGAATACTGCAATTTACAAAAATAAATATAGGAGAGTCGGCAACACTGGGCCATTTTTCATTTGCATTTTTTTATAAATGTAAATAAAAAGTACACTGAGGTCGTTTTTTACGCGGATTATTTCAATGCGTTTACTGCTTTTTAACTTCGGAAATTTCAAGTCCGAATGTCGACTTTTATCAAAAAAATAATTTCCGAGACTACACCAGAGCTCGATGTTTCATGAATTTTTTAAGACGTTTGGCAACAAAACAATTTTATTCTATAGTATAGTGGTTTGTTTTATGCGGATTTCCAAAGTTACGCATTTTTTTGGGCGATTTTTTAGCGACATATCCCCCGCTTGAAAAAAAAAGACTTCAGTGTATTCGAAATTTTTACACTCTGAGTATGCTTCTCTACCTTTATTGTGATTTTTTTGTAAACAATTTTTTTTGTTAATTATACATAAAAAAATTATAATTGAGAAATTTATAATTGTTTCAATAATACACTTCCTTGTAAAAATAAATGGTTAGAGTGGTATTGGTTCACAAATTTATATTTTTACTAGAAGTAATAACGTATATTATAGTGTAAAATATCACGAAAGTAAAATGAAAAAAAAAATATATCACACTCATAATTATTTTTGAAATTCGAAAAACAATTTTAGAAATTCAATGACAATTTTTAACTACAAATTGAATTTCTATTTTAATCATATCATCAATTTTTAAAAACTTGATTCAACTTTTCTCCAAATTTCAAATTGTCTTTCGCATGTTTAAATAAAATTTAGCATGGCATTCACGCAGCCCACCTGGGTTCGATTCCCAACCCCGAACATAGGGCCAGAAAGTTTTTATGACCCGAAGAGGCGAATGACCACAGGGTTAAAACCTGTACAATTTAAAGAAAGAAAAGAGTTTGAGACCCTTCAAAAAATATTAATTTTGGTCATTTTTCATCACATTTACAATACTTTTCTTTCGAATTGATGAATCTTTTACATTACGATCTAATTGGAGTTTAATCTTTGCTGTCTTCCACTCCACACATATATAGAATCATACGCGGTTGGATGCATATCCAACTGCTTCATCTTCGTGCTGGGGCAGAAATTGTATGTGTATTGCATTGTTGGTTTTGTTCAATTGAATTTCTTACACTTTCCGCATCAAGGATCATTTTTCGAGCTAGATAATTGCGCCTGAATTGCATGATTATTTGTAGTCCCGGAAGCCTAAAATTCGAGTGCCTATATTTGCTGATTTTACAATTTGCAACACCAATTTATCTTTTGTTTCGGTTGTTCCCCGTCGGTATGCGGCTGATGATTGTATCGAACCAGACGCAAAAGCGAACTAATGTTAGGCATTTCGTTTGCGAAACTCTTTCCGATCAATGGAATTATCATCATCAAAGACTTATGTGGAGGAGGCATGAGATAGGAACTTGTGAGCACTTATTTAGCTCACCGTTAGACTACTTTGACAAAACGCATTATCATTTTTAAAAAAAGCTCAATCATTTCTTTACTTTCAACAGAACCTATTGCTGCTAAATTACCTTGTGCGAAACGGTTTGCGATAGCTGGAACTGAGACGAGATTGAAAATTCAACCACTCATCGGTCGTGCTAAGTTGAACATGTACGGAATAATTGCGTTGCTTTCTGAATTTGTGTTGCTTCGCCCATCTGCAGTCATGCGTTTCTGCATTACTGCTGGTTTCTTCAATTTCAGATCAGGATTTTTGGAACAACTGATTAGTCGAAGAAGAAACGTAAAAAGTAATTAAACTGAGGTCGTTTTTTACGCGGAGGATAATTGCCGCGTAAAAAAAAACGCATAACTTCGGAAACCCGCGCAAAAGACACCAAAACTAAAAATTTTCTTTTTTATGTCATATGCATGAAACGTCCAGATCTGGTGTAATCTCAACAAACATTTTTTTTGAAAAAAAAACAATTCGACTTTGGAACTAGAAAAAATTTTAGATTTCCGAAATCGAAAAAAAATGTTTTTAACCAAATTTCTTACAAATGCATGAAACGTTCAGATTTGGTGTAAACTCAACAAAAACTTTTTTGTCTAATATCGAGTTTGGAACTAGAAACATTTTGAGATTTGCGATACGAAAAAAAAATGTATGCCAAATGTAATTTCAATAAAAAAAAAATTTGAAAAAAAAAAACGATTTTGGAACTAGAAAAAGTTTAAGATTTCCGAAATCGAAAAAAAATGTATGCCAAATGTAATTGCAACAAAAAAAAACTTTTTGAAAAAAATAGAGTTGGGAACTAGAAAAAATTTGAGATTTGCGATACGAAAAAAAATTTTATGCCAAATGTCTTAGAAATGCATTGAATGTTCATATTTAGTGTAATCTCAACAAAACTTTTTTTTTTAATAATATCGAGATTGTGATAAGAAAATTTTAGGATTTCTTAAATCTAAAAAAAATCTTTTTATGCAGAATATCTTAGAAATGCTTGAAACGTCCAATTTTGGTGAAATATTAATAGGGAAATTTTTCGAACAAAATCGAAAATTAGGAACAACGCCGTCTCCTGAATTTCTGAGACAAAAAAAAAAGAAAACCGGATAGCTTTGAAAATTCGCGTAAAAAAAGTCGTTTAAAGAAAAATCGCGCAAAAAAAGACCTTTTTGAATGTATGCTTTTGTATTTTTTCTTTTGACTCCAAATAATGATTTTTCAGATCAAAACAGAATTTTCTGACTCTGAGATGTTTAGATATTGATTGAAAGAGCGTTGAAAATTATAATAGCAAATTTTTTTTGCGTTAGAAAAGGGGTTAGGTGGTGTTAGAAAATGCTTTTGGATCCGTTGAAATAAAAAAAAGGCTATCATAAACTGCGTTCCGTTTCTTGCATTGAGTTCAGGTGTCTCTTGGTTTAGTATTTAGATTTTGATGGCACTGTGTTGCAATGAAACGTATTTTGAATGGGAAAAGTCAGGGAATTTTTGTAAAAAATCAAAACTCAGCTTATTTTACATTATTCAATCACGCAAGCATAACAATGCGCATTGTCACCGCACAAAAAAAAGGGAAAGTCAAAGCCTACTACTTAGTTGAATCTTTTTCCAACTGCCACCAATACGGTAATCCGTTCCGTAACATCTTGACCCGATATATCGAACCTGAAAGTTCGATTCCGATCGAAACGGTTTGGCAGAGGGGTTGACTTGAGCACTGCAGTGCACTGTAATTCAAACTCGGGAAAAGTTTCCAGCTGTGCAGATGTTGATATTCGGTCAACACTCTCTTCTCGCCGTACGGTCTGGTCGGTCTTCACACAAGAGGAAAACTTTCAACTTCTTTACCGTCACCGGCACTCGGTGGCACACCAGAAGAAGACCAGAGAAGAGGAAGTTAACCGAGGTGAAATGCATATACTTCTGCACTTACTCTCTTCCATTGTCAACTCACTTGACTTGAATTTCCGAGGCTCGCATCATCCCATCATCGAAGAAGGGGGATCCCAGGCTGCTGCTGAATGGGAACTCGGTCTTTCATTCACCGGAACGGTGCACATCCAAAGAAGCATGCACATTTCGATGAGTGAAATCCATTCGGACTGGTCCGTATCAACAAAGTTGGGCCGATTGAATAGAGCAGCAGCAGCAGCAGCAGGGCGTTTCTCTCTTCCACATTAGGAAGAACATGCAGTTCCATGGAACGGGAAAATAAAAGGCATACAATAATTTTTCATTTTCTAGATTGCATTACCTTGGCTTGTCGGTTCATGGATGAAGGGTCCAGATCAAGAGAAAAACTGGGCACCACACTTTCACAGAATGGAACCTTGTTCTTGTTTCGGATGTGCAATGTGGAATGTGTCCGGAACCGTTTCCATTGAAAAAGTGAGGACAGCAACAAAAAACAACAAAATGTCCTTTCTCCAACAGGTGAAACTCTGAAGCCCACAGACAGTGGAAAACAACTGCAATTACATTAACCAAAACGGAAACTGCTTCAACTTGGTTTACAAAACAAAAACAAAAAAGTTCGACCATGAAAACAAATAATCCCCAATTCGTCCTGCGTTGATGACAGAAGGGACGGACTGTAGCGCGAATTCGCGACCGAATCATCGCACCGAAACTAATTCGGCGTCGCCGAAGTTAGAATTATTTGCGTTACTCCGGGTGCCCTTTCGAATGTATGATTAGCTGAGCTCCGCTTTGCCTAGTGCAAGTCCACTTCGAAACACCGATCCCGCAACACTGTAGCCGTTGTGTTTCGGAAGGTCACAGCTGGCTGTGAAATTTTCCGTTCCCGGGGAAACTGCCGCGATGCCGCACCGTTCTCCTTTTTCGGGTTTTGTTGGTTAGATGAAAATACAGAAAACCGGAGGACACACAGCACGTGAGTTGGAGAAAAGTTCTTTCCAGTCATTTCTAGTTGCGCAATTCAAATAGGTTTTTTTTTGGTTTTCGGTGGAGAAGAGACAGGACCTACGGGTGGTGTTGATCGAGAATTCCACTTTTGCACCTGACTTCTTGTTTCCACCAGCAAAGCAGATTATTGGACCAGAAAGTCAGTGCACCGTTGCTGAAAATAGTTATTTTGCATTCGGCACGGCCGGGAGGTTTTGTTTGCTCGCCCAAAAAGAGACGTAGGACGTAGGCGCATTTGTCGACATTTTGTGGGAAATTGGTGTAAAAGTGGTTGGGAAAGATATTTGTCGAATAAAGTTTCTTATTTTATTGGGTCTGCGCCAAGTGTGTTGTGGGAATCATGTCAACTCGGTCAAAGTTTCACCACATCTACGGAATAGGACTTATGTTCTTTTCGAGCTGCTCAAAATTGATCACATTTTGAAGTGAAACTTCAAATGACGAGAGTCAAAACGTAGATCACTCCTGCTGTAATTCCATGGAAAAGCGCCTTCCTGTACCAAGGTTTATCAGAACAGTGGTTCGATTGATTCCTTGTCTAAAGTTACACCGAGGTAAAACTCTAATCAAAAACTATCTTCTATCCAGAGGAATGGTTTTGTCAATTGACGCGTTTTTTTTTTATAACGATCAATAAGCCATCAACATTCACTTTGAAGAGTAATTTCGAATGACTCGGCACTCGCTGAGAGTAAGTCATAATAGTAAACGGCAGAGAAAAGTTTTCTCTTTCGTTTGGTGTTAAATTTAATACTCCATCGTTCATTGTTCGCTTGCCATTTCTTTCGAAAGTGGAAGTTGACAGGTGGTTTATTGGCCGTTCTAAAAAAAAACGCGTGAATTGAAGCATTTTGAATGTGTTTGAAATTTACCAACGTTTGAAACTTTGTCAACCGTCAACAAAAAGCCCAAGCTTCGCAGCAAAATTGACATGAACTTAGCAAGACACCTCTCATCGATGGTAACGCAAATGGGTGAACAATTTGTTACTAATTAGTTACTAACTAGTTACAATGATTTGTATTTGTTGCTCTTTTTTTGTGTACTTCGCTAAGTTCATATGAAGTTAACGAAGCATCCCTACAAAATAAGCTTGGAAAAAAATCAAAACCTAGTGGATAGATGGTTGCTAGCAAGTTGCTAATTAGGTTCAAAAATCTTAAATTTTTTAAATTGTTTTTGAGTACTTCGCTAAGTTCATATGAAGATAACGAACAACCCTTCCTAAGTACACTTGAAAACAAAACGGGTCCAAGTGGATTATTTGTTGCAAATTAGTAACGGTGGGTTTTAATTTGTTGCTCGTTTTTAAAATTTGTCTAGTACTTCACTAAACTCATATGAAGTTAACGGCACACTTCTTCTAAAAAAGCTTGAATAAAAATCCGATCCCAGTGCAACCTTGGCGCAGTACTTAAAAAGTTAAAAAAAAATTGAGCATAAAATTCAAAAATAACGGTAACAAATTAACCACCAATAATCAACAAATTTGATCCACTGGGGTTTGATTTGTTTTCAAGCTTAGTAGGGATGGGTGCTCCGTTAACTTCATATGAACTTAGCGAAGTACTAAAAGAAACTGAGCAACAAATGCAAATCACCGTAACTAATTAGTAACAAATTATTCACCTATTTGCGTTACCATCGGCGAGCGGTGCCTGGCTAAGTTCATGTTCATTTAACTACGAGGTTTGGAATTTTTGTTGACGGTTGACAAAGTTCACTTGATTCAGTAAATTAGATTTCCTGAAATTTCCCAAAAATTTGAAAAATTTTGCACAGTTCGTGAAACTTCTCAAAAATTTGCAACATTTTTTCGAAATTTGTGAAGCTTTCTACCACTTATGAAACCAAAAAAATTGTAACATTATCAATTAAATGTCAAACTTCCTAAAACCAAAAAATGTTCCAATATTCACAAAATTTATCAGAATGTAGAAATTTTCCAAACTTTTGCAAATCTACCCAAAGTTTGGATGATTTCTTAAAATTTAAAAATATTTGGTGCATGTTACAAAATTCATTAAACTGTACAATATTTCGTAAATTTCACAAAATTCGGAACATATTTTAAAGTATGGTATAATATACCAAATTTGGTAAATTTGGTAAAGATATTTTACAATAAATTTCAAAATATTTCACAAAATTTAGTACATTTTTTCAAAATTTAGTAAATTTGAACAAATTTAGAAAATTTCACAAAATTCGGTACATATTACAAAATATGGTATAATATACCAAATTTGGTAAATTCAATATATTTTTCATTAATTTTAAAATATTTGATAAATTTCACAAAATTTAGTAAATTTTACAAAATTTAGTAAATTTTACAAAATTTAGTAGATTTGACAAAATTTAGCATACATGAAAATATTTAGAAAAATTCACAATATTAGATAATTTCACCAAATTTAATAAACATCACATAGAATAAATGGAATATTTTACAAATTTGGGAAAATTTCACCCAATTTATAAATTTCACGAATTTTGGTGAATTTCTCAAGATTTGGCATATTTCACAAAACATGTTAAATATTTAAAAAAAATAATAAAATTCATAAACTAGTAAATTTCAAAATATTTGATAAATTTCACAAAATTTAGTAAATTTCACAAAATTAAGTAGATTACACCAAATTTAGTAAACTTCACATAATTTAGTAAATTTAACAAAATTTAGTAAATTTTACAAAATTTCGAAAAATTTCACAAAACTTATAAATTTTACAAAATTTTGTGAATTTCTCAATATTTGGCATTTATCATAAAACTTGTTAAATATAACAAAATTTGATAAAATTCATAAACTAGTAAATTTCACAAAATTTGATAAATTTCACAAAATTTTGCAAATTTCATACAATTTTCACAATATTTGGAAGGACCCGAATGACTCCAGTTATAAGGTCCCTAATAAAAAACAAGCAATGATTTAACAATATATGGTAAATTTCACAAAAATTGGTAAATATCACAAAAATCAGTGAATTTTATAAAAAATACTAAATTTAACAAACTTTGGTAAACTTCACAAAATTCGTAAATATTACAAAATTTAGTATACTTCACATAATGTAGTAAATTTCATAAAATTTAGTAAATTTCATAAAATTTAGTAAATTTCACAAAATTTGAAATATTTCACACAATTTTCGCAATATTTGGAAAGACCCGAATGGCTCCAGTTGAACCTCAATAGAAATAAATTTTGATAATTCCACAAAATTTAGTAAATTTCACACATTTTGATGAGTTTCGCAAAATTAGCTATATTTCACAAAATTTAGTAAATTTTACACAATTCGGTGAATTTTACCCAATTTGGTAAATTTCACAACAATTGGAAAATTTACAAATAGTTATATTCGCAAAAAAAAATTGTAAAATTGGCCTAAACTACAGGCCAATATTTGACAAAATTTTTAAATTTTGCCAATATTTGCCAAATTTGTCAAATAGTTATCATAGTTTTACAGAATTTTCCGAAATTCGTAGAAATTGCCAACAAACGAAGAATCTTCCAACATTCGTGCAATTTGACAGAATATGTTAAACATGTAGAAATTTGCTCAATATTTTCAGAGGCATTTTTTTAATGCAAAACTTCAGAAAAAATGAACTTCTCAAAGGCAAAAAGTTCATAAACAAAATATAAGGATTTCAGGTTAAAGTTTTCAGTTTCTGAATTTTTAATTTTATAGTTGATGCAACGAAAATTAAAACTGTCGAATTTATGAATGTGCTAAAAATTTGTAGTGTTTGTCAAACAGTGAAATTGACCAAAATTAGTCAAATTTGTATAATTATTCAAAATGTGAAAAAAATTTACAAAATATGTGTGCCAAGATTTTAAGAGCTTGTAGGTTAATTATTCCAAACTTTGTAAAATTTGAAAAACTAAATTTGACAAATTGGTAAAATTTGCCAACACTCGTGGTATTTGAAAAAAAATTTAAACACACTAACATTTGTGAAATTTGTCTAAATGCTTCCCTTAAAAAAATGTCCATAAGAATACAAATATAAAAAGTAATAATTTTCAGTACTCAGTTTTTGCCTTTCGATTTTTAAGATGTTTAACTATAAAAAATATAAATTTTATGCTATTTTTAATATATACCAAAAACGGTAAAATATATTAAATTTGTAACATTTACCAAGCAGACAAATTTATTATATTGTTCTAAGTTGTATTTGTAAAGTTTAACAAATAGAAAATAATTGTAAAAATTGCAAAGATTTCGTCACATTAAAAAAAAATTCAAACACACTTAAAAGTTGTTATAATATATAAAAAAAACCATTGAATTTCACTTTCTCAATTAATGATTAAATAGAATTTAACTAACTTTAATTCAAATGTGCAACAGAAATCTTGAAAATTATTTTCTAAACTTTTGTCGTGAATACGACTTACTTTACTATGGGGCGCCTTTTCAAAATTTACCCTGTACAAGAAGGGGCAGAACTTTATCGCGAATATCTCTTGATATACTTAACCCAGCAACATAATTTTTCCTACAAGCTATCGGAAATATAATCAGGAATTTGTGATTGAATTTTCAACAGCATGAGAAAACCATAAATAATTGAAAAACAAAGTTTCCTAAAACTTTTGGAAATCATGTGGAAAATATCATCACACTTGCTTGCCTTTTTCGCACCCGGACGACGGATTAATAAACAGTTTTCTATTTGCCAACATATTTAGAATTGGTCAAAACTTGTAGAACTTAGGAAATTTTTAATATTTGCTAAAAGTTTCGAAACTTATTTATTTATTTATTTCGTTTCCCTTGTATCAGAATACTCAACGAGAAAACAAACCGGAGCAGACTTATCAGTGTAACAGTAGAAATGAATATTTGCGAAAAATACCACAAAGACAGGACTCGAATTGGCAGTTTCCGCTATCCGGGGAAATCAATTCGGTAATAAGGCTGATCATTGCGTTGTGTTTCACGGAAGAGTTTAATTACGTTGTGTGTGTATAGAAGAGTTTGATTGCCAGAACGATTTTTACGGGTTGGAAACACGGTGGGTTCGAGTTCCGGATTTTTTTTTCACAATTTTACTATTATACTATCAGTTCAATTTTAATTTTATATTTATCAGTCTTTCTGCAGCCTTTTACTGCTAACAGTTGTAAAGTTTGTTAAAATTTACCAAAACTATTACAATTATTGAATTTTTGAAACATTAAAATATTTTAAAATTTGAAAATCAAATGAATAGAAATGAATAGTTCGACTCACCTCCTCCGGCAGCCATCGTTTCCTGCGCTTGATATCGCTCTTCCGGTTGCTTCTCTTCCTCCGTACCAAGCCCCCACCGCCGCCCGTCCCGCTCAGTCCGTATCCCTGAATCCTCACCTCGTCGTGTTCGCTTTGTCTACTTAGCCTATCACTATTACTACTAGTATCATCAGACTTTTGATTCAATTGATGTTGGGTACCGACACTCGCATCTTTCCCCTCATGCCTCTTCACCGTCGCTGCGCCATTCTGCCGTTCACCGTCGACACTAATATCACTACCACTAGTACTACTTTTAATACCACTACCGGTACTGGTACTGTTACTATTGCTACTACCATCACTATTACTACTACTGCTGCTGCTGCCACTGTCACCGCTGCTGCGACTGTCCAGCGGCCGCGTCCGGTGACCGTGGTGATCCTGCCGGATCCTGACGTCACTGAGTTTGTAGATCACAGTATGGACACCTTGCCGCTCCAGTTCCGGCCCGTACCGGGCGGCAGGTTCGATATAGTATTGCTCTAGGTTCGTGACGATCGTGCCGTCGAACAGGTTGTCCCGGGTCAGCACTCCGTGCACCTGGGACGCGTCGTCATCTGGAAGATGTGAGAAGAAGACTGTTGTTAGAAGTTTGGGCTCTATTTAGTCATATTATATTTATTTATTTATTTTGTCGTGAATACGACCTACCGTGAAAGATGAAATAGGCATATCCGAAATAAAATAATCAGCATCAAAATTTACTTAAATCAAATTTCGCAAAGGGAATCCATTCACAGAAATTGCTTCAGTATTGAATCAATCCGCACAGGAGCAGTTCTGCTGCGGGTCGTTCGTAGTGCGTGTTTCGCTTCAAACATAAGCGATTGCGTCATCCAGCTGCTGGTACATCGAAAAATGAACAACGCCCATGAAAATTATACAAATCAGCCCTTTTAAGGGCTACAAATGTTCACTGAAGCACTATTAAAATTAATTATCTGTTGAAATATGAAAATTAGAATTGAAAATAATAAGTTTAGTAAAGGTTTACAGTATGATAGGCTTTAATTAGAAAATTTTTCGTATATTTTTCTCGTTTTATAAACTGGATCTTTTGTGTATTGGTTTGAATGCAACTTTAGGGTCTGGAATTAAGTTTCAGAGCCCAAACCGCAAGGCCAGATTCGAGTTGCAGCGTTATTTGTACTTGGTTCTGAATTGTGGATCTGGAGCAGGATTCTGCTTCCTGGACCTGGATTCTAGACATAAATTTTGGACTTCAATTTTTGATCTAGATTCTGAACATGAATTTCAAACTAGGACCATAATTCTAGACCTAGATTATGGAACTAGAATCTTAAACCTGAATTCTAGATTTGGATCCAGGGTCTGAATTCAGGACTAAAAAGCTGATACTGATATCTGAGTTCTGAACCTAAATGCTGTAGCTCAAGCAAGATTCTGCATTCTGGACCTGGATTCTAGACTGAACATTATTTTTGGAACTGGAGACGGATTCTGGACCTGAGATTTAAAACAGAACTTTGGACCTAGACTCTGAATCCTGTACTTGGACCTGAGTTTTGAATCTAAATGCTGGAGCTCGAGCGAGATTCTGCATTCTGGACCTGGATTCTAGACTGAAAATTATTTTTGGAGCTGGAGACGGATTCTGGACCTGAAATCTAAAACAGAACACTGGACCTAGACTCTGAATCCTGTACTTGGACCTGAGTTCTGAGCCTAAATGCTGGAGCTCGAGCAGGATTCTGCATTCTGGACCTGGATTCTAGACTAAATATTATTTTTAGAACTGGATACAGATTCGGGACCTGAAATCTAAAACCGAACTTTGGACCTAGACTCTGAATCCTGTACTTGGACCTGAGTTCTGAACCTAAATGCTGGAGCTCGAGCAGGATTCTGCATTCTGGACCTGGATTCTAGACTGAATATTATTTTCGGAAATGGAGACGGATTCTGGACCTGAAATCTAAAACAGAACACTGGACCTAGACTCTGAATCCTGTACTTGGACCTGAGTTCTGAGCCTAAATGCTGGAGCTCGAGCAGGATTCTGCATTCTGGACCTGGATTCTAGACTGAATATTATTTTTGAAACTGGAGACGGATTCTGGACCTGAAATCTAAAACAGAACTCTGGACCTAGACTCTGAATCCTGTACTTGGATCTGAGTTATGTACCTAAATGCTGGAGCTCGAGCAAGATTCTGCATTCTAGACCTGGATTCTAGACTAAATATTATTTTTGGAAATGGAGACGGATTCTGTACCTGAAATCTAAAACAGAACTCTGGACCTAGACTCTGAATCCTGTACTTGGATCTGAGTTATGTACCTAAATGCTGGAGCTCGAGCAAGATTCTGCATTCTAGACCTGGATTCTAGACTGAATATTATTTTCGGAAATGGAGACGGATTCTGTACCTGAAATCTAAAACAGAACTCTGGATCTAGACTCTGAATCCTGTACTTGGACCTGAGTTCTGAACCTAAATGCTGGAGCTCGAGCAGGATTCTGCATTCAGGACCTGGATTCTAGACTAAATATTATTTTTGGAACTGGATACAGATTCGGGACCTGAAATCTAAAACCGAACTTTGGACCTAGACTCTGAATCCTGTACTTGGACCTGAGTTCTGAACCTAAATGCTGGAGCTCGAGCAGGATTCTGCATTCTGGACCTGGATTCTAGACTGAATATTATTTTCGGAAATGGAGACGGATTCTGTACCTGAAATCTAAAACAGAACTCTGGACCTAGACTCTGAATCCTGTACTTGGACCTGAGTTCTGAACCTAAATGCTGGAGCTCGAGCAGGATTCTGCATTCAGGACCTGGATTCTAGACTAAATATTATTTTTGAAACTGGATACAGATTCGGGACCTGAAATCTAAAACCGAACTTTGGACCTAGACTCTGAATCCTGTACTTGGACCTGAGTTCTGAACCTAATTGCTGTAGCTCGAGCAAGATTCTGCATTCTGGACCTGGATTCTAGACTCAGATTCTGGACCCGGATTCGAGAGTTGAATTCTGAACCTCAGTTTTGGACTTTACTTCAGCTTTCTGAACTTGAATTTAGAACAGTGACCACAGCTCTAGACCTGGATTCTAAGTCCTAATTTAAGACCCAGATTCCGGACCGGAATGATGACACTCCACATTGGACCAGAGTTGTAGACTTGAACTCAGAACGTCTATACCTAGATTATTAAGCCTAAGTTTCAACCTCGGACTCAGGAATCTGAATCTGAATCCTGGAGCTGGGGTCCGGTCCTTAATTCTGGATTCTAGACTTAGGGCCAGCTTTTGATCCTTAATTCCGAACCTGGTACCTGAATTCGGGACGTGGACCAGGATTCTAGACCACGAATAATTTGACATAATCTGAAATAACATCAAAATTTACTATGTTTCTATTTCGCAAAGGAAATCCCGTCACAGAAATTACTTCAGTATTGAATCAATCCGCTCTCAGTTAAATCAGTTCTGCTGCGGGTCGTTCGCAGTGCGTGTTTCACTTCAAACATAAGCGATTGCGTCATCCAGCTGCTGTTTGTTTAAATTGAAGTAAAATACCTCGACGACCATGAAAATTACACAAATCAGTCCTTTCAAGGGCTACAAATGTTCACTAAAGTACGATTAGCATTGATTATCTGTTGAAATATGCAAATTAGAAGTGAAAATAATAAGTTTAGTGAAGGTATACAGTATGATAGACTTCAATTAGAATTTTTGTTTGTATATTTTTCCCGTTATTTTTAAGTTGATCTTTTGTGTATTAGTTTGAATGGCACTTTAGGGTCTCAACTCAAGACCAGATTCGAGTTGCGGAGTTCTTGAACTAAAACCAAATTCCACTCGACTTGACTCTTAGCTTAAGTTTTGGAACCGAAATCTGGAATTGAGATCAGAATCTTGACTCTAGACCAGGACTTTGGAACTAAATTTCGGCAATGAATTCTGGACTACCGTCTGAATATTAAAGCTTAATTCTGGTACTGAAATTTAGGTCAGAATTCAGTTCCAAAATTGCTAACCGGAATTCAGTTGCAGGCCTGGAACCTAAAATCGAAATACTGGACCAGAATTTAGATCCAAAATTCAGTTGTATTTCCAGTGTTCGATTCTAAAATGCACGCCCAGAGTACAGATTCTGAAACTAGAATTTGGTACCAAAACGCAGTTCCACATTCCGCAGTTTTAGAACTGAATTTTAGAGCTGAATTCTAGATCCGGATTTTAAGCCAGAATCCTGGGCTGTAGTTTTGAAGCTAGAATTCAGGTTCAGAATTCAGCGTCGAACCAGATTCGTATAGTCGGATTCAGTTCCAGAACACAGGTTTAGAGTGATCGGTTCAACAATCAGTTTTTGAATTCAGTCACAGAATCTAGCATCAAAATTAGGGCTCAGAATTCAGTTCCTGAATTCGGTTCCTGAATTCTAGATCCAGAATTCAGGTTCTTAAATATCAAAGAATCTGATTCATCCATTTTATTCGTATTCACGTCATCCGGTTATGTCTCATGACATTACATCCGCTTTTTTTTTTCTACACATGATTTTAGAGTACGATTACGACGTACGCGAATGATATTGATGTTGATCGCAGAGTTGTGGTAGAGGGTGTGATGTTCAGTAGAGAGCCGGGAAGAGATCGTCGACTGCGTAACCGACTACGCATGGGTAAGAATTTTACAATAGAGAATAAATAATTTTCCTAAAACTCGAACTGTTTTTTTTGTATTTTGGTATTTTTGGTATTTTGGTATTTTGGTATTTTGGTATTTCTGGTATTTTTGGTATTTCTGGTATTTTGGTATTTCGGTATTTTGGTATTTCTGGTATTTTTGGTATTTTTGGTATTTTGGTATTTCGGTATTTTGGTATTTTGGTATTTTGGTATTTTGGTATTTTGGTATTTTGGTATTTTGGTATTTTGGTATTTTGGTATTTTGGTATTTTGGTATTTTGGTATTTTGGTATTTTGGTATTTTGGTATTTTGGTATTTTGGTATTTTGGTATTTTGGTATTTTGATATTTTGATATTTTGGTATTTTGGGTATTTTGGTATTTTTGTATTTTGGTATTTTGGTATTTTGGTATTTTGGTATTTTGGTATTTTGGTATTTTGGTATTTTGGTATTTTGGTATTTTGGTATTTTGGTATTTTGGTATTTTGGTATTTTGGTATTTTGGTATTTTGGTATTTTGGTATTTTGGTATTTTGGTATTGTGGTATTTTGATATTTTGATATTTTGATATTTTGGTATTTTTGTATTTTGGGTATTTTGGTATTTTGGTATTTTGGTATTTTGGTATTTTGGTATTTTGGTATTTTGGTATTTTGGTATTTTGGTATTTTGGTATTTTGGTATTTTGGTATTTTGGTATTTTGGTATTTTGGTATTTTGGTATTTTGGTATTTTGGTATTTTGGTATTTTGATATTTTGATATTTTGGTATTTTGGGTATTTTGGTATTTTGGTATTTTGGTATTTTGGTATTTTGGTATTTTGGTATTTTGGTATTTTGGTATTTTGGTATTTTGGTATTTTGGTATTTTGGTATTTTGGTATTTTGGTATTTTGGTATTTTGGTATTTTGGTATTTTGGTATTTTGGTATTTTGGTATTTTGGTATTGTGGTATTTTGATATTTTGATATTTTGATATTTTGGTATTTTTGTATTTTGGGTATTTTGGTATTTTGGTATTTTTGGTATTTTTTTTGTTTTTTTTTTATTTTGGTATTTTGTTTTTTTTTGTATTTTTGTATTCTAGTATTTTGTTTTTTATTGTATTTTGGTATTTTGTTTTTTTTTTTTTGGTATTTTGTTTTTTTTTGTATTTTGGTATTTTGGTATTTTATTTTGGTATTTTGTTTTTTTTTTAGTATTTTGGTATTTTTGGTATTTTAGGTATTTTTTTTTATTTTGGTACTTCTGTATTTTGGTATTTTGATATTTTTGTATTTTTGTATTTTTGCATTTTACATCTTGCATTTTGCATTGTACTTTTGTACTTTTGCTGTACTTTTGTACTTCCTGTATTAGAATTTAGAGAATTTAGAAAATGTAGAGAATTGAGAGAATTTAGAGATTTTAGAGAATTTAGAGAATTTATAGAATTAAGAATTTAGAATTTATATACTCGGATTCAGTTCCAGAACACAGATTCAGAGTAATCGGTTCAACAATCAGTTTTCGAATTCAGTTCAGGTTTAGAGTTCTAGTTCAGATTCTATCATCAAAATTAGGGCTCAGAATTCAGTTCTAACATTCGGCTCCAAAATTAGGTTTACTGAATTCAAGATTCAGAATTCAGGTTCTTAAACATCAAAAAACTGATTAATCCATTTTATTTGTATGCACGTCACCCGGTTATGTCTCATGTCATCATCCGCTTTTTTTCGGTACATGACTTTAGAGTACGATTACGACGTACGCGAACGATATTGATGTTATTGGTGTTGATCGCAGAGTTGTGGTAGAGGGTGTGATGTTCAGTAAACAGCCGGGAAGAGGTCGTCGACTGCGTTAGAGAGAACAATAGAGAAGGAATTGCTATCCCTAAAGCCGAAAACAAATTATACTTGGCTTTCAAAAAACAATATTACATCTGATCATCTACAAAAAAAAGTAGTCACTGGTAGTAGGCTATGATTTTCACTCACGCAATAAAACAGACAGACAGGTGTCAAAAAAAATAAACGTTCAACCGATTGACTGTTTATAATTAGCTCATATCAGTTCGTTAAACGAATAAGGGTAATTTTGTTATGTCAATTAGAGACGTACAAAGCAAAAAAACAAATATTTGTGGCATTGCAAATATGGCACGATTATATAATTTCGCGGCAAAAGCAAACAGCATTGAGCAGCGCTCAGGTCAACAGGCATACAATCAGGGTGATGGGGAATATTGATTTCGGTTTACATTGTGCAATACAGTAAATATGGAAAGGATTTAAAAGTGACGTAAAACAGAATAAGCCGTTCGAGAAGCGTAAGAAGGGTTGGGGTGGGGAGCGAAAAGAGAAACCGAACTTCGTAAGCCGCACGTGTCCACCACCGGGAGTTGATCATTTTCATTCGTGACACACGGAAACAGGTAAAAATTTCCCATGCAAGAATCACGGAAAATGTGCAATTATTAATTGATCATCAATTTAGCTAATTGGGGCTTGATCCCCGGAATTGACCACCATCATGGGAACCGGGCGCTGTCAGTAGAATCATGCTGCTGGGTAAAAATTTGACAGATTGTCAACCGATCAGAACGGAAGTGTTTCTGTGCTATCAAGGTAGCCATGAAAAAAAAAACCTAAAAGCTGATAAATCACTGGTCAGTAATAATAAAAAAAACATTTCTAAGGATTCCTCAGGGGTAAAAAAAATGGTCACTTTATGCAACTAGCGTAGTAATTTTTAAGCTTGTTTGGATAGTTCGCTCGGCTAACCGGCGGACGTTGGCTAATTGAAACGTAGAAAGCTTGAAACGATTACCGAAGTCGAGTGTAATTCCAACAAGCTACAAGGGTGCTTTCTACACTTGAACTAAATCCGGAGTTAAAAGGAATTACATATTAGTAGCTTGGTAATTTACTTGCCAGCTCGGTTCCCACCCTCCCGGTCCGGACGGAGGAACACGAACTGGAACAACCCAGCTTATGCCAGTGCACTTCACAGGAAAGGTGGGTGGGTAGGTGCTGCGATTATGGTTCCGGCTAGTGCCGACGGGAGAATGATTCAGGACGGTCTTCGGATGACCGTTGGAATGCACACAAACAACGAATTTCATTTCTGTTTTCCTGTTTTCAGTTTTTGAGCAGCTTGGAGCAGTTTTTTGATCAGATTTTTCGAGCAGTTTCTACTTTTCGAGGAATTTTAAAAAGGTTTTAAAGCCATTTTTTCAGAGCAGTATTTTAAACTGTGTTTTTTTTTTGTTTTCAGTGTTCTATTTCTAGTTTTCGAGCAGCTTGGAACTGATTTAACGAACATTTCTTTCGAGCAGTTTTCAGATTTGTTTTCAATTTTCGAGCTTTTGTTTTGAGAACTGTGTCAGTGTTCAATTTCCAGATTTCACTTTGAAATTTTACTATTTTCAGTTTTCTGTTTTCACTTTGACTTCCGATTTTGGCTTCTAGTTTTCAGTATTTAGTATTCTGTTTTAAATTCTCTAGTATTTAGTCCTTAGTTTTAAGTTTTCACTTTTTAGTATTCATTTTTCAAGCTAGCTTAAGTTTTTAGTATTTAGATTTCATTTTTCAGTTTTGAATTTCAGTTTTTAGTTATGGTTTTTAAGTTCACACTTTTTAGTTTCCAGTTTTTTTCGGGCATTCTTTGAGCTTTTGTTTTGTGTTCTGTTTTCTCGTTTTAGTTAGAAGCGATTTTCAAAAATTTCGTGACGTTTTTTTTTCGGGCAGTATTTAGGACCGTTTGCTGTTTTCAGGTTTCGTTTTAAGTTTCCAGTATTCATTTCAGTTTCAACAGCTGAGTTTTCGTTTTCTGTAGTTATCGGTAATTTTTTTTTCAGTTTTCAATTTCTTGTTTCAAATTTTAAATATTTTAATTTTTCATTCATAAGTTTTCAGTCAATAATTTAAAGTTTTATTCTTATTTTTTCACGTTTCAGTTTTTAGTTTTATGTTCTAGATTTCCCAGATTTCCAGTTTTGTTTCTCATTTCAGTTTTAAATTTAAATTTTTTCAGTTTTTTAGTTTTCAATAAATAGTTTTTAGTTTTCTGCGTTCAATATTTTCAGTTTTTTGTTTACAATTTTAAGCTTTCAGTTTTCAGAATTCATTTCAGATTTTAGTTTCAACTTTCGAGTTTATGATTATCTAGTTATCAGTGCTCAGTTTTTCATTCTCGTTTATTTGCTTTTCAGTTTACAGATTTCAGTATTTAATTTCAAGTATTGAAATTTCCAGTTTTCCAGTTTAAAGGTTTTAGTTTCAAGTCTAAAAATTCACAGTGTTTAGCTCTAATTTTTTAGTCTTTCAGTTTTTTCTATTTTCAATTTTCAGTTAGGTTTGCAGTTCTCAGCATCTAGTTTTAAATTGTCAGTTTTAGTTTTTGATTTGCAGTTTTCAGTTTTCAGATTTCTTTTCTCATTTTCTACTTTTCAGTTTTACGTTTTTATGTTTTCAATCGTTAGGTTTTAGTTTTTAGTTTTCACTTTTCAGTTTTTAATTCTTGATTTTCAATTTTCAGTATCCAAGTTTTCAGTTTTCAATTTTGACTTTTCACTTCGAGCAATTTTCGAAACAGACTTTTCGAACAGTTTCGAAGCAATTTTCGGTTTTCTTTTAAGTTTTCAATTTACAGTTATCGTTTTCAATTCTTCGGTTTCAAGTTTTCGGTTTTCAATTCACACTTGTTCAGTTTCTAGTTCTCATTCAGTTTGTCATTTTCTAGTTATTATTGTTAAGTCATCAGTTCTCAGTATCTAGTTTTAAATTGTCAGTTTTAGTTTTCTGTTTTCAGTTTTTGGTTTTCCAATTTTCAGTTTTCAGATTTCTTTTCTCATTTTTTTACTTTTCAGTTTTTAATTATATGTTTTTATGTTTTCAGTCGTTAAGTTTTAGTTTTTAGCTTTCAATTTTCAGTTTTTAGTTGTTGATTTTCAATTTTCAGTTTTCAGTATCCAAGTTTTCAATTTTCAATTTTGACTTTTCATTTCGGGCAGTTTTCGAACAGTTTCGAAGCAATTTTTGGTTTTCTTTTAAGTTTTCAATTTTCATTTATCGTTTTCAAGTTTTCAGTTTCAAGTTTACGGCTTTCAATTCACACTTGTTCAGTTTCTAGTCCTCATTCAGTTTGTCAGATTCTAGTTAACATTGTTAAGTTTTCAGTTCTCAGTATCTAGTTTTAAGTTTTCAGTTTTAGTTTTTAGTTTTCAGTTTTTGGTTTTCCATTTTTCAGCTTTCAGATTTCTCTTCTCATTTTTTTGCTTTTCAGTTTTTAGTTTTATGTTTTTATGTTTTCAGTCGTTAAGTTTTAATTTTTAGCTTTCAATTTTCAGTTTTTAAATTGTTGATTTTCAATTTTCAATTTTGACTTTTCATTTCGAGCAGTTTTCGAACAGTTTCGAAGCAATTTTTGGTTTTATTTTATGTTTTCAATTTTCAGTTATCGTTTTCAAGTCTTCAGTTTAAATTTTTCGGCTTTCAATTCACACTTGTTCAGTTTCTAGTTCTCATTCAGTTTGTCATTTTCTAGTTATCATTGTTAAGTCTTCAGTTCTCAGTATCTAGTTTTAAATTGTCAGTTTTAGTTTTTAGTTTTCAGTTTTTGGTTTTCCAATTTCCGTTTTCAGATTTCTCAACTCATTTTTTTACTTTTCAGTTTTATGTTTTTATGTTTTCAGTCGTTAAGTTTTAGTTTTTAGCTTTCAATTTTCAGTTTTTAGTTGTTGATTTTCAATTTTCAGTTTTCAGTATCCAAGTTTTCAATTTTCAATTTTGACTTTTCATTTCGGGCAGTTTTCGAACAGTTTCGAAGCAATTTTTGGTTTTATCTTCAGTTTTCAATTTTCGGTTATCGTTTTTAAGTCTTCGGTTTCATGTTTTCGGCTTTCAATTCACACTTGTTTAGTTTCTAGTTCTCATTCAGTTTGTTAGTTTCTAGTTATCATTGTTAAGTCATCAATTCTCAGTATCTAGTTTTAAATTGTCAGTTTTAGTTTTTTGTTTTCAGTTTTTGGTTTTCCAATTTTCAGTTTTCAGATTTCTCTTCTCATTTTTTTACTTTTCAGTTTTTAGTTAAATGTTTTTATGTTTTCAGTCGTTAAGTTTTAGTTTTTAGCTTTCAATTTTCAGTTTTTAGTTGTTGATTTTCAATTTTCAGTTTTCAGTATCCAAGTTTTCAATTTTCAATTTTGATTTTTCACTTCGAGCAGTTTTCGAACAATTTCGAAGCAATTTTCGGTTTTCTTTAAAGTTTTCAATTTTCAGTTATCGTTTTTAAGTCTTCAGTTTCATGTTTTCGATTTTCAATTCACAATTGTTCAGTCTCTAGTTCTCATTCAGTTTGTCAGTTTCTAGTTATCATTGTTAAGTTTTCAGTTCTCAGTATCTAGTTTTAAATTTTCAGTTTTAGTTTTTAGATTTCAGTTTTTGGTTTTCCAATTTTTAGTTTTCAGATTTCTCTTCTCATTTTTTCACATTTCAGTTTTTAGTTTTCAGTTTTATGTTTTTATGTTTTCAGTCGTTAGGTTTTAGTTTTTAGCTTTCAATTTTCAGTTTTTAATTCTTGATTTTCAAATTTCAGTTTTCAGTATCCGAGTTATCAATTTTGACTTTTCACTTTTAGCAGTTTTTGATTTCAGACCTTTCAAACAAACTCGAAGCAATTTTCGGTTTTATTTCAAGTTTTCTATTTTCAGTTATCGTTTTTAAGACTTAAGTTTCAAGTTTTCGATTTTCAATTCACACTTGCTCAGTTTCTAGTTCTCATTCAGTTTGTCAGTTTCAAGTTCTCATTGTTAAGTTTTCAGTTCTCAATATCTAGTTTAAAATTTACAATTTTAGTTTTGAGCTTTCAGGTTTTGGTTTCCAATTTTCAGTTTTCAGATTTCTCTTCTCATGTTTTTACTTTTTAGTTTTATGTTTTTATGTTTTCAGTCGTTAAGTTTGATTTGTTGATTTTCAATTTTCAGTTTTCAGTATCCAAGTTTTCAATTTTCAATTTTGACTTTTAATTTCGAGCAGTTTTCGAAGCAATTTTCGGTTTTATCTTAAGTTTTCAATTTTCAATTATCGTTTTCAAGTCTTCAGTTTCATGTTTTCGGCTTTCAATTCACACTTGTTCAGTTTGTAGTCCTCATTCAGTTTGTCAGTTTCTAGTTATCATTGTTAAGTTTTCAGTTCTCAGTATTTAGTTTTAAATTTTCAGTTTTAGTTTTTTGTTTTTAGTTTTCAAATTTTGGTTTGCAATTTTCAGTTTTCAGATTTCTCTTCTCATTTTTTTACTTTTCAGTTTTTAGGTTTATGTTTTTATGTTTTCAGTCGTTAGGTTTTAGTTATTAGCTTTCAATTTTCAGTTTTCAATTGTTGATTTTCAATTTTCAGTTTTCAGTATCGAAGTTTTCAATTTTGACTTCCCACTTCGAGCAGTTTTTAACTTTTCAAACAGACTCGAAGCAATTTTCGATTTTATTTAAAGTTTTCAATTTGCAGTTATCGTTTTCAAGTTTTCGATTTTCAATTCACACTTGTTCAGTTTCTAGTTCCCATTGTTAAGTTTTCAGTTCTCAGTATCTAGTTTTAAATTTTCAATTTTAGTTTTTAGCTTTCAGTTTTTGGTTTCCAATTATCAGTTTTCAGATTTCCCTTCTCAATTTTTTAGTTTTTAGTTTTAGGGGAACGAATTTGCCGATTTCTCCGTAGTTGTTAATTTTTTTTGCGAAATTGAAAAAAAAGTCTAAAGTTAAAGCACAGATCCTTTGTCTCTGTCGTTTGTTGAATATTCCACCCCGTCCCCCCTCCACATCCAAACGTCATCCCCGCTCGCTGCTCTGTAATGAAGCAATGGAGAAATAGCGCACAGCCTGTCAGTCAGCCCTCCTCGCCGTTCGGTTTCGAGTGCACTCACTTTTTCGGTATTAGTTATGCAAATTATGCAAATTCTAACAAAACAACCACCCACCCGAAAATGTGTGTGTGTGTGTGTGTGTTTGTTTGTTTGTGATTGCACACTGCACTTCTGAAGGAAGGAAAACGACAACGACTAGGACGAGCGTCGTTTCCAGCGAGAGAGGATGAGGGATCAAACGATTTTCTGCTTGAAATATTCGCAAAGGTTGAACAGGTGGTGGTTGGAGTTTGTGACTGGATTGCGAGAAGGGAGGGGGGGGGGGGGTGTTGGTTCAGGAAATCGTACATTCAATGAGTTTCGGAGGAGTGATGAGTGGCGGCCGAGCAACGACATCGATTCGTACATGTTTCCTGTTTTTTTCCTCCACCCTCTCCTTCTTTCAGCTCTCAGCTCCCAAATCACAGTTCGTTACACGCAAAAGGCAAAAGGAATATCGCATTCGGCACATGGCGCCTGGATTTTGCCGGAAAAAGCAACAGCAGCAGCACTCCGAAATGGATTGACTAAATAAAACAAATAAGTAAATCGAATAAAATTGTAATTTGCTTGCTACCGAGAGTTCGCATATTGCTTCTCTCTCCATTTGCATTTCTGTCACACGGCTAATTGGAAGCATTGGCATCCTGAGCTGGGCTGGGCTCAAATCAAGGCGGAAAATTCGAACCCCGATCGGAAATCTCGGCACATGTTGGCTTTCCGGTCCAGGAGTGTGGGTGTTTTTTTCCTGTCCCGATTGTATTCCAGCAATAATTTTTAAAGCCCTTAGAGCCCCTTGGATGCGGGGTGATCAGGCTTTAAAAACTCCACCGGTTATTGCACATTCCAAACTTCCGAGCGATTCCTATTTCGTTTGGTTGGCTGCAAGATGGCAGATTTTTTTTTCGCTCTGATTCTGCCAAGGATCTGGCGGTGGGCAAACGAAAATTGTGAGTTTCAGGAAAATATGAATACCAATTTCGTGCTTTCGTGGTTGAACTGTTTGCCTCTCCGACTCCGGGTTCCGGAATGAGCCAAAAAAGGCACCCTTTCCGGTTACGTTTCTGTGTTCGCTACGGCTGCTGCTGCTGCTGCCGAAGCAGATAAAAGGAAGATTGATTCTCTTTTTCGGGATACAGCCTGCAGAGCAAAAAAAAGAGGAGAAAAAAACAAACTGAGGAAAGAAGAACGTTCTCCAGCTACTTCATAAATAATCATCTTCATTTTTTTGGTAGAAATGTATGCACATCTTTTTTCATCGCGCGCACTGGTGCTTGTTTGCCAAAAACTGCCAGCGCCTTTGCAAACGGGATCCGGATCCCATCCTCCTCGGTTCTCGGTTTCGGTCTGTGTTTGTAAGCCCAGAAATTTATTGCCGTTTTCCGTGGTGCGGAGTGCAGGTTGACGATCACTTTGACGATGGCCGGAGAACAAAAGCAAACCTCGCACACGGCACAGGAAATATGCTCGGCTTGGCTTGTTGGAATGCCACGCAATTTTTCATTTGTCACTGCGGGTACAAATTTCCGGCGAAAAAAGAATTCATCGGTTCACTGGCCACGACCTAGTTTCAATCGCACGGATTGATAAGCGGTCTTCGCCGGTGTTTTCCATGGTCTGTAACAAGAGACGGTGATAAATTTGGGAAACTCGGAATTAGCTTTCACCACAAAATGGAGTCGGAATGATGGATGTTGTCACCGAAATGAGCTTTTTCTTACGAACAGGATTCCGAACAATGGGAAGTTCAGACTCCTAGCTTGGAAGGAGAATAGCGATTTCGTGAAACTTAAAAGGATTTTTGAGATTGCATTCACTATAGATAGAATCGAAAACAACTTTCAAACACTACTCGAATCGAACCGTTCCGGGTAGAGAGAGTGGAAATGCTCATTTCCGATTGTGAACAGTACGTTAACCAATCAGTGGGTTATTGAATCGAATTCTCCTTGCAACAGTTTGTTACTGCACTGTAGCTCATAAGATCCATTTATTTGTAAGGATATACAGGAAGAATTAAGAGAACAAACGCGAAGTGTTCTTGAAAATCATTCGATCTAACGCTTCGTCTTCGATTCTTCGGAGTAAAACAGTTCTACCTGAACTGCTAGTGCAACTTAACTATATAACTTGAACCGAAAGGTTGAATCTATAAATTCTATTAATTCCGTAAACTCTGCAAATTCTGTAAATTTAATAAATTCTGTACATTCAGTGTATTCTGTAAATTCAGTAAAAACTCAGTAAAATGTCTGTGGAAATCTATTATATAAAAATTATAAAACTTGTAAACTCCTTAAAAATTTTGAAAAAAAACTGCAGAAACTCCGTAAATTCTTTACATATCCAGTCAAAGCTCTAAAAAAATTGCAAAAATATCCGGAAACGTTCTGTAAATATTCAGTGCAAATTCAGAAAATTTCATTAAATTTTTTCGGGCGATCGGTAAATGAAAATTGCAAAAATATAATACAAAAATTCGGTTAACACTTTGTAAAAAAATCTGTGAAAGTTATATTAAAAGTTAAAATTGTCAAATATTGTCAAATCAAATAGTCTGTAAAACTTCAGTAACAATTCTGTAAACATTTTGTATAAATTTCTAAAAAACTGTAAAATTATTGTAAAAATTCTGTTAAATTGTTGTACAAATTCTGTATAAATCTTTAAAAATTCTATAAAAAATTTTTAAATATCCGCAAAAGGTTTAAAAAACTCAGTTAAAATTCGTTATAAATTCTGCCAAAGTTCTGTAAAGATGCTGCAAATTATTTTAGAAAATTTAGTAGAAATTCTGAAAAAAAATTGTTAACAAAAAATTCTGTCCAGTTCTATAAACATTTTGTAAAAATTGCGTGAAAATTCTAAAAAACGTTTTGTAAACATTCTGTTAAATTGTTAATTTGTGCACTGAATTCTAAAGAAAATGAAAACTTTTGTGATTTTGTAAACATTATGAAAAAAATTTGATTAAACTGCTAAAAAAATTCTGTACAAATTCTGCAAAAATACTGTTAAGAAATCAATGAAAACTATGTAAAAGGGGTATCAAAGTTCTGTAAGATTACTGTAAAAATACCGTCAATATCTTGTAGAAATTCTTCTGAAATTCTACGAAAAATCTTTGGAAATTTCGGCAATAATTCTGAGAAACTTCTACGAAATTTTTGTCAAGATTCTGTGAAAATTCTGAACAAATTTTGTAAAAATCCTGAATATTCTAAATTCTAAAAAAAAATCTGAAAACAACTTAAAAAACTTAGTAAACTTATGAACATTTTGAATTCTGTAAAACACGAAATCTATAAAAAGTTGAAAATTCTGTGACAATTATAGAAAAGTTTAGTAAATCATCTGTAAAAGTTCCATTAAATTGCTTTTAAAATTCGGCGAAAATTCCGTAAAAGACCTGTAAAAATTCAGTTAAATTACAGTAAAAAAAACACGACGAAAAAAAATCTTTCACAATTTTGTAAAAAATCTGTGAAATATACTGTAAAAATGATGTAAAAGATCTACAAAACTGCCGCAAAAATTATTGAAGAAATTTTAAAAAATATCAATAAGAAATTTGCAAAAAAATTGTTGTAATTCCTTTATAAATCAACAAAAATTTACTGCAAAAAATCAGTGAAATTTCTAAAAGATGTTCAGAATTCTTTAAAACTTTTTGTAGAAGTTCTGAAAAAAATCTGTAACATTATTGTAAAAATTCTGCATAAATCATGCAAAAAGTTCGGAAAAATTCTGCAAATTCTGTAAAACTTTTGTAAATATCTGTAAAAATGCAGAAAAGTTACTATAGAAAATCAGTTAGAATCGTTAAGAATTCGTTTGTAAAAATTCTGAAGAGATACTTTTGTAAACATTCCTTAAATATTCTCAAAAACACTGAAAAATTACAGAATTGTGTTTAATTGTTGTAAAAATTCTGTAAAAATCTTTTACGAAAAATCTATAAATATTCTATAAAAATATCCATGAAATTCTGAAAATATGCTTCTGTAAAAATCTTGTGAATCTTTTGAAAACATTCTCAAAAATTCTTTGAAATCCTGTGAAATTTTGTAAAAGTTCTGTTTCAGTTTTGTAAACCTTTTGTGAAAATCCTGAAATTTTTTTTTGGAAAATTCCTATAAGCTGTAAAAATCTTGCAGAAATTCAATGAAAAATTCTGCACTAATTCTGTAATAATCCTGTAAAATCTGTAAAAATATTGGTGAAAATTCTTTGATATCCTGTAAAAGCTCGGAAGAATTGCTGTAAAAATACCGTCAAAATCGCAGGGAAATTCTAATCAGATTTTGAAAAAATCCTGCATAAATTAAAAACACTTAGGGAATACTATAATTCATCTGTAAAAATTCTGCTAAAAATCTGTACAAATTCTAAGGAAATTCTAAAACACAAAACCGGAAAAATAGGGAAAAAATTGGTTTGATTAATAAAAAAATTCAAAATCTACACCAATTATGAAATTATGTGTACAAAAACAGTTAACACTCTGCCATCATTCTTTGAAAATTCTGAAAACACACTTCAAGAATTTTATTGAAATCCTGTATTTTGCAAAAATATATATAGAAAAATTCTAAAAAATTATGTAAAAGTTCTGTAAAAACTCATATAACTCAACGAGAATCGATACGTTTTGAAGACCACAGAAACATTTTGCATACCTTAGATATAACTATACGGGGGTGGATGTAGCAAGTGCCTTTAAAAAGGGGGGTGTTATGTTTAAAACGGCATTACTTCGGAACTACTGAACGGATTTCCACCAAACTTGGCACAGATACTTCTTGCTCTTTTGAGATGGTTAAAAGGATATTTTAATGGGAGAGGGAGCGTAGCAAGTGTCCTTAACAAAGAGGGTCATTAAAAATTTTTTCATGTAACGAGAGTCGGTACTTTTTGAAGACCATAGATACTTTTTGCACAATTTAGATACGATTATAAGGATACTCGTGAGGGGAGGGTGCAGTAAGTGCCTCTGAAAAGAGGTGTGTAATATTTGTAACGGCATAACTCCGAAACTACTGAACGGATTGCTATCAAATTTGGCTTGGATACTTCTTGCTCGTCAGAGTTGATCATTTTCAGGGAAAAGAGTGTGTAGCAAGTGTCCTTAACATAGGGAGAATTATAACTACGAAACAACTAAATGAATCGCCACCAAGTTAGGCACATGTACCAAAGGGGTCGAATTTTAATTCAACAATCGTTTGCCTATCTGTGTGTACAGTAAATAATGTCCGCCAATAATGTCGTTGCTTCCGCCCAGCTGAGAAGTTTGCGTAATCTTTTGCTGCTGTAGAGCTATTCGAGAATTTCATGAGAGTTCATGAGTGTTTAATTACATATTGAATGTACTTCGTATTTATTCTCGACTGCGGTCGTCCTGTCGAAATTCGATCGAAATTTGGAAGAAGGTAATTTCATTCATTAATTTAGCAGTACATTGAAAATCTATGTTCTTTATCGTTTCTGTTCGTTTTATTTATTCAGCAATTTCCAAGGATTGTAAATGAAATTCATTCTTTCGTAAAAAGTAATTTTGGATGTTCCTTCGTTTAGAAAGGTCAGATTCTGTGTCAACTTTTGCCAATTAGAAAATGGGTAGCAAAATTTGTTTGTAAAAGTCAAAATAGAAATTGTACACTGTTTGATATCAGTTCTGAACGAACAAAAAAAAACTACCAGACTTCAAACGCACCAAAGTCCGTTTCCGGGTATCAAAATATTTATACAACCTCTTTCAGCGTGAACCTTTCTGGTTTCTTGGTTGAAGTTTATTCTGTGAATTCATTTCGCTTGGCTGGAGAAAAATATAACTCTTTCCGGTAAACGTCTCCCAGCCCGGAAACAGACCGAAGCCAACGGCAGAGCAGGGTAGGAATTTTATTTCGAATAAAATGAAATAACAACGCGACCGATTTTGTGTGATAACACCTGCCCTTGTTCAGGTAGCCAAGGAACGACGACATTCAGGGGTTTTTACCGTACTCCCATCAGACTAAAGAGACTGCATAAATTTCGTAGTCCGATATTATCGGGCATAAATTACATCTCGGTGCTTGACCCCCCCCCTCCCCCCTCCGTAATGTAAGTAACGTTAGTGTTTCTCCATGTCACGCCATTCAGCAATGAAAAGTGACTGGTTTTCTTTCTGTTTTGTTTTTGCTACTTCAAAGAAATATTTCTAAACCTTTCCACTCTAGTAATACGACCGAAGCCCGATCTTCTCTGCTGGCAACACTGCCACCATACTGCCGCCTACAGTTCACCAAATGCTACAAGACCGTATCCAAGATGGACGCTAGCGCAAGCAACAGCTGGGAAGATCATTTCGAAGGCCCCGCAGTCGAGGCCTGCTTCGTGAAATGACTCGGTATGTTTTTTTTTACTACGCAAATGACATAAATAATGCATCAAGTGGTTTTTATTTCGGTTTGCTTATTTCTAATAAAGTGCCTTTTTTCGGCCTGTATTATTTCCGTGTTTCACTCCATCTTCGTCGTTCGGAGGACTTTCGTCGTTTGTATTTCACTGATATTGGTCCCGAAGCTAAATGGCAGCAGTTGGCTAGGTTGGCACTCAATCGAGCTATCGGGCAGTTTTTTTTCTGTTTTTATGGTTCGCCAATGTTCTGCGGGATCGTAATTCCAACGACCAATTGGAATGTTTTTGTTTCTCTTCTCTCGGCATCTTTCCGTGCCGCAAAGTTCAAAATAAATTTCGTTAACCTATCCGAGCACTGCTGAGTCCGATCCTGGTCTGGAATCTAAATTGCAAATGCATTTATTTATTTTTTCAATGACGTCTTTTTTTCAGTTGGCTCTTGTCTCAGTTGAACACAAAAAAGACTCGTTTGAATTATTTCTTTCTATTTCATCTCGTTGTTTGTTCCGAATAGATTTCTTGAACTATGAACCTGACTACCAATGTGTTGAAGAAGCGAGAATATAGAGAATGAAGCAATTGAAGTTCCGGTTCCAGAGTCATGGCCTACTGAGAGTGCACTGCTATAAAACTTCAATGTAAATCATAGCCCAAAAACAGATATTATAACTATTCCAATGCTAAATATTATCATTGATACGGTTTTAATTTCCAAGTGTTGACAATTGTCAATTTGCCTGGCTTAGTATCTTTTTTATACTGTATAACGTTTGCGAATTTGGAGAGAAGACTGCTTCAAGTAATTTTCATTTTCATATATTTCCAGACACACTATATTACTCACGGAAAGTAGAAAAATTTAGGATTTTCTTCGATTCAGTATGGTTATGGCATTGTTGTCGAATGCAAGAAGTGAAATGGGGAAAGTCCAAAGATGATAATGCTCCTACTAACCAAGAAGGTAAGGTTTTTGGCAGATTGACTCTACATACCAAATATCTTTTCGACGAGTAAAAGCATTATCATAGATGCATCTTTCAGAAATCTGGAAATTCAAGTCGAGCACACGCGTCGTTTTTCGGTTACAATCGCAATTTGGAATCAAATCAGCCTCGTGAATTTACGGAACTTATGAACTTACGGAATTTTTACAGAGTTTTCAGAAGATTTTTACCGAACTTTCAAGAGTTTGACAGAAATTAATTTAGCAGAATTTTTTACTTTTACAAAATTTCCACTTAGATTTTCAAATGCAGACATTTTTTCAGAATTTAAGAGACTTTTCACAGTATTTTGACCAACAAATTTTTCCGTGTAAAATTTTTACTGCATTTTTCCTAAATTTTACAGAATGTTTAGCAAAAAAGATTTTCAGAATTTTCACAGAATCTTCACATAGTTTTCACAGAATTTAGAACACAATTGTTACAGAACTCTTTTTTGAATTTTACAACATTTCTACTTAGTTTTTACACAATTCGTTCAAAATTTTCAAAGAGAAAGATTTTCAAATGCAGACATTTTTTCAGAATTTAAGAGACTTTTCACAGTATTTTGACCAGCAAATTTTTCCGTGTAAAATTTTTACTGCATTTTTCCCAAATTTTACAGAATGTTTAGCAAAAAAGATTTTCAGAATTTTCACAGAATCTTCACATAATTTTCACAGAACTTAGAACACAATTGTTACAGAACTCTTTTTAGAATTTTTGACGTTTACAAAATTTCTGCTTAGTTTTTACAAAATTTGTTCAGGATTTTCAAAGAGAAAGATTTTCAAATGCAGACATTTTTCAGAATTTAAGAGACTTTTCACAGTATTTTTACAGAATTTGTCCAGCAAATTTTTCCGTGTAAAATTTTTACTGCATTTTCCCCTAATTTCACAGAATGTTTAGCAAAAAAGATTTTCAGAATTTTCACAGAATCTTCACATAATTTTCGCAGAATTTAGAACATAATTGTTACAGAACTCTTTTTAGAATTTTTGAATTTTACAAAATTTCTACTTTGTTTTTACAAAATTTGTTCAGGATTTTCAAAGAGAAAGATTTTCAAATGCAGACATTTTTCAGAATTTAAGAGACTTTTCACAGTATTTTTACAGAATTTGTTCAGCAAATTTTTCCGTGTAAAATTTTTACTGCATTTTTTCCTAATTTTACAGAATGTTTAGCAAAAAAGATTTTCAGAATTTTCACAGAATCTTCACATAATTTTCGCAGAATTTAGAACACAATTGTTACAGAACTCTTTTTAGAATTTTCATAGTATTTGCTGATTTTTCTTCATTTATGAAGAGTTTGCACAGAATCTGTATAGCGCTGTTAAAATCTTTTGAAGTGTTTTTTTAATTTTTTTTACAATTACAATTACAATTACAGTTTTTGTAGCATTTATTCAGCTTATTTTTAAAAATGTTTAAAAAAATGTTTGCTTAATTTCAACAGCATGTTTCCGATTTTTCACAAAATTTCTATCGAATTTTCGCAGTATTACTTCAAGACTTCGACAGATTTTTTCTAGATTGCATCCAGAATTTTTACGTTAATTACACCGAATATTCAACACAATCGTTAACTGAATTTTACGAAATTACTGAATTTTAGGGAATTTACAGAACACTTTTTTAAAAGAATTTTGAAAAATAATTTTTATTATGTATTTTTTACAATTTGTTCAAAATGTTACAGATTTTTCACAAAATTTGTTCGCATTTTTTTTACAAGATTGTTTTACTGAAATTTCACAGATTTTTTAAAGAATTCAAAGAACTTTTTCGGAGTTGTTTATCAGAATTTTACAGATTTTTTACAAAATTGGTTTACAAAATTTTTCACAAAACTGGTTTACAAAATTTTTGCAATTTTTTTTTACAATTATTTTTAGTAGTTTTTTCAATATTTTTTTTAGAAATTTTGAACAAATATTTTTATTAAATTATTAACAGAATTTTAAAAGAATTTACACAATATTCACGGATTTATTTTTTATAATTTCGCAGCTTTTTTTCAGAATATATTTACAAATTTTTATATCTAATTTCCATAGAATTTTCAAATAATTTACAAAATTTTTTGAAAGAGTTTTTTGCAGAATTTACCGGTTTTAGTTTTAAGATTTTTTCTCAAATTGTTTACTGAATTTTCATAGAATTTTCAAATAATTGTAAAAAAAATTTAGATAAGTTATTTTTCAGCAAAAAAAAAATTGTAAATGAACAATAATTTTAGATTCTTTTTACAAAATTTTTATACTGAATTTCCATTGAATGTTCAAATAATTTACAAACTTTTTTCAGTTGATTTGAGCTGTAGACAATTCAGAGATTTTTCATTTTAGAATTTTTTAACAATTTTTTTAACTGAATTATCATAGAATTTTTCAATGATTTACAAAAAATTTTCAGAGTTGATTTTCAGAATGTTACAAATTATTCTCAAAATTGGGTCATAAATTTTCTTTTAGAATTGTTTTACAAACTTTTTTACTGAACTTTTTTTAGAATTTTTGAAGAAATTTCGGAATTTTCACTTTTTCTTTTAAGAATTTGCAGATATTTTATAGAATTATTTCATGGTTTTCACTGAGTTTTGACAGAATTTTGTCAGAGTTTTCACAACAATTAAATGGCCATTTATCCTATGTTTGGCTCAATGACCAGGAAGAAGCCATGCGCTTGTCATGTATGGATCATGGTCATTTCGCCGAAAGCCGTTTCCCCGAAAGTCATTTCGCCGAACGCCAATTCACCGAAAGAGTCATTTCGCCGAATTCTCCTATAGTCTTCATATCGTGATTGATTTTAAATGAAGACAAAAAGGCAAATTGGCGTTCGGCGAAATGATTTGCAATGAAGAGCGTAATCACGTCTATTCGGCCATGACTCTGACATCACCTACCCGATTGTTTTCCTGTTCGATTTTCGTATTTTTAGATTACAGAATCATCAATCGGTTGAGTTTCAGAACTTATTCCCGGTGGAAAACCGCAAGAGTTGGTAAAATAAATCAGAAAAATCATCTTCATCAGGGGTCCATGATTCGGATGGCACTAAACTATTTATCTTCATTGTGAAGATCGGCTCCGCAACGATGAGGCATGAAGTCATGTTCCACATTTGGCTTTGTTTTAGGTCGTTTCACTCTCGCCCAATCCAGCATATCGCAACCCTGGGAAGGACTCCGGGCAGGCCAAACGACGACGACGATTACACTGTCGTACAAGCAAACAAACAAACAAGCATGATCCCATCAAAAAGCTACGAAACAGCAGTGAAAATTAAGAGAAATGATGTCTCCTGTCGTCACAATCTTTCGTTTGCTTCCCAGGAGACCCCAGTTGGAGGAGATATCATCCTCCATTTTACGACTCATCATCCTTCAAACAACAACCCGCTTCCCAAAACGGGACCGAAAAGAACACGTCACAGAAGAGAATGGATGGCGTGAAGCAGGAAAACATTTTCCGGTGCCGGGACTGGTCTAACTGGTCACTATAAAAATACAATATGTCGTCACTGGCAACACACACACAAACACACACCAGCGCTTGCTATGATGTGTGATGAGAAAAGCAGAACCCAACCCTGCACGAATTCAGTACTTCGGCAGACAGAATGCTCCGTCCGTCTGTCATAAAACGTGGTTATCGTGGAGAATTCTTCCCTCGCCCCATTCTTTTAAGATGTGGCCAGGAAATGGTTCTGTTTCCTACTGTTATTGTTACTATCGATAAATTTACGACGGTTGCTAGTTCCAAGTTAGTTCTCAGGTCCCGGCCATATTTTGTGCTTAAAAACAGGACCACGACAGTCGTAAATTAGACGGTTTTATTTGCTTCCTTTCGTCATCATAGCCGCCGGACTATTTCGCACTTCACCGATTTGGTTTTTTTTCCTTTCTCATTTAATAGTGTCGAAATGGCTTATAAACAAACGGATTTGCCGTTTATTCTATTTTTACGGCGCAATATTCCCGTTCGAAATTTTCGATTCGGAATATTGCCAGCCCAGCAAATGTGCCGATCTCTGCATCAGCTTCAGCACAGTTGCTACAGTGTCCTAAGTGTCAAATAACGATTCGAATCCATTCCGCCTGGATTCTACACGAAGAGAGCGGACCAAACCAAAAAAAAAATCAAATAGCTCATAATGAGCTTCGTAATGTGCACCATTTGCGTAAACTGACAATCCGTTTCCGGTTTTATTTTTCGTTTGCCTTTCTGCTGACGTACAATCGTAACGCCTGAATTACCATGTCAAAAGTGCCGTGTAAGAATCCTTTAGTCGATGGCTCGTTGGGTTGATCAAAGTAGGCGAAGGTTAGTGTAAAATGTACGGCACGGTACGCGGAGTGTTGCCTAGCAGCCCGGATTTGCCAATCTGCCTAACGTTTTTTTTCTGCCATTCCGGTGCGTTTCTGCATTAACAAGATTTACTGCGACTTTCCGTCCAGTGAACAACCCTATTAGCTAAATTCTGCACAACCGGGTGCCACCTTTCTTTCTTTCTTTTATTGCCGGAACGAACGGCCTTCCCGTAAAATGCCATCGTAGCATGCGTTTGGAAGTCTAAAATTTAGGCAATTTCAAGAACGCCTTCGTCAGAGCCACTCCTTTTACCGTTGAACGTCGAGGAATAACCGTCCGAAACAGTTGCAGTGCAAAACATTTGTACCGACTAACCGTTGATCCCTTTTTTAGGGTTAGCAAATTTTTTGGTCTGTTGCTACACCTTCCCCCTTCAGAGCGGTTTACACGCTCAAAGCTTTTTCACATGTTCCCTCATCATACCCAACTACCAAACGTTGCACGAGAAACGGTATTCGACGCCATTCCGTTCGGGCTTTGCGGCAGTAACAGGAGAGAAAAAAACAGGAAAGGTGTAGGTCGAAGTTCGTAAAATGGAAATTTATTAGATTTTATTACGCAGCATGTGGTCGGCGGGCCGGTCGGTTGGGCAGTTAGTCAGTGGCCGGCCAAAGGAAAACAGCAAATCCGATACCTGCTGCCTAACTTGGCTTGGAGGGCCAAATTGGTGGCAGATATTAAACATTATCGAGATTAAACCGATTTCGACAGGGACTTCAACAAGCTAGCAATGAGTGTCCGAACATCCGACCGTTAGAACTTCCTCGCTGGAAGTCAATTTTAACACCGTTTTGATTCGTACAATTGATTTTCAATTAGCATGTTGACGTAACAGATCGGCTGAAAAGTTCGTATCGTTTCTATGAGAGGGCGCCACTAGAATTAAATCCATACCATTTTCAGTTAGTACCAACCTTCAAAAGATACGTGTATAAATTTGACAGCTGTCTGATTATTAGTTTGTGAGATATTGCATTTTGAGTGAAGCTACTTTTGTTATTGTGAAAAAAATGGACAAAAAGGAATTTCGTGTGTTGATGAAACACTACTATTTTATGGAAAAAAGTGCCGCCGATACCAAAAAATGGCTTGATGAGTGTTATCCAGACTCTGCACCGGGCGAAGCAACAATTCGTAAGTGGTTTGCAAAATTTCGTACTGGTCATATGAGCACCGAAGACGATGAACGCAGTGGACGTCCAAAAGAGGCTGTTACCGATGAAAACGTGAAAAAAATCCACAAAATGATTTTCAATGACCGTAAAGTGAAGTTGATCGAGATAGCTAATATCTAAAGATATCAAAGGAACGTGTTGGACATATTATTCACAAATATTTGGATATGAGAAAGCTTTGTGCAAAATTGGGGGCCGCGTGAGCTCACAATCGATCAAAAACAACAACGAATTGATGATTCTGAGCAGTGTTTGGAGCTGTTATATCGAAATAAAACCGATTTTTTTCGTCGATATATAACAATGGACAAAACATGGCTCCATCACTTCACTCCGGAGTCCAATCGACAGTCAGCGATGAACCGAACCCAAAGCGTGGAAAGACTCAACAATCGGCCGGTAAGGTTATGGCGTCTGTATTTTGGGATTCGCATGGTATAATTTTCATCGACTACCTTGAAAAGGGAAAAACCATCAACAGTGACTATTATATAGCGTTATTAGAGCGTTTGAAGGACGAAATTTCAAAAAAACGGCTTCATTTGAAGAAGAAAAAAGTTTTGTTTCATCAAGACAATGCACCGTGTCACAAGTCGATGAAAACCATGCTGAAATTGAACGAATTGGGCTTCGAATTGCTCCTTCATCCACCGTATTCTACAGATTTGGCCCCCAGTGACTTTTTCCTGTTCTCAGACCTGAAGAGAATGCTCGCTGGTAAAAAATTTAGAAGCAATGAAGAGGTAATCGCTGAAACTGAGGCCTATTTTGAGGCAAACGACAAATCGTACTACAAAAATGGTATCGAAAAGTTGGAAGATCGCTATAATCGCTGTATCGCCTCTGATGGCATTATGTTGAATAATAAAAACGAATTTTGGCAAAAAAATGAAATTGACGAATTGGGCTTCGAATTGCTCCTTCATCCACCGTATTCTACAGATTTGGCCCCCAGTGACTTTTTCCTGTTCTCAGACCTGAAGAGAATGCTCGCTGGTAAAAAATTTAGAAGCAATGAAGAGGTAATCGCTGAAACTGAGGCCTATTTTGAGGCAAACGACAAATCGTACTACAAAAATGGTATCGAAAAGTTGGAAGATCGCTATAATCGCTGTATCGCCTCTGATGGCATTATGTTGAATAATAAAAACGAATTTTGGCAAAAAAATGTGTGTTTCTATTAAACGATACGAACTTTTCAGCCGAACTGTTAAGATGATGTCCGGTTTCGAAAAATTGTTCCTTCGATACGATGCAATTCATTAAGACTTTATTTGTTCCATTGCATTTGTTGGATTAAAATGAATTTTACTGGTTTCGACTGGAATTTGCATTTGGTCAGCAAGTGCAACTGTACGAAATTGTATGTACCATTTACCAACCAAACAAACACCAAACGTGTGCTGCTGTGGCTCAATCCGTTAACGGACGTACATTGTGATCCGTTGACCCTCGGTTCAGTTCGCCACAGTCGCTATGAACTTTTATAATGAGCAATTCCAGGAATGAGTAGACGAAATCAGAATCGACATTCTCCGATTTGGATGAAACTTTGCACATGGCTTCAGTATGGCAAACCATAAGTTTTGAACCGATTGATTTTCAAAAAGGGCGTATGTATTTTTGCATTTCACGAAAATTGCCTTTTTCAAATCGTTGTAACTCGGAAACCGTTAATTGTACAAAAATGGCGTTCAGGAAGAAGTTGTAGGGAATCAATAGGGCACTCCAAATAAAATATACACTGAAAAAAAAATTGATTTTTTTTTCTCAATAATTTCAAAATGAACCAAAAAATTAAATTAAAAAAAAAATCAGGGTTTCGATTTATTTTGATAATTTTTATTTTAAAGCTCTTATTAAAACCTACCGATTGATGGCTATCCCATCCGTGTCTTTTTGAAAAATGAAGAAGTTACAGCTAAAACAATTTACAGATATATTCGAAATTTCAAGTTCTCGTTGAAAGATAATCATTTAAACAGTAGAATATTATTCTACAGGTTAAAGGCAAAATATTTGTTCATGATATCCTTTTTTCTAAAAGTAGCTGTTCTTGAGATACTTGGATATTTAATTATAAAACCATTTTTTATATTTACATGAATTGCTTATTTGTTTGCTATGTTTACAATTATTACATGTACATGAATAATTTTTAATTGATGGGATAGCCATCAGTCTGTAGGTTTTAATAAAATCAAAAAAAGCAACACCCTGATTTGTTTTAATTTAATTTTTTTGGTTCATTTTGAAATTACCGAAAAAAAAAATTTTCAGTGAATACTTTTTTAGAGTGCCCTATTAGTTCCCTACAACTTCTTCCTGGACGCCACTTTTGTACGATGAACGGTTTCCGAATTACAACGAGGCCCGTAAACTGTTTTAGCTGTAAAATTCTTCATTTTTCAAAAGGCACGGATGGGATAGCCATCATTCTGTAGGTTTTAATAACAGCTTTAAAATAAAAATTATCAAAAAAAACTAAAACCATGTTTTTTTTATTTAATTTTTTCGGATTATTTTGTAATTATTGAGAAAAAAAAATCAAAAAAATTTTTCAGTGTTTATTTTTTTAGAGTGCTCAATCGATTCCCTACAACTTCTTCCAGAACGCCATTTTTGTACAATTAACGGTTTCCGAGTTATAACGATTTGAAAAAGGCAATTTTCGTGATATGCAAAAATCCACAATATTTTACTACCGTCGTTGGGAAGGATGTGAACGATGCGGACTGGTCGATTCAAGTGGAGAATCTCGGTCGAAAGGTACTGGTATGGCAAGCAATATATTCCTATGGTTTGAAGTCAACCATTTTTTACACTACCGGAACTATAAATGCAGAAATCTATCGATATGAGTGTCTCCAGAAGAGATTCCTGCCTCCACTGTTTTGGCCGGATTTAGTGTCAGCTCACTATGCCAAAGCCACTCTCAATTGGCTTGCGGAAAAGGGTATAAATTTCGTTGAGAAAAATATTAATCCAACAAATTGCCCTCAGCAACGACCCATCGAACGTTACTGGGCAATCGTGAAGAGGGTCTTCAAGAAGACTGGTAAGGCAGCTGGAAACATGCAGGAGTTAAAAAAATTTGGGCTCAAGCGTCCAAACAATGCGATGCAACACTTGTCCGGAACTTGATGAAGAGCGTTCGATCAAAAGTTCGAAAATTCGTGAAGGAATAATTTAAATTTCATCCGGTTTTCATTATGCTTAAGTTTAACCTCTAAAAATGAAGGATCAATTTTTAGTTTGAATAAAATATCGTTTTTTATCATAATTTGAACGAAAAATTTGTGGATAGCTTATTTTCGATACACACCTTAATCGACTCTAAGAAATTTAATCAAAAATGAAGCTTCGCTGTGAACTTTATAACCAATTTCCATACCAGCTTGAGAATAATAAACAAATCAATAAAATAACGAAACACGTGACATGCGCCGTGCATGCATTTTTATGAATATCGTTAATCGTATAACGCACATCCAGGGCCGGATTTTCAAACTAGAAACGAACATTTTTTTTGCACGAGAGCATTTACGAAAAACTCAGTTCAACTTGGTTTCACAATGCCACTCCTCTATTGGAGGTCACAACTCGAAACATTTGGGCTGTCTCAGTTAGAGTCAACAAATTTTGCTGTAATGAAAGCACAATTGATGACGTTTTTAACACATCAAACCAAAACTTAACGGAGATTCATGTGAAATATCTCCGGCATGTATTATCGTGCAAAACATTTTCGACGCGCCTTTCATATATAATACTGGTCACAACTGGTCATATTAGTGCGAGTCACAGTCACAGAATCGTCGACAAAAATAGGCTTGATTTTTTCACCAGAAATGCATCGTGCATGCATTGTTATAAATAGCACCACTATTCAAGTATCTTTGATTTAAAACTAGTAATATTTATGTTATTTCAGTCAAACGCGTCAACTGAACCCAGTGGCGCACCGAGAAAATTTGACGCTCGGGGTAAAATAAGATTTGCCGCCCGCATCGTTGGTTTAGTGAGCAAAAAGAAAAGTTAAACTCTATCTCCGAAAAGATGACTTGGATGAGCAAAAAAAAAACAAAGGTTCCAAGGATTGGTTTGCCGCCCCCCTAAAAACTTTGTGCCCGAGGCGAGCGATTTTTTTCTTAACACTAGTTCACTTTCATCCTTGCCGTTTTTTTGTTTAAGATCTTCCTTGTTTTCCCAAGCTTGCCCTTCATAATCGCTCAGATTCTTCCTATTGAGCGAGGTTCTGACGAGTTTGGTGGATTTACCACCTTCCACACAAAAACAACTTCATGGGCTTCATACCACTTCATGCTCACACGTTTCGCGTAATGGCACGATGCCAGATCCTACCAAAACAGAGTTTCGCCTTTGATTTTATCGCACGGTGGAATTATCGATTGCCAACTGTTTCGCGATTTACCAGTGTTCATCTGGTTTGGATTTTCTATGGCAGACATTTGCCCAATTTGTCGAGCTGTGTCGAGTGGTATATGACATTCGACTCTCTCGGCCTCGATTCGGAAGTTGATTTTCGAAGTGATTGTATAGCCTTTCTGTATGAGAAAGGAAAAAACCATTTTTATTAGAATTTACCACATTGTTTTGTTTTATTTTAGTACATTCTAGAACCAATACAATCCAATTTTCCATACACTTGCCATAGGCCTCGGCCGGGATGGCCTTCAGTTCCTTCATCGAATTACTTTTATGTTCTCGACCGAGTCATGGTGCGTTCCCCGGAGTGGATATTTTAGTTTTGGAAATAGGAAAAAGTCACAGGGGGCCAAATCCGGCGAATACGGTGACTGAGCGGAATTCCATTTGCAAATTTCACAAATTTCAAGCAAACTCGTTGTTAAATTTTTTTCCACAGTAAAAATAGCCAGACAAATTTTTCGTGGCGTAAACAAACAGCTGCCAAACAGACATTAATTGACATATCCCGCTCAAAACTTAACAGGATTGTTAAAGTAGGATAAAAAAATTACCGATTGGGTTTACGCGCGCGGCTTAAATGGACCAGTCCGGGTGACTCTTTTGTCTTATAAGTTGCACATAAATGGAACTCGTAGTATTTCACACAAACTTATATATCCAAGAACATGTCAAATTGTGTGTCTTGAAAATTACATGGCTTGAAAACGAATAAAAAAAACAAAAAAACGATGGTAACAGCGCGACTTGAACCGACAACCATCAGATCACAAAGCACTGCAGTTATTCGACTGAACCACAGAAGCAAATTAGTAAGTTTCTGCACGAATGGTATATTGCATCATTCGTCGAGTTCAGTTGTTATGAACTGTTTCGTTTGTAGAATTATGTCATCTGTGAACTTCATTTTTTTTTCTGTGTAGCAAATGTAATAATTTATTAGTCGTCTCAAAAAAATACTAGCAAAATATCAGTAAATTAACTAATTTTTCCGGCAAAAAACTGATTTCGGTCTTGGCGTGGGGTAAAACAAGCCTATTTAAAAAATGCAAAGTTGAAAAAGTTTTCATGTTAAAAAAGTTTCTTTAAAATCTGAGTCGGTTCTGCCGACTCCGAAGACACATTTGATGGGAATTCCTTCATTAGTGAGTACACGTCGCCAGAAAATTACTCAGTATTAAGTATTAGTTGAATTAATTATCGATTTTGGTTGTTATTGGTACTATTTCTATTACTTAGCACATGGGCCGAAAAGTCCCGGGCCAAACAAAGAGATACTTAATACTTACAATTTTTTTTCTCCGGTATTTGTCGGGTAGAGACATTTGAGAATCATGTTGAAACATGGCCGAACACTGGACAGAATCATCAACACGTTCTCGTTTTTGGTCAACAATGAGCAATCGAGGCACCCACTTTGAACAGAGCTTGCTCGTAGTCAAATGCTTTTGTAATATAACGATTTTGTGGATTTTTTTTATGGTGAAATTAAAACACGAAATTGTTTTTGATCCATAGTTCTAAAAATAACAAAAGTAGTGTCACTCTTAGCACAATAACTCACACACTTATGAATAGAATGTCATGAAATTTTAACAGCAGAAGGTGAACGCAATCTAGTGCCATCTATGTGTTAGTCCCGGAACTTTTCAGTCCATGTGTTAGGATGAATATAATTCTCCATCGGCTTTATCTATCGAAAGGTCTAACCGATGAATTATGAACGTTACGTGCGGGGATGCCAGGTCTGCAGATTTGTCTGTTAATCTGCAGATTTCTTAAAATTGATAGCATCGTGTTTTTCGCAGACATTCATCAAAATCGACAGACTTTGACAACCCTGTCTGAAGCTATTTGAAACTTTCACCTGGCGACGCGTGCCAGTTTTGCATCGTCATTTTGAATGACGATTTGAATGTTTTGACACTCATCGCCCTATAACTTCGGAACCGAAAGTCGGATCAGGATGAAATTGCACAGTATATTTAAAGACAATAAGAGCCTTAATTTGAATCGTGATTCGTGATCGGCTTAACCGTTGCTGAGAAATCGAAGTGAGTTCCGTTGTTGGAGATTTTCTTCACTATTATCGGTGCTTTCGGAAGCGGGAATCGGGGACTAGTAGTCCCAAACTTTACTAACTAACAACTAGATCAATATAGCAGTAAGTTTTATAAAATGTGCACCTCGTTTCGCCATGGCTTGCGAAAAATTACTCATGAAATTGAAAATTTTCACTAATCGCACTGTAATACCGGAACCGGAAGTCGAATCTAGATCAACTTTGCGGTGACTTTTTGAAGAATTTTAAGACCTTTTTTTCCTAGTTTGTGAAAATCGGTAAAAAAATTTCCGAGAAAGTTGAGTGCTCATTTCGTAATAAATTTGCACATATTTCCTTGTAATTCCGGAACCGGAATTCGGATCCAAATGAAATTCAAGAAAATCGTATGAGGCCATAAGACCTTTCATTTGAATCTAATTTCGTGAAAATCGGCTCAGCCGTCTCTGAGAAAATTGAGTGACATTATTTGTCACATACACACAGACATGTTGTGATCTCGGCGAACTGAGTCGAATGGTATATGACACTCGGTTGTAAAGTCGGTTTTCATAGCGATTGCATAGCCTTTCTACATGAGAAAGCCAAAAGGAAAATATGTCCAGTTCCAGAATTCAAGTTCTGAATTCGCATCCTACTTTAGGATTTTAGTGCAGAATCTGGTTCCACCATTCACGAACAGTGCCCAGGTACATAGTTCAGGTTAAGAACTCAAGTTCAGAGTCCAAATCCTGGATCAAGATATAAGTCTAGATTTCCCGTTCCGGGAAAGCCAGGTTCAGAATTCTGCACCCAAATTTAGGTTTGAAATCCAACTCCAAAATACAGGTCAAGAGTTTAGGTTCAGAATTTCGATAGAGAAATCAGGTTCAGAACTCGAGTTCTGGACTCTGGTTCAGAGCTCAGATTCTGAGTGCAAGTCTTGAACTCAGGTACAGAGTTCTGATCCAGTACTTGGCTCTAAGATCGCGTTTATAATTCAGCAAACCAACGTTTTATTGTTGTTTCTGATAGAGCGGAGTCTCCATGACACTTTTCAAGCCATTGCTTCGCTTGAAAGGATTTTTTTCCCCATAAAACACGAAATTGTTTTTGATCTATTGTTCTGAAAATAACAAAAGTAGCGTCACTCTTAGCACTCACAAACTAATGAATGAGTATCATGAATTTTTAACAGCTGTCTTTTAGAGGTGAACGTCAGAAAATTAGCGCCATCTATGCGTTAGACCAGACACTTTTCAGCCCATGTGTTACTTACTTGACCACGTTCAAACAGTTGAATCATTTAATCTACATCTGAAGTTTGTTTTTAAAAGTGAACCTACAACAGTTCTGTTACGAAACACAACACGTAAATTACCTGAAAAGAAACAAAACAAAACAAAGTGTAAATTTAGGATCTGACAAGTTTCACTGTAAAAAAAAGCAGCAGTAACGGTCCGCCTTTTTCTTTTACTATGACTCCAAAGAAAGTATGTGCAGTAGCTTCTAGCGGGCCAAGGTCCGCGTTCATCACGGGACAAAACCGGACGGTAACCGGATTTTACGACATGATAATATCGGTTTGAAAATCTATGAAACTCCCCACCAGAACCCGAACCGAACCCAGAAGAGCTGCCAGCAAAAGGCGGCAGTAACTTTTCCTACGTTTATCAGATCCACGCGGCGGAGCATCTGAGTGCCGTGCCGAGATGATGTCATCCTCGGTGGTGATCCAAACCCGCGTCAGCAGCCGGCATCTGCTATTTTTTTCTTGTTCTGTTCCGTTCTGGTCAGGACAGGGCTCGGTGAGACTCGGGGTGACGGTGGAAGTGAAACGAAAAATTAATTAACCAAGTTTTAGCAACTACCCCCTTTAGCTTCCATCGTCCAATAGACCACCACCACTGACAACCCTTTCAATCCTGAAGCTGAAGCTGGCTTGGGTTCGGGTCGAGGGGTGGTACAAAAATAAGGTGAGTTAAAATGGAGACGTTCCTCGGATAGATTGTGGGATGAAATTTAGCCTGTTGGTCGGCGAAAAACAACAACGATGCGGTCTTTTATGAATTTTTTTTCTTGTATTTTACTGTTGGTTGGGTTTAAATGGACGGTGGTTGTAAAATGATTCCATTTTATGATCAAACCACCACGGGATCAGGAAAGGCAAGAATGATTAAATCTTGCCAGACCGGGATGATTAAACTTTACTGGAAACTATTCAAAAGCTGGTCCCCTAAGGAAGAACTCGAACGAGGACAAATTGGTAATGATTATGACAGTCAATAAATCGCTCGATGATATCCCAAAGCGAGCTTCTCATTTTCGGTCATTACAACTTCCCTGGTATTTGTGTTTGTGCATGTGCATTTGCGTATGTCCCGTATATTAAGTCACAAACGCTCAAAGGAACACATGATTTATTGACCTAATTAACATAATTGGTAACGATGATAATAATCGATTCAGCCATAGTTTGCTATTGTCGTTGTTACAACCGTAGTTATTTACACTGAAGTGACCCTGGGTGCAGCCCATTTCCGGTTTATTCCGAACCGCCCGCCCCCTAATTTGTGAGATTTATTGAACTTAATTGAATGAGCAAACACACGGATTGGGAACGGCTCTACTGTCGATAAGCTGCCTTGTTCGAATGGCCTTCACGTGTAATTAGATCACAATCGGATTCGGAGGATTAGCTTAGATTATCATGGCGGAAATCCTACGCGACAGGAGCCGCTTATAAAGTTTTTGATATTCGGCAATTTAGCATAGAAATTAAATTATAAACCGATCGAATGCATAATTAAGCACCATTTGTTTTCCCAAACGTTGTGACCGAGAGATAATTAATCATGGAGACACCGAGCCTGGGAAAATTACCGGATGGGGAATCGTCACCTGGCTGCCCTGTTCGAAAACAAATGTGCGTGATTAGATGCAATGAAAATTGATGTCCAGCATTAACACGGTTTTTTGAGAAACGAAAATTGAATAATTTATGCGAATAGCGAGCGATACAGGAGGTTTTAACTTGTGGGTGTTTTTTTTAATGATTCTCAAATGTCTCTACCCGGTGAGTATCGGGGAAAAAAATTCGTAAGTATTAATTGAGATTAGTTGTCTCACGGTAGACTGAATTCAAAACGCAGAACTTCATCACTTTGTGATTACTACATTACTTTTCGGTCCAGTGATGCCTAATTTTCCTGAACTCAAAATTCCGTAAATTTCACATGGAATCGACATATACCGGAAAAGGGTACAGTAGAATCTGGATTAGGAACATGAATTTTGAAGCTGAATTATAAACGTGATCTGAAGACTTTCATTCCGAACCTGAATTCTGAACCAGAACTCTGTACCTGAGTTCAAGATTTACATTCAGAATCTGAGCTCAGAACCTGAGTCCAGAACTCAAGTTCTGAACCTAATTTCTTTATCGAAATTCTGGAACTCGACTCTGTACCCAAACTCTTGACCCGCATTTTGTAGTTGGATTCTAAACTTAAATTTTGGAGCTGAAATCTAAACCTGGATTCCGGAGCTGGAAATCTAGACTTAAATCTTAAACCAGGACCTGGACTTTGAACTTGTGTTCTGAACCTGATTTTTTTATCGAAATTCTGGAACTCGACTCTGTACCCAAACTCTTGACCCGCATTTTGTAGTTGGATTCTAAACTTAAATTTTGGAGCTGAAATCTAAACCTGGATTCCGGAGCTGGAAATCTAGACTTAAATCTTAAACCAGGACCTGGACTTTGAACTTGTGTTCTGAACCTGCTCGTGAACGATGGATCCGGACTCTGAATGTGTATTCCGGAGCTGGATTCAAAATTTAAATTCTGGCCCCGGATTCTGCACTAAAACCCTAAAGTAGGATCCGAATCCAAGACTCGAATGCTGGAACTGAATTCTGAACCTGGATTCTGAGTAAGAATGCTGGAACTGCGTTTTAGACCTGAACCTCAATTCTGGACTTAGACCTGAAACATGGAACTGAATTGTAGACCTCATTTCTGGAATGGAATTTAGGATCTGGATCTGGAATTCTGGTCCTGGTTTTTGGACCTGGGCCTGAATTCTTGATCCAATTACTGGGTTTTAATTTGGAATCTGGATTCGAGACTTGAAATCTAGAACTCAAACCCTGGATTCGGGACCTGAACTCTGAATCTGAATTGGAGCTGGATTCTGAAATTAAATTTCGAGACTGAATTTTCAATTCCAGGACAGATTTCTGGATCTGAATCTGAAACATGGATTTTGTAGCTGAATTATAAACGTGATCTCAGGAACCGAGTACTGGAACAGAACTCTGTACCTGAGTTCAAGACTTGCACTCAGAATCTGAGCTCTGAACCTGAGTCCAGAACTCGGGTTCTGAACCTGATTTCTTGATCGAAATTCTGAAACTAAACGCTTAACCTGTATTTTGAAGTTGGATTTCAAACCTAAATTTGGGTGCAGAATTCTGAGCCAGGATTCCGGAACTGGAATCCCAAGACGTAAATCTGGAACCAAGACCAGGATTCTGAATTAGTTTTGAACCTGGACTATGTATCTGGGCTCTGTTCGAAAATTCTGGACCCGGACTCTGAACATTTATTCCGGAGCTTTATTCAAAGCCTTAATTCTGGACCCGCATTCTGCACTAAAATCCTAAAGTAGGATGCGAATCCAAGACTTGAATTCTGGAACTGAATTCTGAGCACTATTTCTGGAACTGAATTGGATTCTGAAATTCCGGGACAGATTTCTGGATCTGGATTCGGAACATGGATTTCGTAGCTGAATTATGAACTTGATCTCAGGCCCTTGATTCCGAACCCGAGTTCTGGACCAGAAATCTGTACTTGAGTTTAAGACTTGCATTCAGAATCTAAGTTTGGAACCTGAATCCTGAACTCGAATTCTGAACCTGATTTATTGATCGAAATATTATATTCATTCTAACACATGGACTGAAAAGTTCCGGGCCTAACACATAGATGGCACTAGATTGCGTTCACCTTCTGCTGTTAAAATTTCATGACATTCATTAGTTTGTGAGGTATTGTGTTAAGAGTGACGCTACTTTTGTTATTTTCAGAAAAATAGATAAAAAACAATTTCGTGTTTTATGGGAAAAAATCCTTTTAAACGAAGCAATGGCTTGAAAATTGTTACGTAAACTCTGCTCCATCAGAAACAACTGGCTGTTCGCAGACCTAAAAAAATGCTCGCCGGTAAAAAATTTCTCACGAATGAAGAGGTTATCGCTGAAACAGAGGCAAATTGGAATGATTGCGTTGCTCTTGATGGAGGTTACGTTGATGAATAAAATTAATTTTGAGCCAAAAACAGCGTATTCTCTTTGTTAGGCCCGGAACTTTTCAGCCCATGTGCTATACTGTTGAGATCGGTTAATCTACGATTTAGAAAATATGATTAGATCAGACGTCAACATTCAAATTACAAAAAACCCTACCAAATTTTAGAAAACTTGGGAACGAACTTAACTGCTAAAATTGTCATCAGTTTTTAATGTAAAATCGTCGAAGAAACAACAGAATCGTTTCAACAAATACTGAAATTTTGTAAAAACTATCAATTATGCTTTTGCATTTAATGATAAAAAGTTCTTCGATAAGATTATGCGTTGTATATGGAAAGTTAAAAAAACAATGAACTGCAATCTTCTTCCAATTGGTGAAACCATCAAAAGACTACTACTTCAATTGCAACGAATCCACTTGAAGCCAACATTCACGAAAAAAAATTAATTACCGAGGTAGGAGACTCCGGTGTCGAATTCAAAATGTTTGATCCAAGGACAGCTCGTTCACAAACTGTAGCTTGTACGTTTGGATCTATGCAGAACGATCACTTCAGAATGGCACGTCCGAGGCATTTCACGTGGGCCTGTCAAGGTTCAGCAATTCCACGAGGAAACGACACTCGATCTCTCAGAAATTCTTCATGGAAAAATAATGCACCCGAAAGTCACGAAAACATTTGACTTCACATTCAATAGTAAACAGATTGAAATGAATATTTTAGGTTGAACACCCAACGTTTCGACGCTATTGAGATATGTCTTTTCCAAGGGAATAAAAGATTATCGTTCTTTGACAAAACCACGCCTATGTAATCACTCAGGTTTTGGTACCTCATGGATACCGCTTTGTGCTAAAGTGCACATGATTTAATTCTTTCTCGTTTCGTCTTCGACTTATCCGTGCATTAGCAGATTATTTTGGACTGCTAACGCCACCTCGTGCTGCACAGATTTGGAAATTGTAATTTATTACTATTGCTACTAGGGATTGTATGGTAATAAGAGGACGAACCAGATCAGTGTAGCTTCCACAATTTTCAACCAGCAGAATCTCCCCGAAACCCCGGAAGATCCCATTTCAAAGCCAAACAAGAGATAAGCTTTCACCTATGTTGACAGGGGAACCTGTGTTTGGGGATTAATGACTTTTTTCCATCCTGACAGCTTATTCTGCTCTTTGGGTGGGTAACATCACAAAACTTAACACGTTCGAGTTTCAGAGAAGAGAGAGAGTTCCCCTGCCGGCGCTCCCACGGAACCGACGGAAACAAGTGTCCTAACCGAATGAAAACTTTTGACAAGTGCGAGTTTCACCGCCCCTGGTTCCGTTTGACGACGACGACGACAACGACGGCGGTAGCAGCAGCAACAGTACGACAACATTTGTTCTAATTTCATAATTTTACAACAAACAGCTACAAGAAGTTTTCAGCCGACAAACCTTCATCATAAAGTTGTTATCCTTGTTGTTCTGAACCTTTTCACGCTCCCAACGAAAAAGACCATAAATCTGAAACTATATCCACCTCAGAACCCACCTCCGTTAATGCATCGGGACGTTTTCAGCTGAATGTGTGCGATGAGGACGGCACCTCGGAAGGTGACAACCCCGTAAGTAGCCGTACTTCCTTCGCCTGTCAGCTTGCGAAGCAAAAAAAACAGGACAAACTGGAAAGCTAATTCCGCCATCTTCTCCTGTCATCGTCAGTTAGCTCATTTTTAACGTCATTGTTTGTTTCGGTTTGGGGTTCCGACTGTGCTCGGGAAAATGATGCGTAAATTCCGAGTGACAGAGTACGACCTGACAACGTTCGCGAAACCGCATCCGCTTCCACGGATGCACTTTTCCGTGATCCGTAACGGAAGCGGAGACACATTTTCGTTCGTGTTCAATTTAGGTTAACGTGACGGACGCTCGGGGGACGGGCGGAAGTTGAGTTGAAGCGATATGCTAGCAAAAAGTGCATGCTTGAAAGCTGACAGCTCCTGTTCTACGTTTCTTTCGAAGCTAATAGCAACTCAGTTCAGGTTATTCTAGTAGGCGTCACTGTTAGCTTTGCAAAATTGAACACATTTGTAAAATGTGTCGTCGTGATCCTAGTATGCCGTGAGGTGAGGTGGTGGGAAAATAAAACGATTCTGGTTCAATGGTTGCTAGGATTATTGTCGCTGTAGAAGGCTTTATTCATTCGAGAATGCAATTCACTTCTATATGACACCGAATACTGATTGATAATTAGTGAATCAATTGTTTCGTGATAGGATTAAATCTTTCAACCTGGACAACAGCAAGTTTTATTTGATGATTTCTTCCCAACTTTACCCGATAAAACATGCTGGTAGTTGTCACAAACTAAAGACATTTGACAGGCGGACAGGATTATCCGACAACCATCAACTCAAACAAGTAGTTTTTGACTAAGTTCGAATAATTCTAACAAAAAATGCACCCAACTACAATAACAAGAACTTTAATATGAGCTCATTGGGGAAACGTTTTCGACTTTGCTGGAACATCCGAAGATTGCGTTCCGGATGAACAATTGTCATTGTCAATGGAGTGAAATTCGTTCTATCAGATTGGTTTTTAGTTTTCGTTTCACTTTCCTGTAACTAACAGATGAACGTGAACTTTATTTCGTTCTCGATCTGTTCGATCAAAACCATATCTCCGAAAACTAACCAAATCTCTTGGTGAGTAAATTCAATCCGGTTTGATTTCCTGTTCCAATGATTAATAATTTACACGAAAAAACGTGTGATTTGGCAAGTTGTTTGTAGCCACAGCACCGGCAGAGCCACCATTCGTTTCCGTTAAGAGATTACCAGAAATCGTCTACTAACATGACAATAATCTGGAACAATTTCACACCAATTGAAAGTGAAAAGTGTCGGGGCTCGAACACACGACAACTGGCTTGTAAGGCTACCCGAGTAAAGTCTAACATCAAAATTAGAACAAATTGATATTTGATTATGATTGCAACATCAGATTGAAATCCTAATATGATATCGACTCATCAAATTTTCAATTAATATCACATTGTGTTATCATTTTGCTGTTTAAAGGCAAAAGTTTTTTGAAACTCAAAAAATGAAAATAATAACTTAGTGAACCTATTGAAATTGAGCAAATTTGAAATGGCAGCACAAAAAACAAAGTTAAGTTTCAATGGAAGAATTATTCCTTCAATCCTTTGTTGCCTATTACAAAAATGCTTTGACATCCTGCCGAGATTCTGCAGTTGACCGCAACCATAACCGCGAAGAAACGATTTTTTCAACATTTTTTCAACTTTTACGCAAATAATGCTCTTTCTTTTTAACCACGAGAATATTGGTGTAAAACCACACGTCTGTGAGGCATTAGATAAATTGGCGATCATCGGTACCACGTTTGTCTGAAGCAGGTCAATCTGAATAGTGGTTTTGGCATTCCCATCTCGATGATCGTCTGCCGTAGAAGTAGTTTATTTCTTAATTTGATATGAGAAATATATTTGACGTCATCTATTTTCTTCTAGATACGTTAAGTATCCGATCCTGTAACAATTTTTGCGTTCAGTTTTAAAAAATGTTTCGATATTTGTAATCATACGACGTTGCGAAGTTCATTCCAGAAATCGGGGATCTGGGTGGCGAAAATAATCTACTCCCCAAACCCGTTTTGAAAATGTTCACAACTTTATATCCAACAGTATGGAAAAATTCATTGTTTATGAAGTTCGAACATCGAATATTGAATGTCTCAGATTTCAGAACCTAGAGCTAATTCTTAATAATACTTTAGTGGCTTAGAGGAGCCACCAAGAAAATATATGTTTAATTTGTAGTCCACAAACTGGGTCGAAGAGCCTCTTCAAAACAATTCTTATTCCTAGTTATAAATGCTTAGAACTTCATATTCTCACTAACGCTAGATGCTATGAGAAGTATTTTATCAATCATCTAATAGATCTTGAAACTTTAATACACTTTTCTAAAGAACCCGACTAACTAAATCTTCATAATTTTGAGTCACAGAACTAATTCTGCATCAAATGATCGTAAATTATAAGTTTACACAAGAACTAAAAATTTACTGAAGAGATTCTGGTTCTATCTATGGTCCGAAGCGAAATAATCGTTCATTGTCCCAATTAGTCGAAAAAACAAATGATCTGAGATACCTTATTGCCGGATTCCTAATTCACGTTCCCTGTGTTGTAGAAGAACTGTAAAACGTTCGGTCTTCAGAGTCTCTAAATTCGTATTTGAAAGTGATTACATGTGCGAGTTGTTTAAGATCAAATAGATGACTCAATTTAATGTTATAATGTTTGAATGCTACATCTTTGGATATGAGAAGGACAATAAGAATATTTTTATACTGTGCTCAAATAGCCACTCTGCTATTCACGGTGGATGCGGGATGGAAGCGACGCAACGAGTGTGCACTGACAGAAACTACCTGCATACAACTTTGTGAAACAACACTGCTTGTCATATAACCGAACATTTTTCATCTCCTGATAGCTAGCGCTTACAGTCCATAGCAATTGCCAAAAGTTCACATTCCAAAGCACCTAAGTTCGAAACCGGATTCTCTCCGCGGGTAGTGTGGAGATTGCATGAAATCTTTTTTCTTGCTTGCGACTAATATGGAGATTGCATAAAATCTTTTTTCTTGGTTGCGAGTAATATCGCCTAAATGTATACTATCCCGGACCTTTTTTGACTGTTCTATTTTTAGATTATGCTTGTGACGTGTCATTTCGAGAAAATCTACATCATATTAAGTTTTCAATGTGCTTTCACTGAAAGCAAAACTAGTTTCCAGTTTGATGTCACACATCATTTTTTTTGCTTTCAATTTTGATCTTTTAACCGTTAAAACGACCAAAACGATAGCAAATTAAATAATCGATATATACGAACAGCACAACATCAAATTGAGTTTTCTTTTTAATCTCACACTCTACTCGGGTAGCGCCCTATGCATTGAATCGCCAACTCTGTACACTTCTAAAAAATCTGTAATTTTATATCTTATTAGATGCGTCGCAGTTCACACAAATATGTACGTGCAAGAACATTTAATATTATGTCTGTTAAAATAAAAAAAAAGCATAAAAAGATTGCGACCGTCGTGACTTGAACCGACAATCATTGAATCACAAAGTGCGTCCGTTAATCGACTAAGCCACCGAAGCACACGCCTGCTTGAATGGCAGAAGGTGCATTTAAATTCAGAATGAAATTTCCCGTCATTTGACAAATTGAAGCTGTATGAATTACATCGTATGAAATATTAAGTTACTTATGAAATTCAAATTGTTTTGGTGTGAGGTATTTTGCAAATCAAAATACAATACCAAATTTCAGTATATTGAAGAAAAAAATTCCTTCAGATTATAGAAACATATAATAACAGTAATTTTCTAGATATACAGAAATTTTGTAAGCCATTCTTACCAATTTCTGAACAATTCACCTTTTTTCAACTAGCACAATTTTGGAAGATTTACTGAAACCAGCACAAAATACAGAAGTAACTTGACAAATATACTGAAATGGGTAGAATGTACAAAAAATTAGTAGCCCTTTCAGACCATCAAAACAATTTGTAATAATTTAAATTTTTCAGAAATATGTAAAAGCTCAGTTTTTGCAATGACTGAGTGGAAACATATATTGGAGAAGCCAAATGAATGAAAAACTTACAGTAAAGATGATTTCTTGAAAAAAGATACGCTCAGAAACAGGGCTCAAACCTGCGTGCTGACGCATTCCGTGTATACGCGCGACCATTTCGCCACCCTAAGCATTGTGATAGACACAGTTCTAACACACGATTAGGTATGGTAAAGCGTACATCGAACATGGCCGCATCTTCCCTGTTCATCAAGTACTAATCTTCTCGCTCTATACCTAATTTCCGCTCAAGCCCTGAGTAGGAGAGTGTATTTATAATCGCTTGTCATCTTCTCTATTGGTGCGACAGATCCCTCTGAAGGCCGTTTCTTATCAGAAGCAGATTGCCATTCGCAAAAACTGAACTTAGCTATGGCGACTTTAGGTCAAACCTACTAAAAATTAATAAATCATTTAAAAGCTGTCAAAATACATTTGTTCAATCTTTATACTAATCAGTCATAAATATAAAATTGATAAAATAAACAAAAAATTGTAGAATTTTCGGAAATTAAACATTTTTTTTGCGATTCCGAGACAAGTTTATTGAACGTGAAAAAGTTACAGAAGTTTGAAAAATGTACAGAAATTTGTAAAATTTACAGAAATTTGTAAATTTAATTTTTAAATAATTTAAGATATCTACAGAAATTTGTAAAATTTATAGATATTTGTAAAATTTACAGAAATTTGTAAAACTTACAGAAATTTGTAAATTTAAATTTTTATAAATTTATGATATCTACAGAAATTTGTAAAATTTATAGATATTTGTAAAATTTAAAGAAATTTGTAAAACTTACAGAAATTTGTGAAACTAACAGAAATTTGTTAAATTTACAGCAATTTGTAAATTTTACAGATATTGGAAAAATATACAAAAATTTGTAAAATTTACAGAAATTTGTAAATTCCACAGATATTGGAAAAATTTACAGAAATTTGTAAAATTTACAGAAATTTGCTAAATTTACTGAAATTTGCTAAATTTACTGAAATTTGCTAAATTTACTGAAATTTGCTAAATTTACAGATGTTTGTGAATTTTACAGAAATTTGAAAAATGTACAGAAATTTGAAAAAAATTCAAAAATTTGTAAAATTTAATGAAATTTAAAGAAATTTTTATTATTTACAGATATTTGTAAAATTTACAGAAATGTGTAAATTTTACAGAAATTTGTGAGACTGACAGAAATTTGTAAAATTTACAGAAATTTGCAAAATTTACAGAAATTTGTAAAATTTACAGAAATTTGTAAAATTTACAGAAATTTGTAAATTGTACAGATATTGGAAAATTTTACAGAAATTTGTAAAATTTACAGAAATTTGTAAAATTTACAGAAATTTATAAAATTTACAGCAATTTGTAAAATTTTACAGCAATTGGAAAAGTTTATAAAAATTTGAATAATTAACAGAAAATTTTGAAATTCACAGAAATTTGTAATAATAACTGAAATTTGTAATATTAACCGAAATTTGTTCAATATACAGAAATTTGTAAATTTCACCGAGATCTGTACAATTAAAAAAAAAATTACATAATCTAAAGAAATATGTGTTTTCTCTAAAAATAATAAAATTATTGTGCAAAGTACTTTCCGGCCATATAACAGTGGCGACAATAAATTCTGAACTACGTTGACCACGACTTGTCGAGCAAGAGACTGAAAAAACGAATTATCTAACATTACTCGAAGATATATCATCCAAAGGTGGTTCAAAATAATTCCACCTTTTAATGTAAATTTTTGCTCAAGATGAATTTCAGTAAGAGAAACCAAATGAAACTGATGAAATCTAAAAAAGGACAGAGACTTACGGATCGCGTTTCTGTTGCTTTGCTAGTCGTTTTGCCTATTTCGGTTTATTTGCTTGTTATTCTTTAAATCACATAGCTTAGTTCTATTTTAATGACCGAATTAGGGACGCCGCACGCCCATCTAAGTGTGCATGAGTTTTCAAAAAAAAAAATAGTATTATCCTCCTTCGGTACTGCCAAATGGCTTCAGATTTATCCAAATCCAAACTCTTGAAACTGGTTAACATTTCAAGCTTTGCTGAGTGTTCAATTGTTTGTTACCATTCCTGACTGTCCTTACGAGAATCAATTATAATGGTTTAAAATTTACTTGTTCATCACCAAAACTAGTTCATATGACACGTTTTAAGTTGATTTTAAAATAAAAAAACTAGTGGTCATCTTGATTCATCCTATTCAATTTGCATTCACAATTAAAGATATACAACATCGCTCCATTTATATTACTATGACGTGTTGCAGAACGAATTTTCACATGTTGATCATGTCAAAAATTAATCTTCAAACAAACTCCTTTAACAATAAATCAGTGCAATTCCTTAATAAAGACAAAAGGGTGCAGCAATAAGAAAACAGTTTCGCGATGGTGTGAATTCATGCCGCCACTTGCAATCTGCAAAACTATTCCCAGCAATATCTTACTGTCCATGCATCCTACAGAGCTTCAGATATCCATGTTTCGAGTGACAGTACGAAAACACATGTGCGATCGAAAAACGATATCTCTGAAATAAAAAAGGCGGGTGAGTAATGTCAGAGACATAACTGGATGTCGTTAATACGAAAAAACTGACACGCTCCCATCACTTTTCCGAATATCAGTTAGTTGATTGATTGTATGAATTGTGCAAGCTTTACTCTTTTTCACTAATAGAATTTGAAGCGATACACCTACATTAAAGTACAGATTAGTTACATTAAACAGCTACTATTCTACAACTATATATTCCAAACTTGAAACAATTCCTTTTTAATTTGCTAATATAGGAAGCTAGGTACGACAAATTTGTAGTTTATTTTTATTGAAGCTATGAAGTTCGAAGATATCTGATTCTTCTCGAAATTTCAGTACGAGACAATTGCAATGGCCTGGTCTGAAATGTATCTACGATCTTCGGTATGCAAGAGTGATTCTAATAATAATAATGATAGTAATAATAATAATACAGATTAACCTGTATATATGGCAACCCTGTTTCGCATGGCATATTTTCACACGACCCCATACTAGTATAAAGATGTGTTCAACATCATCACTTTCGCTTTCGCATTGCCGTTCGTAATTGAATGTGTTAGTGACGGTACAAATCTGTTTTTCTACCTGTTTTCGGAGCCATCGTTCTGACGGTGTCTCGTACGTACAGAGTAGCTGCTTTAACTTAAATGACGCTATTTCTCACATCATATTTCCTTTTATACGTGCTAGTGGTAGCACGGTAGGACGTCCCCTTTGTTAGAATTTCTTTCCTATACGCAGAACGGGAAACAGTGAAACGATATAAAAGAGAGAGTTAGCAGAGCGGCAGCCAGTAATACTGAATGGGTCGTCGAGCTGCTAGCAGCATGTTGTGGAGGAACAATTAAGGGCAAGGTAAAGTCCCGCTCAAACCGTGCTGGTCTGAAGTGCCCAGTTGGCGGCAGAATCCATCGTTTGCCTCGGAAGGGGAACTACGCCGAGCGTGTCAGTGCTGGTGCATCGGTCTATCTGGCGGCAGTGATGGAGTACTTGGTTGCCGAAGTGTTGGAGTTGACCGGTAACGCTGCCCATGACAACGAAAACGAAAATCATCCCTCGCCATCTGCAGCTGGCCATCCGTTGAAAACCCCGTCCTTTTCAGGATGACCACATCACTGTGATAAAGAAATATTTAGAATTGCTTTAAGTTTAGCCAGTTCTGATACGCCTGGAAAGTAGAATGCGCAAATCAAGTGGAAACATTTGTTCTAACAATTTTTGTTTTCGGCCGCATACTAAAGTAATCGCGACAAAAATACATATTGATCTGTGGCAAATCTGTTTCGCACGACATATTTGTAAACTAGTATAAAGATGTGTTCAAAATCATCACTTTCGCTTTCGCATTGCCGTTCGTAATTCAATGTGTTAGTGACGGTGCAAATTATTTTAACTCCCATCTTGATGAATCTTTTGGTAGGAAATATTGAGATCTGAGATGGTTCTCGTGTGTGTCTTGTTTCGGCAATGGGCCTTGCTGGACTTTTTGGCTGCCTTTTTCGGTGTCATTGTGCTGACGGTGTCTCGTGCATTCATATCGGGAAACAATGAGACGACAGGTCCTCGATGTTGCTGTCGTGTGTCTTGTTTCGGGAAGAATTGCTCAGCAAATGATAGGAAAAGTGAACCATTCAACTTTTATATGGATGCTCTTGTATAGATACAGACATCTCGCGTTCTGATTGGCTGGTGCTGTCATGGGATAAATCAAACAGGTTTTTCAATAGTGTACTATTGAAAAACTTCAATATTGTTGTGATACACGTTCAAGTTGAAGATTTTCGATTCTAATGGTAGTTAGATTATATAAATCCTTCTACAGATCACTGAGCTATGAGCTTTCAAAATACGAGAAAGGCAAACGCGCCATATGAATTATCCTCTTTGATACTCGTTTATACCAAACATTTCAGAAAAGTTTCATTGTGAACTATTTAAGAATATGTCACACAACTGAAAGTTTTATCATAAAATTGTGATCATATTTCCGATGGCATGTAGCAAGAATTATGTTGATTCGTTAGATATAACAGGAGATATTCACGATCAAAAACTTATCACTCTCTCAGAGGGTAAATTTTGAAAAGGCGCCCCATAGTAAAGTAAGTCGTATTCACGACAAAAACCGATCCAGTAACCTAAACACAGCTATCATTGCAACAAAATCCGATATTAACGGGGAAAATCCATCTCAAAGGTAAGTCGTCGAACTATATTCCAAAAAAAAATAATAAAACGAAAACCATGCCATCCAAGCAAGCTCGGTTTAAATATGCGACTGATCTTGTGCGGCGAAACCACCCACCCATCCGTTCACAGTTACCGGGGTTTTTTTTTGTAAAGCGAGGCAATGTTTCCGTGCTGTAGGAAGGAAATAATATCGATTTTCCCTACTTCCTTATCTTTGTGCGGTTGATGCTGCCACTACTGCCTGGATGTTGTTGTTGTTGCCGGCTAGATAAAATGCTGGCGGCCAAATTGAACTTAAAAGGCGGTAAATTTCGAAACTTTATCGCTGAATGCTTTGAAGATTGGTTGAAATTGGAATTCCACGTACATGTTTCGTTTGATTCATTGGCTGGGTATATTGACACAGAGAGAGATAGTGCTCGATCGAAATTGTGCTAATCCTGTCGCATGCTTTCTGGTCCTTTTCTATGAGCGAGGACAGAAAAAAAAACAGGAGCATTGCTAATTTGCATAGAACAAATTTTTCCCCTGCCGCTTTCCATTGCTTCGCCAAAAAAATCCATTGATATCTGCCGTCGGTATTTAAGTCCGCTCGTGGTTTTTACATAAATTTGCATGATCCCGAATATCCGTTAGCAAGCCAGACTACGGGATGAAAATGCTGTCTAGTGTCAGACTCAACATCCGCCTCCGGGATTACGGGCCGGGTAATCTCATCGGGATGAAGGGCTGGGCCTCAGTTTCAGTTCCACTTCGAGTGGCAACTAATCCATCGTCCGGTCGAGCTCGTATCCGTATTTTCGTTCCCAAGATTATCAGCGTTCGATTTCCAAATTGGCCATCCATTGAAGCGAAAGTCCTGGAGGGGTTGCACCAGCATTCGCATCCCCGATGACCCTTGACAATGGTTCTCGTAGGAAACTGTACATGTTGTCGATCGAAAAACGGAACACACAAAATAAAACGAAATTTATATCGGTCATAGCTCGAAATCCCACCCATATTGTCATGAGAAAAAGAGAGTGGACTCGTTGGCCGTGTTGCTGTTTAATAAAAATGAATTTCTTTCAAATGCTATTTCAATTCCCTTTACTAAGAAAAAGAATTTTAAATTCTATTTCCGTTTACCTGTTTTTATGTTCACAATGAATTTCTTTCAAATGCTATTTCAGTTTTATTTACTGGAAAATTTTTCCGAAAAATCGATTGTTCATTCTTTACCTGCAACCTGATGTCCGGGAAGAAAAAAAAAATCTCATTCCGCTCGGCGCATTTTTCCCGCCAAATACCACGTCCATACGAAAACACATTTTTCACTCGGGCTGTCACTGGAATCGTGTTCGGAACATGCCAACGTTCTTGTTTGTCATGTAGAAACCCCTTTAACTGTTAATATTATGGCCTTCGATTCTTCACGCTGTTCTCCGGTGGGGCCCCAGTCAAGTCGTTCCTGCCTGCCACTTCAAAAAACTAATATGCTTTTCCTGGTGCTAGGTTCGGTTCGAGCAGGTTTTCCCGTTCCTGTTCGTTTCTCGTTTACGCCTTTGCTGGCAGGACGCTTTTGATACGGTTCGGGTTCCACCTGGCCAGAAGACAGAAAACAAAACCTTCCATCGTGTGAAGGACCCTCCTCTTGTCGACCGGTTGATTGATGGGGCTCTCTCTGACTGCATTTAGCACGAACTAGATTCCGGCGCAACGAGAGAAGAAGAAAAAACCGTGCACGCTGCTAGGAATTCATTCGATTTTTTTTTTTACTTTTCTCCAACATTTGATTTGTTGTGTGGTTTAGTAGAGAAACTCTGCTGAAAAAAAATAATAGTATGAAAAGATATACATAAACATTGATTTTTTTTAAATCTTACAATCGCTTTAACAATAAAATCGACCTACTTTTTGGTCACGTGAAAACCCCGCGACGGACGAAACATGAATTCTAAAAACCGGCCCCAAAACGAAGGCTGCATAATTTTGTTTGCCGATTTTGCATTTGTCTTCTCCCTGCGTCGTTTCCTGCGTGTCTTGGCACGGCGAGTCTACCTGCTTTCGAGTTCCTCCAGCAGTTCAGGATGTTGTCCCCATGTTGCCTTCGGTTTTGTACTACATCAAAGAAAATTCAATTTGTTGTGGAACAACGGAGATGGAAACGCTTATTTGACTAGAACAGAGCAGGAAAGGGTCACTACAAACGCCCACTCGTTCCTCTATCTCTCTCTGCTGATTGTACCTCTCTGCTGATTGTGACAGAAGTAAGCTTCACAGAAGAAGATTTTTGCCGTTCCGATTATGGGCTTTGATCTTGGTAGGACACAGAGAGGTAGGACATCTGCTAACTGCAGTTGTTGTTATGTTGTTGTTTACTGGATATCACCGATTTCTCTCTATTCCGTGTGTTTGTGCACTGATCGGATGTGGTCCTAGGTCCTACGGAACTGTCAAATTTAAGTCAGATGTAGAATATTCCTCAAGCGACACTTTTCAAATTACCTTCGGTATATGACAGGGATTGTAGTAGGCTTTGCCGATTTCTGCGAATAAGAGTCAGACTGGAACTGAGAATAAAATTCAGACTTAATTACTCTAAGAGGAAAAATAACGAGGTAATCTGGGAAAAACCAAACCAACATCGACTACAAAACCAGATCGATTCGGCAAGAAGACAATTCTTTGAACTCGTTGGGATCAGAAAGGCTTAGTGGCTGGCGAAACTGTTAATACTAATCGCTACAGACAAAAAAAATGCTCAATTCAAACTATGAATTGATCGAAAATAGACCAGAATAGCCCAGAAGACTCTTTTTTCACATGACAAAGCAAAACCGGTTCAGAATACTAGGCAAAGCACTTGACTGGGAGCTGCCACCTAACCCACCGTATTCATCAGCCTTGGCCCCTTCCGACTACCATTTGTTTTTTTTTCATCGATAAACCACGCATTAGCTAAGCAGCACTTCAATTCCAATGAAGATGTCGAATTGCATTTCTATTGCTTTGTTTTACATGGCTTTACTTTGTTTACATTGTGCTCTTACAGCTGTATTCCAAACGCTCGTCTATACTGACAAATGTCACTACATTAAATTTTGATTTCCAAACGATGAAGACTCGGTTTTACGGGCTCTATCCTTGTTTTCCTCTAACTACGGTTTTTACGAACCTTTGACTAGTATGACTAGACGACCTATTTAATAATTGTTCCAATATAAAAGGTGATTTTTTTGAGGTTAGGATTTTCATGCATTAGTATTTGCTCAGATTTTTTGAGGTTATGATTTTCATGCATTATTATTTGCTCAGTATGCTTTGACATTTCATCATGAATAGACTTACTAACGAGCAACGCTTGCAAATCATTGAATTTTATTACCAAAATCAGTGTTCGGTTTCCGCTTTTTTATCGACAAATTTTGTTCAGCGATGAGGCTCATTTCTGGTTGAATGGCTACGTAAATAAGCAAAATTGCCGCATTTGGAGTGAAGAGCAACCAGAAGCCGTTCAAGAACTGCCCATGCATCCCGAAAAATGCACTGTTTGGTGTGGTTTGTACGCTGGTGGAATCATTGGACCGTATTTTTTCAAAGATGCTGTTGGACGCAACGTTACAGTGAATGGCGATCGCTATCGTTCGATGCTAACAAACTTTTTGTTGCCAAAAATGGAAGAACTGAACTTGGTTGACATGTGGTTTCAACAAGATGGCGCTACATGCCACACAGCTCGCGATTCTATGGCCATTTTGAGGGAAAACTTCGGAGAACAATTCATCTCAAGAAATGGACCGGTAAGTTGGCCACCAAGATCATGCGATTTGACGCCTTTAGACTATTTTTTGTGGGGCTACGTCAAGTCTAAAGTCTACAGAAATAAGCCAGTAACTATTCCAGCTTTGGAAGACAACATTTCCGAAGAAATTCGGGCTATTCCGGCCGAAATGCTCGAAAAAGTTGCCCAAAATTGGACTTTCCGAATGGACCACCTAAGACGCAGCCGCGGTCAACATTTAAATGAAATTATCTTCAAAAAGTAAATGTCATGTACCAATCTAACGTTTAAAATAAAGAACCGATGAGATTTTGCAAATTTTAAGCGTTTTATTGTTTAAAAAAGTTCTCAAGCTCTTAAAAAATCACCCTTTATTTGACCTTCATCTTTCTCGTAATGACTGTTTCTCATTTATCTGTCTCGATAGGTTCTAGTAACTAGAACCTAGTCTAGTTTAAGTTATTATGTATCATTTGGATCATTGTAATCTGTTGATGAAAAAGAAGAGGAGGTTTTATGCCTGTTGGAGAGAATGTTCTAACTAAACTACTTCTAGTGGGCTTTTTCTTGCTCCACAAGACAACAAGAAACAATATTGAATGGAAAACCCCAGGTTCCACCAAAACACTTGCATTTACATTTTGTGGCGTCGTCATATCCTTCATCTTAATGAGACTATTTAAATGTGCAAGAGAAAAGTATTATTACAGCGCTAGGTGGATTAAGAAGGGTTTTATTTTTCATTGAAAGTATAGTTCGAGTACATGGACAACACCGAAAAGCTTCATTAATCCAGGAACAAACCCATAGGGCTGAGATTGGGACTAGGACTAAAACTTGGACAGTGAACTGGAACTGTGACTTGAAGTCATACTAGAACTGGAGCTTGGAGTGGGTCTGGCTCTGAGACTAGGAGTCAGACTGGAACTGGGATTGGGACTGAGAATGGGACTCGAACTAGAGTTGGGACTAGAACAAGGAGTCAGACTGGAACTGTACTGAGACTGGAACTTTGATTAAGGTTAGGATTGCACATGATACTGGGACTGAAACTGAGACCAGAACTGGGGCTAGGTCGGGGCCTGGGACTGAGACTTGAAGTCAGACTGATATTCGGATTAGGGCTAGTACTGGGATTAGAACTGGGACTACAACTGGATGTGAGACTGGGACTGAAACTGAAACTAGAACTGGAACTCGTTCGGCAGGGACTGTGACTCGAACTGTGACTTTCACTAAGATTAGGACTGCACACAGTCTTACACAAATGCTACAAAATTTCCTTAAACCTCTTGCACAAATTCTTTAAAAAATCAATAAAATTTTTGTTAACTACATACCACCTTTGAGTAGTGGCAGTTAGCCAAATCGCACCAAAAGATGACTTTGTCCCTATGTTTGCGAATGAACGGCAATACATGCTTTTCTAGGCATTCCTGCGTCAATGCGTCGAAAGCAATTTTAGCGGTTCACAGAATACCATTTCACCTAAAGTGTCATTTCATCAAACACGAACTCAGCAGAAGGGTAATTTCACCACGGATAATATTGGTGTTGGTGTTCACACCCCTCTGGATGACTTAAAATCGTTCATTTGAAATGTGACCTTATTAAAAAAATGGAATTTCCAAAAGGAAAAACTTTTCAAAATAGATCAAAACTTTACACGGTGTGTGACGGTGGAATGGGTATTTTCGGTATTATTCTATAGCAGAGCCTCGAATTCTTGGACTCATTAGTAACAAAAACTTGAATCTTTTGTACGCCGCTACGGATCGCTTGCCAAATCTAGCAAAAATTACTTTTTAACACGTCTCGAACCGCGATCACATAATTTTTTTGCCCACTAGCCGAACAAATTATGTAAATTTGATCAATTCTAGAAGTTCGGCGAATTCGGTAAGCTTGTAAAATTCTGTAAACTCTGTAAATTCTGTAAATTCTGTAAATTCTGTAAATTCTGTAAATTCTGTAAATTCTGTAAATTCTGTAAATTCTGTAAATTCTGTAAATTCCGTAAATTCTGTAAATTCTGTAAATTCTGTAAATTTTATAAATTCTGTAAATTCTGTAAATTCTGTAAATTCTGTAAATTCTGTAAATTCTGTAAATTCTGTAAGTTCTGTAAATTCTGTAAATTCTGTAAATTCTGTAAATTCTGTAAATTCTGTAAATTCTGTAAATTCTGTAAATTCTGTAAATTCTGTAAATTCTGTAAATAGATACCAATTTTGCTACAAATTCTGTGAAAGATGAAATTTCCACAAAAGTTTTGTAAAATAATTTGTAAAAATTTCGTGAACATTCCAAAAAACAGTAACTGAGATAGGACTGACTGTGACTGGAAATGGAACTGGAACCAGGGCTGGGACTAAAACTGGAACTAGAAGTAAGACTAGGATTAACACTAGGACGAAAACTTGTTTTGTCGGTTACGTCATTTATACAACTGTATATTCGGATAAGGGCGAATCATTTCGTCGAAAGCCATTTCACCGAAAGTCGTTTCACCGAAAATCGTTTTCCCGAAAGGGTTATTTCGCCGAAAGGGCCATTTCGCCGAAAGGGCCATTTCTCCGAAAGGGTAATTTTTTACGAAAGGGTTTTTATTATTCAACATAATTGCCATCAGAGGCGATACAGCGATTATAGCGATCTTCCAACTTTTCGATACCATTTTTGTAGTACGATTTGTCCTTTGCCTCAAAATAGGCCTCAGTTTCAGCGATTACCTCTTCATTGCTTCTAAATCTTTTACCAGCGAGCATTCTCTTGAGGTCTGTGAACAGGAAAAAGTCACTGGGGGCCAAATCTGGAGAATACGGTGGATGAGGGAGCAATTCGAAGCCCAATTAGTTCAATTTCAGCATGGTTTTCATTGACTTGTGACACGGTGCATTGTCTTGATGAAACAAAACTTTTTTTTTCTTCAAATGAGGCCGTTTTTTTTTGAAATTTCGTCCTTCAAACGCTCTAATAACGCTATATAATAGTCACTGTTGATGATTTTTCCCTTTTCAAGGTAGTCCATGCGAATCCCAAAATACAGACGCCACAACCTTACCGGCCGATTGTTGAGTCTTTCCACGCTTTGGGTTCGGTTCATCGCGTGCAGTCCACTCAGCTGACTGTCGATTGGACTCCGGAGTGAAGTGATGGAGCCATGTTTCGTCCATTGTTATATATCGACGAAAAAATAGGTTTTATTTCGATATAACAGCTCCAAACACTGCTCAGAATCATCAATTCGTTGTTGTTTTTGGTCGATTGTGAGCTCACGCGGCACCCATTTTGCACAAAGCTTTCTCATATCCAAATATTCGTGAATAATATGTCCAACACGTTCCTTTGATATCTTTAGGGTGTCAGCCATCTCGATCAACTTCACTTTACGGTCATTGAAAATCATTTTGTGGATTTTTTTTCACGTTTTCATCGGTAAAAGCCTCTTTTGGACGTCCACTTCGTTCATCGTCTTCGGTGCTCATATGTCCAGTACGAAATTTTGCAAACCACTTACGAATTGTTGCTTCGCCCGGTGCAGAGTCTGTATAACACTCATCAAGCCATTTTTTGGTATCGGCGGCACTTTTTTTTATCAAAAAGGAGTGTTTCATCAACACACGAAATTCCTTTTTTTCCATTTTTTTCACAATAACAAAAGTAGCTCCACTCACAATGCAATATCTCACAAACTAATAATCAGACAGCTGTCAAATTTATACACGTATCTTTTGTAGGTTGGTACTAACTGAAAATGGTATGGATTTAATTCTAGTGGCGCCCTCTCATAGAAACGATACGAACTTTTCAGCCGAGCTGTTAAAGTCAACAAGTTTGTTTTTTGGGAATTCCGATCTGAGGATCATGAATAAACCTACAAAAAAAATTCAAGTCTCAGGATCATATCTAAAGTACTATTGTAGGTCAACAGAACTATCTTCTATCAATTCCAATCACGATATTAAGACTAATATAGAATTCGGCGAAATGACCCTTTCGGTGAAATGGCTTTCAGCGAAACGGCTTTCGGCGAAATGACCCTGATCCATAAAAAGCTTATGCCCGTTTGAAAGCTAGTTTTGAGTTGTGAATCCAACTCGAAGATGAATTTCCTGTCACTTTCGGCCCCGGAGATATAGTGGTATAAGTGGCGTAACCGACAAATCGCGTTTTTTCCCATCGGCCCGTTTTCCAGAAAGTGACTAATAATCAAGTTCAAATGTAACATTACTAATTTTTCGATTTCGAGAATGATGTTGGATATGCTCTCGAGGAAATGGCATTCCGCGAAATGGCTTTCGGCGAAATGACCCTGATCCTATCCGGATATAGCTCCAAAATAAACCCACGTTTGTCATAATCGGATAAACTATCTCTGAGAAAACTGTACAAATAGAAAAAAAACTGAAATTACGTTACTTAAACGATTATATCTCTGGAGCAGGAAGTATTTTATATGAGAAATTTCAATCTATTGAATAACTTAAGGGAGGGTAGGGTCTAACGGCTGAAAAATATCACCATTTTTTGTAGCTGTAAAACTGTCCCAAAGTAACAAAAAAAAAAACGAAAGGAAAATGTTATGGCAAAATTTAAAAAAAAACTCGAAGGAAACACATTTTTTGAGGAGGCGGGTAGTGTTTAAAACATTCGAAAATTCATATTTTTTCTTTGTATTTTGTTCCGATAGGCTTGAAAATTTGATAAAATATTCTTCAAATGTTTTATTCTTAGAAAATACAAAGAGTAAAATAAATGGTTTTTAAAATTTGCTATACCCTTCCTGTCCCTTAATAATCGCTTTCAAGCGAGTTTATGATTTTTGAATCCGGATGAAGGATCTCCAGGAAATTTCCATATTCTTAATTATTCTTAATTAAGAGGAATTTTTTTCCAATTTCCACAGAAATTACTGGTTTTTACAGAAAGTTATCTATACCGTTGTGTAGCTTCAACCGTCAGTTACAATTCTCGCAATTTGTGATTCGGAAAAAATGCATTAGTTTTCGAGCTAAGTCGTGTAAGAAGATTTTTTAGAAGAATCAGTAAAACCGTGCATGTTTCAACATGACCACGATTGGCGCTAAACTGAATTGATTCAGCGTCATCCAGCGGTCTGCCATCAGCCTATCACATGAAAGTGCATTTACGAAGTCAATCCATGTATCGAAATAATTACTGGTTTATGAGAAATTTAGACAGTCCGGTTTAGCCCCGCTTTCCCCTATGGTAAACCGCTTCACAATTCATTCAAACTCTACTCACTAATTCTTGTTCGAGATTACAGTTTGAAAAAATCTTATAGTATTTAAAGAAATATTTTTAAGCTTCTATTATCTTCCACTTTTAAACAAAAAACTAATAACGCATGTTAACGTTTCTCAAACATGAACGACGGTGTTGAGCTTCGGATCGGTTTTTTTCGTGAGTTTCTTCAGAGTTAATTTTTACCCGTACTACCAATGTTAGCGAAAATTTTCCTGAAATCCGTTCCACTGAATCAAACGTAACAAATGCTCATATCGTTGCGAATAAAATTCCCTGGACCCTCGAAATAAGTTACCTAAAGAACCATTTAGAGACGTCCATCTCGTCGCATTTGGTTCTAATCAATTCGAGGGCAATGAAACGGAAAATCAACACAACAAATGAACAGTCCCGTCTTAAATGAATTGCCCTTTTTCCCGGAATACGGCAGGAACCCGTAGTCCTGGCCAACGATTGTCTTATGTCACCACCTAAGAGCAGAATTTACCTTTACCTTGTTCTCGCAGTGTGGCCCCGAACGATGCGGTCACGGCTAATGAAATCAAATCGAATTAATATTAATCGATTACTTCCCAGGTACTATTCCAAGACGGGAAACCCCATGGGAATTGATGGGCTTGTCGGGAACTGAGACGGAGGGAGAATGAGTATCAAAATCAGATTAGTACCAAGGAGCTATCACTGCGAGCACTGATTATTATACCCACGTGGTTGGTCAACAACCACTGGGAAGTTGTGTGTGAGTGTATTTGTGTGGAAGGACCAACCAACAAAGCAAGTTCTGGAAAACTGATGATAGAGGGGATTATGCTGCTTTACTTTATCTACCGCCCGGGAGGCTGCCATTTCCGTTGTGTGCTGTTTGCTGTTTGCTGTTCTGAACGATGAAATAACAAACAACAGGCGAGTGGTTGTTCCTTTGCTGACAGCTTGTTTCGCTGATGGATGGGATTTTGTTTATTTATTTGTGCTCGCTTCCTGTCGGTTTCAGGATCGTTTTGGAGCTGCGTTCCGTTCGGCTGCTAGGTTTAGAAATCACACGCTTCGGGGGCAACGATTAATTATACTGAAACCGTCTTTCCTGCGAGATAACGAAAAACACGAACAACTGAATTAGTGTGGATTTGTTCCCGGGTTCCGCATTGGCACTGGAAGTTACTTCGACTTGATTCCAGCTTTTCAGGTATTTATTTTCGAAGCAACGTGCTCTTCTGTACAGTCATTTGAAGAGAGATTTATTTTCAAAGGCACCAGGTTTCAGGAATCAGGAATCAGAACAAATTGGCTCAAATGGCACGTTCCCCTTGATATTTGGAGATTTGTGCCTTGCCATCAATTTGTTTTTAGCATCATTTTCCCGATATATAAGAGGGAAGGATTGAAAGGAAATGGTAAGGGTTGGACTAGGAGAATGGGAAAAATTGACGACACAAAAACACATAAAAGCAGAAGTAAATTCTGCACCCCTAAGGGATGCTGAACAATCTGCTGAGGATCACATTTAGTGGAAGCAGAAGGAAATTCTGAACCTCTACGAGGTCCCGAACAGTCTGCTGTTAATAAAACCTCCAACCCCCGAGAGGATTTAGAGATATTACAAAAGCGACACCATTCTGCACTCTCGGAAGAATGCAGAACGACTCGCAGTATGTACGAGCAGAAGTAAATTCGGTACCCTCTAAAGGATGCCAAACAATCTGCTAAACCCTATTTAAGGTTGAATACAGAAGGGATTCATTCACTCCAGGAAGAACGATGAACCCTTCTGACTATAGCTCCTTACCACATTGGGTGAGAAACGAGAGAATATCCTTCAATTTTAGCTCCGCATACACAGACTCAACCATGTATGGAGAACCAAAAACCCGGATACGTAGCTGCGTCAATGCGGAACAGTTACATATCAGATGATATGAAGTACCATAATCGCATTTACACAAATCACACGAATAATACTCAGCACGTTGAATAGTACCCATGTGATAATTGAGTTTGCAATGTCCAGTCAGAGCTCTGACCAGAATACTTCAATGATACTTGGAGAAATGCAGTAGACACTTTGACATTTTCAGATTTAAATCTGGTAGAAATGCTTTTGTCTGAGCGCAAGTTTGCAAGCTGCGCCAGTAGCTGGCATGTTTGGATGTAGCCCAAGAACGTATCTTGTGCTTTATCCAACTAGTTGAAAGTGGTAAAGCTGGTTCAGGACCAACGAAATCATTCGTTGCACCAGCTCTAGCCAACTCATCAGCCCATTCATTTCCAGTAATACTAGAATGGCCGGGTACCCATAAGAAGTAAACAGCATTTGAAATGCTGAGGTCTTCAATTTGAGTTCGACATGCGATCACTAGATTCGACCGTGAGTCATTCGAACTGAGTGCTCCTGTCATCGCCATTAGGACCATCCTTTGGAGATGATTTAGCTTTGACTGAACTGTCGCGACTTCTCCTTTCTGCCACCATACAAGACATCCATATGCTAAAATTGGTCTAACAATAGTTGTGTAGATCCAATGAATATATCTGGGTTTGAGTCCCCATGATTTTCCAAAAGCTCGTCTGCATTGGCCGAAAGCCATGCAAGCTCTTTCAATCCTGAAGTCAAAGTGAGCAGACCAATTCAGTTTTGAGTCAAGAATAACCCCGACGTATTTAACTTGATCGACCACAGTGACCTCTGAACCAAAGAACTGCAACGGACGAGCTCCTGTAATTATCCTACGATGAGTGAAAAGCACCATTTGATGTTTTGCCCGGATTTACAGATAATCCAACCTGACAACACCATTGTTCAACAGATCGCAGGGCTTGCTGCATTAAATCAAAGAGAGTGTTAATGCTTATACCGGTCATCAATATATGATAATCGTCGGCAAAACCATAAGTCGGAAATCCAAGGTTATTAAGTTTCCTTAACAAACCATCAGCGACTAGGTTCCATAAAAGTGGGGATAGTACACCACCTTGAGGAAAAACCCAAGATATTCCGTTCACGACTGCAATGTTTAACCTCCTGCAGCCATTCAGCCATCGGCACGGAAATACACCTTGACTTAGGAGTTCCTTTTTTTGTGGCCTTTTACGACATGGAACAGGAAACCAGTGGATCAATTCTTGGTAAAAAAAAAATAATTCCGCCGGATACCACACGGCTTACCTGTTTGGTGGACTTATACCACCGGTACAGGTGGACCGTAGCGTTATTCTTAGCCAGTTGGGAAACCGCTACCGACACTACACGGCTATCTAGGCTGCTCAGAGAGGGAAGTTAACATTGATGGTCAAATTCCATGGATGGCCGAGCAGCCGAATAAAACTGAAACCGTCTTTCCTGCGAGATAACGAAAAACACGAACAACTGAATTAGTGTGGATTTGTTCCCGGGTTCCGCATTGGCACTGGAAGTTACTTCGACTTGATTCCAGCTTTTCAGGTATTTATTTTCGAAGCAACGTGCTCTTCTGTACAGTCATTTGAAGAGAGATTTATTTTCAAAGGCACCAGGTTTAAGTAAATGACTTTGATTTTGAGAGAAAGAAAGTCGATGACTATTGTAGCCTTATTATGTTTGGCAACACTGTAAAACACTACACACTTTTCCATCCATCTATATTCGCTTGTGTCTTTCAATACAATGAAATAACGATATACTCTCTTGGATGGTTGGACTTATTTTTAATCATCGCTTACAATAGAAGAATTCGGTGCTCTGTACGTCGAAGAAATCTGTGAATAAATAGGTCAATAAAACCCCTTCGACGTTGCAACTGAGACAGCAATTTGTTTTCAACTGCCATAAGCAGAAAAGAAATATCCAAAATTTTCAAGTTCCACAAAGTCAATTTAAAAAAGAACTCGACTTGACACCACATCTCGACGTTTCATGCAATTCTAGGACCTTTGGCATAAAAAATTATTTTTCGAGATCGGAAATCTCAAAATTTTTCGATGTTCCAGAAAGTCGATTTTTTTTAAATTTGTTTTCGAAAAGACACTAAATCTCGACTTTACATGCCATTCTTAGGCTTTTGGCATCGAATAAAATTTTCAATTTTCGAAATTTCGAAATTCTTCGGTGTTCCAGAAAGCCGATTTTTTCAAAAAACAGTTTATCTTGACAATTCATACAATTCTAAGACTTCTGGCATCAAAACAACTTTTGAGATCTCAAAATTCAAGTCCCAAGTGTAGATTTTTTCAAAAAATTTTGTTTTCGAAACGGCACTAAATCTCGACGTTTCATGCATCTGACATCAAAACAATTTTTTCCGAATTTTGAGCTCTCAAAATTCTTCGGTGTCCTAGAAAAAGTCGATTTTTTCAAAAAAATATGTTTTCTAGATGACACTAAATCCCGACGTTTCACGCAATTCTATGAGTTTTGGCATCGAATCAAATAAATGCATTTGGAAATCTCAAAATTCTTCAGTCCCAGAAAGTCAATTTAAAAAAAAAATGTTTCGAGATGACACTAAATCTCGACGTTTCATGCAATTCTAAGATTTTTTGCATAAAAAAAGTTTTCGATTTAGTAAATCTCAAAATTTTTAGAAGTTGGTTTATCAGAACACAATTTTTTTAGATGACTCTAAATTTTGACGTTTTACGTAATTCTAAGAATTTTAGCATAAGTCGATATTCAAAAAAAAAAATGTTTTTTGAGATGACACTAAATCTTGACGTTCCATGCAATTCTAAGACTTCTGGCATCAAAACAATTTTATCCTATTTTTGAACTCTCAAAATTCATCAGTCCTAGAAAGTCGATTGCTTGAAAATGTCTTTTTTTTCGAAAAGACACTACATCTCGATTTTGCATGTAATTCACAGACATTTGGCACCGAATTTAATTTTCAATTTTGGAAAAAAAATTCTTCGGAGTCCCAGAAAGTCGATTTTAAAAAAAATGTTTCGAGATGACACTAAATCTCGACGTTTCATTTTTTCAATTCTAGAGCTTTTGGCATAAAAAATTATTTTTCGATTTCGGAAATCTCGAAATTTTTCGATGTTCCAGAAAGTGGATTTAAAAAAAATTGTATTCGAAAAGACACTAAATCTTGACAATTCAAGACTTCTGGCATCAAAAAAACTTTTGAACTCTCAAAAGTTTTCAAATTCCCAAAGGGTAGATTTTTTCAAAAAATCTTGTTTTCGAGACGAGAAAGCCGATTTTTTGAAAAAAAAAATTATTTTCGAGGCGTCACTAAATCTTGACAATTCATACAATTCTAAGACTTCTGGCATCAAAACAATTTTATCCGATTTTTGAACTCTCAAAATTCTTCGGTGTCCTAGAAAAAGTCGATTTTCTCAAAATAAACTTTTTTCCGAAAAGACACTACATCTCGATTTTGCATGTAATTCATAGACATTTGGCATCCAATAAAATAAAAAATTTGGAAATCTCAAAATTCTTCGGAGTCCCAGAAAGTCGATTTAAAAAAAATGTTCCGAAATGACACTTAATCTCGACGTTTCATGCAATTCTAAGATTTTTGGTATAAACAAAAATTTTTCGATTTTAGAAATCTCGAAATTTTTTAGTCCTAGAAAGTCAATTTTTTCAAATCTAAATCTTGACGTTTCACGCAATTCTTAGACTTTTGACATCAATTTTTTTTTTCGTTTTCGGAAATCTTAATTTTTTCTTAAGTCCCAGAGAGACGACTTAAGAAAAGTTTACGAAATGTCATAAAATCTTGACTTTTCATGTAATTCTAAGATTTTGACAACAAAAATAACTCGATTTCGATCTCAAAGTTCTTTAAAGTCCCAAAAAGTGAGTTAAAAATAAAATTTTAGACTTTTGGCATCGAAAATATTTTCAATTTTGGAAATCCTAAAATTCTTCGGAGTGTCGATTTTTACAAAAAAATCCTAGAGGACACTAAATTTTGACGTTTCATGCGATTCTATGACTTTTGGTATCGAATAGATTTTTCTATTTTTGAAATCTCAAAATTCTTCGGAGCCCCAAAAATCAATTTTTTCCAAAAAAATTTTTTTAAGGTAATACTAAATCTCGACGTTTTCTGCAATTATAAGAATTTTGGCATCAAAAAAAAATTCGATTTCGATCTAAAAATTTTTCAAAGTCTCAGAAAATCGATTTCTCCAAAAAAAAAAAAAGATTTTTCCAGATGACACTAAATTTTAACGTTTCATGCAATCTTAGGACTTTTGGCATCGAAAATATATTCAATTTTCGAAATCCTAAAATTCTTCGAAGTTCCAGAAAGTCGATTTTTACAAATAAAAATTTCCTAGAGGACACTAAATCTCGACGTTTCATGCGATTCTATGGCTTTTGGTATCGAATAAAATTTTCATTTTTTGAAATCTTAAAATTCTTCGAAGTCACAGAAAATCGATTTTTTTTCAAAAATTTTTTTTTAGATAATACTTTCCGAAGTCCCAGAAAGTCGATTTCCAAAAAAAAATGATTTTTCGAGATGACACTAAATCTTGACGATTCATGCAATTTTAAGACCTATGAAGAAAAAAACAAAAATTGTCGATTTTGGATATCTCTAAATTTTTTCCCAAAGTCCCAAAAAGTAGATTTTCTCAAAAAATTTTTTTTTCGAGATGACGCAAAATCTCGACGTTTTTTGCAATTCTAAGACCCTCGCAGCATAAAACAAAATTTGCCGAATTTGGAAATCTCAGAAAGTCGACTTTATCAATAATAAAAAAATCGAAATGACACTAAATCTCGAGGTTTCGTGCAATTCTAAGACTTTTGGCATCAAAAAAAATTTCGATTTTGAAAATCTCAAAATTTTTCGGAATCTCAGAGAGTGGATTTCTTCAAAAAATTAATAAATTTAAGTTGACACTAGATCTCAACGTTTCATGCAATTCTGAGACTTTTAACATCAAACTTTTTTTTCGATTCTGGAAATCTCAAAATTTTCCGAAGTGCCGTAGAGTCGATTTGTTCAATATTTGACATCAAAAAATAAAAATTTCAATTTTGGAAATCTTAAAAGTCCCAGACAGTCGATTTTTTACAAACAAAAAATCCAGATGAAACTAAACGTTTCATTCTAAGAATTTTGGCATCAAATAGATATTCTAGATTTTTGAATTCTCAAATTTTTTCGAACTTCGATTTAAAAAAAAGTCCTCGAAGTCCCCGAAAGTCAATTAAAAAAAATGTCGAGATGACACCAAATAGTGACGTTTTTAAGACTTTTGGCATCGAAAAAAAAATTAGGATCTCGAAAATTTTAAATTACTTCCAGCCCCACCTTAGTCTCAGTTCAAGTCCCAGTTTTAAACCCAGTCTCAGTCCCAGTCCAAGTTCAAGTCCAAGTCCAAGTCCAAGTCCAAGTCCAAGTCCAAGTCCAAGTCCAAGTCCAAGTCCAAGTCCAAGTCCAAGTCCAAGTCCAAGTCCAAGTCCAAGTCCAAGTCCAAGTCCAAGTCCAAGTCCAAGTCCAAGTCCAAGTCCAAGTCCAAGTCCAAGTCCAAGTCCAAGTCCAAGTCCAAGTCCAAGTCCAAGTCCAAGTCCAAGTCCAAGTCCAAGTCCAAGTCCAAGTCCAAGTCCAAGTCCAAGTCCAAGTCCAAGTCCAAGTCCAAGTCCAAGTCCAAGTCCAAGTCCAAGTCCAAGTCCAAGTCCAAGTCCAAGTCCAAGTCCAAGTCCAAGTCCAAGTCCAAGTCCAAGTCCAAGTCCAAGTCCAAGTCCAAGTCCAAGTCCAAGTTCAAGTCCAAGTCCAAGTCCAAGTCCAAGTCCAAGTCCAAGGTCCAAGTCCAAGTCCAAGTCCAAGTCTAAGTCCAAGTCCAAGTCCAAGTCCAAGACCAAGTCCAAGTCCAAGTCCAAGTCCAAGTCCAAGTCCAAGTCCAAGTCCAAGTCCAAGTCCAAGTCCAAGTCCAAGTCCAAGTCCAAGTCCAAGTCCAAGTCCAAGTTCAAATCCAAGTCCAAGTCCAAGTCCAAGTCCGAGGTCTAAGGTCTAAGGTCCAAGGTCCAAGGTCTAAGGACTAAGGTCTAAGGCCCAAGGTCCAAGGTCCAAAATCCAAGGTCTAAAGTCGATATAGGCGAAACTTTGACTCCATCTCATTTCTACATTGGTAATCGAACCGTATTTCATGCTGTTTGCGATTATTAGTGAATTTTGAGATTGCAAGTGTTTTCCTGTTACAAAAACTACACTGATTATTAACATTTTTGCAGGAAAGCAAGCAGATAAACATTGTGTGAATATTATTTACACAGCAAATAAAATTTTTGTTACATGGAATTTGGTCCAGTAATTTATGGGTGACTATTTTGAAAAAAAAGTGCTTGAGAAAAAATTGATTGTGGCCAAATCTTAAATCTTATACTTTTTCATGGCTAAATCATGAATAAACGTTTAAAACCAATTTTTGTTCAAATTATCTTAATTTGCAAAGAGGTTCGAAGTTTCCTGCGATTTTGTATCACATTTCTTTTTAATAACCAATTGCACTGTTTCTGGGGGGCATGCAGCGGCTCTATTTTTCGCCTTCTTCAACGAACCACTGGAACGAAGTTCAGTAAAAAACAATTTTCGACCACTTTAATGGTGATGCACTTCTGTTTGTCACTGCTGTAATAAACAATAACAATTTTATAAAAAAAAAGTTTTAAGTCTGCAACGGAATGGAGGTTCCGTTTTCCAGCAGCGGTCATGCTAAAATATCAAGCCCACCCAGTCTGTCGTTATGTCGCCTTCGTCTGTCAATCTCCATGGAAGGAACAGTGCAGCACTACGATGTCGGCATCATTGTTATACTCGTACCCGAACATTATTTGCTATCATGACCGCTCCCAATGTTCACACGCACATAGACAAACATAGAGTTAAATTTTGTATGAAGTGACCTCACAACATTGTAACGAAATCTTCCAACTTCCACGTCGCTTTGTCTGTGGTGCACGTATGCGTCGCAATTGCTGTCATTACGTTCTGGCACCGCCAATCGTGATGCAGAGAGAGAGAGAGCCCCATGTTAAGTCATGCACAGCTAAAAGACCCAGACACATTCCACGGAACGATCACAGCCCGCTGGCAGTTTTGGCAGGCGATTTAGCAAGGGTTGCGCTATTTGGGATCGGGGCACGTAAAAGCATTCGCGCTTGCTGAGTTGTTTCGGTGCTTCGACAGCGGAACAAAAAGCAAAACAGATTTATTTTCTCGTTCCCATGGATACACCCTGGCCGACTCTGACGGCTAACAGCCGCGAACCATCAGTGATCATCATCATAGCGCGTTCCCTTCGGAGGACGATAGAGGCGGAAATGGTGACTTTTATTATCATCTTCATTTCCCGCATTCGCTGCAGTCACTTAGTGCTACCAACACGGGAAGGGTGAACCTTTCCTCCCTGAAGTGCAGGATAAAATGTGTGACCTAAAGTGTATTATAGTGTGCATCGTCGGCATATCCGGCCGAGTGCGGAAATGGGTTGGGGAGTGGGAACAACAAGAAATGGTCCCGGAGTAACGACATCGGTTTGCTTCCGATTGCCAGGAGGCTAGAGCGAAGTCGGTGGCAACCTGTGCGAAACATAGTAAAACAATGACGGGAATTGTGACAAAATGTATACTAGGGAAACAGCCGGAGGTGAGTTGTAATATTTTTTTATTGATGGATCCCGAAATGGATCCTGACCGAGCAAACTACAACAAAGCTTGCAGATGAAATCGACAACAGTATTTTGTTTTCTACTTACGTTTCGTCTTTGACTCATCAGTGTATGAAATTAAAAACAAATACTTTAATTTATTGATTTCTTAAAGCAATAATGTATCAATATCCCTCGAGGAAGCCACCTAAAACCGTTGCTATTTGTATTCATCTTCAATAATCGTGTTAATAAAATGAAGACATTTTCAAAGTAATGTTTCCCATTTCAGGTTTTTGAGGTAAATTTTAAAAACTATGCGGTTTTTGAAATGTTTTTTTTTTTTTGAAATTAGAAGATTCGTTATTCCCGATTTCTTCGATTCTGCAATTCCTATATTTATATTGCCTAAATTATTAACTCATTGACTATTAGATCAGATTCTTGGATTTGTTGTTCTGTTTATCATCTACCGAAATTTTTATGATTTTTATGTTTTATTCTTCTGATCTTTTGGTTATTAACTTTTAAAATGTTCGTACTTTCGTAGATAATAATGTTTTTCCCATTATTATCTTTCGAAATTTTCCTTCTTTTTTAAATTTAGTTTTATTACATTCTGCGAACAAAAGTTTATTTTCTTCTGTAAGTTTCTTCTGTAAATTATCTTCATATTTTTGTTTTCATTTTCCTCTCTAGCTCTTTTGCTTCTTTCACTACATTATTATTTTCTTTTTCTAGTTTTATTTTTATTGACTTCTGTTTTTCTGTTTTCCACCTACCGAAATTTTCTTTTTTTTTTGGTTTTCATTCAAGTTCTCCTGTTTATGATCTTACGCAAATTCTTAAATTCTTTTTCTAATACTGTTCTTCTGGTATTCTTTTCCTAATAACTTGTCCTATTTTTTTAGATTTCGTATCCTGTTTATTCTAGTTTATCTGTTGGTTCTAGGCCGCGTTTTTTTTCTTCCTCTTCTGTGACGTTTTTCTTTTGTTTCTCTTATGTCGTTTTCGTTTTTAAAATTGCACTACACCGGTGTAGCGAAAGCTGCACTTAAATCGTTCGTTTTTACCAATTGCACTACACCAGTGCTACACTTTTTCTGCACCGATACCACTGGTGTAGCACTCATCAAAAGTTTGGTGTAGCTCTGTGCAATGGAATGGTTTATTGTAGTCAATGGTTACTGTTTATGTTTTCGTCATTTTTGTTCGTTTATTCATGCCTCAGTGTAGCACTGCACTGGTGTAGTGCAAATTAAAAACGAAAACGCCATTAGTGTGAAGTGTTTGATTTTTTTGGTCCCTTACTTCTATTCATTTTCTCATCCATTTAAAGGCATCGGTATGACTTTTTCAGCTCACTCATCTTACATAATTCAGATATTTCTAAAATTTTGCTTCTTTGATCCTCTATTCTTTTGCCAGTTGTGTTACAATTCGATTATTAATTTTCACAATTTTCAAACAATTTCTGTTTATTCGATTGTCTATTTTTTTTTTCTTGTGCACATAACTATTTATTTTCACTTTTTATGCTTCGCCTTCCGCTCATCGCTTATAACGTTTTGCCTTTGTCGTTCTTTGCTTTTGTTCTTCTATTCTTCAATCCTGCTGTTCTTCTGTTTGAATGAATTAAATATTACATACAATTTTATTACTGTTTTGTTCTTCAGTTCTTGTGAGTTTTCGTTCTCCAATTTTTTTACTCTTGTGTTCTTCAGTTCTTCTGTTCGTCTGTGTTTCTGTTCTTCTGTGCCTTTATTTTTTTCTTTCTCTTCTGTTTCTTTGTTATTCATTCGCAATTTGGTTTACTCACCGTATTTTCTTTTGTTCTTCTGTTCTCCAGTGCATCTGTTCTTCTGTTTGAATGAATTAAATATTACATGAAATTTTATCACTGTTTTGTTTCTCAGCTCTTTTATTTTTTTTTGTTCTTTAGTACTTCTGCGCTTGTGTTCGTTTATGCTTCTGTGCTTCCATTTTTTTTTCTTCTGTTCTTATATCAACCTGTTTCGCTGATATTCATTCGCCGTCTGATATTCTGATCTTCTTTTCTTTTGTTTTTTTTATCCTTCTTTACTTCTGCTTTACAATTCAGATGATTTGAATATTACATAATATTTAATTACTGTTTGAATCCTCAGTTCTGTTTTCTCCCGATGTGTTTTTGTGTTCTTTTGTCCTTCTATTGTTATTTTATACTCTTCATTTATCACTCTGTTTCTTTGTTATTCATTCACCGTCTGGTTTTCTGATCTTCTTTTCTTTTGTTCTTCAATCATTCTGTTTTTCTGTTTCCTGTTCAGATGAACTGAATATTACATAATTATTTTATTACTGTTTTGTTCTTCAGTCCTGCTGGGTTTTCTGTTATTCAGTTTTTCTGCTCTTTTGTTTTTCAGTTCCTCTGTTTTTCTGTGATTTTTCAGTCCTTCTGTTCTCCAGTTCTTCTGTTTGAATGAATTAAATATTACATGCAGTTTTATTACTGTTTTGTTCTTCAGCTCTTTCTTTTTTTTTGTTTTTCAGTTCTTTTACTCTTGTGTTCGTCTGTGCTTGTATATTTCTTCTATTCTGATCTTTTATCAGTCTGTTTCTCTAATATTCATTCGCCGTTTTTCTTTTTTTATGTTCTTCAATTTTTCAAATTTTTCAAAAAAGTAGATCAAAGTTCTGTTTGGATTTTTTATCTACTTTTCCATTGTTTTTTAATACTTCTGTTCTTCTGTTTATCTGTTTAGATGAATTGAATACTACATAATATTTTATTATTGTTTGATTCTTCAGATCTGTTGGATTTTCTTGTATTCAATTTTGCTTCCTATATTTTCTTCTGTTCGTCTGTGTTTCTGGTATTTTTTGCTTTTTCTTTTATTTTCTTCTCTTCTTCTATCACTCTGTTATTTTTGTTATTCATTCGCAATCTAGTTCTCTGATCTTCTTTTCTTTTGTTCTTCTGTTCTCCAATCCATCTGTTTTTCTGTTTTAATGAATTAAATATTACATGAAATTTTATTAATGTTTTGCTCTTCAGTTATTTTATTTGTTTGTTCTTCAGTTCTTCTGCTTTTCTGTTCGTTTATGCTTTTGTGGTACCATTTTTCTTTTCTTCTGTTCTCACATCAATCTGTTATTCATTCGCCATCTGGTTTTCTGATCCTCTTTTATTTTGTTGTTTTAATCCTTCTGTTCTTCTGTTTTTCTGTTCAGATGAATTGAATGTTATATAAAATTTTATTACTGCTTCGTTCTTCAGTTCTGTTGGGTTTTCTGTTCTTCAATTTTTCTCCCTATGTGTTCTTCTGTTCTTTTGTTGTTCTTTTCTTCTCTTATTTTATCATTCTGTTATCATATTCACAGTCTGATTTTCTGATCTTCTTTTCATTTGTTCTTCAATCCTTCGGTTTTTCTGCGTTTCAATCATTCTGTTCTTCTGTTTTTCTGTTCAAATGAATTGAATATTACATGACATTCTATTACTGTTTTGTTCTTCAGTTCTACTGGATTTTTTGTGATTCAATTTTACTGCTCTTGTGTTATTCAGTTCTTCTGTTCGTCTGTGTTTCTGTTCTTCAGTGTATTTATTGTTCTTTCTTTTCTTTTTTTATTTTTCTTTTGTTTTCAATATTGCATGATATTTTATTACTGTTTTGTTTTTTAGCACTTTTGTTCTTCAGTTTTTCTGCTCTTGTGTTCGCATTCGCTTTTATTTTCATTCGCCGTCTGGTTTCCTGATCTTTGTTTCTTTTGTATATCAATCCTTCTGTTCTTTTGTTTTCTGTTCAGATGAATTGAATATTACGATATTTTATTACTGTTTTATTCTTCAGTTCTGTTGGTTTTTCAGTTCTTCAAAATTTATGCTCTCGTGTTATTCTTTTCGTTTGGGTTTCTGTTCTGTTCTTCAATCCTTCTTTTCTTTTGTTTTTCTGTTTAGATGAATTAAATACTAAATGATATTTCATTCCCGATTTGTCCTTTTGTTCATGTGTTCTACAGTTCTGTTGCTCGTCTGTGTTTTTGTTCTTCTGCGCTTTTATTTTTCTTGTTTTCTCTTCTTTTATCATTCTGTTTCTTTGTTATTCATTCGCAGTCTGGTTTTCTGATCTTCTTTGCGTTTGTTCTTCTGTTATTCAATCGTTCTGTACTCCTGTGTTTCAATCTTTCACGGGACTGTTCTTCTGTTTCAGGGGACTGTTCTTCTGTTTAATATCTTTCAAAATTTTCGTATATTTTTGAAACCAGGTTTTTTGGATCTCCTGTTCTTCTTTGTTTTTTTTCTATTCGTCTGTTCATTTGTGTTTCTGTTTTTGTTCTTTTATTTTTCTTCACTTCCGTTCAGCTGTTCCTTTGTATTGTTATTTTGATGCATTTCCCGTCTAATTTTCTTCATTTGTTTTATTCTTACTATCTTTTCTTCTTTAATCCTTCTGTTTTCTGATTCTGCTGTTTATTATTCTCCGCAATTTCCATATATATTTTAAACTTTGTTCATTCGTTCTTTTGTTAATATGCATTTCCTTACTTCTGTTTTTCTTTTCTGTTTCTCTGTCCTTCTGTTTGTCAGTTACTCTGTTTTTTATTAATTGATGAATAATTTTTCATCTATCAAATTTCTGACTTAACTTTAAAAACCAACCGAATTGAAATCGCTGATCGTTCGTAAAACGACTTCTGTGGAAACAGTTCACAAATTCGAACCCAACAGGGCGTAAATTTTCAATGACTCACGGGCAGATAAGAGCAGCCCCAGGCAGTGAAATTTAAGCCGTGAAAAGCTATGCACAGAACGACGTCAAAAAAAGGGCACACGGATGAGCAGGTTTCTCAACCGTCAAAAGACTGATTACTCATCACCGGCAGAAAAGCAGAAGAGGAAAAAAAAAAGTATATTCGTCAGGTAATACAAGCGCTCTTCGAAATGAAAGCCTCGAAAATTTTGTTTCCTCCGTCCGACCGACAAAGCGGACGACAACTCCGTGTTGGTTGTGTAGAGAACGGGAACGGATGATGGGAACCAGATCCCATCAACTTGTTTATAAACTCCTCCACCGGCAAGCAGCAATTTCGGCTGCAAGGCTGCTGTCAGTGTCATCCCCCCGTGGTTGGTTCCTCTACGTCGAGGTTTACGAGAGCAGAAGTGGAAAATTGCTGTCGCGTGCGGGTGGGAATGGCGGGACTGCCATAACAATGTGAACTAACAGCGGAAAGAGACAGCGGACACGGTTGTAGCCCCATTAGAATTGTTTCCCCTTAGCTTGTGCGAGACCCGGGAGGGGCGGGATAGTGGAAAATGGCGAACAATTTTAAAAGCACAACACGGCAACAACTACTACAAGCGGGCCAAAAGTGAGAGCGAGAGGTTGTCAAGTTTGGTGCTCCGAAACTCGCTCGCACTCCTTCACAAGTGGGGGAAAATTCGACAAGCACTTGCAAAAGTTCGGTTTTATAATGGAATGCCGTGGTCTTTTTCCAGAACATCACAGCAACCCGACCGAAATTTATGTTTGCAAAATGGTTTTCCTGCGGTTATGCATCACAGCAACAACCGCCGTCGTCGCGGCATCATGCGAAAAGCAAAAACAAAATGTCAACAAATGCGGTCTGTCAAAGTTGCTCTAGCTAACGGTGACATTCTTGATGTCGTCGTCGGAAATCGTCCGCTATTTCTTTTCCATTCAATCACTGTTTTACTTTCCACACACCACGGTAAGTATCTTTAAATTAGCTTCGAGCTTAATCGCCCTTCCTACAACCCCCGTCTCGCGTATATCAACAACACTTTGGAAAGCATAATTTTGCCACTTTACTTTTTTCCGTTCACGTCTGTCACAATCCCGCGCTCTGCTCCGCTGAGTGGGTGGCCAGTACTTTGCCCTTGGCACTACTCCCGTCACCCCCTCTCCTCATTCTCCTCCTCGTTCCGGCCAATAAGCGAACGGGTTCCAAGTCGCGACGATGCTTGCTTACTCGAGCCGAGCACTCCGAGAGGAGGCAAATCCATCAGAACCGGGCGAAGTGCTTTCACGTTCTAGGTCGGTTTAAGGGCGGATTAAAAACTATCGCACCGTCGAGTCCCGTACCGTACATAGCACCAAGAAGATGCTAGATGCGAGGAAAAAACGAGGATGGCCGCATGGCCGGGGAGGGAGTAGTAATTTTATTCACAATGAAAAATAAATGGCTTTTCAACAAGTTTAATTCTTCCCGCAAGTTCGCCGGTGAATATGTTTGCTTCCACCACCCGGTCGTCCAGGACAGCCCCAGGGCGTAATCCGACTTTGCGAAGCTAATTTTGTGTTGGTTGGTTTCGTTACTCTGATTCCGACGATGGCGCAAGGTTTTTCGGGGAGGAGCGGGACGATGTCTAGCGCGACAGATTCTTCCGAGGAATCAACAACAAAATCAACGACATAGAAGAGAAAAAAAAGTTTCCAACCCATGTGGACTGGCTTTTTTGCACTGGCAAGTTGAAAAACTTTCCGAATTTTCCGAATCCGGAACTTTTCCCATCGGAAAGCGAACATACGATTCTGCCTCGCGGGAACTGCATTCCCGATGTGTCGTCAGGTAGAATGAGTGTCTAACTAACTTCCTTTTGCCGCTTGGATGTTTGGAATTGGTATCTGATTTCGGTTTCGGAATTGTACGATTAGTTTGTCATTAGAAATTAGAAACCGGACAGTTTGCAGTTGGTTCAACCGATGCAATGCTTCGGTTTTGAACGGCCCATCGATTCCAAAGTTGTATCCCGAGTTTTGTTCGCCATGTTTTCGATTCAAAGTATCGTTGAACCTCACCAGGACAAGCTTTGTATTGGCAGTGTTCGAATATGTTGCTATGGTTGAAAAAATGGCCTACCATTTGAAGATTTGTTTTCACTTACCGAACGATTTCTAAGACGGGTTAACAGGTTTCAGATGTTTTGCAGCTTTGTACACGAGTTATGCAGGGAAAATTATTTGGTTTGCAAAACTGTAGAGACCAGTTCGACTCAAGATAGATTTTAAAAAAGGACAGATATACTTTAGCGTGCATTTTCTTCGAGTCGTGAATTGCACAAAAATAAGGTTTAAAATGAAGTTGTAAAAAATGAATTCATCTTTCTAAATTGCTTTGTCAAGAATTGTAAAATTAACGTCGCATGTTCGGGTTTTAAAATGTTTAAAACAAAATATATCAAACAGAAAAACTTCTGATCCAGTGACATTTTTAAAATATACACAAATTTCAAATATATGAAGATATTCGTAGCCTTTTCAAAAATTCACAAAAAAACTGAATATCTATAGAATTCTTTAACAATTACAGGAATTTTGAAGCATTTTCCGTACTTGTAATAACATTTAAATTCAATAATTTTGTAGAATTAAAACATTAATAGAAATTTAATAATTCAAAACCATGCATGAATAGGAAACTACACAGAAATTATTGCAGAAGTCCAGAATTCAATATTTTATTAGAATTAAAAAAAAAATTAGCAGATATTTGTACACAAAAGATTTTACAAAACAACAAAAATTAAGTAATCCTGAAATTCACACAAAAAAAATCCGAAAGTTTTAAAATGGAAAAAAATTATCCTTCATAAAAAAAATTGGTAAAATTTGCAGGAATTTGCAAAATTCACAGAATTTCGAAAATTCGTGTAATTTACGGACATCCAAATGGTTCAGAGAAGTTTTCTTGAACATAAACTAGGATAGATTATTTTTCAATTTGAACAATTAACTCATTCATTACCTACAGATACGATAAAATTTGAGAAATGGGCAACATTTTGAGAATAAATAAAATTTTAAAAAAATGCTATTCAGAAGTACAGTATAAAAGAGTACAAATATATACAGTCAATCAAAAATAAATTATAGTTGCCAGAAATTTATTGGATTTACAGAAATTTTTTTACTTCACGAAAATCTGAATTTGACAAAAAATTGTACAATTCAAAATATTTATAGTTCTAAAATTCATCCGGTTTCCGAAATTTTTGAAAAATTACTTACAGAAAATTTAAGAAAAATTCATTCTTGGAAATATAGAATTCTGCAGATTTTGTTTTCAATTTGCAGAAACATCTTAAGCTTCCAGTAAATGGAAAATCAAACAGAAAATTCAACATCTTTACAGAGATTGCCAAACATTCGAAAAAAAACTGAAAACTTACAGAAATTTGAAAAAATGAACAGAAATTGGCAAAATTTACAGAAATTTGTAAAATTTACAGAAATTAGTAAAATTTACAGAAATTTGTAAAATTTACAGAAATTTGTAAAATTTACAGAAATTTGTAAAATTTACAGAAACTTGTAAAATTCACAGAAATTTTTGAAATTTATAGAAATTTGTAAAATTTATAGATATTTGTATAATTTACAGAAATTTGTAAAATTTACAGAAATTTGTATAATTTACAGAAATTTGTAAAATTTACAGATATTTGTAAAATTTACAGAAATTTGCAAAACTTACAGAAATTTGCTAAATTTATAGAAATTTGTAAAATTTATAGAAATTTGTAAAATTTACAGAAATTCGAAAAATTTACAGAAATTTGTAAAATTTACAGAAAATCATAAAATTTACAAATATTTGAAAAATTTACAGAAATTTGTAAAATTTACAGAAATTTGTAAAATTTACAGAAATTTGTAAAATTTACAGACATTTGTAAAATTTACAGAAATTTGTAAAATTTACAGAAATTTGTAAAATTTACAGAAACTTGTAAAATTTACAGAAATTTGTAAAATTTACAGAAATTTGTAAAATTTACAGCAATTTGTAAAATTTACAGAAATTTGTAAAATTTACAGAAATTTGTAAAATTTACAGAAATTTGTACAATTTGCGAAATCTTTAAAATTTGAAGAAATTTACGAGTTTTTAAATTTTCACAAATGAGTAACCCAGTTTTATATTTTCGATTAAAATTTTTAATATGCGCATACTCGGGTACTTGAACGGTTCCTTTTCCATTTCTAAATTTTCGATCACTTGCCATAATTTTTTAAAATTTTGAACATTTCGAGAATAAATGCCAAGATTTTTTGTTAGACAACCGGTCCATTCAAGTACATAAGGAGTATAGCAAGCAATATGTTCCTGTGGTTTGAAGTCAACCATTTTTTTTACACCACCGGAACTATAAATGCAGAAACATATCGAGCTGAGTGTCTCCAGAAGAGATTGCTGCCTTTATATAAGAAGCATAGTACACTTCCACTGATTTGGCTGGATTTAGCGTCAGCTCACTATGCCAAAACCACTCTCAATTGGCTTGCAGAAAAGGGTATAAATCAGCTTCGACCCTTCGAACGTTACTGGGCAATCGTAAAGAGGGTCTACAAGAAGACTGGTAAGGCAGCTGGGAACATGTAGGTGGAGTTCAAAAAAAAATTGGGCTCAAGCGTCCAAAAACTGCAACACTTGTCCGGAACTTGATGAAGAGCGTTCGATCAAAAGTTCGAAAATTCGTAAAGGATTAACTTGGATTTCATCCGGTTTTCATTATGCTCAAGTTTAACCTCGTACAATAAAGGATCAATTTTTAGTTTGAATCAAATATCGTTTTTTATCATAATTTTCAAGAAAAATTGGTGGATAGCTTATTTTCGATACACTCCTTAAGAAAATTTTTTCTTCAATATTAGATTTTATGTAATTATTTTTCTTTAAAATTGTTTCTGATCATATTTATTTTCTTCTGCATCTGCCATTATTAATTGTTTTCGTAAATATTACAACCTTTATTAGTTTTTTTTACCACCATTTCTGCTTCATTTCTAAAGAATTTGCTACAAAAGATTCTTGTGCTTTTAGTTACAAATTTGTAATTATCAAAGAATCTGTTACTTGGGATTACCATAACGAAGTATACTAATGAATAACTGTAACAGACCTTTACTGCCCGGGGAAATCGCAGTAAATAGTTTCAGCAAGAATCGAGTGCCACTTACCTTCCACAACGCCGGTGTAAACCCGGGACAGGTCAAAGTCAACCGGTCCTTCGGTGTTCAGTATTTGAACATCTCGGGCGTAGATTGAACCGGGATCCTCACGCAGCACCAACTTGAAGTCCCTGTGGAGAAAGAAAAAAGAATGCAATTGGTAATTAAAAACTTCAAAAAGTTTTAATTTTTTTTGTTCGACAGTTGGCCGATGATATCAATCTCACCAGTTTGTGTTTGAAAGTTTCCAAATTAATCATTGACCTATTATGCATTCTGCCTTGAACTTTCTGATACTGTGGTGAAACTACTTTACATACTGATCCGAGCATCTACGAGGGCAAAGTTTTCAATCTCAACTATTAATTTATGTCTCGGAGATAATCCTCTCGAAGTTTCTTCTGCATCGGGGTCGAACGTCGAATAGTAGAAGAATGGTACTGGAAACAAAGTGGAACGATTCTAAGTTGAAACCACACCATCATTTCGACCTAGTTGAAACTTCTTCAATTACGAGTGTGAGAGGGCTGCCCCGGCTGAGTGGGCTTCACCCTGGAGGCCCGTCCGTCCAGGTTTAAATTATCATGACAAGCATAGTCAAAACGAAAAGTCACATCCAGTTCCGGCACGGGTTCAGTCCTGGAAGACCTCCCACCCTTCTGTGAAGACAAAATCACTGTTCGATAATCGAAGAACGATCGTTGTTCGACAGTCTCGGATGAAAATAGTGTGTGTATGTGCGGTTAACCGCCTCTGTCCGTCCGGGGTTTCGGATTCCGACGGTAACTGCTGGGAGTTGTTCTACTCGAAATACGTTAAACTGTAGCCGTTGTCCAATCTTTGTAGAGGAGATTAGTAGAATTGTTGTAGTTGGGGCTCATGTCGGTTTCAGGTTCCGGTAGGATTCAGAACCAAAACCCACCTCATACGAACGGTGGTGACCTCAATGAACTGTGTGCCACCGAAAGGCAGGTAAGTGTTTCATTGCAAGCGCGAGATTCTCTCCGAGTCTCTGGTCATGGTTTGTTTCAAACTGCACCGGCTTCGAAACCGGGCAAACTTGTTTACGGCATCCGGCGACTCTCTCTCAGTATCAGCAGCAGCAGCCACAGTCCAAAATGTTTTAGATAAAGTTTAATCCTCCTCCACCCTTCTCGCCAAGAACCACATCGGACGGAAAGATTTTGCCGGTGGTTTCAGTCGTCAGCTGTGGGGTGGAGGAAGGGGGGAAAAAGTTACATGGCCGGAAATAGGAAACATGCGTTAGCCGTTTGGTTTTCCGGTTGGTGACCGATATTCCGGCGGAACGAAACAACGAACGGCGTTGGATGTTTGAGCAAGTTAGCAGCGGTTTTATTTTGCATAGGCCAAATTTGCTATGCTATTTTATATTTGGAATGTTGAATTTGTTTAGAGTTGTTAGAGTTTCTTGCATCGGAGGACGGCACAAGGCTGTGCTGGTGTTGGGGAATAGAAACAAAAAGCTTAAAGTTCACAACCGAAACTGTGCACAGGCGATTTTCATGCGGAAAATTTACAAGCACACAACGACGTGGGAGAAAAGTACTCCCGAAGAATTTTGCACAGAAATATCGGTTGTGCGAACACTTTCCATCGATGATATGTGGAGAAAATAATTTTAACACAAAATCTTGAATCTTTTTTCTGGCAAAGCTCGGATTGTTCGATTCAAAAATTCTTTTTCTAAAGATTCGCTTAATGAATCGATCCAACTTTCGGTCATTTCATTATGCCCTATGGCTCAAATGGTAATCGAAAAGAGTAATGGCCCGGTGAGTATGGCGGGTGGGGCCGCGTTTCTAAATAAGCTTTTAACTGTTTCGAAATATTGACATCGATAAACAAGTTGGAATTGTGAAAGTTGTGTAGTTTTTAATGATGAAAAACTTTGTAAAACATGAAAAACTCATTTTATTTGAAAATATATATGTTTTCCTACAAAAATTGGTTTTAGGACACTCTTTTCAGAAAATACATTATATCATGCATCACACTCAAGTTACGGGAATAGTAACTTCTGCAAATTTGTTTGAAACGGCTTTCTGCACAACTTCGTCAAAGTTACTTAGCCCCTATGTTGGCTCTGAGCTAAAATAATATTTTTAACTAACTAATAATATTTTAAGCAATGTCACATTCGATCACATCTGAACTACCTGGAATCTCTACACGAGAAGTTGTATGGTTTGAGTCGTACTTGACGAATCGCTTTGTTCGAATTAAAATTGGATCTTCAACATCGGAGACTTTCACGAATCTTTCAGGAGTGCCTCAAGGTAGTATCTTTGGTCCGTTACTGTTGCTATCTTCATTAATGATGTATCAACGTTGTTACCGCCGGAATGCCGTTTATTCTATGCTGACGACAACAAACTTTTCAAAGTTATTAAAAGTCTCGTAAATTGCCTGGAGTTGCAAAAAATGCTTGATACATTTCAAATATGGAGTACCAAGAATTTTTGGAAGCTGACTATAGAAAAATGCAGTATTATCTTTTTTCATCGAAAAAGTGCATCAATAGTATTCGATTGCAAAATTTCAGGACACTCGCTCGCGCGAACACGGCATGTAAAAAATCTCGGTGTGATTCCTGATCGCGAAATAACCTTCAAACTTTACTACGGAAATATTATTTGCAAAGCAAACCGGCAACTGGGATTCATATTTAAAGTACGGTTCAAACTGGGTACTGAGGATTGAAGCAGCGCAACGCAAATCTGTGAGATACGCATTGAGACTAAGAGAAAAAGTAGAGATAAATTTTGGAAAAACAAAGTATACAAAGTGTGGTTTTGTGACCAAGTCTACATGTTCAACAAGTTTCATTAAAATCTGAGAGAGCACTGCCAACATTTGTTCGAGTTGGCGCGAAATTCGTCAGTACCGTTGCTCAAAGTATTGCTTATCGTTATCCAACTGTTTTTGCGTTCTTTTTTTGTAAAGCTCGGACTTCGCGATGAAAAACATTCTTTTTCTAAAGATTCGTAGAATGAACCAATTCAATTGCCGGTCATTTCACTATGCCATTTGGAACAGATGTTAATCGGAAAGAGCAATGCCCGGTGAGTATGGCGGGTGGGGCCGCGTTTCTAAATACAGGGATATTACGAAAAATTGCAAAATCAAAAAGCGCGAAGTCGAAAACTAAAAAACTAAAACGCGCGATATTCGAGCGAAGCATTACATCACTATTTTCATGCAGGTGAAATCTGCACAAGTGCGTTATATAAACACAATAAGTAAGTCCGCATACGTCGCTTTGAGAAACTCCATGAAAAAGATTTCATTTTTATTCTCCATCTTTTCAGATGTCCTTAGTTAATTTGTACTCTCTGATGTACGGAAAATGTTACAGTAAAAATAAAAATGGCTTACAATTGTGATTTTGAACGAAGTTAAACATATTTCAGCGAAGACATTTTTTTTTGCTTCAACATTTTCTTGCTCGGCAAGCATTTCCTTCTCAGTAAGAGGAACTATAAGGTAGACCACATCAGGATGACTTGATTAACTCTTCTTAATTTCAATTATTTATCGCCTCCTGAGTAGTTTTTGTTTGCTGAGACAGCGCCTTTTCCTGTTGTCGGATTTTACTCTGAATGTCTTTCTTTTCCTCATCTTTTATTCTTTTATTTGAAGCAGGGAAAACCCCCTTTGAAGTTAGTTTCTGTCAAACTTGCTCTCCAGCAGGCATAAAACCTCCTCATCATTTGCATCAATAGATTAAAATCATCCAAATCATACATTTAACTCCAATTGAACTTGGATTCAAAAACACCCAGGTCCTTAATAGGCGATGTGCGTTCGAGAACAGTTTGTGAAATATTATAGTCGAAGTTGAATACAGATTTTTGGAGACCAAAAGAGATGTTATTGTAGGAACTCTGAGTCAGCTGCAGATTTGATTATATGAAATATTTTAAAGTCATCGGCGAACCATTCGATCAAAAAATTTAGATCGTTGAGATACAAAAAATATATAAGCAGTCCAAGGTGACTTCCTTGAGCAACTCCAGAGGCAACAGAAAATGGTAAGGTTGTCCAGTGTCCTATTTTCACTATCATTGCGGGTCCTACAGTTTAATAAAGATCAACTGTGTTGTCGAAAATTGTCTCGTATTTTCAATAAAAAAAATCCAATCTAGGATCTTCGTTTGTTTGCTGTTTCATTCACAAATGATCACGCATTGAAAATAAACGAAGAGAGACGATACATTTTTGCCAACTTCACTCGTTTCCTTATGATAAGAAAAAATGTTTTGCTGGTAAATTCAGTCATATTTCAATTTTCATTCTTTCCGTAAAATATCTAGCAAATGGAAAATCAAAGTTATTACACTCCTGAACTTTTTGAAAGCGACCACCAACTGGTGAATAAAAACTGTCATTATCGAATTTCAATAGCAACGGTTGAATATCGAGACTACGTAGTAATATGGTTTTCACTTAACTGAAACCGAAAAGGAATGAAAGAGTAAACGAAAAAAGAACACCTAAAGAATGCAAAAATTTTGGAGTCATCGCTAATTTCGTTAAGCGGTAGCGCATAAATATTTAAGCACCTCAAAAAAAGTTCCTAAGCGAAATTTGATCGCAAAATCGGAAACAGGTAAGGGGTGCCACCGCCCGGCGTTCAAAATTTGAAAATTTTTGATCTAAGAAAATCACCATTCATGAAAACATCACCATTCATGAAATTTCCCGACATCGAATTTTTTTTCGACTTTCAGGGACTCCGAAGAATTTTAAACATTCAAAATTGAATTTTTTTTCCGATGAAAAAAGTCTTAGAGTTGCATGAAACGTCGAGATCTAGTGTCACCTCGAAAAACATTTTTTTGTTGAAAAATCGACTTTCTGGGACGCCGAAGAATTTTGAGATATCCGAAAATTTAAAATTTTTCCGATGAAAAAGTATTAGAATTGCATGAAACGTAAAGATTTAGTGTCATCTCGAAAAACATTTTTTTATTGAGAAATCGACTTTCTGGGACGCCGAAGAATTTTGAGATATCCAAAATTGAAAATTTTTTTCGATGCCCAAAGTCTTAGAATGACATGAAGTGTCATCTCGGAAAATTTTTTTTTTGGAAAAATCGACTTTCTGGGACTACGAAGAATCTTAAACATTCAAAATAGAAAATTTATTTTCGATGCCAAACGTCTTAGAATTGCATGAAACGTCAAAATTTAGTGTCATAATGAAAAAAACATAGTGTCATAATGAAAAAAACATTTTTTTGGAAGAAATCGACTTGACATTTCTAGGAAAAAAAACCTGGAACTTGGGCTGTGAATAAAATTTGAAGATCAATCGGCTGGCTATCACTTCCGCTTCCAGACATATGATGGTATAAGTGGCGTAACCGAGAAAATACTTTGTTTTTTTTTACCGCACGATAGCTATCAAATGAACCGATTTAAACAAGCCTAGGTTCGTTTGACAGCTACTATTGAGCCATTGATCTTGTTCTAAGATCAAGTGGCCGACATGACGGTATAGTGGCGTAACCGCCAAAACGCACTTAGTTATTTACCGCTAAATTTTCTCCGAGATAGTTTAACCGATTTCAACAAGTCTAGGCTTTATTCAAAGCTATTATTAGTCCATTGATCAAGTTCGAAGAACAAATGGCTTTCATATCTGATCCCGAAGATATAATTGACTTTATTGACCGAGACATATAAAGGTATAAGTGACGTAAACGAAAAAAGCGCATTTTTTATTCTTCGCTCAAATTTCTCGAAGATGTCAAAATCGATTTTTACATGCTTAGACATGTTTGAGAGATAATATTGAGTCATGTTCAATGATTAAACGGCTGTCACTTTCCGTTCACAGGATGTAACGGTATAAGTGACGTAACCGACTAACCGCACATTTTTCGTTCGGATAAATTTTCTTGAAGATGACACAATGATTTTCGATTTACTTGGGCTTATTTAAAAGCTACTATGTGGTCTGTGATCAAGTTTGGAAGGTTATGGCGAACGATTCCGGTTCGGCAGTTGTAATCTTATATGTGACCTAATCGACAAACTCTAGTGTTTCTAAATGCACCGAAATTTCTCGGAGATTTCGGAAGCCTTAGATTCGTTTGAAAGTTACTATTAGTTTATTCAAAGGGCTCACAATACCAATGACTAGGAATTAACTATTTTAATACTAATTTGATGGTTTCTTCGCCAAAAAAAATCATATACAACACGGTAACTGTTAATAATTTTTCTTCGATTTATATAAATATTTATGATATTTGAATTCGAAGAATCAGCAAATGATTGATTAACATAACTAGCGAGCGGTAAAATCGACGCTTGAGAACTACACATAGTGCAAATGAGTTGAATGCAACTGACAGAACTGCGTGAAAGAACTCTGTTTAAATATTAGCGTCAACACACTCTGTCATCAAAGAGGTGGGGCAAACGCAAAAAAAATGCAAACACAAAACGAACTATTAAAACTACATGTTTCATTAGCAATTATCATATCAATTGATAAAAGTATCGCATTGTATCACGCTTTGTTTATACGCTTTGGACAGTTTTGACGTAGGACTATGCCTTTCTTTGCTATTTAAAGCTGAATTTTTTTCACAAGGCGAAGGAGTCATTTTTGTTCTGATCGTATTTTCCGAAAGTGATAAACATACGCCTTTAACATTCATAAGAGGCACAGTGACCAGTGGTAACACCACTCAAACAACATCAATTACACCCACAACTGTCTGCCTAACTCTTTAGTCTTTTTTCTCTATCTTCCGACATCATGTATAGCTCAATAACTTTGATAAAACCGCACCCTAATCCATTCGCTAACAACTGCCTGCCCCGTCAGGATCACTTTCACGTCATGCACGTTGCTAGTTTCACACAAAACGAATGTTCTGAGTGCTTATCTTTTTTTCCGGCTACAGCGTTCGTTATAGAGCATGTATGTGAGTGTGTGTGTTCTTTAGTGGGAAGCAGAGAATATGCCACTAGTTAACTGTGTGGAAAATACGGCCATCCACCATTCGGTCGAGTCAAAGCCACAGAGGCTTGGCAAGGATTGTGGGAGAATCATACTTTCTACAAACTTCTTAGAAAACTTTACCCACGCAATATTAAGCCCTTTGATGAACTTATCTCCTCGTCGTCTACCACTCCACTCGCCGCTCCCCCTTGCTTCAGCTGCCCGGCGAAAAAAGTTTCCGAAAGGGATCAAACAAATAATCCGCTCGGTTAGCGAGACGATATCAGTTTAGCTCGTGGAAGTTGGCCGTCGGTCGAGCCATGCACGGAGGGAAACAAACATTTCGTTATTTTGCTTGGAATGTTGAGTTACATTTATTACAAGTCGTTGAAATCTCGATTTAATGAGAAAATGTGGATTATTTCAGACCATAAGTTTAAAAAAAAACTTCTTGTATGGCAAGCAGTGTGTGAACGCGGTTTTGAAATAACATTTCCGTTCCGAACGACTGTGTATAGAAATCCATTGGATATTTGCATAATTTCCAAAATTTGCATTTGCTATATTTTTAAAAATTAGTATAATTTACAGAGATATTCAGAGATCTTCTGTTGTTTGTAAAGTTTCCACGGTAAACTTCCAAATTTAATAAATTTCCATACATTTGTAGAATTTTCGAAACATTCAGTTTGTAAAAAATTTCAATTTTTTACACACACACACATGGGGACGGGTATAGCGTGATGGGTAAGTCGATGCCTTTCACGCAGCCTGCATGGGTTCGATTCCCAACCCCGCACATAGGGCCAGAAAGTTTAAACAAATTAATACAAAATTTTATGAAGTAAAATTAGATTGAAACTTATTTTTTTAAATTTGTAATAGTTTGTTATATTAGAAAAAAAGTAAGTTTGTAAAATATTGCGAAAAAAATTAAGATTTATTGAAAAATTCGAGAAAAATAGTACATAAAAGCGAGGGGGACGACACTAAAAAACTGCACTTCGCTTCGATTAGGCTTTTTCACGCTGCATACGATTATGCACACTTTCCTTCTCTTTGCTACACATAGTAACGGTTGAATATGGATCGATCGTCTTTTCTTGGATTTTTGCTGGTTAAAAACATAATCATTGAGATATGATGTATCGTAATAGGCCATGAAACCTGAAAGTTGCAAATGTCACATGAAGATGCCAGATGCAGACAGTTCGGAGAGCTGTGAACTATCGTCCTGTAAAATCAGTTTTGTTATATTCTGGTGCATAGCTAACCCACACACCGAGAGCGTATGCTCCGGATTATCTGCCATATCCTGTCGGAATGTTGGCCATTCTCGTTTAATATCTGCGTCATTTTCCACAGTTTCTATATTCAATTCGAACCAAAAATTATTCCAAATTTCATCTACATCGTACACTGTAGAGTTTCTCTTGTAGAGACGTTCCATTGTCTGATTTTTTTTAACGTCTGCGAATCTTCAAAATATGCTAGAAGGGAAATCGGGAAGTAAACAAGTATGTAGTTTGCTATTAATCTGTATTAAAGTAAAAAAAAATGAATTGTTATTCTTTCTATAAGATTTTCAATAACATATTAAACACAGCTTTATTCAGTTTTGGCTTCAGTATTAATGAAAAACGTTTCTAAACATAAAAAGTACGGGTGTGTAATGTCAGAGACATAACTGGATGTCGTGAATACGAATATGACACGCTTTATTTATACTTCCGAATTCGAATTGATAGTTGATCGATTGTTTGAATTGTGCAACTTCCCCCTCTTTCATTACTAGAATTTTAAACGATGCGCCTAGACTAGATTACAGATTAGTTACATTAATCATTCTGAAACGCAATTAAATATTATGAAATAAGCAGTATAGTTCTTTATAATAAAATAATCGATACGTTGACAACGACAGCCAAATTCGAAATGAATGGCTTCCGAGTCGGTGCTGTGCATTTTATATAGCAAATCAAAAGGAAGTTCTACAAACTGCAACTAATTTAAAAATGGACTGTATAGAGTACAGAAAAGTAAAATTTCGCTTAATTCTTTGGGAGTATTATTATGGTTCTAAAAAGAACCGATTTGAAGAATTCTGAAATTAATAACTGGAACTGAGTTCAAGAATTAAATTTAGAACATAGAACAGACTCAGAACTCAATTGGATTTTAGTTCTAGAACTACAATCATTTTCCAGAATCCAATTCAGCACGCAGACTCTGAATTCTAAACTCATATTCCGGAACTAAGCTCTGAAATTTGAAGACGATTTTTCGCCATGAATAAAAAATGGGTTGTATAGAGGTACAGTAAAGTAAATTCCGCATAATCCTTTAGGAGTATTATTATGGTTTTAAGAAGAACCGAATAGAAGTCTGGAATAGAGAACTGGACCCTGAGTTCAAGACCTAAATTTAGATCCAATAACAGACTCAGAATCCAGTTTCAGTCGCTGCTGGTTCTCGCCTTGGTGGCCAGCAAGCGAATAAGAGATGCGACCTGAGCGTTTGAGGTTTTTACTAACCACGCAGAAGGTGCATTCTCCGTCGCTGCTGGTGGAAAGTTTAACTCCCGCTGCTGCTGCTGGCTGGTCCTCTCGCCTCGATGGCCTGCAAGCGAATGAGAGATGCGACCTGAGCGTTTGAGGTTTTTATTAACCACGCAGAAGGTGCATTCTCCGTCGCTGCTGGTTAACTCTCGCTGCTGCTGCTGGTTAAGGTCCTCTCGCCTCGATGGCCAGCAAGCGAATGAGAGATGCGACCTGAGCGTTTGAGGTTTTTATTAACCACGCAGAAGGTGCATTCTCCGTCGCTGCTGGTTAACTCTCGCTGCTGCTGCTGGTTAAGGTCCTCTCGCCTCGATGGCCAGCAAGCGAATGAGAGATGCGACCTGAGCGTTTGAGGTTTTTATTAACCACGCAGAAGGTGCATTCTCCGTCGCTGCTGGTTAACTCTCGCTGCTGCTGCTGGTTAAGGTCCTCTCGCCTCGATGGCCAGCAAGCGAATGAGAGATGCGACCTGAGCGTTTGAGGTTTTTATTAACCACGCAGAAGGTGCATTCTCCGTCGCTGCTGGTTAACTCTCGCTGCTGCTGCTGGTTAAGGTCCTCTCGCCTCGATGGCCAGCAAGCGAATGAGAGATGCGACCTGAGCGTTTGAGGTTTTTATTAACCACGCAGAAGGTGCATTCTCTCTTGCTGCTGGTGGAAAGTTTAACTCCCGCTGCTGCTGCTGGCTGGTCCTCTCGCCTCGATGGCCAGCAAGCGAATGAGAGATGCGACCTGAGCGTTTGAGGTTTTTATTAACCACGCAGAAGGTGCATTCTCCGTCGCTGCTGGTTAACTCTCGCTGCTGCTGCTGGTTAAGGTCCTCTCGCTTCGATGGCCAGCAAGCGAAAGAGAGATGCGACCTGAGCGTTTGAGGTTTTTATTAACCACGCAGAAGGTGCATTCTCTCTCGCTGCTGGTGGAAAGTTTAACTCCCGCTGCTGCTGCTGGCTGGTCCTCTCGCCTCGATGGCCAGCAAGCGAATGAGAGATGCGACCTGAGCGTTTGAGGTTTTTATTAACCACGCAGAAGGTGCATTCTCTGTCGCTGCTGGTTGATGATTCCACTCCCACGACGTCTGCTTCCATCGAACGCACGAAAAGAAATGATCGATTTTCGACCACGGTTCCCCTTTTATACGCATTCAGTTGAAGATATGTGCCTGACTACCTCAAAATCGTCGTCCTTGCGCGAAAAACCCAAGCGAAAGTAAAAAGTTTTCCGCGTTGTTTTCAAATTTTAAGAAAACTTAATTTTTGAGTTGTTTGTGGTTATCGCACACTGTTCAAAATATTATCCTGAATTCCTGATCATATTTTTGATGAAATGGTGAAAGAATTATGTTGCTACCATTAATACAAGTCGAGATATTCGCGATTAAGTTCTGCCCATTCTTCCATATGGCTAATTTTGAAAAGGCGCCCCATAGTAAAGTAAGTCGTATTCACGACAAAATTGCAAGTCTTAGCATCTAACAAAATATAAAACCAGTTTGATATCACAGACAGAGATATCTTTGGGTAAACCTTCAAAGGGCTACAATAAATTGAAATATATTCCATCTTCATGCTCCCAGCTACTAAGAGAACAAATTTTCAATGTTTCATTTACCAATCTGTTGACGAAACAATGTTGACAATCAGTGAATGTCAAGAACAGTAACAGAAACTTTTTAAGAGATCATATGTTCTTTGACTTTCTTTTCCACGGTTAGAAACGCTTTCAAACGGATCGATCTAGATGTTTGGATAGATGTAGTTTTCTTCGCTTTTCATTGACTTTTTGTATTTTATTTGGAAAACCCAGATCTGTCGTCCCCCTCGCATAAAAGTGAAATTCCTCGAAATTTGAAAAAAAATTCACAAATTTTGAGAAATTTCAACACAATATTACAAAGCTATACAATGTAAATTTTGGTTGATTTTTTAAATAATTTGTTGAAATTTGTGACAATATAAAAATTTGTAAAACTAATAGAATATTGCGGAAAATTTGAAATTTTCCGAAAATTTGTGACAATATAAAAATTTGTAAAACTGATAGAATATTGCGGAAAATTTGAAATTTTCCGAATGCTTGCCTTGTTTTTCGCGACTTTTAACATTTTTCTGAAAATTTTTCCAATATTTTCCATCATTTTCTAATTTTCAAAATAATTCTTAAAATTTTGTAAACCTTTATAAAATTATTAAAGGATTGTAGAAGTATTATATTTGTAAATATTTAGAAAAACCTGAAAAATGGTGAGAATTTGTAAAAGTTTGTAAAAATAAGTAACAGTTTGAGAAATTTTTTAAATAGTAGTGAAATTGCTAGAAATTTTAAAGAAATTTCATTTTTTTTACAAATTTTGACACAATTTAAAAATATATTACAAAATTTTACAACGTAAATTTTTGGTTAAAACTGGTAATAATTTGTAGAAATTATAATAATTTGTTAAATTAGTCATCTTTTGTAAAAATTTATATAATATCATGAAAATTTGTATAACATTGTGAAAAATTCAGCACAATATATATTTAAGAAAGATTTTAATGAAATTCCTCGAAATTTGTAAAAAAAAAGTTCAAAAATGGAAAATAAATTGTAAAAACTGGTAAAATAATGCAAACATTTGTTAAAATTGGTTTAAAAATGTTACCATTTTTTACAAGATTTTACAATATTTATTGATTTATGGCGAAATTTTACAATATTTCCCAAATTACTAAAATTCTTTGCAAATTTCAACAAATTTTTAGGATGTAAATTTGAACAAATTTGTAGAATAAAATTAAGATTTGTAAAATTCGTAAAATTTTGTACATAGTTACAGGATTAGTAAAAATTGTACAAGGTTTAAAAAAAAATTTGTTCAAATTTGTGGAAGTTTGTCAATTTTTGTTAAATTTAGTAAAATTTTGTGAAAATTTTTAAATGCTAGTGAAATTCTTCGAAGTTTGTAAAATTTTTTAACATTTTAAAAACTTTGAGGAGTTTCAACAAATTATTATAAAACTTTACAATGTAAAATTTAGTTAAAACATGTAATAATTTGTTAACATTTGTAATAATCTGCGAAAATTTTAAAAAATTTTTAAAGTTTTTAGGCAAATTTGAAAAAAAATTCAATCGGCTACAAATTCTTACATTACATTACATTCTTATTACATTTCCTTGAAATTTTTCCAAGATTGTAGCATATTTTCCTAATTTACAAAATAGTTTACAAAATTTTTATAAATTTTTAAAATTCGTGGAATTTTGTAAATCTTTATAAGATTAGTAGAATATTGAAAAAGTTTTAAAAAATTTGTAAATATTTTGAAAACCCTGTAAATTAGGAACATTTTGAGAAAATTTGTAAATTCTTGTAAAATTCTTAGAAATTCGTAAAAAATTCTTTTTTTTTTACAAATTATGACCCAAATATTAAAAAATTTTACAACGTAAACTTTGGTTAAATCTGGTAATAATTTGTTGAAATTATAACAATTCGATAAATTAGTAAATTTTTGTGAAAATTTATAAAATAATTTGAAAATTTGTAGAATATTGTGAAAAATTCAGAAAAATATATATTTGAGAAAGTTTGTAAAAACTAGAGAAATTTCTCGAAATTTGTAAAAATGTTCAATTTTTTACAAATTTTGACGAGCTTTAACAAATTAATTTTTGTTTATTATGTAAAATTTGATTGAAACTAGTAATAATTTGATAGAGTTTGTAATAGTTTCTTAAAATAGTAAAATTTTGTAAAATATTGCGAAAAATTTAAGATTTATTGAAAAATTCGATAAAATTTGTAAATAAAAGTGAAATTCCTCAAAATTTGAACAATATTTCAATTTTTTAGTTTTGACGAACTTGAACAAATTAATTTTTTTATGTGAATTTTGTTCAAAATATGTAATAATATGTTGAAATTTGTAACAATTTGAGAAAATATGAATATTTGAACAAATTTATAAAATATTGTGGCAAATTTGAATATTACAATTTTTTGTCGAATTTTGCTATATTTTACATTACCCAGAAATTTTTCCAATATTTTACCATATTTTCCTAATTTTCAAAATAGTTCACAATTTATTTATAAATTTTAAAATATTCGTAAAAAATTAGTCAAAAGTTGTAAAAGTTTTGATTATAAATATTTTGAATTTTTTTGCGAGAATATGTCAAATTTTGTAAAAATTTGTAACATATGAGGAAATTGGAAATCCTAGTGAAATTCCCAGAAATTTGTAAAAAATTTCAGTTGTTACAAATTTTGAAGCAATTTAAAAAAATTATTACAAAATTTTACAAAGTTTAAAAACTTTGGTTAAAACTTGTAATAATTTGTTGAAATTATAATAGTTTGTTATATAAGTAAATACTACTGAAATTACTCGAAATTTTCCATTTTTGCAAATTTTGAAGAATTTTAACAAATTATTACAAAATTTTACAATGTAAAACTAGGTTAAACCTTGTTATAATTTGTTAAAATTTGAAAGAATTTCTGAAAATTTGAAAAATTTTGTGTAAATTTATTAAATGTTGTGAAAAGTTCGAAAAGAGTTTTTAATTGCTTACAAATTTGTGCCGTCTTTTACTACTTTTTCATTTCTCTCAATTTTGTTTTCAATATTTTACAATATTTTACCGATTTTCAAAATTGTTGTATTTTTTTTGTAAATTTTGAAAAATTTCTTGTATTCTATGGTATAAATTTCAAAGCACACTATTTAAGCTCTAAGATACCGAGTTTTCAGAATATTATTACAAATTTGGTTGATGAAATCTCTGACAATTTGAAAAATTTTGTAGGACATTTTAAAATATTGTGGAAAATATGAAAAGAGCTTTCGAGCGTTTACGAATTTTTGCCGTTTCTTACTACCTTTAACATTTCTCTCAATTTTTTTCAATATTTTACAATATTAAACTAATTTTCAAAATTGTTTATAACTTTTTTTATAAATTTTAAAATATTATTACAAATTTTTACAATGTAAAATTTGAACCAATTTGTAAAAATTGGTTAAAATTTGGCACAATTTGTAAAAATTTATCAAAATTTGTAAAAATTTATTAAATATGGTGGAGAATTTGTAAAAATTGGTAAAAACTAGAAAAATATCGCAAAATAAAAAAAATCGATGCTTCATTTTAATCTCAAGTCGTAGAGCCGCCTTAAACTAGTTTTCAATTTGATCAGCATGCGACTGCAGCTATGTAATGTAAACCGAATACAACTATGCAATAGGCAGCAAAAGTGTCAAAAACCAAAGTATCAAATCAGCATCTGACGGCAAAGCAGAGAGTGAAGATAGGCTTGCGATGCGACGTGTAGAGCGAAATGTAATAGACTATTATTGACTATATCGTGGTGGCGCATGAGCACAGCGAATCATGCTCGGTTCTTCACATGCAGGGTAGTTTAATTGGCAAAACAATTTTCCCGGGACAGGAGCTAGACCGGGGTTCGAGTCCCGTCTCTGCGGTAGCTTTTGCGCGGTTTTCAAGGCATGTATTCGCATGTAATTTTTCCAATCGGTTTTCCTTATTAGATACTGATCAAATTTGAGAAAATTGGTTTAAAATTTTGCGATGTTTTACTAGTCATCAAATTCACCTCCTTACAGTAGAGTGGATATGGTTGAAACATTATTTTGAAGTGTTTTTATGCTATGTTTATTGAAACGTGTTAGACTAGCAAATGTCTGTTAAATTCGTTAACATTTGTGTAATCTTTAAATATTTCACAAATTTGACGACATTTTCGAAACTTTGACCGATGTGTAAAATTTGTCAAAATATGTAAATTTCATTAAGTTTATAGAAAACTGTTTAAATCATTAGGTTTGCACTGGATTTTTGGTTTAAATTGTGTACTATTGTTGAAATTGGTTGAAATTGAGTAACCTTACATAAACAGTTCGATACAAAAGTATGAACAGATACATCATACGAAAGAACTCTATAGCGTGTTCGGTAACCGGCTACCCAGAGAAAAAAACACACACGATAACTGGAAAGTGTACATTCGCTCTGCTAAGAATAGAGACATCTTCGGACTAACATTCCTTCCCTTCAATTCATTAGAAAACAATTCTAATTACCATGCAACCAATCGCTTGAAAACACGTGTCCGTCATTTTCATTGCTTTTTTTTCTCAGTGTATATAAAAAGCACCAATAAATCCGTACTTACCGATCGTGAGCGTGGAAGTTGAGCCGCACCACGTTGGCCGGCCCGTAACTGGCCGCCCCCTGGTCATAGTTGACATTGCGCCGCCGGCGCCGATGATTCTCGTGATGCCAGTGGGCACCCTCCAACTGGTTCCGGTCGAAGTGAACCGGTTCCCAGTGTTTGATGAATGGATTCAGCACACGCAGTGCTGCCGTGGGGGATTCTGAAAGATTGATAAGAGGAAAGGATGAGGATGATGAATTAGATTGTGATTGAAAGTCGCATGCATGTCGATAAATCAACTTTCTTTCTATCTCTCTCTCTCTCTCTCTCTCTCTCTGTCCCCATCTCTCTCTGGGGAACCTTTTATCTCTTGCATCATAGATAGATCGAAGCGTAATCAGTTTAAAGCATCGCAGATATGATTGAATAAAATCCTTGCGCATACTGGAGAACGAACGGCACAAATAACGGCAACGGCCAATGAATCCAATGAATCGTAGTTGGCGGCGGTTTTTGGAAGGCCGGCTTTCAGCTTTTATGGTTGATTCTTTTTTTTATTTTGAACCCACGCTGCCTGCTGCCCAATTCGCACATTCTTTTTTCCGAGTAGCAACCAATTTTGCATATCAATACCGCATACTTCGGTGCTTCGGGCCACCATTTGCTGCAACGGTTGCTGCTCAGTAGGTTCATAAATCAATTTTTGACCCGACCGCCGTTTCTTGCACGGAAGGGTCAGCGAATTTGCCGGTTTAGTGCTGCTGCGATATTCATCTACATTTTTGTTTTTTTTATGATCGATCGATAAATCATATGTGAAACTTGGGTTTTCTTTTCTTATTCCACTCGACCGTTTGATTTTTTTTGTTCGGTGTTAGGTTTTGTGGCAAAAGACGTTGTGTCAAGCCAAGAACTAACTTTTGTCTGTTCTGACTGAAATCAAATAACATTGAGTTGATTAATTTTCATTTTCTGCAACCCTTAAGTTGCGAAGAAAATACCTCTCAAAATTATTCCGTTGAAACAGAGCGCCAGACATGTACTCTGTGTACGGCGAACAAAAATCTGTTTTCTATCCCGTTTTCTACTAATTTTTTAACATCATCTATCACCATTCAGTAATAGCCGTTCAACCGAGAAGGTTGTGTATAGAAGCGTACAGTTTAATAACGCTGGTTGGTTTACACGCGTTAAATACGACAACGGTTGAACTACAGGTAGAGACCTGTTGGCAGCAGCCGTTAAAACGTATAGTCGTGCTGCATAAGAGAGCCCTAGTGCTGGGCCAAGCTGGTGAAGGAAACAACAAAGGGCGTTTCCCAAACTCTACCCAGGCCGCAATATACAGCCACAAGTGCTGAGCAGGAGAGTGCAAAGGCACATCGAAGAGGAAGAGTGCAAAGGCACATAGAAGCAGGAGAGTGCAAAGGCACACCGGTGCGAAGGCACTTCGGTGCAGAAGCATATCGGTGCGGAGCACTAGGAAGAAGGAGACAAGACAACTCGGTCTTTCCACTGCCATACAACACGCAGGTATACACCGGTGACCTGCGCTGGTTACAGCTGGCGAAGACGAAAGCAAATCGGAATTCGAGTGGTGCTGGATGTCAGGTAGCAGTAGCATCACATCATATTCTATCGCTACAGTGAGCTTCAGCATTGTATCAACGTCCAGATACATCCAACAAGAACATCTAGAGCAACGAGGATCTACACGGCAGTGCAACGGAGATAGACAACAATTTCAAGGTAGAAGTTTTTTCTTTTCCTTTTGATTGAGTACTGTGTAGTGTTGGTTTCAAATTTTATTTTAAAGTTTAGTTAAAAATTTTAATGTAATGGATGAATCCATGGACGTAAATCCTAGCATGAATCCGATACCCCCACGAACGAAAAAATATCAGGAGAGCTCTTCTGGGCCTTGGATAGTCTTTTTTAGACGTATATCAAAGCCATTAAACATTTTTCAAATTAATAAAGGTTTGACATCACGATACTCTTCAATCAAAGAGATCATAAAAGTAAATAACGATAAAATTCGTGTTGTGGTAAATAATTTGAAACACGCGAATGATATTGTCTCTTCGGAACATTTCAATAAAGAGTATAAAGTTTACATACCCTCCAAAGATGTCGAAATTGACGGTGTTGTTACCGAAGCGAGTCTTTCGGTAGATGATTTACTCAAGCATGGTGTTGGTCGTTTCAAGAACTCTATGCTTGAGGGTGTGAAAATACTGGAGTGCAAACAACTGTACTCAGTAGTTTATGAAGAGGGAAAAAAAGTTTATCGCCCATCAGACTCGTTTCGAGTGACATTTGCCGGGTCTGCGTTGCCGTCCCATGCCTATGTCGATAAAATTCGCCTCCCTGTTCGGCTTTTTGTTCCAAATGTAATGAATTGTACGAACTGCAAAAAATTCGGCCGCACAGCTACTTACTGTAGTAATAAACCAAAATGTATTAAGTGTGAAGGGCCTCATAAAGATAATGATTGCAACAAGGAAATTGAAAAATGTATTTATTGTGGGAATAGTCCTCATGATGATATTTCAGTATGCACTGCATTTAAAGTGCACAAAGACAAAATTAAGCTTTCTTTAAAAGCACGGTCTAAGCGCACATATGCAGAAATGCTTAAAACGGTCATTGATGTCCCCCCTTTGGAAACCGAAAACGGGTTTTCAAATCTAGAGGAACCAGAGGACTCTGACTCTGACGAAAATAGTGAAGGTAATTCGTTTATCACTACCCAAGGGTCAGTTAAGAGAAAGAAGTCTTCCTCCAAATTACCAAAAAAGACACCTAAAATTTCATCTTCAAAAAAAGATCCCCGTGTTAAACAAAAAAAGTCAAAACCAAAGACTGTGCCTCCTGGTTTGTCAAATTCACAAACCAATCCAGGATCTAGTACAGAAAAAGATAATAATCCAGTGGGCTCCATTTCACAGCCACCAACAGGATTACTGAAGTTTTCGGAAATTGTTGAATGGATTTTCTCAGCATTCAATATATCTGAACCCTTAAAGACCCTCATAATGGCATTCCTTCCAATAGCTAGAACCTTTTTGAAGCAGTTATCAGCTCAATGGCCAATTGTCTCAGGTTTTGTATCTTTTGATGGATAATTTATCACCCGTCGCAAATGATACAATCACTGTCCTGCAGTGGAATTGTCGAAGCATCATGCCAAAACTTGATTCATTTAAAATATTATTGCATAGTCAAAAATGTGATGTATTTGCTTTATGCGAAACATGGCTTACTTCAAACATAGCTTTAAATTTTAATGATTTTAACATTATACGTCTCGATAGAGACTCTCCGTATGGTGGAGTGCTTTTGGGAATTAAGAAATGCTATTCCTTTTATAGATTAAACATCCCTTCAACTTCTAGTATAGAAGTTGTTGCTTGCCAAATAAACATTAAAGGCAAAGATATTTGCATAGCTTCGGTTTATATTCCTCCAAAAGCACAAGTTGGACAGCAACAGCTTAATGAAATGGTTGAAGCCCTTCCTGCACCACGATTGATTCTGGGGGATTTAAATTCGCACGGTATTATGTGGGGTTCCGTTTACAATGATAGCAGATCATCTTTAATACAAAACATTTGTGACAATTTTAGCATGACGGTATTAAATATGGGTAGCATGACACGGATCCCAAGACCTCCGGCACGCCCAAGTGCATTAGATCTATCTCTTTGCTCAACATCAATTCGACTAGATTGCACCTGGAAAATACCGCCTGATTTACACGGTAGCGATCATTTACCAATCATCATCTCAATTAGCAGTAGCAATTGCATTGCTACTTCCGCTAGTATTCCATATGATTTGACAAAAAATATCGACTGGATTAAATACCAAAGTAGTATCTCTAGTATTTTGAATTCAATGGAAGAGCTCCCTCCACTTGAAGAATATGACTTCCTCATTTGTTCGATTCTGGAGGCAGCAGAACAATCCCAAACTAAACGCTTTCCTGGGCCAACGACTAACAGAAGGCCTCCCAACCCCTGGTGGGACAAAGAGTGCTCAGAGGCTAAACTCGCAAAACAAAATGCTTGCAAGACGTTTCTAAAACGGGGAGGAGGAACTCCTCAGAATTTTGAAAAACTTATGGTTTTAGAAACCAAGTACAAGAGCATACTTCGAGCCAAAAAATGTAGCTATTGGAGACATTTTGTCGAAGGTTTGTCAAGAGATACCTCAATGAGCACTCTTTGGAACACGGCCAGACGAATGAGGAATCGTAACGTGGGCAATGAGAGTGATGAATACTCGAACCGATGGATATTTGACTTTGCTAGGAAAGTTTGCCCAGATTCTGTTCCTACGCAGAGCATTATACGGGAATCTCCTCCAAATAATGGTTTTATTAATAACCCATTTTCAATGATGGAATTTTCTATAGCACTCTTGTCTTGTAACAATAACGCTCCAGGGTTGGACAGAATTAAATTCAACTTGGTGAAGAATCTGCCCAACCTCGCAAAAAGACGTTTGTTGGAATTGTTCAACAAGTTTCTTGAGCAAAATATTGTTCCACCTGACTGGAGACAAGTGAAAGTTATCGCCATTCAAAAACCGGGGAAACCAGCTTCCAATCACAACTCATATAGACCCATTGCGATGTTGTCCTGCATCAGAACATTGTTCGAAAAAATTATTCTACGACGTCTCGACACTTGGGTCGAGACGAACGGTTTGTTGTCAGATACTCAGTTTGGCTTCCGTAGAAATAAAGGGACGAATGATTGCCTTGCATTACTTTCGTCTGACATCCAAATTGCCTTCGCTCAAAAGCAACAAATGGCATCTGTATTTTTAGACATTAAAGGAGCATTTGATTCAGTTTCCATTGATGTTCTTTCAGACAAGCTTCACCAAAATGGACTCCCAGCGGTTATAAATAATTATTTGCACAACCTTTTGTCAGAGAAACACATGCATTTTTCACATGGCGATTTGGCAACACTCAGAAATAGTTACATGGGTCTCCCGCAAGGCTCATGCCTCAGTCCGCTCCTCTATAATTTTTACGTAAATGACATTGACAGCTGTCTAGTAACCCCATGTACACTAAGACAATTGGCAGATGATGGCGTGGTTTCAGTTACTGGACCCAAAGCTATTGATCTGCATAAACCATTGCAAGATACCTTAGATAACTTGTCCGATTGGGCTGTTCATCTTGGTATCGAATTCTCTGCGGAGAAAACAGAGTTAGTCGTCTTTTCAAGAAAGCATGATCCCGCGCAGCTTCAGCTCCATATGATGGGAAGAATGATCCAACAGGTTTTAACTTTTAAATACCTCGGGGTGTGGTTCGATTCCAAATGCACGTGGGGAGGACACATTAGGTTTCTGATAACAAAATGCCAACAAAGAGTAAATTTTCTTCGAACAATAACAGGATCTTGGTGGGGTGCTCATCCGGAAGATCTAATAAAATTGTATCAGACAACGATACTTTCAGTGATGGAATATGGATGCGTTTGCTTTCGTTCCGCTGCAAACTCTCATATTATCAAACTGGAGCGAATTCAGTATCGTTGTTTGCGAATTGCTTTAGGGTGCATGCATTCGACACATACAATGAGTCTTGAAGTTCTGGCGGGAGTTCTTCCATTAAAAGATCGATTTTGGGAGCTTTCATCACGCCTGCTAATAAGATGTGAGGTGCTGAATCCCATGGTAATTAATAATTTCGAACGACTAGTCGAGCTTCGATCTCAAACAAAATTCATGACAGTATATTTTAACCATATGTCACAGGAAATCAACCCTTCAAGATATATTCCTATCCGTGTCAGCCTCCTAAATGTCCCTGACTCAACTTTATTTTTCGATACATCCATGCAGCGCGAAGTGCGTGGAATCCCGGATCATCTACGTTCGACGGAAATCCCAAAAATATTTTCAAGTAAGTTCAGGCATATTGACTCTGAGAAAATGTTTTACACGGACGGATCGCGAATTGAAGAAGCGACAGGTTTTGGTATGTTCAACAATAATGTTTCGGCCTCATTTAGGCTTCAAGAACCTGCATCTGTTTATATAGCAGAGCTAGCAGCAGTTCATTATAGTTTGAGTGTAATCGTCACATTAATTCCAAACCATTATTTCCTCTTCACAGATAGTCTGAGTGCAATTGAAGCCATTCGCTCAAACATGACTGGCAAGACTGAACCGTTTTTCCTGGGCAAAATAAAACAGTGCCTGAACGACATATTGAACAATAATTATCTAATCACTATAGTCTGGGTCCCGGCTCATTGCTCCATTCCTGGCAATGAAAGAGCCGATATTTTAGCCAAACGTGGTGCTATTGAGGGTGAAATTTATGAGAGACCAATTGCTTTCAACGAATTCTATAGCTCGTCTCGCCAAAGAACACTTGCCAGCTGGCAAGCTTCTTGGGATAAAGATGATCTGGGTCGGTGGATGCACTCAATTATTCCGAAAATATCGACAAAGGCATGGTTCAGGGGACTGGATGTGAGTAGAGATTTCATTCGTGTGATGTCCAGACTCATGTCCAATCACTACACGTTAGATGCACATCTCCTTCAAATTGGGCTCTCCGAGACTAATCATTGTGCTTGCGGAGAAGGTTATCGGGATATTGATCATGTCGTTTGGACATGCGTGGAGTATCGTGATGTCAGATCTCAACTAATAAATTCTTTGCGTACCCAAGGTAGACTATCCAATGTCCCAGTTCGAGACATTCTTGCTTGTCGTGACCTTTCATACATGAAACTTATTTATCATTTCATAAAGAAAACTGGAGTTTCAATTTAATAAAGGCCCCTTTCAAGACTTAGTTCTGATCCCAGCTGCGTCCATGAGTTCAACCAATAGCTAAATTAGAATAAAAATAATGTAATGATACAAACAAACTCGAAACAGTTTATGAAATTATTAACAAAATGTCTGAAAATAACAGCTTATTTTATAATTTATAGAAGTTAATCGTTTGGTTCAAATAATATTTCCGAGTAGATTTCATAATTAATGACGAGTTACCTAAGATGATATTTAAGTAATAAGAGAATATGTTTTAATAAATGCAAAACGTTGTGACTATGTTAGAATTAAATTAGGATAAGAATATTATGTAAAAGTGATGCTACGGCGAAGAAAAACTTATGTAAACTGCCTTAAGAAATAAACGTATTTATGAAAAAAAAAATCATCTATCAAAATTGAAAATTAACATTTCATTAGAGTCATCGATAATTTCTCGTTCTAAAAATCAAACCACCATAATTAATCTAAAACCCGGGGACTGCGCTAGTCAACCTGTTGACGTAGATCCGACCGCTCAATTCGATCTGACAGCGAGTAATAATATAATAATTTTCCATTTCAATGTACATTGAGTGTGTGATTTATTGAATGAGCTAATTTGTGAACAGGTTTTATACTACTTCCAACTCACACACACACATAGCCCGTTCTGATTGGTAACGATGAGGCGCTGCAGATTACACTGAAAGAAGCAAACAAACAAAAAATGACCACGAGAACACAAATGCTACGCTACAAGTGTCCGAGTTCAATTATGTAATTATTATTCATAGAACTGAATGTGGTTTTTCTTTTTCCGAAGTAGCTAGCCAGGCTAGGCTAGCGGCAATTCGTCCGTCGGGCAGAGGCAAAGAAGTTGAATAAATGTGAACTAATGAGGGTTTTTGCACCCGTTGAACTCCGGCGGGACTGGTTTTGATTTATGATGTGTCGTTTCTTCTGAAAGCCCCCCCCCCCCCTCCCCCTCCTCATTCGGGAGGAGACCCCCGTTCAACCAGGGCTTCAAGTTCACCTCAAGAATTTAGTTGCCGATGTTAGCTCGATTTATGCAATTCGTGCAATTTTTTTAAATGATTTTTTTCAGAAATTTTCAAAATGTATTTCATGTGAAAAAATGCTCAAAATGTTCAAATTTTTTTTATTCACACTAACAATTTTTGTACCACTCTAGATTTTGCATCAAAAATAAATCATTTATAAGTACATGACGCTGCATTTTTTTCCGATTTTTAAAAAATGTGGACGGGTATATAAAAAAAAAATCAATCGAAAAACCATGTGTCTGAATAAAATTATCATCAGATGGGGACGCATGGCATTTACACGATTTATTTACGGAATTTAGCAAAGTTGAAAACGGTTAAAAAAAACCGCGAAAATTTTAACAAAATACAAATTTTGTAGTCCTGATTGCAAAAAAATTAGATACGTGAAAGACACATACACTCGGGTCTTTTTTTGCGTGTTTTATATGCGGTTTTGTTCTGGGCGGCTCTTTTACACGGATTTTCGAAGATACGCATTTTTTTTATGCGAATTTTTAAAATTATGCGTAATTTGCTTGTATTGTTTGAGAAATGCACGAAACGTCCAGATCTGCTGCAATCGCGAATTTTTTTAAATGAACTCCCTCACTCTTAGAAAATTTCATGAAATTGGTAAAATTTCCTGAATAATTTCACGAGAGTACAGAAATTGTTAAAACTTCCTGTAATTGGAATTTTTATTTTAAATTTGTTCAATTTCCTAGAAATTTGTAAGATTTCTCAATAAAATTTCCCAAAAATTAGTTATATATTCCGAAATTTATGAAATTTTCCAAAAATTTGTTATATTTTCCGAAATTTATGAAATTTCCCGAAATTTGTAAATTTGCCCGGAATATGTAAATTTCCCGTAATTTATCAAATTTCCCGAAATTTATCAAATTTCCCGAAAATTATAAAATTTCCCGAAATTTAACAAATTTCCCGAAATTTATCAAATTTCCCGAAATTTATCAAATTTCCCGAAATTTATCAAATTTCCCAAATTTATCAAATTTTCCAAAATATATAAAATTTCCCGAAATTTATCATATTTCCCGAAATTTATCATATTTCCCGATATAATTTGTCAAATTCCCCGAGATTGGTGAAATTTCCCGAAATTTGTAAAATTCTCCGAAATTTGCATAATTTCAGAAAAACATGTAAAATTTACCAAAAATTTTTTATATTTTCCGAAATTCGTGAAATTTTCCGAAATTCGTTAATATCCCGAAATTTGAAAAAATTTGTAGAATTTTCCCATATATGTAGAATTTCCCCAAATTTGTACAATTTCCTGATATATGAAAAATTTTTCGAAATATGTAAAATTGCCTGAAATTTTAAAATTTCCCAAAAATTTGTTATATTTTCCGAAATTTGTTATATTTCCCGAAATTTGTAAAATTCCCAGAAATATGTAAAATTTCCCGAAATTTGTAGAATTTCCCAAAATTTGTAAACCTTCCTGAATTTTGTAAAATATCCTGAATTTTATAAAATTTTCCTAAATTTTTAAAATCTCCCGATATTTGTAAAATTCCCCGAAATTTGCAAAATTTCCGAAAAATTTGTAAAATTACTCAAAAACATGTGAAATTTAACAAAAATTTATATTTTCAGAATTTTATAAAATTTTTCAAAATTTGTTAATTTCCCGATATTTGAAAAATTTTCGAAAATTTGTAAAATTTCCCGAAATTTGTAGAATTTCCCGAAATTTTGTAAAATTTCCTGATATTTGTAAAAATTCCTGAAATTTGAAAAATTTCTTCAAAACTTGTTAGATTGCTCGTAAACTTGTAAAATTTACCAAAAATTTGTTATATTTTTCAAAATTCCCAAAATTGTAAAATTTCCCGATATGCAAAAATTTCCCGAAAATTGTAAAATTTCCCGAAATTTGTAAAATTTCCCGAAATTTGTAAAATTTCCCGAAATTTGTAAAATTTCTCAAAACTTTGGTATATTTTCCGAAATTTATGGAATTTCCCGAAATTAGTTATATTTCCCAAGATTTGTAAGGTTTTCCGATATTTGTAAAATTTCCCGAAATATTTTTACATCTTTCGGGAAATTTTACAAATTTCGAAAAAGCTTAGTAAGTCGCATAAAAAAGATCTTAGTGTATTTTTATAAACTTCGACAAAGTCTACCAATTACGGCAAATTTTACACATAATCGGCAATTTTTCAAATTTCGGGAAATCTTACAAATCCCGGAAAATTCTACAAATGTCGGGAAATTCTACAAATTTCGGGAAATGTTACAAATTTCGAGTAAGTAAAATTTCGAAGTAATTTGTCGAGGTTTATAAAAATACACTAAGATCTTTTTTATGGGACTTTTTTATGCAAATTTTCATAGTAAAGCGGTTTTTTATGCGATTTTTTATGCGGTACGTAAACTCGCTTAAAAAAAGACTTCAGTGTATGCTGCATTTTTTTAACATTCGTATATGATATGCGTAAAATTTGCAAAAAAAATGCAGAATTTATTGTTTGCAAAATTTGGCGAGATTTGTAGAATCAGTCAAACAGTCGAGGCATTGTCTGGAAGGTTTACAATTAATTAAAAATATTTGGAAGATGCATTTCTTGTATTAAAAAACTTTTTTAATCCACCTAGTGGTTAAATGATGCCAAAAAACATCACTAGAAGATTCTGTCAATTTTCTTTTTTTGAAACTTGAATAACATCAAAAACTTTCTTCGGTATAAACTACCATCACTTTTTCAATGTGTAAACAGTTTTGTTAAGTTAATAAAGATTTAAATGTGGGAACTCTGCACGCTATACAAAATTGAACAAAGCACGCTGTGTGCTAGGCGGGTGCGTTTTCTTCTTTTTCCGTACCAGCACGTACCGATGAGTACCGATTTTGCATCATTTTGTATGACAGTTTCTAAGTTTTGATACTCATTGCCCTATAATTTCGGAACCGGAAGTCGGATCTGTAGTCCCAAAGTAGATTTATATATCCACCAACTAACAAGGTCTGTCAAGTAGATGAATTTAGTAGTGAATTTTAAAAAAAAAGTGCACCTCTGCACTGCCAACGCTTGTGAAAAAAATATTCATGAAATTGAACATTTCTACTAGCCTCACTGTAATACTGGAACCGAAAGTCGGATCTGGATCAACTTTTCGAGGACTTTTTGAAGGATCTCAAAAACTTTCATTAGCATCTTAGTTTGTAGAAATCGGTTGAACAATTTCCGAGACAGTTGAATGCGCATTTTCTCATAGATTTGCACATATTGCCTTGTAAATCCGGAATAGGGTGTCGGATATGGGAAAAAATTCAATAGCGATCTATGGGACCATCAGACCTTTCATTTGAATCTAAGTTTGTGAAAATCAGTTCAGCCATCTCAGTCATTATTTGTCACATACACACATACATACATACACACAGGCATTTGCTTAATTCGTCGAGCTGAGTCGGTTTTCACAGTATTTGTATAGCCTTTCTATATGAGAAAGGAAAAACAATCATAACTTTTTACTGGTAGCTCATATCAAAAAGCTTAGTTCAGCAAAATTGTGCGCAATAATTAGTTCAACAACTCTTTTGAAGACAACTTTTCCATAGAAGGTTTCACAAAAAAGTTAGAACAAAAAAAGTGATTTTCAAGGAGCCACCCTACTTTTACCCGGGAAAATTGATGTAACTCGATCAAATGATAAGATAGAGAGGTACTTTTTTCAGTGAAATTGCTCAAAATAAAATTTCCTGCAATTTTGCTGTACAATAAAATCGTTTTTGAGTTCAATTAAGAAAGTTAGATTTCAATCTAAATAAGGGTTGCCCTAGTAACTTTTTACATCAAAAGGAGCGTCATTTGATTATAAACAACTTTTGTGAAAACACCAACTACAAAAAACTAATATTTAATAGTGAAAATATTTTTGGTCACGCTAATTTCCCGTTTCTGACCACTATGCACTGTGCAATGATTTTGCTTCAAAAATCAAATGAAATGAAAATCAATAGAACTCCGGCAGTTAAAGGGCTCAAATTTTGGGAACATTATCTCTAATCCAAGCTCTTTCAACTGAGGCATAATAAAATGATTTCTTTTCGGAGGCAGATTTCATATGCTTACCCGGTTATAGCCTTGATAAAAGTTTGTTAAATTTGTGAGAGTTTGTATATTTGGCAAAATTTATTAAATTGGTTAAAATTCGTACGATTTTAATACGAGTTTGGCCTAATTTTTTGCTTTCCGAGTTTAGCTTAATTTTTTGCATAACCGGTTTCAATCTTTTTTGTTTCAAACTTCCGTCCAAGGATTTCAAGTTTTTAGCCGTGAAATGCAAGTTAACAGAACCTTGATTTTCATTCATCGTAAATTTCTATCGACATAGAATTTATCACCTATAAAAATTTACCGTTCAAACTTTGATTTTATACGATTTTCACAACACGTTTGTAAATAATTAAAAGGTAACTTCTGACAAATTATCTCTTACCACACCCCAGTAAATGAAGGGTAGGGGGTGCTTAATAATGGCAGTAATGAAATTTTTCCGCGTTTTTAAAGAGTAAAACACCCACACAAAGTTCACTGTAGCGAAAGCAAATGCATACTCAGTACCCGTTTCCCGAGTCCCGAGTCCCCGACAGTGTTATTTAATTTGAGTTTTTGTTCCACCCCCCCCCCCCCCTCGAAATATTATCGATCAGAGAGACCAAAAACAAAGGCGGTTCTTGCTCTGTTTAGAATTCATTTGGGATGGGGGAAAAACAAATGAGAAGAAATAAAATGATGCTAGAATAATATTATACTGAACAAATACGAAATTACATCATCATCGGAAGCGAGGATATTTTTTTTGTGGGTTACGCTTTCCGAAGGGGTTTTCGGTTCGCTGCTTGCCTGTCTGGTTGCTTGGTTTCCCCCCAGCGCTGGTCTGGTAAATCAGGTTAACGAACGTACCACTTCATTATTTCCATTATCACAAAAGCAGAACAGAAACGGTTTTTTTTGCCCAGCAGCACTTTATCAGTGTGATCAATTTTTGACATTCAACTATCAACTAATCGAAATGTGTAATTTTTTTCCGGATAGTAGGCGTTCGCACGTCATTAGCAAATTTTCGTATCGCTTAAAAAACATCATGGCATCCTATTTTTTTCCTTCCAGATTTCCGGACGGTTCAGGCGGAGCTGTTCGAGTAAAAAAATGTATAATTCAAATTGATGCGCGAATGTGGCTCACTCGCGTTTCAATTCCACGTTCGCAGATTCCCATTCGGAGGCAAAACTTTACAACAATGCCATTACGTGGAGTATTCTTTATTTCCCAGAGACCGCACACAGCACCCGTAATCCCGTCGCAGAGCCGCTGTTATAAATTTAACTAAAAACGAATTCGCAAAGGGCTGCTGGGTGCTTGGTTTTTCCCTGGCATTCGGATGAGGATGAGTTTGCTTGAGGAAGACTGGCGCAACGGTTTCGGAGGTAGAGGTTGGAGAACACATATAAGACCCCTTATTCCCCTTTCCTTTCGCCACACGGACAATCCGTATTTGTTTAGCGAGCGTCGACGATCGACGGGGGAAGGGGGGAAGATTTTATGATTCTACCCACCTCAGCCGAGGATTATTTCGAGTCTTCATCATTCCAACCGGCAACCCGGCCCCGGACACCACACCGCCTACTACGGAAGAAAATCCGACAGTGTCGAATTTGGCGCGTAAATTCACTAGGATTTTCGACGTCAAAGTTTGACTGGTTTCAGGGTTTTATGGGGGGGGGGATAGAACCGGCTGCGGGTGCATGGCAACAGAAGAAGAAGGATTTCACGTTGAAGTGTTCGACTGCTGCAAACGAAAAGTTTGATGATTCGTTTTTTTTGTTCGTTCATTTTTCTGTGCAAAAAACTAATGGTTTACGGCTGTTTGCATTACCAAGAACGAATCGCATACCGAGATGGAGCCTCTTGAAATGCAAGTGGTTGATTGTGTGGTAGTAGCATTAAAAGAATAACTAAAATTCAAAACGAACGAACGTTTTTCAGCTAGGAGAGACGCTTTTTTAATAATAATCTATGGAAGCAGCGCATCGCACATGTACACAGTGTACGGTCGGTAAAGTAGTATGACCGACTTAAAATCAACAGTTGCATTAACAACGAGACGAACTCGTCAAAGTACTTTAAAATAAGAGTAACAAATTCAAACTAAACCGTAACTAATTAGCAACAACTTATCCAACAAGCTTTAATTTGTTTTTAAGTTTATTTAGTAGGCGTGCTTCGTTAACTTCATAAGAACGAAGTACTTGAGCAAAAAAAAAAATTGAGCAACAAATTCAAAATTACCGTAACTAATTTGTAACTAATTAGTAACAATTTGTTACTAATTCGTTACAAATCAGTCCACTGGGTTTCAATTTGTTTTCAAGCTTATTCAGTACGGGTGCTTCGTTAACTTCATATGAACTTAGCTAAATACTTGAAAAAAATAAAAAATGAGCAACTAATTCAAAACTACCGTAACTAATTAGCAACAAATTATCCACCGAGTTTCGAACTGTTTTCAAGTTATTTAGTAGCTAATTTGTAACTATTTAGTAACAAATTATCCACTGGGTTTTAATTTGTTTTTAAGCTTATTTAGTAGGCGTACTTAAAAAATTACAAAAGAATTGAGCACCAAATTCAAAATTACCGTAACTAATTAGCAACAACTTATCCACCGAATTTCGATTTGTTTTTAGGCTTATTTAGGAAGGATGCTTCGTTAACTTCATATAAACTTAGTGAAATACTTGAAAAATTTAAAAAAAATGAGCAGCAAGGTCAAAATTACCGTAACTAATTTGTATATATTAAGTAGTCCACCGGGTTTTGATTTATTTTCAAGCTTATTTAGTAGCGGTGCTTCGTTGACTTCATATGAACTTAGTTAAGTTTTGAAAAACTCAACAAAATGAGAAACATATTCAAAATTACCGTAACCAATTAACAACTAATTTGAAACAACTTATCCACCGGGTTTTTATTTGTTTTTAAGCTCATTTAGTAGGGTGCTGACCTGAAGTTAACCTTCATATAAACTTAGTTAAGCACTTTAAAAATTAAAAAAAAATGAGCAACAAATTCAAAATTACCGTAACTAATTAGCAACAACGTATCTACCGAGTTTTGATTTGATTTTAAGCTTATTTAGTAGGGGTGCTTCGGTAACTTCATATAAACTTAGTGAAATATTTGAAAAATTTAAAAAAATAGCAGCAAGTTCAAAATTACCATAACTAATTTGTAACTATTTAGTAACAAATTAGTCCACCGGGTTTTGATTTTCAAGCTAATTTAGTAGCGAAGCTTCGTAAAATTCATATGAACTTAGCGAAGTACTCGAAAAAATTAAAAAAAAGAGCAACAAATTCACAATTACCGTCACTAATTAGCAACTAATTAGCAACAACTTAGCCACCGAGTTTCGATTTGTATTTAAGCTTATTTAGGAGTGCTGCTTCGTTATCTTCCTATGAACTTAGCTAAGTACTCGAAAAAATTACAAAAATACAATGAGCAACTAATTCAAAATTACCGTAACTAATTAGCAACTTATTAGCAACGATTAATTAACCTATTTACGTTATTATCGGCGATAAGTGCTTCGCTTAGTTCATGTCTTCATTATTATCGACTCAGTACCACAGTTTAACACGTGGCAAGATGCTAAGGGCAGACCAAACCAGAGTTGCCCCTTGGTAAGTACCTTTTGAAAGGCAAGAGACGTTTCCCAAGGCACTCTTCGATGTAAATCGCACACCGTAGATTGCTTTGGAAATGATGTAGGGAGCGTTTATTTCGCCACATCCTCAAATTGCTTGCCAAATCAGGAACTTTTATTCAAAATTTAATATATTTTCCTTTCGAACATCCTTCGAAACATTTACCTCAGAATACTTAGAAACGAAGTATTCTTGCTAAGAAAGTGATGCAACACAAGTTGGTGAGCCAAACTCTTTACAAGCTATATTTGTGAATGTATAGCATCTTTGTTGTATTCAAATGCGTAATGAAGGCCAAATTTTCGATTTAAAAAATATCATCCCGACTTTGCTTTTACCAGATGTTTAACAGTCTGCAGATACGAAATCGGTACTGTTTGCCAACCAGAAACGCTTCATTCGAACTGAAAAATTACTTTATCCGATCATTTGAAGCACTAATATTACTTATGGTACTCCAACTAGCTCAAATATTGCTGATTGCCTTCTAGTAAACGTGACCAGATTGTGTTTGATACTGACATGAATTCACTCTCGGATGAGGCTAACCATAGCCTCACTTGGGTGCAGAGTAAGGTTATTCTCGAACAACAACATTTTTTTTATTGGAATTTTCACAATTTTTTGACAATTTAAGCTGCCACAGAATATGATAATTTCGGGTCGTTTTTCGTACAGTTACACTTTCTGCAAAAAAACATGAAGAATTTACTGTTATAGTTTGTAGTTATGTTAAAACGACACACTTTAGTTGAAATTTTCTACGGCTGGAAAATTGGCAGTTCCACTCTCCCTATCCGTTTTCGCTAATTGGTCAGATTTTTATTGGGAATGTCAATATAAATGTGGAAATTTTTCAGGAAAAACGTCAATTACAGTCTTTGATCCATTGATAGTGCAAAATTCATTCGATTCGAGGGTTCAAAACTAGTTCCTATTTCATGAACAAGTAAGAGGCAAGCCTGGATTGACGTTAATACGAACAAAATCGACTCGTTCCTTTCCAACTGAGGATTAGACTATTTCAATTGAAGGAAATTTCTTAAACAAATCTTTGGTGGTTCGAAAATTTACGAATTGATTCCAGATTTGACGTTGAGCCGTCCTGAACTTGTTTTAGGTTATCATAAGTATCTAATTAAAGAAAACGGATTGGAAAATAGACAACAGAAATGAAAATTTGCGAAAATGCCACTGGATTTATTCGTAAACTTTCATTTCTGTTGCTTCCTTTGTCAATATGTTTTTTTTTGTTTTTGTTAGATACTATTGGAAACCTAAAACAAGTTCTGGACGGCCGAGCGGCCTAACAAAACTGCAATCAAGCCGTAATTTTTTAACTATTTATTGTTATCTCATGTTACTCAAAATTTAATCATTACATGAATATCAGATTCATCAAAATTCTACAAAAATACTAGACTGGACCACACTGAACTAGACTGGACTAGACTAGATTGGCTAGACTGGACTAGACTAGACTAGACTGGACTAGACTGGACTAGACTAGACTAGACTAGACTAGACTAGACTGGACTAAACTGGACTGGACTAGACTTGACTAGACTGGACTAGACTGGACTAGACTGGACTAGACTGGACTAGACTAAACTAGACTGGACTAGACTGGACTAGACTGGACTAGACTGGACTAGACTGGACTAGACTGGACTAGACTGGACTAGACTGGACTAGACTGGACTAGACTGGACTAGACTGGACTAGACTGGACTAGACTGGACTAGACTGGACTAGACTGGACTAGACTGGACTAGACTGGACTAGACTAGACTAGACTAGACTAGACTAGACTAGACTAGACTAGACTAGACTAGACTAGACTAGACTAGACTAGACTAGACTAGACTAGACTAGACTAGACTAGACTAGACTAGACTAGACTAGACTAGACTAGACTAGACTAGAATAGACTAGACTAGACTAGACTAGACTAGACTAGACTAGACTAGACTAGACTAGACTAGACTAGACTAGACTAGACTAGACTAGACTAGACTAGACTAGACTAGACTAGACTAGACTAGACTAGACTAGACTAGACTAGACTAGACTAGACTAGACTAGACTAGACTAGACTAGACTAGACTAGACTAGACTAGACTAGACTAGACTAGACTAGACTAGACTAGACTAGACTAGACTAGACTAGACTAGACTAGACTAGACTAGACTAGACTAGACTAGACTAGACTAGACTAGACTAGACTAGACTAGACTAGACTAGACTAGACTAGACTAGACTAGACTAGACTAGACTAGACTAGACTAGACTAGACTAGACTAGACTAGACTAGACTAGACTAGACTAGACTAGACTAGACTAGACTAGACTAGACTAGACTAGACTAGACTGTACTAGACTAGACTAGACTAGACTAGACTAGACTGGACAAGACTGGACTGGACTGGACTAGACTGGACTAGATATGACTAGACTTGACTAGACTGGACTAGACTAAACTAGACTGGACTAAACTAGACTACACTAGACTAGACTAGACTAGACTAAACTAGACTGGACTAGACTGGACTGGACTAGAATGGACTAGACTGGACTGGACTGGACTGGACTGGACTGGACTAGACTGGACTAGACTTGACTAGATATGACTAGATATGATTAGACTGGACTAGATTGGACTAGGCTGAGCTAGACTGGAGTACATTTGACTAGACTTTTCAACGATAAAATATTTTTTCCCTTAGCCTTTCTTCGCTCCAATTGGCAAACGACCTGTGTCAATTATCTTATCCTGCACTAATTTGTGCTGCCGTCATCCGGCTTCCGGTTGCAGTCAGCTACTGTCCGGATACGTTTTCTCGGATTAATCATCAATTTACTGTGTGTGTGCGGTAAATGAACACTGCTGCTCTCAGTTGAAGTGCTCTTCACGCAAGCAGGCACTTTCTTACCGACCCTTTAACCAGCTTTGAAACAGAAGAGCACCAGATATAACGACGACGGCTCCCGGGTGATGACGGCATCTGGCTCGACAGGCCGTATTAAATACGCATATTCCCGTCTGGAGCCTGCGGTTTACAGATTTACAAACGCAGGAACGATGGCCCTGGCAACCATTCTCGAATATCATTTATGCGAAGATGAAAGTGAGGTGCGATGTGTTTTTCAGGAGTGAATAAGTAGTAGGTAAAAATAATGCTCCGTTCTATCCTTTTACAGACGAAAATGATAATTTTATTAACCTACAGTGCCGACGAAGTACCCTTGGAAGCTCGTTTATCAAGCTTTCCTTAAACGAAAACCATAAAAACATAATTGGGGTTTTTACTTTATTAGCCGAATTAGAATCGCAAGTTTCGGCAGCTATCGTGACATTCGACCAAAGCCAACACAAGTGAGAATGTTACCGCCAACTACTTAGACAGGGAAAGTGGCAAAACGAATAAAGAACTGTGAACGCAACAATGCGACACTCTCTCCTCTGTGCTGCCAGTGGAAAATCGATTTTCAAGCTTTCGCACCTAAGATCTACCATATTTTCGCTTCTACACACCAGCGAACGAAACGCACACAGAAGAGAACTGGCACAGGACGGAATCGATTGCGCGGTTACTCTGCTAAGGTTACTGGCGGTTTCGGCAAATTCCTGTTACGCAGTTGAGCTAATCTGATCCGGAAATGTTTCCTAATAATATCGTAAAGCTAATTAGAACGGAGACATATCCGGCTCGTTTGACGTCCAGTCAAGTCATGACGTCTTCAGTAGGTGGATTATTAATTATGAAATTTTTCCTTTTCACTATTTTGAATTTTGAAATTTACTATTTTTCACTTTGGCATTTTGCATCAAGAAATTTTGCGACAGGACTAGAATAAACTAGGCAGGACTAGACTTGACTAGAATTTACTAGACTAGATTGGACTAGGATTTACTTGGATTTACTGTACTAGATTGGACTAGGCCTGACTAGAGTTTCCTATACTGGACTATACTGTGCTGCATTAGACTAGTCTGGACTAGAATGAATCAAACTAGACTGGACTAAATTTGACTAGACTTGATTAGAATTAACCAGACTGGACTAGACTGAACTAGATTGGACTAGACTTGGCTATACTGGACTATACTGAACTATTTTAAACCTATCTGGACTAAACTAAACTATGCTGGACTAGACTTGACTAGAATTTACCAGACTAGACTAGTCTGGACTAAATTGGACTAGACTGGACTAGAATAAACTAAACTACACTGGACTATATTGGACTAGACTTGACTCTAATTACCCAGACTGGCCTAGATTTAACTACACTGAGCTAGATTAGACTATATTGGACTAGATTGGACAAGTCTGGACTAGATTGAACTAGACTTGACTAAATTGGACTAAGCCTGACTAGAGTTTCCTATACTGTACTATACTGTGCTGCATTATACTAGTCTGGACTAGAATAAATTAAACTAGACTGGACTAAATAGGACTAGACTTGACTAGAATTTACTAGATTAGTCTGGACTGAATTGGACTACACTGGACTATATTACTATAGATGAACTAATCTATATATAATCTAAACTACACTGGACTATATTGGACTAGACTTGAATTACCCAGACTGGACTAGATTAAACTAGAATTACCCAGACTGGACTAGATTAAACTACACTAAACTAGATTAGACTACAATGGACTAGACTAAATTGAACTAGGCCTGATTAGAGCTTCCTATACTGGACTATACTATACTAGACTAGACTGGACTAGATTAGACTAGTCTGGACTAAATTGGCCTAGGCTGAACTAGAATAAACTAAACTACACTGAACTATATTGGACTAGACTTAACTCTAATTACACAGACTGGACTAGATTTAACTACACTGAACTAGATTAAAATAGACTGGATTAGACATGACTATACTGAAGTATATTCAACCAGTCTAGACTAGATTGGACTAGACTGATAAAGGTTGGACTAGATTGGACTATAATTTGAGTTTGAATAACGCAATTATGTGTTTCGAATTTTTGAAAACCAGTCTTTTTCAATTTCGTTTCGTTTTGCAATTTTATTGTTTGTGCTTTGTATTTGTGATTATTTTGTATTTTGTTACTTCGCTTTTTGCAGTTTTGTATTCTGGAGTTTAGTCTCTTGTCATATTGCATTTTGTAATATTGCAATTCACTACTTTGTATTTCGAAAATTTGAAGTTATTCCTTTTGTATCAGTCATTTTTCAAGTTTCAATTTTGTATTTTACTGTTTTGTGAATCATTTTCTTGAATTTTCTGATGTTTTTTTTGTGGTTGGTAGTTTTTCATTTCGGTATTTTGAAATTTTTATACATCAATTTTATTTTTTTTCACGTTAAGATACCAGTTTTGTACTTTTAAATTAAGTATTATTCAGGTTTGAGTGACAATTTTACATTTTGTATTTTTTTCATCTTCTAATCTCGCATTTCTAAACTTTTATATTCCAAATTTTGAATGTTACTTTTTTGAAAATAGAAATTCTTCGTTTAATAATTTTGTATTTCACATTTGCAGATTTGTATTCAGTAAATTTGTTCGATAGAAAAAAAATTAAATTTTTGTTTTAAGCAAATTTGTAATTTTGTATTTCGCAAACTTCCAAGTTTGTAGTATGCAGTTATGTATTGTGCATTTTTTTCTTTGCCAATCTTTTGTTTTGCAATATGGAAATTAAATATTTTGCTATGTCGTTTTTTTTATCTCGTACTTTGCAATTTTTTATATTAAATATTTTCCATTTTGCAATTTTGCATCTAGTATTTTTGTATTTTGAAACTATGTCTTTTGTAATTTTTGATTTGTTTCACAAGTTTTGTGTTTCGATTATTCAAATATGAAGCAATTTTTAATTGTTGTTAAGTGATTTCGGATTTTGTTAAATTTTGCATTTTAAAATTTGTGTTTTCTATTTTACAAGTTCTTATACAGATATTTAGTAGTTTACAATTTGATCCTTTATCAATTTGTATTTTCAATTATAGCTGCTGTATTTTTTTATCTTTCAATTTCGTGTTTCTAAATATTTATCTTTGAAACTTTGAATTCTGCTGTTTTGTATTCAGTTTTTTTTTTGTTCAATATTGCATTCGCAATTTTGTCTAACATAATTTTGTCCAACGCAATTTTGTATGTTGTAATTTTCTCATTTGCAATATCGTTATTTACTACTTTATTACACAATTTTGAGTTTTACAATTTTGCACTGTAAAATTTTTTATTTCACAATTCTGTGCTTTTGTACTTTTGCACGTTTGTATCTTTGTACATTCTTTAAAAGTTTAATAGTTTTATTTTGTATTTTAAAACTATGTCCTCTGTATTTTTCGATTTGTTTCACAAGTTTTGTGTTTCGATTATTCAAATATACAGCGCTTGATCATTGTAATTAAGCAATTTTGTCTTTGTTAAATTTAGCATTTTATTTACCTATCATACCTATTTTCTTTTCAACAAGCTCTCATTGTGATATTTTGTAATTTACAATTTGATCCTTTACAAATTTGTATTTTCAATTATGTCTGTTGTAATTTTTTATTTTATCATTTCACGTTTCTAAAAATTGATCTTTGAAACTTTGAATTCTGCAGTGTTGTATTCAGTTTGCTTTTTGTTCAATATTGCATTTGCAATTTTGTCCAACGCATTTTCGTCTGTTGTAATTTCCTCATTTGCAGTATCGTATTTAGATATTTTATTCCACAATTTTGTGTTTCACAATTTTGCATTTTAATTTTTTTTTATTTAACGATTCTGTGCTTTTGTATTTTTTTTTTAACCTTTGTAATTTGGACTTTTGTACCTTTGTACTTTTGTACTTTTGTACTTTTGTGCTTTTGTACTTTTGTACTTTTGTACTTTTGTACTTTTGTACTTTTGTATTTTTGTATTTTTGTACTTTTGTACTTTTGTACTTTTGTACTTTTGTACTTTTGTACTTTTGTACTTTTGTACTTTTGTACTTTTGTACTTTTGTACTTTTGTACTTTTGTACTTTTGTACTTTTGCACTTTTGCACTTTTGTACTTTTGTACTTTTGTACTTTTGTACTTTTGTACTTTTGTACTTTTGTACTTTTGTACTTTTGTACTTTTGTACTTTTGTACTTTTGTACTTTTGTACTTTTGTACTTTTGTACTTTTGTACTTTTGTACTTTTGTACTTTTGTACTTTTGTACTTTTGTACTTTTGTACTTTTGTACTTTTGTACTTTTGTACTTTTGTACTTTTGTACTTTTGTACTTTTGTACTTTTGTACTTTTGTACTTTTGTACTTTTGTACTTTTGTACTTTTGTACTTTTGTACTTTTGTACTTTTGTACTTTTGTACTTTTGTACTTTTGTACTTTTGTACTTTTGTACTTTTGTACTTTTGTACTTTTGTACTTTTGTACTTTTGTACTTTTGTACTTTTGTACTTTTGTACTTTTGTACTTTTGTACTTTTGTACTTTTGTACTTTTGTACTTTTGTACTTTTGTACTTTTGTACTTTTGTACTTTTGTACTTTTGTACTTTTGTACTTTTGTACTTTTGTACTTTTGTACTTTTGTACTTTTGTACTTTTGTACTTTTGTACTTTTGTACTTTTGTACTTTTGTACTTTTGTATTTTTGTATTTTTCTACCTTTGTACTTTTGTACTTTGGTACTTTGGTATTTTGGTACTTTTGTAATTTTGTACTTTTGTACTTTTGTAATTTTGTACATTTGTACTTTTGTACTTTCGTACTTTCATAGTATTAGTTGTATAATTTCAGATTTATCATTTTATAGTTTATAGTTTTATCGTTTTATAGTTTTATAGTTTTATAGTTTTACAGTTTTGTAGTTTTATAGTTTTATAGTTTTATAGTTTTATAGTTTTATAGTTTTATAGTTTTATAGTTTTATAGTTTTATAGTTTTATAGTTTTATAGTTTTATAGTTTTATAGTTTTATAGTTTTATAGTTTTATAGTTTTATAGTTTTATAGTTTTATAGTTTTATAGTTTTATAGTTTTATAGTTTTATAGTTTTATAGTTTTATAGTTTTATAGTTTTATAGTTTTATAGTTTTATAGTTTTATAGTTTTATAGTTTTATAGTTTTATAGTTTTATAGTTTTATAGTTTTATAGTTTTATAGTTTTATAGTTTTATAGTTTCATAGTTTTATAGTTTTATAGTTTTATAGTTTTATAGTTTTATAGTTTTTTGGATTTTTAGTTTTATAGTTTTATAGTTTTATAGTTTTATAGTTTTATAGTTTTATAGTTTTATAGTTTTATAGTGTAAAAGTGTAAATATTATCGAGAAATGTAGGTGACTGGAAATTGAAATTGAACACTTCAAAACGATCAAACAAATTAAATACTAAACGAACCAAAAACGAAGTGCAAATTTCAACGGTTATGAAATCCGTGACCGTGGCCTGTCACGAAAAGGTACTGTTTCGTCGTCGTCGTCTTTCATTCGTTTTGCCGGTTGCGATCGACCTAGCGAAGTACCGCTACATTAATTAATTATCTACCGAGCAATCCGAGGCTAGTAAATATCGTGCACTCACCACAAAACACACCGCATCCCATTATCGGGCTTCATCTTTCCAGTGGCGCGTATTAATTTAGCAAAAGACTGCCGTCACTTGGCACAGACAGGCCTAACGCCGTTCGGTTTGGTTTTCTATGCTTCAGCCTAACCGAAACATTCCCGCCCATCAAACTAGAGGGTAAAAGAAACGGAGGCTAGGGAAGGTGACCCGAACACTTCTTCGTGCCGCCTACGGTCATTGTTGGAAGGCAGCATTTTCACACTAGGTGCGACCGAGCAAACAACCACCCGCAACACGCACCTGTTTAAGGCCATTGCACAGTGGTCCGGATCCACAATTTAGGGGGACAAAAACATTTGTGGCTTAGCCTTATACTTTAGAGCTATGATGTCTTCGGAACAAATGATCAGTGAAAGATAAGCCATATTTTGAAGCATATGGTATTAGGGTGGTTCTAATTATTAGGGTGATCCAAAAATTATTTTCCATATGTGTTGAGATAGAGGACTGCATCCTTCGGCAAAATTGTAGGAAAACTTATATCAAGCAACTTTGCCGAAAACACTATTATAGTATCTCTAACGGTTTTAGTGTTACAGCTATTTTAATAGATCAACTTAGGGTGTTCCTAAAAAAATCAGATTTTTTGCTCTAGCTTTCTTAATATTCACTTCTCGATTTTGGTGTCTTTGAATATCTTTTAGGGTTTGTTGAAACCAATTTTTTCATGGCTAGCGCATTCAGGTAGCGTTTTCTGAACCGAAGTTATGAGCAAAACTAGTTCAAAAACAGATCATTTTTAAACTGCTATATCTAACATTGGAGCAAACGAAAAAAAAATCGGTTTGTTTCATTTGATAGAAAATACTTTCGAGCATGTATATAGAAAAAATGGCGAAGGAGATATTTTTTTAAATATTTTAAATTGTGTTCAAACATTGGGTTTTTTCATTGAAAAATGCTCTTTCATGTAAGACATTTATTAGCTATACATATTAAAATAAGGTATTGCTGTCTTCTAGCGTGTTAAAATTAAAAATGTTAATTCAGCTGCATAATCGGGAAGATGGTGTACACTCACGTTGGTTGTTACTCTATTCGATAATGCTATTACAGGATCAGACGTTAAAAGAAATCGTTTAAATAAATCATCCAGACTCACTAAACGATTGAAGTTCTGCGGATGGAACTGCCTATACTTGCGAATTGATTTATTTCGACTCTCTTGCGCTTCCTTACTGTACATTATTTGCTATCTGTTTGGTTCCCTTGCGATTGATTGTTGAGCAAGAAGGCTGGATAATCGGGAACAAAAATTGTCCTTCATCTGTTTCCCTTTGCTGCCCAGAATAATAATCTTTCAAAAGGAAAACACGGAACTAACAGCAGGAAGTGGACAAAGTAAATGCAGAAATTGCAGAGCTTTCTCCCACAGTACTGGGGAAAGTATTTGTATCAACGAAGCTAGTGTTCTGCCTGAACGATACAAAAGTGTTAAACGACATAACAGGCATACACTCCCAAGCTTGGTACATATGCAAGCGCTCAGGAAAAGCTCTGAATTTTTCAAGAACTGAAACAAATGAGAATAATCCAAACAAACATCAATGTTCGGAACTACTGTAAACCGAATTCACAAAAAAAAAACAAACAAAATTTCCGTAGCAGCTCTTTTGGTTGAGTCAGCTCAAAACTATTTATTTTTAAAACATACAAATCAATTTTAATTCACTTTCCTTTAAATTCATTTTTCTTACTTACATTTATAGTTTTCTCTTCTATTTCAGGTTACTAGTTCGAATGCTTACGAAATCTCTCCTTATATAAATTTCAAATTTCCTTCTTTCAATTCACACGCCCTTTTAACCGACTATAAAAATATTTCTAAGTAGCTTTATCTATCACCTTTCTTGCACTATTTAGACTATGCTTTTCCTGTTTTCTGACTTATGCTATACTTTTTTTCTTCTCCCTCTTTCGCATAACAACTTTACATATATCTTTACCTGTCACCCGTCGGTATAACGGTATCTCCTTTCAAATGTATGTTGTCCTTACTCCGGCGGTACTCACTGATTGCTGTTTTTGGATGGTGCGTCTACAGCCCCTCCCCGTAACTCTGGTGAAGTCTCTTCGATTGAACCAGATTTACGATCCTGCACTTCAAGAACAGCGAGCTTCGTAACGGGCCGCTTCAGTTTACCTTTCGCTGTTTTCACCAGGGCTTGTCTGATTCTCCCATCTGCTCCCTTGTAGACTTCAACGACGATTCCACGGATCCAGTTCTTCCGTACGATATCATCTGCTATGTAAACCAAGTCACCATTTGCTAGTGGAGGTGACTCCGTGTGCCATTTGGTTCGCTGATTGATTGACGGCATATATTCACGAACCCACCGAGTCCACAGTCTGTCTGCTAACAATTGCGATCGTTTGTAACGGTCTCTTAGAGCTACAGCGTCATTTGTTGGGGGAACGGCGCATTGTGTTCGTATAGTTCCCACGGCTCGGACAAAATGGTTAGGTGTCAAGGCTTCTTCAATTCCTGGATCTAGTGACCTGTACGTTAGAGGACGCGAATTAATGAGATCTTCGGCCTCCGCCAGTACAGTTAGCAATACTTCGTCGGTTATCGTTCGTCCGTCATCGATGACGGCTAACGCTGCCTTAAGAGACCGCACCAGTCTTTCCCAAACCCCGCCCATGTGTGGGGCACTCGGCGGATTGAAGTTCCATTGGGTTCTGGAGTCGTTGAACATTTCTGCAGCTTTGTTTCCGATATCCCTAGCGATTTCTTTATTTGCCGCTTGAAAATTTGTTCCGTTATCGGAAAAGAACTCGATCGGTTTACCTCTCCGACACACGAAACGACGTATCGCCATCAAGCACGCTTGAGTCGTCAAGCTATGAGCGACCTCAAGGTGTACGGCCCTCGTTGTCAAGCAGGTGAACAACGAAACGTATCTTTTCTCCGAACGACGTCCTACGGTTACTGTAAATGGGCCACAGAAATCTACACCGGTATAGCTGAACGGTGGTTGGTTTGGTGTTACACGTGATACTGGAAGTGGTGCCATTCTTGGATGTCTCGGTTTGCACTTCTTCACTTTGCAGCGTACGCAAGCTTTCTCTATCTTTTTCATTTCTGTTCGAAGATGCTGGATGCGGAAGCGTTGTCGTATTTCATTTACAGCAGTTTCAGTATTACCATGGGCCATCTGCTGATGGTAATATTCAAGAAGTTTGTCGGTAATCGTATGCCTTTTGGGCAGAATTATCGGGAATCTCAGTTCAAATGGTAATGATGAACCTCGGGCAGCCCTACCTTCCATCCGTAATACATCCTGTTCATCCAAAAAGGGACTCATGCTGTAAAGATAGCTGTCATGTTCTATTTCGTGCATTTTTTCGTACGACAGCTTACGGTTTTTCTTTAGCACCTTTATTTCGTCCGGAAACCCGTCTGCTTGCGCTGATTTCCAGAGATACGCTTCTGCCTTCTGGAACTCCTTTCGTGTTAAAGGTACTATTATCGCAGGTATACTACGCTTTACTCGCTGCTGCCAGTCAACAGGTACCGGAATTGCTTCAATCTCTAAGCCATCTCGCTTCCTTCGACAGTTTGACATGAACCGATAGATGCACGCTACTGTTCGAACTAGAATCTTCCATCGGGAAAAACGTGTCACATCCACAATTTGTTCTTTTGTTTCAACATCGTGAAATAGAAAACATGCTCGTAACTCCTCTTGCACGTTCGGTTTAATCCTATCCTGCTCAGGCCAGGTTTCTTCCAACTGATATAAAAAACATGGGCCACGGAACCAGGGACCATCAGATCGCATTGTATGATTTTTGTTCCATTTGGTCATCGCATCGGCTATGTTGAATTTGCTTGGAACCCATCGCCACTCTGTTGGATTTGACAGATCAAGGATTTCTCCAATGCGGAACGCAACGAACTGTTTATATCTTCGGTGGTCCGAATGAATCCATGATAGCACCGTCCTCGAATCACTCCAAAAATATCGCTGTTTCAGCTTAAAGGATAGTATTTCAGCAACAGAATTCGCCAGCCTGGTTCCCATTACTGCCGCTTGCAACTCCAAACGAGGAATCGAAAGGTGTTTTAGCGGAGCGACCTTTGATCTTGCCATCACCAGAGAACACTTCGGTCCATCAGCTGCCCCTATTCTAATGTAAACTGCTGCTCCGTACGCGATCTCGCTTGCATCGACGAACACATGGAGTTCTACGCTGTTGTAGTCCAGTGTATCAGTGCGTCGGAAAAAGTATCGAGGTATGCGCACATCTTCGACCTCTGGCAGTCTGCTTATCCATTGGTTCCACTTCTCAGCACTCTCTCCAACTATTTGCTGGTCCCAATCACATCCACTTCGCCATAGCTCCTGGATTATCAGTTTTCCGTAGAACGTGAAAATCGACAACAGCCCTAACGGATCGAAGAAACTCATCACGCAGCTCATGACGATTCTTTTCGTTGGCAGCTTTTCGCTTGAAATATATGGCACGAGATCGTCCCTTAATTGGATTGAGAACGAAAATTCGTCGTTAGTTGGACTCCAGACGATTCCCAACACCCGTTCTAGACCCGTTTCTTTGTCCTCGCTGAAACGAACGTCATGGTCGGTTCGTTCTTTTCCCATGGCTTCCAGAAACTCCTTGGAATTCGATACCCAGTTGCGAAGTTCGAAACCTCCTCTTGCGTGTACAAGCCGAACTTCTTTTGCCAACCTTACAGCTTGTTCAACGGTGTCTGCGCTATCGAAATAATCGTCGACGTAGTGGTTTTTGATGATTTTCTCAGCTGCTTCTGGAAATTGCCTGGCAAACTCTTTCGCGTTCAAGTTTTTTACATATTGCGCTGAACAGGGTGAGCTGGTTGAACCGAAAGTTGCCACGTCCATTACATAGACCTCTGGAACAGTATTGGGATTGTTACGGAATAGAAATCTCAACACGCGCTTGTCGGACTCGCGTATTCTCATTTGATGATACATTTCTTTTATATCTGCTCCGAAACCTATCACTCGCTCACGGAATCTGCAAACAACTGCTGGAAGTGCAGTTAACAAATCTGGACCTTTTAATAACTTCGAATTCAGTGACACTCCATTGACTGCGGCTCTAGCATCCCATACCAGGCGATACTTCTTTTTTCTTGAGTTATGCACTATGTTTAGAGGCAAATACCAAACTTTTCGACTCTCGAACGCAGCCAACTCAGACAGCGTAGCTTTATGAGCGTATCCCTTCGCCAGATATTCTGCAATCATCCCGCGAACTTTCTCATACAGCTCGGGATCTTTAATTAAGCGCTTTTCAAGACTCTGTAGACGTTTCAGAGCCATAGGGTAGCTGTCAGGAAAACTTGGATCATCATCTTTCCATAGAAGTCCTATCTCAAATCGATCTCCTATTCTCACTGTCGTGGCTTTCAGTATTTCGAGAGCACGTCTGTCTTCTTCCGGTTCTGGAAGCAATGCCACCGAAATTCCCGTTTCCTCCATGTCGTAATGACTTTTCAGTAGATCGTGAAGCTCTTGATTTGATACGGTGTTACATGAATGATGTCCGACTAATCCGGTATCGAAATGTGCTTCGCTCGTCGGTCCATAGACAGTCCATCCGAGTTTCGATCTAACAGCAATCGGTTCCTCCGGTTGACCTATTCTTGACTCTATTGGTGCGTACAAGTGTATGTCTTTTAGTCCAATGAGAATTTGTGGAGTGGATTGCTGGAATTTTGCCACCGGAATCCCTTGAAGGTGAGTGTATTGCTGTATCAACTGCGGCACATCAAGCGAATGTTGCGGCAGCTTGAGATTTTCTACTGTATGGACGCCTTTCAACGGATAACGTTGTCTTGAACCTTTCGCCGAAATACACAAATCTATTTTTTGCGAACCTTTTTCGAGTCGCGAGACTCCGGCGGTCCATGTCACCCGAAGCGGTTGAATCACACCTCGAGCTCCTAGCACGTCCTTCAGCGATCTCTCAATCAACGTGTATGAAGAACCTTCATCAAAAAATGCGATCGTGTTCACACTACAGCTTCCGCAATACAAGGTAACAGGCATCATTCGGAATACAATGGAAGGTTTGCGTTGAATTGCATGAACGTTACAATTTGAGCGTATGATGGGTACCGTTGAATGCAGCAACGAATTGTGGCGCTCTCTACAAGACTCAACATTGCAACGGATGTTCAACTTGCACTCAGCATTTCCGTGTTCATTTAGACACACCTGGCATAACTGCCACTTTTGGACCGCATCCCAGCGGTCAGCTAACTGTAATCTGCGAAACATTTCACAGTTTCTTATTCTGTGATCCACTCTACCGCAAATCCGACAGGGTTTTCGTTCCTTCGTCGTGGAACTCTCACCTCTTGCTTTCACTACGCTTGACTGTTCTACACTATGAGTGTGTACGAATCCATCGTACTTTTCCTTTTTTCCTTTTCGGAACCCTTGTTCTATATATCGTGCTGCATCTCCATACGACGCCACTTCGCTTGCGTCTTTCACGATATTTGACAGAAAGTTGGACAGTGTTCGCAGCGTTACTACTTTGCTTTTCCTTCGATAACGCACCCATTGTAGCTGCGTGGCCGCCGGAAGCTTATCAGTCAGCTCTTGGATAAGCATGGGATTTACTAAATGAGCTGTAAGATCGGTGGCTTCGAGATGATCAGCTAACTGCTGCACTATTATCCCAAAACTAATGAAACTAGACAGACGATCTGCTTTCGGGGACGCTGTACTTCGAACTTTAACTAATAACATGTTGAGGAGTTTCTCTGGACGGCCAAATAACATCCTTAGCGTTTCAATAATCTTTGGGACAGCTTTTGGTAACAGTAGTCTGCTTCTTACCGCTTCCAACGCTTCACCTTTCAAGCATTCCTGAAGACGTGCCAAATTTTCTAGATCTGAAAATCCGCACGCTTTCGTTGACGTTTCGTAGCTGCTTATAAACATAGGCCATTCTTCTAATTTCCCAGAAAAGACTGGTAACTTTTTTGAAAGAAACTGACGCGCAGAAAGCTGAGCCTTTGTCGGGTCGTATTGGCTACGATGCTTGCGAAGTTGCGTCTCCTTTTTTCTTCTTGCTGGTACTTCATCATTTTCACTTTTACCAGAACTCTCTTTTTCCATTTCGCTGCCATCTTCTTTCTCGAATCTATCTTCTTCATCCACCGAGCTATTTTCTTCTTCTACGTAACTTTCTGTATCGCTATAGCTATCTTCATCCGAAATGTCATTTTTATCCGTTGAACTATTTTCACTTTCAGACTCCGTAACTTCAGGCACTATTTTCATTTTCCCGCCGCTATTGTTTTCCTTCTTTTTCGGGATTTCCGGATGACCGAATGGTGTAACGTCATTATCTCGATTCAAAGGAAAGCTCTCTGGTAGATTGTATGGGATGCCGTCCTGTTTGTTGATAACCCTATCCGTCACCTTCGGTGTAGAATGTTTACGGTACGCTCCTCGAATATCGGAACAACTCGTTAATATCGGATCAGCAGTTTCCGGCTTTCCTTTTCTCGACTTTTTATTCTCGAGCTCTATTTTTCCTGCTTTCGCTTTCTCCGCTATTGTTCTGTTTTGACTTTTCTCCTTTGAACCTTCCTTCTCTACACGCCCGACGGCAGATTCTTTATTGCTCTGCAACTCTCCAACATCACTTTCAACAGTTCGCTTCAGCTTCAACAATTTCAACTTTTCATTCATATTTGCCCGCATTTCGTTCAGATTCTTCTGATGCTCTTCTTCTTCCGCAATTTTCTTTTCCAACTGCGCCTTCTCAAACTCCAATTCCATATTCCGCTTCTCCCGTTCCAGCTGCTGACGCATATCAAGCAATTCCTGCTGCATTTGCAGTCTCTTCCGGTGCAAAATCATCTCTCTTTCAATTTGCCGTTTTTGCTTTTTCTTCTCTTCCTCTAACTGTTCCAGTTCTTTCTGAAGCTCAGACGAATCAGCAACATCCGACTCACATGCTTCGCAATCCGGACAACTCCAGGAAATGTTTCGTACGTCGTCATTAACACCTGCACAACCGAAATGATACCATCTTTGACAGTGATCGCAAAATACCATATTCGTTTCATCGTTATCGGGACGATGGCAAGCCGCGCAATTGTAGCCAGACTGTTCGGGATTCTCGGGGTTAGGGTTTGAACCAATCATTATAAATTTTTGAGATTGTTCGGAACTACTGTAAACCGAATTCACAAAAAAAAAACAAACAAAATTTCCGTAGCAGCTCTTTTGGTTGAGTCAGCTCAAAACTATTTATTTTTAAAACATACAAATCAATTTTAATTCACTTTCCTTTAAATTCATTTTTTTTACTTACATTTATAGTTTTCTCTTCTATTTCAGGTTACTAGTTCGAATGCTTACGAAATCTCTCCTTATATAAATTTCAAATTTCCTTCTTTCAATTCACACGCCCTTTTAACCGACTATAAAAATATTTCTAAGTAGCTTTATCTATCACCTTTCTTGCACTATTTAGACTATGCTTTTCCTGTTTTCTGACTTATGCTATACTTTTTTTCTTCTCCCTCTTTCGCATAACAACTTTACATATATCTTTACCTGTCACCCGTCGGTATAACGGTATCTCCTTTCAAATGTATGTTGTCCTTACTCCGGCGGTACTCACTGATTGCTGTTTTTGGATGGTGCGTCTACAATCAATTTGGAATTTCGCTTCTGCACGCATTCTAACGGCATTAAAAGAGCGGCTAGGGTTACGTATTAGCAAAGACATCATATTAACAAGATATCCAGCTCGCACATTTCTAGAATAAATCATTGGAAACATCCTTTTTTGCGAGCATGGTGCCCTCAGGTGAGTCCGCATCGAATCTCGTACATTGAAGTAGGGAAGATAAACGTCACATTCTGGCGCGCCAAAATAGCAGCACTGCGCACCCACACAATTGACATGATATGTTGAATGTGATGCCGTGTGATGGCGTTCCTATACTGAAGATTGATTTCGCTCCAAGCTGACAGGGTCTAGCATTGGTGAACCATTACCTGGAGGCGGCAACTCGAATGATGGTATCTGGGCCCGTAGATTTTTCAAAGAATATAACACAGTAGCGCAAATCATCGAGTTAAATGGAAATATACTTGAACGGTTTTTTATAATCTTAACGTTGATAAACAGCAATGTGAAGATTTCGGTACCTGCTTTCCAGGAGAATTCGTTTTGTGGAGCTGTATGGATGATATGCTCTGTCGCCTACCGTGCATAAACTTCGGGTGCATGGGACTGCAATTATAAAACATGCTTTGCTTCCTATTTGTATGTACAGCAAGGAAGCGCAAGAGAGTCGAAATAAATCAATTCGCAAGTATAGGCAGTTCCATCCGCAGAACTTCAATCGTTTAGTGAATCTAGAGGATGTATTCAAACGATTTCTTTTAACGTCTGATCCTGTAATAGCATTATCGAATAGAGTAACAACCAACGTGAGTGTACACCATCTTCCCGATTATGCAGCTGAATTAACATTTTTAATTTTAACACGCTAGAAGACAGCAATACCTTATTTTAATATGTATAGCTAATAAATGTCTTACATGAAAGAGCATTTTTCAATGAAAAAACCCAATGTTTGAACACAATTTAAAATATTTAAAAAAATATCTCCTTCGCCATTTTTTCTATATACATGCTCGAAAGTATTTTCTATCAAATGAAACAAACCGATTTTTTTTTCGTTTGCTCCAATGTTAGATATAGCAGTTTAAAAATGATCTGTTTTTGAACTAGTTTTGCTCATAACTTCGGTTCAGAAAACGCTACCTGAATGCGCTAGCCATGAAAAAATTGGTTTCAACAAACCCTAAAAGATATTCAAAGACACCAAAATCGAGAAGTGAATATTAAGAAAGCTAGAGCAAAAAATCTGATTTTTTTAGGAACACCCTAAGTTGATCTATTAAAATAGCTGTAACACTAAAACCGTTAGAGATACTATAATAGTGTTTTCGGCAAAGTTGCTTGATATAAGTTTTCCTACAATTTTGCCGAAGGATGCAGTCCTCTATCTCAACACATATGGAAAATAATTTTTGGATCACCCTAATAATTAGAACCACCCTAATACCATATGCTTCAAAATATGGCTTATCTTTCACTGATCATTTGTTCCGAAGACATCATAGCTCTAAAGTATAAGGCTAAGCCACAAATGTTTTTGTCCCCCTAAATTGTGGATCCGGACCACTGTGCATTGGTTGGTTGGCCAACAGTCGCCATTCCTCAGGTAGCATCGTTGCAATTTTGCGTAAGTTTCGTCGTGTATCCGGGAGTTGAATGACTGACTGACTGATGCCGCCAGGATGGCTGAGATCGAATTCCCCCGGAACGCACGGGAACACGGTCTCATGCGATCTCCAAGGTGTGATAATCGGTGGGAATTGGGTGCCGAGTTCTCGAAAAATAGCTTCCGAATGTGGTTCACACGTCACACGTCGGCGGCTGGCTGGGCTGGGAACATTCTCAGCCCTCCAATCCCAGCTTACTACCGTGGGAGTAGTTTCGTGCTGCCAATCTGTCAGAGCAGAATGGGAAACCGACGAACTAGAACGGGTCTTCAATCATGCCGGGAACTTGAACCGCATTTATAATTTAGCGCTGGGAATCGAATGGACACTGCAACCGTTTGGAAATTCTGCATTGAATCTTCAAAAGAATGGCTGAGTTTGAGGTTCGAATATGTCCAGCAAATCTGTCGTCATCTGTTACGAAGTTCCCCGTCAGTCAGACATTTCCTTTCGGGGTGCGGTTTTGGCATTCCTTCGTTCGTTGACGGCGACAGCAGGGAATGGGTTAATCAGGAGTGAGTCCAAAGTGAGTCCGATCCAAACAAACGCTCTCCTTCACACCCACAGTCACGATAGCACTTGACAAGACCAAGGTTCGGTCTGAAGCAGCAGCAACCAACCGGGGGGTCCGCCATCATTGCGAATCAGGATCAGATCCGGAAGGATCCCCTGCAAAGACAGACGGGCTGCTGCTGCCGCTTCAACTCCGGTCGATTGGGAAAGACTCTTTGGGTGTGAAGCGATACTGGCACTCTGTCTCTGGGCGTTATTGTCATCGTCGTCGTCGTCGTCTTTCTCGTCAGTAAGTGAACGATGAACATAACCCGAATTGTGATGAGTAACAAATTCTTCGAAACTAGACCGATTATATTTGCTTATTAAATATTAAAGTAAAAACTATCTAATTTTAATAAAAATTCGACTTCGAGTCAACAGTGAATAGCAGTTCAAATTAAACTACTTGTGCCACATGGCGGTTTCAATCTACAATAGCAGAATTTCATTCGTTGATGGATTTATATAATTTAACTGTCAATCGATTCGGAAACATTCAACTCAAACATATGAGGTAACGTTTCAGTATTCCAATAGCATACTATTTAAAAGTTGGTTTGAATTGACCTATGTTTTCACGAGCCAATCACAGCTTGTCATAATGATGTCATCCACTTGATCGATTTGCGCAGTATGAACTATCGCACAAAACGGAATCCGTTCACTTGAGTATATTGAATACCAATTAGCAGTTGATTTTGATTCTCCGGTAACTAGCAGGCCGCCGGTTAGGACTATCGGTGATAGATTTTTCAACTTGATTCGAAAGCATTACTTCAATATCGTACGCTTAAAAATGGATTCATTTGTCGACATGGGTCACTGCAGTCAACATTTACAAGCGAAACGGTGGTTTGTAAATGGATTCAGTTCATCATAGATACACTTCTTTTTCAATGAATGTGACTAAACACAATGAACTATCTCTCAGATATTTATATAGTGTTATGAAGTGGATTTCCGAAGCTACGCGGTTCGTTTTTTTGTTTTGTCATGAAACGTCGAGATCTGGTGGTATCCAGAATTTTTTAAAGTCAACTCTCTAATACTTTTTTTATCCCTTTGTGGACACTTCTGGCCGAGGGTGGAGGGTTACAAGGCTCCACGCTTTCCATGCCGCACGAACTAGGCTATTCTATCTTTGTCGATTTTTTGTATTTTAAGGATAGTATAAGGCTATCTATTTTTGTCGATTTTTTGTATTTTTTTGCATCTCCATAGTGGAATATGAATGATGATTGGTGAGTGAGTGTAGCATTAGTAAAGAACTGAGTTAATGTAACGAATATTATAGAAAGTACAACACAATTTTAGAGAGAGTTACATTTAACATGCAATCAAACTACTAGGTGTGCACACTTTGGACGATGTTATTCACGTTGTTTTGCGGCTCTCAGAAACAGATATATTGAGTTAATCCCCAATGTAATATACATACCACTAATTATGTGAGAATTTTCTAGCATATTTCATTACTTACACAGATTATTTCTTTCACGAAACGCGATATCAAGGACGATTTTTTATAAGAGTAAAATGATAACTTGTTTAAAAATACCGTCCAATTTATAATATCCGAAATGCATTGGAAATTTTCTTACGAAATGTTGGTTTTTTTCAACCTACATTTTTCTTTCAATCTCTAGGCAGCCGGCTACCGAGAGGGAAATATAAAGTTATTTCAATTGAAGGCCAATAGTTCTAAACTGTTGATTATTTCCGATTCATCACTGTGAGACTTTATGCTCTGTAACTACTCTCATCCTACCAGTTCCGAGACAAATTATGAATTTGTCCTGAACTTCTACCTCATACACCTGTTTAGCACAGTTAATGCTCAGATAACTATTCAACTATTTCAATAAAGAATATCTAAGACAACAAAGGCGTCTGAACAAAAATCAGTTCAGACTTGGCCGTCCGAAGAATCCGAATGGTACTCAGACTATACAATTTCCCGAACAGATTCCTCATTGGTCTAACAAACACTAGGAGGAGCATTGAAACAGCTTATTTGGTAAGGAGATATGTTAGCTAGATCAATAAAATTACGTACATTATTCTAGTGGATCAATTTTATTGAGAACCAGTCGCTATATTCGAAATAGACACAGAGAACGCGGACAAATTGAGGTCACCACCATCTACACGAAATAAATAAATAAATAAATAATAAATGATGAGGGACGTGTAAGAATTGAGCCTTTAAAGCTCGAAGGAATAGATAAAAAATCCTTGAAAAATTAGGTATAGATTAAAACAATTTTTTGTACGATGAAATCGTTTAGAAAAAAGAATTCGGAAACCCTTTCTAGAAGAAAAAAAAACGTATACCATAAATACCATAAATTGGTTTCAAATTACTTTCTACACAATTTTGTTGAAGACACTTTGCCCCTTTGTTGACCCTGGGCTAAAATGATATTGTATCGAATCTTAGAAAGGTGACGCCCATAATTCTAAACCACTTTACTGAAGCCACTGTCGAAGGCCTTTCCTGGTATGAAATAGGAATTCCAGTGAATGACGAAGACAAAAAAATAAAATAATTTACTCAATATGGAACATATTTTTTACTGAGATATTTTTTTCCAAAAGTCCGCCATTAGAAGACCAAAACAGTTACCAGAAAGTGTTTTCCTTTCGGTAACTGTTTTGGTCCTTCAGTAGAAAAAAAGAAAACTTCGGTACCAAAAGTGTTTTGAAAGTACCTTGCGTGAGCTTTGCGGTTTATATTAGGTGGCGTTAGCAGTTCACCATAAACTGCTAATGCACTGATGAGTCGAAGACGAAACTTAAAAATACAAAAGAATACTTATTGAAATCTTCCACTAACACAAATCGATTTTAGAAATTTAAAATTGATTTTCACAAAATCAGTCAAAATTTCCTATAAAATACTGAAAACAAACTACTTATTTAGTTTTGCACTGAAACTAATCGATTTCAACGAAATCAGTTAAATTTTCATATAATATACCGAAAAAAAAAATCCTTATCGAGTGAAACTGATAAGGATAAACTGAAACGAATCGATTAAAGAAATTTAAAATCGATTTTCAAGAAAACTCAATATCCAAATTAAATTTTCCTCCCAAGGTGATTATATTCCCTACCAACCGCTGATTTCCACAAAATAAGACAAATTCCCGTATAAAATAGTGAAGAAAACACTTGTTTATCAAGCATTGCACTGAAACAAATCGTTTTTAGAAATTTAAAATCGATTTTTCAAGAAAACGTCATTTCCAACTTAAAATTGTCTCCCAAGATAGGTAATTATATTCCCTTCCAAATGCTTATGATTTTCACAAAATCAGTCAGTTTTGTATAAAAACTGTAAAAAATTCTCTCGAGTTTTGTACTAAAACAAATCGGTTTTCGAAATTCAAAATCGATTTTCTAGACAACCCCATTTCACAAAATCAGTCAAAATTTTCTATAAAATACTGAAATAAAATTCCTTATCGAAACTTGCACAGAACCAAATCGATTTTAGAAATGTAAAATCGCTTTTCAAGAGAACTCCATTTCCGACTTTAGATTTTCTCCCAAGATATTTCCTACCAACGCTTATTTTTTTTATTCAATAATATAATATAATATTAAGGCACACTGCTTAAGCTCTAAGATGCCAAGGGTATTTACTAATCTTAATTATCGTCTAACTTAAAACTAGAGTAGTATCATTATGTAATATAGTATCTGGCGATCGGTAGTGGCCGGTGAATTGAATTTAGGATGAGATGATTCCAGATGGCGATGGTAATTTTCTATGTTGGCCGCATTCTTCGGTCCGTGAGGGTCCGCGGGAAACACCCCCAGGCTACGAAGGCCCGGCGGGTGGCCCGCATGCTGGTCATTGACTGGAGCGGTCTTCCGGTGATGGTGATGTTACGGAAGAGAATGAAAAAAAGAAGTAAATATTGTGGGAAACGGGGTAAAAAAGGGGTGTGGTAACAAAATGTTTGAAAACGACAGAGATCTAATTAGTTGCCATCGAGATGGTGAAAAAACAGGGAAAGGGGAACGAAAAAGTTAGTGACAAAAAAAAAAGATCTTGTTAATTCCAATGAAGATGGTGGACAGGGACGGGGATCGAGAGAATCGGGCGGATGTTAGTGTCGAACCTGTAGGTGGAGATTATATTTTCTGAGCGAGGAATAACACATTACACTTGTATATCAATGTGTTTAAGGTACTGGTATATGAGAAGCATATATGAACTATCCCGACTCGCCAACACATCCCGAACCGGCACCTCAGGCGGTCTACCTCGGGCCCTGAGGGATTCCAGTAGCTTCGACCTGGCGTCACGATACTCTACGCACGACCACACGACATGCTCGATGTCCTGATAACCGTCGCCACAGGTGCAGAGCCCGTTCGATACGCCGGAGATGTGCGTTGAATGTATAGTGATTTGACATGAGCCGTGACATAACGCGAATGAAATCACGACTCATGTTCATCCCCTTGAACCAAGGTTTCGTCGATACCTTAGGGATAATGGAGTGTAGCCATCGTCCCAGTTCGTCATTCGTCCATGAAGTTTGCCAACTTTCGAGAGTTTTCTGACGAGAAATACTGAAAAATTCATTGAAGCAGATTGGTCTTTCATAAATATCACCTTCCAATGCGCCCACTTTAGCCAATAAGTCTGCCTTTTCATTGCCCGGAATGGAACAATGCGAAAGGACCCAGACTAACGATATTAAATAAGACCGTTCAGATAAAGTTCTCAAATGTTCCCGTATTTTCCCCAGGAAATATGGGGGATACTTTCCTGGCTTCATTGCCCGGAGAGCTTCTATTGAACTTAGACTGTCCGTGACAATGAAGTAATGGTCTTTGGGCATGGTTTCAATGATCTCGAGGGTGTACTGAATAGCAGCTAATTCTGCGACGTAAACTGAAGCCGGATCACTGAGTTTGTAAGAAGCGGTGATGTTTTGATTGAAGATGCCGAAGCCTGTGGACTCGTTGATGTTTGATCTGTCAGTGTAAAACACCTTTTCACAGTTGACTGTTCTAAATTTATTATAAAAAAAATTTGGGGCCACTTGAGGGCGCACGTGATCCGGAATTCCACGAATTTCTTCTCTCATGGATGTGTCGAAAAACACAGTAGAATCAGAAGTATCCAAGAAATGAGCACGGTTGGAAACAAACGAAGAAGGATTAATATTCTGAGCCATGTAATCAAAATACAAGGACATAAAACGGGTTTGAGAGTTAAGCTCAACTAACCTTTCGAAGTTTTCAATCACCAGAGGATTCAAAATGTCGCATCGAATGAGCAAACGATATGAGAGATCCCAGAACCGGTTTTTCAGTGGAAGAACGCCCGCCAGCACTTCGAGGCTCATCGTATGAGTCGATTGCATGCAACCCAAGGCAATACGCAAACAACGATACTGAATTCTTTCCAGCTTGATGAAATGAGTGTTCGCCACTGATCGGAAGCAGAAGCATCCGTATTCCATCACGGACAATATCGTTGTTTGATACAACCTGATCAGGTCTCCTGGGTGGGCACCCCACCATGATCCGGTTATTGTACGAAGAAAGTTGATTCTCTGCTGGCATTTTTGTTTCAGATACCTAATGTGACATCCCCAGGTGCCTTTGGAGTCGAACCAGACCCCGAGATATTTAAATGTGAAGGCCTGAGCTATGGTTTCACCCCCTAGTTGAAGCTGTAATTGTGCTGGTTCTCGCTTCCTCGAAAATACAACCAGCTCAGTTTTCTCCGTAGAGAACTCGATACCCATTTGAAGAGCCCATGTTGACGAGTTGTCGATGGTATCTTGTAGTGGTTCTTGGAGATCGGCAGCTTTGGGTCCTATAATAGACACAACGCTGTCGTCAGCAAGTTGTCTTAGCGTGCATGATGTGTTGATACATTCATCAATATTGTTTACGTAAAAATTGTATGAAAGGGGGCTTAAGCATGAGCCCTGAGGAAGACCCATGTAGCTGAATCGTATTGTCGACAAATCACCATGCGCAAAGTACATGTGTTCCTCAGACAATAGATTATGTAAAAAGTTGTTCAAAACTGGCGAAAGACCATGCTGATGCAACTTCTCAGATAGGATATTTATAGAAACTGAGTCAAAAGCCCCCTTAATGTCTAGGAAAACTGACGCCATTTGTTCTTTACGAGCAAATGCCATTTGAATTTCTGTTGAGAGCAACGCAAGACAATCGTTCGTTCCTTTGCCCCTGCGGAAACCAAATTGTGTATCTGAAAGTAAACCATTAGTTTCGACCCAATTGTCTAGACGAAACGGAATCATTTTTTCGAACAATTTCCGGATACAGGAAAGCATAGCAATCGGCCGATACGAATTGTGATCGGAGGCTGGTTTCCCTGGTTTTTGAATGGCGATAACTCTGACTTGTCTCCAGTCGTGTGGGACAATATTACCCGTGAGGAACTTGTTGAATAAATTCAGCAAGCGCTTTTTGGCGGGGTCAGGCAGATTTTTCAACAAGTTGAATTTTATTCTGTCTAATCCCGGGGCTTTATTGTTACATGACAAAAGTGCAAGTGAGAGCTCTACCATCGAAAACGGTGATTCGTTTGTATTTGGTGTCGCGGCGCGGGTGATCTTCTGTTCCGGAACAGAGTCTGGGCATACTTTTTTAGCGAAATCGAATATCCAGCGGTTAGAGTATTCCTCGCTTTCATTCGTGGTGTTATGATTGCGCATTCGTCGGGCTGTGTTCCAAAGAGTGCTCATAGATGTTTCTTTCGTTAAGCCGTCTATAAACCGACGCCAGTATACGCGTTTCTTGGCTCTAATCAAGTTCTTAGTTTTAACGTCTAACGCCGCGTAATTCCGGTAATTATCTGGTGTTCCATTTTTTCTGAATTTTTTATACGCGGAGGCTCTCTCCGCGTTTAAATTTGTGCACTCTTTGTCCCACCACGGGTTGGGAGGACGGATGTTAGTTTTTGCGCCGGGTACACGTTTCGTCTGAGCTTGAATCGCAGTATCGAGAATCAAGCCAGCCAAAAACGTGTACTCTTCCTCCGGAGGAAGTTGTTGAGTTCTTTCAAGTTTCTCAGATATCGAGGTCGCATAGCTATTCCAATCAATATTTCGTGTGAGGTCATACGAAACATTGATTGTCTTCGATGGTTTTAAGCCGCTGGTGATTGATATTACGATCGGTAGATGATCACTACCGTGGGGATCAGGAATTACCTCCCACGTGCAATCCAACCGTAGCGATGTCGAGCAAAGGGATAAATCCAGCGCACTTGGTCTTGCTGGTGGTGCAGGAATCCGTGTCATTTCTCCCGTATTCAAGATTGTCATATTGAAGTTGTCGCAAATATCATGGATCATAGCTGATCTGTTATCGTCGTGAAGACAGCCCCATCCCGTACCGTGTGAGTTAAAGTCTCCTAAAACAAACGTCGGTGCGGGAAGGAGCTCTATGATATCACTGAGCCGCCGATGCCCAACCAAGGTTCTAGGGGGAATGTAGATGGAAGCAATACAAAGGTCCTTACCTTTGATTGTAACATGACATGCGACAACTTCAATACCTGGTATCGAGGGGAGGTTAATTCGATAAAAAGAATAGTACTTTTTGATCCCTAAAAGTACTCCTCCATAGGGAACATCTCGATCCAGGCGAATAATGTTAAAATCGTGGAAGTTTAAGGATATTTCAGAAGTTAGCCAAGTTTCGCACAATGCAAATGCGTCACATTTCAGATTATTTACTAGAAATTTAAAAGAATCTATTTTTGGGATGACACTTCTGCAATTCCACTGTAAAACAGTGATTAGATCCGTGACCTCGGTGGATCGAAGGATACAATCGCTGAGAGAAGGGGCCAATTTGCAGTCAACTGCTTCAAATATGTTTTTACTGTTGGCATGAAAGCAATTAAAATGCTTCTAAGAGGGTCTGAAATATTGAAAGTTGTAAAAATCCAGTCCACAACATCAGAGAACTTGATAAGTCCAGCACCTAGTTGGTTCTCTGGTAGATTTTCTGGGACGCTTGGGGATTTTGTAGTCCCGGGAAGTCGTGGGAATTCCATCTCGGAATTGAGTTTTCCGAGACCAGGAGCTTTTTGCTTCGGTGTTGTGTCCCGATTCCCGTTAGCTGTAACTTTTCGAAGCCCTTCGGAAGACACCTTCGAACCCTTACTAGGTAGCTTATGAGAGGATTTATTTATTCTTTTCCTACAGCTATGAGGGACCGCCGAAGATGGACCTTCCAAAGGGTCGTCAGAATCGCTCTCGTCAGTTGACAAGCAGGCATATGGGTTCGTTGTCTGTTTAGGAGGGGTGGCACTTTTAAGCATCTCTGCGAAAGAACGCTTGGAGTGCTCCTTTAGGGAACGCTTCATTCGATCACCTCGCAGTTTGTAAGCGGGACAATCAGAGAGGTCATGCGGACCCTCCTTACAGTAGAGACACTTTTCAGCATCCTTACCGCAAGAGCCGTCCGCATGAGCTTCCCCACAGTTAGCACAACGTGGCTTATTGCTGCAATGGGTAGCTGTATGCCCCAGTTGTTTGCAATTAGTACAGTTCATTACTCGGGGTACGAATAGGCGAACAGGCAAACGAACCCGGTCCAAGAGGATGTAGTTGGGCAAAGCAGAACCGGCGAAGGTCACTCGATAAGAGTCTGATTGGGGATAGGACTTTGTTCCATCCCCGGCGATCGATACTGAATGCAATCGCTTGCAATCCAGTATCTTGACATTCTTAAGTGAGGGGTCTTTAAAACAACCCGCCCCGTACTTAAGAACGTCCTCGCAAGTCAAACTCGAATCGGTGACTACACCGTCGATTTCTACTTCGCGAGCTGGCACGTAGACGCGGTACTCCCGCGTAAAAGGATCATTTTGAACGAGCTCATTAGCCTGTTTTGAACTGGTAAACAGGACCCTGAGCTTGTCTGGACGTATCTTATCAAAACTTTTTATAGTATTGTATCGCGAGGACAGGTCCCGCGATATTTTTAAAATATTTAATTTTTTTTCTTTCGATTTGGTCCGGAAATAGACCGCATAAGGACCGGCCGGTAGTGCGAGCCCATCCGGATAGCTCTTTATACGAGACTTTTTATAGTCAAGGGAAGTCTCCATTTGATCATCGGGAACGGGGGGGTCAGAATTTAGACTAGACATGTTGCGGAGCCACCTCCGCACAGAAATAAGTGAATCGGGGAGAAATAGAACAGTCGAATGCAGGAAGGAAAAAAAACTAAATAATAATACTTAACGTAATACCAACGGGGGCCACCAAGGCCTAGCCCTCGTCGATCGGCGTATCGCCGCTGCGATGGTGTGCAAAAAACCTCCGAGAGGAAAAAGCACACTCTTTTGTAATCCGCACAGTGATATCACGTACACCGCTGGGCCTGTTTTGATCGATCGAACAATCACCGGCTAACGGTACTGTTTCGATCGTCCGCTCACAACAATACACTGCTTCAGTATATAATGTGCATAAAACCTCTCACAGGAAAAAGCACTATTGTCTATTACACAATAGCGATCTAGTTTTGATCGTCCGGTCACTTTATCACACACGGCACTGGTTTTCAACGCTTTCGCAGTAAACACAAAGCATGTCCGTTCACTCGGAAGGGTGAAACGGCAATGTACCAACGCTTATGATTTTCACAAAATCAGTCGAATTTTCGTATAAAATACTGAAAGAAAATTCCTTATCGAATTGTGCACTGGAGAAAATCTATTTAGACATTTAAATTGATTTTCAAGAAAAATCTTTTTCCGACATAAAATTGTCTCCCAAGATGGGTGATTATATTCCCTATCAAACCGCTTGTGATTTTCACAAAATCAGTCAAATTTTCGAAAAATACTAAAAAAAATCAAATCGAAAATTTGACTGATTTTGTGAAAATCGATTTTGAATTTCTAAAATCGATTTGTTTCAGTGCAAGACTCGATAAGGATATATTTTCAAAATTTTACTCGAAAATTTGACTGATTTGTGAAAATCATAAGCGGTCGGTTGGGAATGTCTTGGGAGAAAATTTAAGTCGGAAATGGCGATTTCTTGAAAATCGATTTCAAATTTCTGAAATCGATTTGTTTCAGTGCCAGACTCAGTAAGGATTTTTTTTCAGTATTTTACGCCATATTTTGACTGGTTTTGTGTAAATTATAAGAAGTTGGTAGGGAAAATAATCACCTATCTTGAGAGAAAAATTTTAAGTCGGAAAAGGAGATTTTTGGCAAATCGATTTTAAATTTCTAAAATCGACTTGTTTCTGGGCAAGATTTGATAAGAATTTTTTTTCAGTATTTTACGCAAAATTTGACTGATTTGTGAAAATCATATGCGGTTGGTGGGGAATATAAATCATCTATCTTGGGAGAAAGTTTTGAGTCGGAAATGGAGTTTTCTTGAAAATCGATTTTAAATTTCTAAAATAGATTAGTTTCTGTGCAAAACTCGATAAGGATTTTTTTTAGTATTTTACATGAGAATTTGACTGATTTTTTTAAAATCATAAGCAATTGGCAGGGAATATAATCACCTATCTTGAGAGAAAAAAATTAAGTCAGAAAAGGAGATTTTAGGCAAATCGATTTCAAATATCTAAAATTGATTTGTTTCAGTGCAAGACTTGATAAGGAATTTTTTAATATTTTATATAAAAATTTGACTGATTTTCTGAAAATCATAAGCGGTTGGTGGGGGATATAATCGTCTATCTTAGGAGATAATTTTATGTTAAGGAAATAGTTTTTCTAAAAATCGATTTTAAATTTCTAAAATTGGTTTGTTTCAGTGCGACACGATAAGGATATTTTTTCAAAATTTTACTCGAGAATTTGACTGTTTTGTGAAAATCATAAGTGGTTGGTTGGGAATATCTTGGGAGAAAATTTTAAGTCGGAAATAGAGTTTTCTTGAACATCGATTTTAAATTTCTAAAATCGATTTGTTTCAGTGCATTTTTTTCAATATTTTCTAAGAAAATTTGATTCATTTGTGAAAATTTTAGGTGGTTGATAGGGATTATATTCCTTATTGTTGGATAAAAATTTAAGTCGGAAATAGAGTTTTCTTGAAAATTCATTTTAAATTTCTTATGTCGATTTGTTTCAGTGCAAGACTCCATAATATTTTTTTTTAATTTTTTATATGAGAATTTGACTGCACTGATTTTGTGCAAACCATAAGCGGTTGGTAGGAAAAATCATCTATCTTGGGAGAAAGTTTCAAGTCGGAAATAGAGCTTTCTTGAAAATCAATTTTAAATTTCTAATGTCGATTTGTTTCAGTGCAAGACTCGATTTTTTTCTGTATTTTACGCTAAATTTGGCATTTTTTGTGAAAATCATAAGCGGTTGGTTGAAAATATCTCTATCTTAGGAGAAAACTTTAAGTCGGAGATGACGATTTCTAGGAAATCGATTACGTATTTCTAAAATCGTTTTGTTTCAGTGCGAGACTCGATAAGGATTGCAACGAAAATTTGATTTTATACGAAAATTTGACTACTTGGTGAAAATTATAAGCGGTTGGTTGGGAACATCTTGAGGGAAAGTTTTATGTCGGAAATAGAGTTTTCTTGAAAATCGATTTCAAATTTCTTGTGTCGATTTGTTTGGATTTTTTTTAGTATTTTATACGAGAATTTGACTGATTTTTTGAGAATCATAAGCGATTGGTAGGGAATATAATCGTCTATCTCAGGAAAAAAATTTAAGTCGGAAATGAAGTTTTCTTGAAAATCGATTTGAAATTTCGAAAATCGATTTGTTTCAGTGTAGGACTAGATTACGATTTTGTCTCAGTATTGTATACTAAAATTAGACTGATTTTGTAAAAATCATTAGTCCAAAAACTTTTTGAAGGATTTATCACTTTTCCACTAAAACTAAACTAGACCAATTTTGAAAAACCAACGTTTTGCAAAAGGGGCTTTTTGTGACAAAAGCTACATGTCACATGTCTGTCATATGAATCTAAGCTTGTGAAAAAAGGTTCGACCATCTCCGAGAATATTGAAGTGTAAGTAATTCATCATCCACACAGTCCTACGTCAACAGTAAGAGCATTCAAAAGATCACGGTTCTTCATCGTAGACGGTTTATTTACGGTTCTTCGTAGACGATGCAGAACGCAAGCGTGCACATCTGTCTAGGTTTAGTCGTTTTTCACTGGTTTCCAAAAACTACATTAATGATTGGAGCTGGAACAAATCAAAATCGATCGATTGTTAACAACTTCCACTCGGGTTTTCCTTTGGCGGTGCTTTCAGCCTCAGTCGGATAGTATGTTAATCCTTAATTAACATACTCTTGCCGAACGGCTAGCATGGGTCGAGAAACTTCGAACCGAACCATCTTCGTCCCCCCCCCCCCTGAAATAGGGATTTGTGGTGGGCTGCTCTGGCAAACGGGACGATTCATCCATCACCAATTTTGGTGGTGTTTGGGAATAGAGTGAGGTCAAGCGGCAACAACATCGAGAGGAATTGCTTTCCCTGTGTCACCCCGATCATTTCACGTTTGGCAAGGCCAGAACATGAAAGAATCCACCCGTTCACGTTACAAGGAAGTAGGATTAAACCGAAGCAAGCTGTGCGTCAATTTTGCTGGTAGTTAGGAAACGTGTTCCGCATTCAAAACCAACCAACATCGCACCAAATAAAAACGGGAACAGAAAAATAAAAAGAAACAGCAGGAAATGAAAACCGAAATGAAATGTAGCTTATTCTTTCGAAGTAGAGTAGAAGAGAAAAAAAAGTTACTTCACAGCCGCAGTTTTTTTTTTTTTTTTTTTTTTTTTTTTTAAATAACTATTTATTGGAATATGAGTTAAAATTAAATTATTAAGATTTAAATTGGGTGTTCAGCCACAAGTGGTGACTTTTCAGCCCTGTTATATATATATATGATTTGGTTATTACCATGAAGACATCATTTGCTTCCGCAATTCTGAGATTTTTGTGTAGGGAAAATTCTAAACCTACTTGTATTGTGTAATGGGGAAAAGGAACTTATATACTAACTTACTAACTAATACAGAGAGCGAATCGATTCAATTGAAGATTGCATCGATTTTTGTCGGAATTTGCTTATAATATTATGTGACATTACATCTAATGGTTCTATATTTGTGAGTCTGTGTAACTCATTTGTACTAAACCAGGGAGGACGCTTCAGAATCATTTTCAGAATTTTATTCTGAATCCTTTGAAGCGTTTTCTTCCTGGTGGAACAACAGCTTGACCAAATTGGTACCGCATAAAGCATGGCTGGTCTGAAAATTTGTTTATAAATTAACAATTTGTTTTTTAGACAGAGCTTAGAATTTCTGTTTATAAGAGGATATAAACATTTAATATATTTATTACACTTTGCCTGGATTCCTTCAATGTGATCCTTGAAAGTGAGTTTTTTGTCATACGTTAAACCTAAGTATTTAGCTTGATCAGACCATGTCAATTCCAAGCCATTCAATTTGAGAATGTGATTATTGTTTGGTTTAAGAAAAGAAGCTCTTGGCTTGTGAGGAAAGATAATTAATTGCGTTTTTGCTGCATTTGGTTTAATTTTCCATTTTGACAGATAATCACTGAAAATATTTAAACTTCTTTGTAGGCGACTGCAGATCACTCTTAGATTTCTACCTGTGGCTAACAGACTTGTGTCGTCACAGAATAGCGATTTCTGACAACCAACGGGTAGATTTGGAAGATCAGAAGTGAAAATATTATACAAGATTGGAGCTACACTCGAACCCTGCGGAACACCGGCTCGTACGGGTAGCAATTCAGATTTACAATTCTGATAGCTAACCTGAAGAGTACGATCAGTTAAATAATTTTGAATCATTTTGATCAAATAAATAGGAAACTGGAAATCAGACATTTTTGCTATTAAACCTTTGTGCCAAACACTGTCGAATGCTTTTTCTATGTCTAGAAGAGCAACTCCAGTGGATAACCCAGAAGATTTATTTGTTTTTATCATGTTCGTAACTCTTACAAGTTGATGAGTAGTTGAATGTTCATGACGAAATCCAAACTGCTCTGGTAAAAAAATTGAATTCTCATTTATATGAGTCATCATTCTTAACAAGATAATTTTTTCAAAAAGTTTACTGATAGAAGAAAGTAAGCTAATTGGGCGATAACTTGATGTTTCTGCTGGGTTTTTATCAGGTTTTAGGATAGGAATTACTTTAGCGTTTTTCCATCTTTTTGGGAAGTAAGCTAATGAAAAACACTTGTTGAAAATTTTAACCAGGAGTCTCAAGGCAACATCGGGAAGATTTTTAATAAGAATATTAAATATTCCATCATTACCAGGAGCCTTCATGTTTTTAAGTTTTCTAATAATTGATTTAATTTCATCAAAATTCGTCTCAATAATGTCATCGTGTGATAACACTTGAGTTGAAATATGATCATATTTCAGTGAGACTTCATTTTCAATAGGACTCACAACGTTCAAATTAAAATTGTGGACACTCTCGAACTGCTGAGCAAGTTTTTGAGCTTTTTCGCCATTTGTAAGAAGTATTTGATTTCCTTCCTTGAGAGCAGGAATAGGTTTCTGAGGTTTCTTAAGAACCTTAGAAAGTTTCCAGAAAGGTTTAGAATATGGTTTAATTTGTTCAACTTCTTTAGCGAAATTTTCATTTCGCAAAAGAGTAAATCTATGTTTAATTTCTTTTTGTAAATCCTTAACTATGTTTTTCATAGCAGGATCACGAGAACGTTGATATTGTCGTCGACGAACATTCTTCAACCGAATGAGCAGTTGAAGATTGTCATCGATGATAGGAGAATTTAATTTAGTTTGAGCTTTGGGAACTGAAAGATTTCTAGCTTCGATAATATAATGATTCAAATTATCAATTGCTGTGTCGATATCCGCAGAATTTTCTAAAATAGTTTCATGATCCACATGATTTTCAATGTGAGATCTGTAATCCAACCAATTTGCTCTATGATAGTTGAAAATAGAACTAATTGGATTAATTATAGCTTCGTTGGAAAGTCTGAATGTTACAGGAAGATGATCTGAGTCAAAATCAGCATGAGTAATCGGTTCACTACAAATGTGACTTTGATCTGTTAGAACCAGATCAATTGTAGACGGGTTTTTCACGGAAGAGAAACAAGTAGGATTACTGGGATGAAGAACTGTAAAGTAACCAGCTGAGAGTTGATTATGAAGTATTTTACCATTACTATTATTTTGCCTACAATTCCACTGGACATGCTTAGCATTTAAGTCCCCTATTACGAAAAATTTCGATCGATATCTTGTAAGTTTTTGCAAATCGCCTTTAAAGAAATTTAATTGTTCGCCGGTGCATTGGAATGGCAAATATGCTCCAGCGATGAAATAAATTCCATGAATGGTTTCAACTTCGATTCCCAAGCTTTCAATAACTTTAGTATTGAAAGAAGGTAAAATTCGATGTTTAATTTGCCGTTGGACAAAAATGGCAACTCCACCACCAATTCCAGTAAACCTGTCAAATCGATGAACCACATAATGTGGATTACTTTTCAATTTTACATTTGGTTTAAGAAAAGTTTCTGTCACAATGGCAATATGAATTTTGTGAACTTTGAGAAAATTATAAAATTCATCTTCACTCGATTTCAAAGATCGAGCATTCCAATTTAAAATATTCAAATAATTATTTAACATCACTGTTAAATTTTAAATTCATTATAATATTATTTGCAAATTTCCATCCGATTTGAAATGCTTCAAAAAGTGATGAAGTCGAATTCATTTGGATGATCATTTGAAAAAGTTGATCTTGTAGGTAGATCATTTTATTTTCAGTTATATCGCCTAAATCGACTTCATTTAAAGAAGCGAATGGCATTGAAGGAATATTTGTAGGTAGACTGCCATTAGAAGAAGATGATTTGGCCGGTCTACCTATTAATAAATTGTTTTCGTTAGAAGAAGAACTGCAAGGCGGTCCTGTGTTTTGATTATTTACATTAGAAGAAATAGGAGATAGATTTCTACCTAATATACCAGCATAAGTGAAATTAGAAGAAGATGATGACGAGGTCGATCTACCTGTCAATAAATTGTTTTCGTTAGAAGACGAATTGGCAGGTGCCTTAGAAGAATTTTCAGGTATGTTCTGTAAATTTAAGGTCGTTGATTTGACTTGTTGTCTAAGCGAACGAGCGTTTAAAATTTTTTCCCTGACAGGACATTTCAAATAATTGGATTTATGATTTCCATTGCAATTTGAACATGAAAATTTATCAGTGGTTTCATTCATTGGACAAGCGTCTTTCGAATGCGATTTACCACAATTCAAACACCGTATATCCATATGACAATTTTTGGTTCCATGACCGAAGCCTTGGCAACGACGACATTGCGTTAAGTTTGCAATACGATTATGCCGTTTATAATGTTCCCAATGAATTTTAATGTGGAAAATGAAACGTACTTTTTCTAAAGTTTTCAAATTGTTTACATCACTTCGATTGAAGTGTATTAGGTAAAGTTCATGGGAAATTCCAGAGCGTGGTTTAGAAGTACCATTCGCTCTTTTTTTCATAAGTATTACTTGGGAAGGGGCAAAACCAAGCAATTCTTTTAGTTCATTTTTAATTTCATCAATACTTTGATCATTTGATAATCCTTTCAAGACAGCCTTGAAGGGTCTGTCTGATTTTATATCATATGAATAAAATTTATGAAGTTTTTCGGACAAATATCGAATAAGACGTTCGTAATCTTCCAATCCATCCACCAAGACTCGACATTCTCCTCTTCGTCCGATTTGAAATGAGACTTTTACTTCCGGGAGAAAAGTAGAAAGCTCAGTACGGAATGCTTTGAAGTCGGAAATCATCACCGTCACTGGTGGCATAGATTGATGTTTCTTCCCAGAACGACAAGCGTCCATTTTGGGAATTTTTGAAGAATTTTCTTCTATGTCGCTACAATCGGATTCAGGAAGAATCTCGTAAATATTGTTAGACGGCATAGGATCAACGGTAGGGAAATCCGTCCGTTGTCTTTTATTTTTACATTCAGATTCTATAAGATCGTGAATGTTATTAGAAAAATGTTGAATAACGGATTGTGATTTATTCCGTATTGAATTATTTTTAGCCTTAGGCTTGTTGCCTTTCCGGTTGGACGCAGGCATTTTTGAAATTAATGAAATTTTAAATTAAATTAACTAGGCTAAATTAGTCTTCGATTAGACTCCTAGCTAGCCTTAAAAAAGGCTGATTAATTTCTTAGTCTCTCTAATATCACTCTTTGTATCACTTAGTCACTCTAATATCACTCTTTGTATCACTTAGTCACTTAGTTAGTGATTCAGGTAGCCTTGAAAAAGACTGAAGCCTTGAATCAATGAAACTCTAGGTAGCCAGAAAAAAAAAATTCCAGGAGCCAAGAGCTATACGCGTGCGGTGCGAACGACTGTTCAACACCGACTGGACAGCCGCAGTTCTTGAAGCGTTAACCGAGTCGTTGCAATAATCCGAGCGGGTGCGGTGAGCGGAAATGTTCATTTCCGAACGGAAGATGAGCACAGAACGAGTAAAGAAAAAAATGGCTGGAAACTGCAGTGTAGCAACCGATCTGTTCACGGTTTTTTTTATTTTCTTGGAGAAAAAAAAACGAATACCGAATACAATTTTGCCTTCCACGAAAGGCGTGTTTTGATTATCCAGGGGACCAAGGAGATATCATTTCCATTCGAAAGCCACCGAACAAAAAAAAACAAACCAACAAACTGTCAACGGCATGATGTCATTCAACAAAAGTGCAAAATTATCGAGAAAACACTTTCTCATCCGGTTCACCGGTTTCCTCTCACTCGCGAGTGGTAGCTCGATGATGACTCGTCATCAAATCGTAGCAAGTTTCATAAAAATTTGACGGCGATAACGACGGCTTTGACAGCTCGCATCCATCCATCGCAGGCAGGCAGGCAGTCGACGTTACCACGGTGATAATGATGATACAACACATTTATTTTGGAGAGTCAGACTATCACTTTCTGTTTTCTTTTTTTAGGGTCCCATTTATTGGATGTGGCCACCGGCTCAGCGGGACACTAGACGACGGGGTAATAAATCGGATCGGATCGGATGCCACCACAAAAGCCGATGCTGATTCATCACAAAAACCGGTGGTGGCGGCAGGGACAGGCTGGCATTGATGCTGACTATCGTGTCCAACATGGGCCACAAATTAATGGCCATCGGCAACAGGCTTTCTGCTTGTTTTGCACTGATAACTAAGCGCACACGGTTCATTATGATGCGTGCGTAAAATGAAAAGGGCAGCAGCAACTCCACCAATCTCATCTCATCTCATTATACCAAACCCGATGGATGAGTCCAATTAGGCGAAACGCAACTCCGGTAATGGAATTTGACTGAGTGGAATCATCACTGACCTAGTTAAACTACGGCACTAACGACGAGCGACGAGTGCTTTTCACCCCTTACCAAATATTCTCCGCGGACTCGGGATCCTCCGAAGTCACCTGGAGTTCAGTTCAGCTGAGGGGAAGGGGGGAACTTGAAGTGCCTCATTTGCTTTGTACGTGCGTGTACTCATGATAACTATTTATGGAAGCTGAAGCCATAATTGCAATGTGCAAAGTTACGCTCTATCTCTCGCCTCGCCACTGATGATGAGTGTTTGGTACCAATGTTGTTACCGCGATTTTTATTGCAAATGAAGGCAGCAAGGAAGGAAAGCCCAGAAGTGGAAATTACGATATACTCTTGCACCAGAGAGAGGCCAGACCGGAGGTTGTTGTTGTGATGTTTTAATTTACATTTTGCAAAACCAGCAGTACACAAAAGCCAGAAACGAACGGCACATCGGTCTATGATTAAGTGATGTCAAGTTGATGAATAAAATATTTACGAACCGCCAACCGTATAATTGGAATTTTAATCGATATAATTGAAGAAGGATGTGATGCGATGAATTCAGGTAGCATAAAAATTTACGATAAAATACGGCGACAGTAATTGGATATTAAACTTATCGCCGGGGAGCATGTAACCTCAGGATCATTGAGAAAAAAAAGTGATTTGGCAAGCAGTTTGTAGTTGCGAAAGAAGCCCATCTTCATCTCACATACGTTGAATAAATGAAATTCTTTAGAACTGCTGCTTCGTTTACTTCATATGAACTTAGTAAAATACTTGAAAAAATAAAAATAAATCGAGCAACAAGTTGAAAACCACCGTAGCCAACTAGCAGAAAATTATTCAACTATTTGGAATACCATCAGCGATAAGTGCTTCGCTTAGTTTGTGTTTATTCTGCAGCACCTACTCATCAAACCCGCTCTGAAAATGACCAATATAGCAAGGATTACTTTTGCCCTTTTTGAACTCTTGTATTTTTGTACTTTTGTACTTTATTACTTTTGTACTTCTGTAATTTTGTACTTTTGTACTTTTGTATTGTTGTACTTTTATACTTTTGTATTTTTGTACTTTTGTACTTTTATACTATTGTACTTTTGTACTTTTGTACTTTTGTACTTCGGTACTTTGGTACTTTTGCACTTTTGTACTTTTGTACTTTTATACTTTTATACTTAAATACTTATATACTTATATACTTTAATACTTTTGTACTTTTGTACTTTTGTACTTTTGTACATTTGTACTTTTGTACTTTTGTACTTTTGTACTTTTGTACTTTTGTACTTTTGTATTTTTGTACTTTTGAACTTTTGTACTTCGGTACTTTGGTACTTTTGCACTTTTGTACTTTTGTACTTTTATACTTTTATACTTTTATACTTAAATACTTATATACTTTAATACTTTTGTACTTTTGTACTTTTGTACTTTTGTACTTTTGTACTTTCGTACTTTTGTACTTTCGTACTTTTGTACTTTTGTACTTTTGTACTTTTGTACTTTTGTACTTTTGTACTTTTGTACTTTTGTACTTTTGTACTTTTGTACTTTTGTACTTTTGTACTTTTGTACTTTTGTACTTTTGTACTTTTGTACTTTTGTACTTTTGTACTTTTGTACTTTTGTACTTTTGTATATTTGTATATTTGTACTTTTGTACTTTTGTACTTTTGAACTTTTGTATTTTTGTACTTTTATACTTTTGTACTTTTGTACTTTTGTACTTTTGAACTTTTGTACTTTTGTCATTTTGTACTTTTGTACTTTTGTACTTTTGCACTTTTGTACTTTTGTACTTTTGTACTTTTGTACTTTTGTACTTTTGTACTTTTGTACTTTTGCACTTTTGTACTTTTGTACTTTTGTACTTTTGTACTTTTGTACTTTTGTACTTTTGTACTTTTGTACTTTTGTACTTTTGTACTTTTGTACTTTTGTACTTTTGTACTTTTATACTATTGTACTTTTGTAGTTTTGTACCTTTTTTGGACTTTTGTACTTTTGTACTTTTGCACTTTTGTACTTTTGTACTTTTGTATTTTTGTATTTTTGTACTTTTGTACTTTTGTACTTTTGTACTTTTGTACTTTTGTACTTTTGCACTTTTGCACTTTTGTACTTTTGTACTTTTGTACTTTTGTACTTTTGTACTTTTGTACTTTTGTACTTTTGTACTTTTGTACTTTTGTACTTTTGTACTTTTGTACTTTTGTACTTTTGTACTTTTGTACTTTTATACTATTGTACTTTTGTAGTTTTGTACCTTTTTTGGACTTTTGTACTTTTGTACTTTAGCACTTTTGTACTTTTGTACTTTTGTATTTTTGTATTTTTGTACTTTTGTACGTTTGTACTTTTGTACTTTTGTACTTTCGTACTTTTGTATTTTTGTACTTTTGTACTTTTGTACTTTTGTACTTTTGTACTTTTGTACTTTTGTACTTTTGTACTTTTGTACTTTTGTACTTTTGTACTTTTGCACTTTTGCACTTTTGTACTTTTGTACTTTTGTACTTTTGTACTTTTGTACTTTTATACTATTGTACTTTTGTAGTTTTGTACCTTTTTTGGACTTTTGTATTTTTGTACTTTTGCACTTTTGTACTTTTGTACTTTTGTACTTTTGTACTTTTGCACTTTTGTACTTTTGTACTTTTGTACTTTTGTACTTTTGTACTTTTGTACTTTTATACTATTGTACTTTTGTAGTTTTGTACCTTTTTTGGACTTTTGTACTTTTGTACTTTAGCACTTTTGTACTTTTGTACTTTTGTATTTTTGTATTTTTGTACTTTTGTACTTTTGTACTTTTATACTATTGTACTTTTGTAGTTTTGTACCTTTTTTGGACTTTTGTACTTTTGTACTTTAGCACTTTTGTACTTTTGTACTTTTGTACTTTTGTACTTTTGTATTTTTGTATTTTTGTACTTTTGTACTTTTGTATTTTTGTACTTTTGTACTTTTGTACTTTTGTACTTTTGTACTTTTGTACTTTCGTACTTTTGTACTTTTGTACTTTCGTACTTTTGTACTTTTGTACTTTTGTACTTTTGTATATTTGTACTTTTGTACTTTTGTACTTTTGAACTTTTGTATTTTTGTACTTTTGTACTTTTGTACTTTCGTACTTTTGTACTTTTGTACTTTTGTACTTTTGTACTTTTGTACTTGTGTATATTTGTACTTTTGTACTTTTGAACTTTTGTATTTTTGTACTTTTGTACTTTTGTACTTTTGTACTTTTGTATTTTTGTACTTTTGTACTTTTGTACTTTTATACTATTGTACTTTTGAAGTTTTGTACCTTTTTTGGACTTTTGTACTTTTATACTATTGTACTTTTGTAGTTTTGTACCTTTTTTGGACTTTTGTACTTTTGTACTTTAGCACTTTTGTACTTTTGTACTTTTGTATTTTTGTATTTTTGTACTTTTGTACTTTTGTATTTTTGTATTTTTGTATTTTTGTATTTTTGTACTTTTGTACTTTTGTATTTTTGTATTTTTGTACTTTTGTACTTTTGCACTTTTGTACTTTTGTACTTTTGTACTTTTGTATTTTTGTATTTTTGTACTTTTGTACTTTTGTACTTTTGTACTTTTGTACTTTTGTACTTTTGTACTTTTGCACTTTTGTACTTTTGTACTTTTGTACTTTTATACTATTGTACTTTTGTAGTTTTGTACCTTTTTTGTACTTTTGTACTTTTGTACTTTTTTATTTTTGTATTTTTGTACTTTTGTACTTTTGTATTTTTGTACTTTTGTACTTTTGTACTTTTGTACTTTTGTACTTTTGTACTTTTGTACTTTTATACTATTGTACTTTTGTAGTTTTGTACCTTTTTTGGACTTTTGTACTTTTGTACTTTAGCACTTTTGTACTTTTGTACTTTTGTACTTTTGTATTTTTGTACTTTTGTACTTTTGTACTTTTGTATTTTTGTATTTTTGTACTTTTGTACTTTTGTATATTTGTACTTTTGTACTTTTGTACTTTTGAACTTTTGTATTTTTGTACTTTTGTACTTTTGTACTTTTGTACTTTTGTATTTTTGTACTTTTGTACTTTTGTACTTTTGTACTTTTGTACTTTTGCACTTTTGTACTTTTGTACTTTTATACTATTGTACTTTTGTAGTTTTGTACCTTTTTTGGACTTTTGTACTTTTGTACTTTTGCACTTTTGTACTTTTGTACTTTTGTACTTTTGTATTTTTGTATTTTTGTATTTTTGTACTTTTGTACTTTTGTACTTTTATACTATTGTACTTTTGTAGTTTTGTACCTTTTTTGGACTTTTGTACTTTTGTACTTTAGCACTTTTGTACTTTTGTACTTTTGTATTTTTGTATTTTTGTACTTTTGTACTTTTGTACTTTTGTATTTTTGTACTTTTGTACTTTTGTACTTTTGTACTTTTGTACTTTTGTACTTTTGCACTTTTGTACTTTTGTACTTTTGTACTTTTGCACTTTTGTACTTTTGTACTTTTGTACTTTTGTACTTTTGTACTTTTGTACTTTTGTACTTTTATACTATTGTACTTTTGTAGTTTTGTACCTTTTTTGGACTTTTGTACTTTTATACTATTGTACTTTTGTAGTTTTGTACCTTTTTTGGACTTTTGTACTTTTGTACTTTAGCACTTTTGTACTTTTGTACTTTCGTACTTTTGTATTTTTGTATTTTTGTACTTTTGTACTTTTGTATTTTTGTACTTTTGTACTTTTGTATTTTTGTACTTTTGTACTTTTGTACTTTTGTACTTTTGTACTTTTGTATTTTTGTACTTTTGTACTTTTGTACTTTTGTACTTTTGTACTTTCGTACTTTTGTACTTTTGTACTTTCGTACTTTTGTACTTTTCTACTTTTGTACTTTTGCACTTTTGTACTTTTGTACTTTTGTACTTTTGTACTTTTGTACTTTTGTACTTTTGTACTTTTGTACTTTTGTACTTTTGTACTTTTGCACTTTTGTACTTTTGTACTTTTGTACTTTTGTACTTTTGTACTTTTGTACTTTTATACTATTGTACTTTTGTAGTTTTGTACCTTTTTTGGACTTTTGTACTTTTATACTATTGTACTTTTGTAGTTTTGTACCTTTTTTGGACTTTTGTACTTTAGCACTTTTGTACTTTTGTACTTTTGTATTTTTGTACTTTTGTACTTTTGTAGTTTTGTATTTTTGTATTTTTGTACTTTTGTACTTTTGTACTTTTGTATTTTTGTACTTTTGTACTTTTGTACTTTTGTACTTTTGTACTTTTGTACTTATGTCCTTTTGTACTTTTGTACTTTTGTATTTTTGTACTTTTGTACTTTTGTACTTTTGTACTTTCGTACTTTTGTACTTTTGTACTTTTGTACTTTTGTACTTTTGTACTTTTGCACTTTTGTACTTTTGTACTTTTGAACTTTTGTATTTTTGTACTTTTGTACTTTTGTACTTTCGTACTTTTGTACTTTTGTACTTTTGTACTTTCGTACTTTTGTACTTTTGTACTTTTGTACTTTTGTACTTTTGTACTTTTGTACTTTTGTACTTTTGTATATTTGTACTTTTGTACTTTTGAACTTTTGTACTTTTGTACTTTTGTACTTTTGTATTTTTGTACTTTTGTACTTTTGTACTTTTGTACTTTTGTACTTTTGTACGTTTGCACTTTTGTACTTTTGTACTTTTGTACTTTTATACTATTGTACTTTTGTAGTTTTGTACCTTTTTTGGACTTTTGTACTTTTGCACTTTTGTACTTTTGTACTTTTGTATTTTTGTACTTTTGTACTTTTGTACTTTTGCACTTTTCTACTTTTGTACTTTTGTACTTTTATACTATTGTACTATTGTAGTTTTGTACCTTTTTTGGACTTTTGTACTTTTATACTATTGTACTTTTGTAGTTTTGTACCTTTTTTGGACTTTTGTACTTTTGTACTTTAGCACTTTTGTACTTTTGTACTTTTGTATTTTTGTATTTTTGTACTTTTGTACTTTTGTACTTTTGTATTTTTGTACTTTTGTACTTTTGTACTTTTGTACTTTTGTACTTTTGTATTTTTGTACTTTTGTACTTTTGTACTTTTGTACTTTTGTACTTTTGTACTTTTGTACTTTTGTACTTTTGTACTTTCGTACTTTTGTACTTTTGTACTTTTGTACTTTTGTATATTTGTACTTTTGTACTTTTGAACTTTTGTATTTTTGTACTTTTGTACTTTTGTACTTTTGTACTTTTGTATTTTTGTACTTTTGTACTTTTGTACTTTTGTACTTTTGCACTTTTGTACTTTTGTACTTTTGTACTTTTATACTATTGTACTTTTGTAGTTTTGTACCTTTTTTGGACTTTTGTACTTTTATACTATTGTACTTTTGTAGTTTTGTACCTTTTTTGGACTTTTGTACTTTTGTACTTTAGCACTTTTGTACTTTTGTACTTTTGTACTTTTGTATTTTTGTACTTTTGTACTTTTGTATTTTTGTACTTTTGTACTTTTGTATATTTGTACTTTTGTACTTTTGTACTTTTGAACTTTTGTATTTTTGTACTTTTGTACTTTTGTACTTTTGTACTTTTGTATTTTTGTACTTTTGTACAAAAAAGGTACAAAACTACATTGTACTTTTGTAGTTTTGTACCTTTTTTGGACTTTTGTACTTTTGTACTTTAGCACTTTTGTACTTTTGTATTTTTGTACTTTTGTACTTTTGTACTTTTGTACTTTTGTATTTTTGTACTTTTGTACTTTTGTACTTTTGTACTTTTGTACTTTTGTACTTTTGTACTTTTGCACTTTTGTACTTTTGTACTTTTATACTATTGTACTTTTGTAGTTTTGTACCTTTTTTGACTTTTGTACTTTTGTACTTTAGCACTTTTGTACTTTTGTACTTTTGTACTTTTGTATTTTTGTATTTTTGTACTTTTGTACTTTTGTACTTTTATACTATTGTACTTTTGTAGTTTTGTACCTTTTTTGGACTTTTGTACTTTTGTACTTTAGCACTTTTGTACTTTTGTACTTTTGTACTTTTGTACTTTTGTACTTTTGCACTTTTGTACTTTTGTACTTTTGTACTTTTATACTATTGTACTTTTGTAGTTTTGTACCTTTTTTGGACTTTTGTACTTTTGTACTTTAGCACTTTTGTACTTTTGTACTTTTGTACTTTTGTATTTTTGTATTTTTGTATTTTTGTATTTTTGTACTTTTGTACTTTTGTACTTTTGTACTTTTGTACTTTTGTACTTTTGTATTTTTGTACTTTTGTACTTTTGTACCTTTGTACTTTTGTACTTTTGTACTTTTGTACTTTTGTACTTTTGTAATTTTTTACTTTTGCACTTTTGTACTTTTGTACTTTGGATTTTGAATTCTAAATGTAAAAATTTTAAATTCTTAATTTTGAATTTTACATTTTGAATTTACATTTCACATTCACATTTTACATTTTACATTTTACATTTATATTTTACATTTTGCATTTTACATTTTACATTTTACATTTTACATTTTACATTTCACATTTCACATTTACCAATTACCATTTTACATTTTATATTTTACGTTTTACATTTTACATTTTACGTTTTACATTTTACATTTTACAGTTTACATTTTACGTTTTACATTTTACATTTTACATTTTACATTTTACATTTTACATTTTACATTTTACATATTAAATTTTACATTTTACATTTTACATTTTACATGCTACATTTTACATGTCACATGTTACATTTTACATTTTACATTTTACATGCTACATTTTACATGTTACATTTTACATGTTACATTTTACATTTTACATTTAACAATTAACATTTAACATTTTACATTTTACATTTTACATGCTACATTTTACATGTTACATGTTACATTTTACATTTTACATGCTACATTTTACATGTTACATGTTACATTTTACATTTAACATTTTACATTTTACATTTTGCATTTTACATTTTGCATTTTACATTTTACATTTTACATTTTACATTTTACATTTTACATTTTACATTTTACATTTTACATTTTACATTTTACATTTTAGATTTTACATTTTTTTTATTTTGTATTTTGTATTCTGTATTTTGTATTTTGTCTTCTGTATTTTGTATTTTGTATTTTGTGTTTTGTGTTTTGTGTTTTGTATTTTGTATTTTGTATTTTGTATTTTGTATTTTGTATTTTGTATTTTGTATTTTGTATTTTGTATTTTGTATTTTGTATTTTGTATTTTGTATTTTGTATTTTGTGTTTTGTGTTTTGTGTTTTGTGTTTTGTATTTTGTATTTTTTTAGATTTCAGATTTTGAATTTTAAATTTTAATTTCAATTTTAGATTGTAGATTTTAGATTGTAGATTTTAGATTTTAGATGTTAGATTTTAGATTTTAGATTTTAGATTTTAGATTTTAGATTTTAGATTTTAGATCTTAGATTTTAGATTTTAGATTTTAGATTTTAGATCTTAGATTTTAGATTTTAGATTTTAGATTTTAGATTTTAGATTTTAGATTTTAGATTTTAGATTTTAGATTGTAGATTTTAGATTTTAGATTTTAGATTTTACATTTTACATGTTTTTATTTTACATTTCACATTTTACCTTATTTTATTTTACATTTTACAGTTTACATTTTAACTTTTTTTATTTTACATTTTACTTTTTTTTTATTTTACATTTTAAATTTTACATTTTACATTTTACCTTTTTTTATTTTACAGTTTACATTTTACCTTTTTTTATTTTACATTTTATATTATACATTTTCCCTTTTTTATTTTACATTTTACATTTCACATTTTACATTTCACATTTTACATTTTACATTCTAAATTTTACATTTTATATTTTACATTTTACAGTTTGCTTTTTACATTTTACATTTAACATTTTACTTTTCACATTTCACATTTTACATTTTACATTTTACATTTTACATTTTACATTTTACGTTTTACATTTTACATTTTACATTTTACATTTTACATTTTACATTTTACATTTTACATTTTACATTTTATTTATTTTGTATTCTGTATTTTGTATTTTGTCTTTTGTATTTTGTGTTTTGTATTTTGTATTTTGTATTTTTTGTTTTGTGTTTTGTGTTTTGTATTTTGTATTTTTTTAGATTTTAGATTTTGAATTTTAAATTTTAATTTCAATTTTAGATTTTAGATTGTAGATTGTAGATTTTAAATTTTAGATTTAAGATTTTAGATTTTAGATTTAAATTTTAGATTTTAGATTTTAGATTTAAATTTTAGATTTAAGATTTTAGATTTTTTGTTCAATAACTGTACACAGTGTATATGTACGGCATGTCGTTCCATCAGATTACTTCTTAGATGTGGTTTTTCTCCATGTTTCGGTTTGTTAAATGATAGAACAGATCTACAAACCAGAGAAGTCACGAGTTCATCGCCTAATCACCAACAGAAATATTTATTTCAACTGTTTCATGATACCCTGAGGTAAACCAGAAAGATAGAAATAACCTCTAAAATACTACCTGTCTTGATCCGAACGGGTCTTCCGAGTCCGATAAATTTAATTACTTAATCAATGGCTCAGAGGTCGGTGTCTCTCCGGTTTGGCGAGCCAGAAAGTGATCCAACTATCTCCGAGAATAGGTTCTGTAACTAATTTATTCACCTGAACGACCGAACGAACGAACGGCTCCGGTGGGACCGATTGCGAAGAAGCTTAACTTTAAAATATTTAACGATCGTTAGTTTGAAATATGTCTAATTGCGTTCGGTCGCCCCTTTTTTGCACCAATTCTCTGAGGTGAGACTTTGATTGGAAGAAGAAGCCAGCTGCACTGACCAGGGGGCTTGTCTCCTTTATTTTAATCGATTGAACTCCACCCGAGAATGACAACGAATCTGAACCGGAAGCAATTACTTTCTGTAGCTCGTCGATTGGGACCATGTGCAAGAGAGACGACGATGACGACACGCGCCTCCAGAGCCCAGTAATGGAACGAATGGAAGAAGTAAAGCTCAATTCGTTCCGGTTTGACCCCGTTCGGATTGGACCATTGAACCTGAATATCAATTGAGTTGGAAGTGAAAAGCAAAGCTCACGAGCGAACGTTTCGCATGAAATACTGTGCTGACAACGAAGAAACTGGCCGGAAAATGATTTGAACTGACCTCAAGCCGTTTGTGAGTCAGCTAAAATCGAAATATTTTGGTGAATAGAATAGTTTTTCGAGCGTTTTCGAGGAGGGAAGAAGTGCGGATGCTTGACACAAAATCAACAACCGACCGAATCTTCAGACTCAAAAGCTGGATGGAGCTCTCGAAGTGACTGATAGCCCTCATCAACGTCGTTCAGATGGGCGGTGCTCTTCCCTATTTTCGACCTTCGCCGTGCCGAATTGCCCGAGGGCGGCCAGGTTCGAAAATGCACACTCTGCCAGTGGATGTAATTAACTTGGTTTCGTTACTAATCGTATATAAATTACTCGGGAAAACATCGCTCCCGGCCGATGGAGCAGCTCGTCGGATGGAGCACAGCTAAAATCAGACAACCAACCGTCGGTCGGTCGGACCGCTGGAAGGTGGCTTCAAACCGCACTCAAAGATCGGAACATTTCATGCGTTCCACTTGTTGTAAGACCCCGAATGCGGTTCCAGCTTTGGTTGTTTTGCCTTCGCTAGCCGGCGGTCGTTTGTCTGTCTAATTGAGAGCCACACCGCGAAATGCGAGTTCAAGTTGTTTCACTTTCTGTTTACTGGACGAAATCAATCGAAATGGGATTTGGAAAATTTGTTGTCGATTTCACTGAAGGTTTTCAATTAATTAGATGATAAATTAACAATTGTTCTAAGTGAAAACCACCGGTGCAGTTTGCTTGCCAAACTGTAAATTAATTGATTTTAACATTTCTAGCAATTTTCTTTACTTCGATTCCAACAGCTATTTATGCGATGTAAGTGTTCAAAATGTTGGTCAAAATGCGCTGATCTCACAATCATACACTTTTTTTGCCACAGCTGCAAATGGCATGCCATACTAACTATTTATTTTTACTTCGACTTTTTCTTTGAACCGAAAAATTATATATAATAGCAACAAAATTTGCGGGTTCATGATTTAGATAGATAGCAAATTGGTAAAAGTAAATAAAATAAGTGGTAGTGGATGTTTTCTGAACACTTCAAAACAAAATTTGGAAAACGTAACGTTTGGCCACGATTGTCACTCAGAAGAATAACGAAAACCGTTTAAATTCTAGACCTGAATTTTGAACCCTGGCACTCTGGACCTAAATTTGGGACCTGATCTCTGGAAATCTGGACCTGAATACTGGACCGAAATTGTACATCAGAAGTCTGGATCTTGATCTACACTCTGAACTTGAATTTGAATCCAAACCAAGACGCTGTATCTGGAGCTGGATTCTGCACCTGAAACATGGATTCTAAATCTAAATTCTGGATCTGAATTCTTAACATGAATTTGCGATCTGCACCCAGAATTTGCTCCTAGAGCTGAAATCTACGCCAGAATTCTTGATCTGAATTTTGAACCAAGATTTTATGTCCAAATTCTGGCACTGGATTCTGGACTTCGACTAGGATTATGGCCCTGAGTTCTGAACATTAATACTAGACGTGGCTTCTACACCAGAATTCTGAACTTCAATCTAAATCCTAAATATTGAAACTTGATTCTGAATCTGAATTGTACATTAAAATTCGGGATCTCGATCTAGTTTCTGAACTTTCTGGAGCTGGAGCTGGATTCTGGATCTGATATTTTGGACCTGGATTCTGAACCGGGGTTCTGCACTTGAACCTAGATTCTGGACCTGAAATTTGATCCAACATACTAAAACTGAATTCAGGTCCTGGAACTGAAAATGTGCACCTGGATTCTAGACGAGTTCTGGATATGGATTCTGAAGCTGTTTCGTAAACCCGAATCCCTCCCCAGAATTCTGAACTTCGACTTAATCCTGAGCCTAAGTATTGGAGCATGATTCTGGAATTGAATTGTACATCAGAATTTTGGATGTCGATCTAGATTCTGAACTTGGATTTTAAACCAGAAATCTGAAACTGAACCGAGATTCTGGAGCTGGAATTTCGGACCAGGATTCTGGACCGGGGTTCTGCTCTTGAATCAAGATTCAGGAACTGAAATTTGATCCAACATACTAGACTGAATTCAGGACCTGGATCTGGATTCTGGACTTGTATTCTCAACCTGAATCTCACTCCAGAGTTCTGAGTTTCGACCTAAATCCTAAATTTAAAAATTGAAACATTGATTCTGGACTTGAATTGAACATCAGAATTCTGGATTTCGAACTCTATATAAATTTTTAAGTTTGACGTTTGACTATTGTCGTACTACTTAAGATTTTTAACTTTAAATTTTTGACATTTGGCTATATAACTTTGACTCGTGGCTTTTGGCGTATGACTTTCGACTTTAGGACATTTGACCTTTGATTTTTGACTTTTGATTGTTAACTTTTAACATTAAATTTTGAACTTTCAACGTTTTAATTATAACTTTTGATATGAAACTTTTAACAATTTGGAACTTGGGCTTTCGACATTAGATTTTTTCTTAAGATTCTTGACATTAGATAACGGAATTTCATCACACCTCAGCGAAAGGCCTAGCCGACAAAGCTGAGGTTAAATAAACCTTTAGATAAAAATGATGATAGTAAAATAAAAATATGAAAAAAAAATAAAATAAAAATAGAAATAATAAATGAAATGTAAATAGAAATAAAAATTTTAATGAAAATGAAAATTAGAATGAGAATTTAAATAAAATTAAAATAAAGAGCCAGTAAAGAGAGCAAAAAAAATAATCGAAAATGAGAACGGAATGAAAATAAAAATAAAACAAGAATGAAGATAAGACTAAAATAAAACTCAAAATCACAGGATAAATACAAATGAATACGAAAACAAAAATAGAAACAAATCTATAAATTAAAAAATTAGGTCATTCAACAATAACAATAAGATTAACTCAGAGGCGTCTCGTCCTCATGTGCACCTCGTGCACTGCACAACCGGACAAATTGAAGGTATTAACTGCACCCCATTTTAGTTATTTTTTACATTTTTGCATTTTAGGTACCGAATATAAAATAATTAGTGATTTTATCCACAGCACAATATACACAAACTCACCCTAAGCTACTTGCCTTGTGCACTGAAATTACCTATATTTCCATACATATTATACTAAAAATTTCAAGTATATCTTGTTAGTATTTTTACGTGTACATGAATCACAGCACAGATTCAAGAGAAGGAATTACTAAGCTTAACAGTTCGGCTGAAAAGTTCGTATCGTTTAATAGAAACACACATTTTTTTGCCAAAATTCGTTTTTATTATTCAACATAATTGCCATCAGAGGCGATTATAGCGATCTTCCAACTTTTCGATACCATTTTTGTAGTACGATTTGTCCTTTGCCTCAAAATAGGCCTCAGTTTCAGCGATTACCTCTTCATTGCTTCTAAATTTTTTACCAGCGAGCATTCTCTTGAGGTCTTAGAACAGGAAAAAGTCACTGGGGGCCAAATCTGGAGAATACGGTGGATGAGGGAGCAATTCGAAGCCCAATTCGTTCAATTTCAGCATGGTTTTCATCGACTTGTGACACGGTGCATTGTCTTGATGAAACAAAATTTTTTTCTTCTTCAAATGAGGCCGTTTTTTTTTTAAATTTCGTCCTTCAAACGCTCTAATAACGCTATATAATAGTCACTGTTGATGGTTTTTCCCTCTTCAAGGTAGTCGATGAAAATTATACCATGCGAATCCCAAAATACAGACGCCATAACCTTACCGGCCGATTGTTGAGTTTTTCCACGCTTTGGGTTCGGTTCATCGCGTGCAGTCCACTCAGCTGACTGTCGATTGGACTCCGGAGTGAAGTGATGGAGCCATGTTTCGTCCATTCTTATATATCGACGAAAAAAATCGGTTTTATTTCGATATAACAGCTCCAAACACTGCTCAGAATCATCAATTCGTTGTTGTTTTTGATCGATTGTGAGTTCACGCGGCACCTATTTTGCACAAAGCTTTCTCATATCCAAATATTCGTGAATAATATGTCCAACACGTTCCTTTGATATCTTTAGGGTGTCAGCTATCTCGATCAACTTCACTTTACGGTCATTGAAAATCATTTTGTGGATTTTTTTCACGTTTTCATCGGTAACAGCCTCTTTTGGACGTCCACTGCGTTCATCGTCTTCGGTGCTCATATGACCAGTACGAAATTTTGCAAACCACTTACGTATTGTTGCTTCGCCCGGTGCAGAGTCTGGATAACACTCATCAAGCCATTTTTTGGTATCGACGGCACTTTTTTTCATCAAAAAGTAGTGTTTCATCGACACACGAAATTCCTTTTTTTTTCCATTTTTTTCACAATAACAAAAGTAGCTTCACTCAAAATGCAATATCTCACAAACTAATAATCAGACAACTGTCAAATTTATACACGTATCTTTTGAAGGTTGGTACTAACTGAAAATGGTATGGATTTAATTCTAGTGACGCCCTCTCATAGAAACGATACGAACTTTTCAGCCGATCTGTTAGCTCTCAGATTTGTTGTTCTCTGCCATGTTTTGCACTGTAAGAACTTGTATGCCCATTGCCAGGAGAGGCTTAATTACTCATGCTTATGGCAGTTGAAAACAAATTGCTGTCTCAGTTGTCACGTCGAAGCGATTTTATTGATGAAATTATTGACAGATTTGCTCGATGTGTTTAGCACCGAATTCTTCTATTGTATCGATGATTCGAAATAATAAAAATATTAATAAAAAATTCCCATCTATATAGTATATCGTTATTTTATTGTATTGAAAGACACAAGCGAATATCCATTGCTCAATCTATAGTTTCACTTAGAACGAACTGTTACATCTGATATCAAACCACAAAAGAAGTGCACAATTCATAAATTTTGTCACGAGACGCCACTGGATTAACTTGATAAAAATAATTAATAAAAATGGGAATGAAAACAAAAATAAATTAAACATAATGTAACAGCTTGAATAAAAAATAAAAACAGAAATAATAATGAAAATAATAATAGAAATAGTAACAAATTATTTTTGTTTGTTGAATATAGATCTAACTGCGATATTTTTTTTCCGTTAAAGTAGGTTATTCGGCGATTTGCTTTGTGTACCATAGTTCGGCTTCACTTGCAAGGCCCCACTGTTTCTATCATTTTACTGATCCTCCGAATTCGAGTAGAATGCATTAATCATTATTCAATCGGCTCTTTCAAGTACCAGTAAATTACTGATTGAAAACTACGTGATATTTGTTCCATTTTGTTTTGTGTTCTCGTTAGTCCCGCCTTATTGACTGTCAACATGTAACGACGCAGTATTGAAAGAAGGGTTCAGAACTTATTTCCAAAATCCAGACCAAGAGTTCAGGTCCAAAATCTAGGTCGTGATCCAGAATTCAGGTCCCGAATGCCAGGTCCAAGTCCAAAATTCATGAGTGAAATTCAGCTTCAGGTCCACAATCCATGCCAAAGTTCAGAATCCAGATGCAGAATCCAGTTCCAGCCCAAGAATCTCTGTTCAGATCCTGATTTAAAATTCAAATTTAGAAACCAGAATTTTGGTGTACATTTTTTGTCCAGAATCCAGGTCCAGAATTACAGATCCAAAAATCATTATTTAATCGGCTCTTCCAAGTACCAGTGAATTACTGATTGAAAACTACGTGATATTTGTTCCATTTTGTTTTGTGTTCTCGTTAGTTCCGCCTTATTGACTGTAAACATGTATCGACGCAGTATTTAAAAAGAGTCTTTTCGTTCCTGCTATTCTGTTTTGTTTCGGATAGGCGATTCTCGTCTTTCAATCCAGTTGTCGTGTGTTTTGAGCCCCGACCTGGAGGGATTCTTAGTGTCAATGGGCCATGCAATGATTCTGTACGGTAAGAGTTGGTTGCGAAGGCTGTTGAAACAGAATTTTCAAAATTTTCAAACGGAATGTTTGCTCTCTGGTTATTCATTATACGCATTAATGTCATGAGATTAATATTTCAATTGAATAATCGAGAAAAAAAACCCTTGGTTTTTATCTTGGGAAGAGTTGGAGATTAGTACGTAATGGCTCTGACGGCACGTTCCCCATGTGTAACGAAAATTTCTGTTTTCTGATTCAATTATCACAAACATCTTTCTTATTATATCGTTTCTGTCACGTTTCTCAGTTAGATTACCGGTCATGGTTTCCAACAGATAAGCGTTAAAGTAGAAGTCGTAGCTCCACCGTGGATTAGATCTAACCTAATTTAAAAGTTCCGTGACAATAACAGAGGAGGAACCACGGTTCTTCGGCAGAGTGTCAACCAGTTCTGGGTGAAGCAATGAAAATTCCGAAAATATAATTGCATGCCGTACACATACACTTACAGACATACACACATACGGAAGGGAATGAATAGCAATAACAATTACACAGGTGAAACGAACTTTTGAAAAAGCCATTTCACCAACGAGTGCCGGTGTGTCGTTCCCGGGCCCTGGCAGCGGAATTGCAGAAGGGGTTGACGGCGAATTTCCCTGCTTCGCCCGACGACGGTTAGTGGGTCGGTTGGAGTTTGCCAGTTTTCCGGGTACCAAGCGCATATCTGCAAGCATAAAAGTTCATGTTCGGAAAAGCTGCGCTCTTTACTGTGACCTCCCGGTTTCCCGGTGGTGACTGCCAGAGCTCGAACTACTTAAATATTCATTCTTGTTATAATTATTTGGCTGGCTGCGCTTGTATGACCTCACCCTCTCTCTCTCTCTATCACTCCCTGTTTTCCCCCGTCATCAGCTGTGCTCTGCCCGGAACCGAGAATCGTAATCGTAAAAATCCTAACACCACTGCCACTGGTTGTTCGCACGGAATTTTCCGAGCAGTTTACGGGCGGAAAGGAATGTGAATATGAGTTCAACTGGAATACAACGCCTGACGGGCTCATCCGAAAGGATTATTCTTATCGTTTCGATTTTTGTGCCCGGTGAGATGCAACTTTTTACTACACTGTCAGGTTGTGAATTTTATCGCTTCGCTTACGGTTCGGTGCTACAATGTGTTGGGAAAGAAACCGCGGCTTTACTCAGTTCAATCTTGTGTTCTTCGGGAGGTGAACGCCGAGGTCACATCGCCTTGGGCCCAGGTTGCGAGCAAACGGAGAGAGGGGGGGTCATCGGTGCGTAGCTAATCGTAGCTCATGATCATGTTGTTCTACGCGATTCAATTGTTCGGAACGGTACACAAAAGCTTGTAAAACTTTCTCCCTTTCGATTTTTTCCCCTTTTCTTCACTCTTCGGCTCTTCGGTGAAGCCACTCGGGGGGAAGGTTTTGTTTGTTTTACGGTTGATCTCACGTCACGACTCGCAGCCGCACAGCGGCAATGATGGCCTAGTCGACCCAGAAAATTCAAATCAAAACTTCACCTCGAAACCTCAACAACAAAGACAAAGCGAACTACCCTCCCCGCAATGTCATTTGCTTCGTTTGAGTGTTTGAGTGTGTTAGTGGAAGCATCATCTACTGCGCAAAAAAAAACAAAACACGCAAAGTCACTCACGCGACTAACCTCAAAAGAGTATAGTAGCTCGAACTTGATCCACCTTATTTGGGCGCACGAGTCTCGGAATCGCTGTCTGTCAGTTTAGCAAGCCAAGCAACCAAACAATCGTAGCAAGCGACGATGAAAGCGAACTTTTTGCAGCAACAGCAGCAGCTGTCAAGATCAATACCACAGGTAAAATGGATGTGCGGTTTCGCAAACAAACACACATACACACACCGGAAGGGTCCCGCGCGACTCTTGGTTCGAGGTTGGACTACCGGCAGTGGATTCCGATATTCATTTAGTCGACAAAGCAAGTGTCTTATTTTAAAGGGAAGGGAAGGGAAGATGTTTCGTGATTTTCTTCCGGGCCGTGAGAAGAGATTTTATCGCAACACTGCACCGGTACAATAACAAATGATGTCATGTTTTGTTGCGTTGTGACATCAAGTTTATCTTGCGGTTGTTAATTTCGCTTTTGTTGTTTTTATCACGGAAGATGATTTGTCATTTTCCTACTTCGCAAGGGCACTGGGAAGCCCAATTAGTAGCCGTATAAGACTCGTTTGTTAGGATTTTTCCCACCTTAGACAAAAGTCGATTGCGGGATCACAATGTCTTCATTAGGGGAGCTTTCTAAGACAAAGGTTGCAATCCGAATTTTTCTAGTTCAAAACTTAGCATTTAGTCATCTTACATAAAAGAGGACAATAGTAAATTAGTCTTCGAAAAAGCATTCGACAATGAACACTAACTTTTATGTCCAGAGACTTCCGAATATGGAATCTATAACAGAATTATGAAGTTGGATTTTGAAACTGAGTTCTGGACCAGAACTGAGTTCTGTATCTGGATTCGGAAACGGAACTCTGGACCAGAAAATAAATTCTGGACCTGAAACTGAATTTCGAACCTAGAATCTGAAACTAAATGCTAGACCAGGAACTTAATTGTGAACCTGAGAGCTAGACCTGAATGCTGGACTTGGATCTTGAAACTTTGTCTTGTGCACCGAAATTGCGTATATTTGCACACATCTCGTATACATCCAACATAAAATTTCAAGTATCACTTGTCGCAGTGTTAGTGTCTAACACATGATTTCCGTGCACATGATTTTCTGCACAGATTCGAGAAGAGAGGGAATTACTCAGCTCAGCTCTGAAAATTTGATGTTTTCTCTGTCACGTTTGGCTCTGTGAGAACTTGTATGCACACCTTCAGGAGTGACATCAGTGGCTTATGTTTATGGCAGTTGAAAACAAATTGCTGTCTCCAGAGATGCTAGAGACTTCTAAAATCAATCACAGACTGGCAATTTCGAGTCTGGATTTATCAAATTGAACTCTGGACCTGGAACTGAATTTTGAGTTTGGTTTCTGGAAATAAATTCTAGACCTGGAAAAGAATTCTGAACATGGAATCTGGAACTGAAATCGGGACTTGGATTCTGAAATTGAGCTTGGGACCAGAATTGAATTTTGAATCGGGTTTCGGGAACAGAACCTTGAATTAAATTCTGGATCTGAATCTGAATTTCGAGCCTGGATTCTTAACCGAAACTGAATTAATAATCAGGGTTCTGAAACTAGATTCTAGACCTGGAAAAGAATTCTGAATATGAAATCTTTAACAGAATTCTGAAGTTGGATTTTGAAATTGAGCTTTGGACCAGAACTGAATTCTGAATCTGGTTCCGAAAACTCTGGACGTGGAACTAAATTCTGGACCTGGAACTGAATTTCGAGACTGAATTCTGGAACTAAATGCTTGACCTGGAAAAGACTTGAGATTTTGAAACTGAGCTCTGAACCAGAACTGAACTCTGGACCTGGAACTGAATTTTCCTGTCAGATGCTCGTTGATTCCAACCATTTTCGAAAACTTAAATTTTCAGTTAGTTTGTAATTATCTCTTAATACTGAAACTCTTATCAGAAATTACTGTACATATTTGGAACGATATGGACGAAAACTATGTTGTTGCGTTGAGTACAACAAAAGCTATTCACAATTACGTTCTACTCATTTTTGTACAGGGTAAGACGCATTCACGTCAAAAACCGTCACCCGTGTCTTACCCGAACCCAACAAACTTTTTTGATGTGGAACACATCTTTATTTTTTCTAAATTAGAACCCAACTCGTAACCCGTCTGATTCGGGCTCAGGTCGGGTTTTGGGTATTTGTATCGCTACTGTCAACCATTAATTTCTACCATTTCTCCAAAATTATCCCCAATTGTTCAATTTACGCTTGACCATGGCCCAAAAATTTTCGATCAGACGAAAATTGGGTGGATTCACATTCTGCTCAATATCGATGAGTGGCTGCTAGCTAAATCAGGCCAGAATATCACAGGATCGTTGAGTGATGGAAATGGAAATTCCTCTTTTGAAGGACACTCCTCCTTGTAAAGTGATCCATTCATCTCCGGAACCGGAAGTGGCAGCCATTTGATCTTCGAAATTGATCCACAATCTAACAGTAGCTTTCAAACAAGCCTAAGCTTATTAAAATCAATAAAGCCATCTCTGATAAAAATGCAATGTGAATGTTTCATTTGTCCGCATTTTAAAATATTTGAGAATTTATTAACTGGACCATGAATCTACTGATGAAAAGGACTGTTTTGTTACGGACGACTCGATTTGTATGCTAGTAAGTAGCACCATTCCAAGTCATTGGTAAGGATAAGCTTTGACCTAGAAGAAATCATTACATAAATATAATCGTAACATAAGTCGTACAATCGCTAATATATTTCAATATTCCATACATCTCAATATTTGAGTAGAAAAACTACCAAAATGCTGAAATGGATTCATTTCCGGCTTTCAGAAGGACGAAATTGTAGATTTATCTTCGAAATTAAACACTTTTAGAACATTTTTCTCGAACGCGACGCAGCCAAATGCTAGCTTTATTTGCGCTCGTTTGGTGCGAATTTCGTACAACGAAAACTGCATAAAACTAATCAAGTTATTCTGGATTTGCACTAAATTAATGATTTTTACCTTCTAATTGTAAAGAAGTAATGTTTATAGGTCTTTAGGTAATTTTTAGAGTCATTAGAATGGCTGATTTTGTATAATGTTGCCCATCGTTGTCCACTTTTTTTATATCCAGTATCATTCAACTGGTTCCTTCGCATTCGAGGAAAATGTCACAAATGTTTAGCATCGACGATATTTAACTAACCGATCCTTTTCTAGGACCAATGAATCTATCCCTAACAACTGATTATAGTATTGATATGTTAGTTCAACAATCAATCAAGAAACAGTCCGTTTCATGTGTTATATTTTTGTTAACGTTAGCTTCGCCCTTCTTGGTGAAAGAGTGCAGTGGTACTAATATTTAAACAGCGTTTTTTGTGCAACTGGCATGAGTTTATTTGCTTTAACTAAAATCATCTGACATCTGAAATTGTCTGAACGAAACAAAGTAAGGGATTCAAATAACGAATCTGAAGAAAAACCGACAGAGTCTCTATTTGAATCGATCACAGTCGTCGGTACTTTCGCCGAATGCCCTTGCCTTTCAATTTCTGTCACCACATTGCGAATGTCAAACTTTCCTAACAGCAAATATCACCGGCAGTAAAGTTTCTTCTAAATCTTCAGTCGACTGCTGCGAGGGATTCTTTCTCAGCCTGCCTAAAGTGTGCGAGCTGGAAAATTCGTTGATCCCCTCCGAACAGATACAGAGAGCGAGAGAGAGAGAGGGGGAACACACGTTAATGTAAAATTAAAACTTTTTCCATTAAAACACTCCTCCCGCTAGGTGCTTAGCAGTTGCGACTGACGGGGCTGGTTGGGTGTTCCGTGATCTAATGACTGCCGTGGGACAACCGAATGACGAATCAACGGACAGAATGGTTGACTGACTGACTGATGCTCTTCCCTTCTATCTCTTTCTTTGGATTCGGTTATTTTTCATGTTCAATTGTGAAATTCTTACGCGCGAACCGTTCCACTTGACAGCTTACGTGTATGTGATATGGCGTCTGGGTGCAAAAATGCTTCTCTTGGAATACGAGAAAAAAATATAAAGAAAACACAAACTGCCTACCGAGCAGAACTGAATCAATTCATTATACTAAGTAATTATTTCAAGATGCGACCTTGTTGCGGATGGATCTGAGCTGGCAACACTGCCGGCATGAAAGCTTCGCTGCGGTTGTGACGTTGAATTTGCCATTGTCCAGCTTTTATGAGCTGTGAGTCATTGCTGGTATACGTAGGGGCAACGGTTGCTTTGTTTGGAACGTTGGTTGTTTTGCGGTTTTCTCTTTCTTACGCTAGGCGTGATGAAAGAAGTTTTGCTGCAACGACGACGCACGGTCGATGATCTTGCTTTTTCCCCTGGCTGACCGCCAAGCTGCCGACGGCACGTGATTCTTGTTCTGCTTTTCATTTATTGATTCTAACGGAGGAACGGGATATCCGATGGTTGGTCAGCACCAAGTTGAATTTAAGTTGAGGAAATCGGTGTTTTCATTTTAAAGCCAACTTCTCTGAAAAGTCATTGCCGGAAACATTACCCAACTTAGGGAAGCAGCACAATCTTACTTTTCCTCGATAGTATAGTGGTCAGTATCCCCGCCTGTCATAACCGTACTTGACGAACCATTAAACATTGCCTTGTCATATTTTATTCTAAAATGTTAAAACTCTTATTCTGTTCGCTTGTAGTTGTGTCTGATTTCGCAGTAATCATTCGCAAGAATAACTAAAAAATGTATTGATGCAAGCATGTTTCGTTTTAAAAGCGCGACGTTGCACCAAAAATTATTAATTATGGTATCCCATAATCGACTCAGAGTAAGAGGATCATAGGCTGGCCACATTTATCTAGGTTTTTTTAGAACTTCCAACTAACATTGGAACATTGATAACACTGGTTGTAATCGAAAATTGAACCACGAGGGAGAAGATAGTGATTACAACACGCCTACCCTCTTCGAAAGCTCATTCGGTGCAGGTCTGTACAGTTTCGAAGTTCACCAGTTATGCAAATATTTCACCCGGACCCGGAGCCTGTTTGGTCGCTACTTTGCTCGTCGCTACAGCTCGGTGTAAAACATGAAAATCTAATTATTTTGGTGGTTCGAAATTGATTGCAATCGAATACTCACTCATTAGCTCAGGACGTCGGACGGTGCGCGGTCACACGTTGAATGATTGCAACTGAATAAAATCTAATTACATAGAAGCTAAACCGAACGAAAAATCCCGACCCCAACTGGACACGCGAGGCGAATCCGCTCAATAAAACGCGATCTACCGGCATTAGACCGGTCTAAACAATCATTCAAAGCCAACGCTCGTGACCCAAATGACATTGTAAAAATGCACAATTGCACGTATCCAGGTAAAACTAAATCACAAAAAAAAACTGGCAAAAGGAATTCTCCACCGCCTACTTCAAGGCCCACGTGGCCATTTGCAATTATTTCGATGGGCTCCACGAGCGCGGTGCGGCGATTGTGATGCAATCTCTCGTGCGCCCTCGCGGTTAGTTCCGTACTGAATTTGAATAGCTCTGCCTCTTTGCCTGCCACGAACGAAAATTGTTGCTGTCGGTTTTCCGCGCGCTGGTCAGCCGTCAGTCGCTAGTTAAGAGAAGTGGAGAAAAAAAACCTACAAATTAACGTATGCGCATATTTGTTTAAAGTTACTTATTCACTTGGCCGATTACGAAGACGGGACGAGAAAGACGGTGGAGGCGGCGGCGGCAGCGGGCGAACCTTCAAAGTGAAGCAGCAAAATCGTAACCACTTTGGGGCTTTATGACCGACTGATTGGTTCCATTAGGCTTTGCGAAAGCGTTTGTTTTTTGTTTTTCTTTGCTGGTTTTTGGTTGGCGGCAGACAGACGAGGAAGCAGAAATATGCGTAACAATGTTATTTTGGTTATGCCGAAAATTTTGAATTGCCACTCTCGTATCGAAAACAAATTATGCATTGCTCTGGTGGATGGTTTATTTCTGGTATGCGAGCCAAACAACGAAGCATATGCGTAACACAATGACACGTAGTCAATTAGCAGTAAGTAGATCAGTTTTGGTGGTGAGCCCATTATGCGAAGTGCATGTGGGTCTGGTGGCCATTTTTAGAAATTCGTCGTTTAGAATTTAAACAACTCCTGGTTCTCGTAGGTATAAGAACTCATTGGCAACCTCGTATCAATTTTCACCAGTGCTTCGTACTCTATGGACTGCCATAGTAGAGTTCATGGCCGCAACATCCTTTCAAAAAAGCCTCCTTTCGCGATCCGTATGAATTAGAAATGGCGTCTCCATGCGTCAATCCATCTAACATCACAAAAGATTCGGGTGTCATCCCAACTATCTTGACGATTATTGCGAATCATCGAGCGTTTTAAAGTCCACAAATAGCCATGCCAAGCCACGCAAGTTGAATTGAACGCAAGAAGTACCCTTTGGTTTCTCGTTATTTAGTGCGTTCGGATTTATTATACGGAACAACTTGTCGTTCTATGCGAACACTCATCGGTCTCTATCAACGATACCGCTTATCAAATACTGCAAAACTAATGTCGTTTTCTCACCGTCACAGTAGTAGATCAAATATCCTTCATTTAAGTGAAATTCTCACTCGTAACACCATCGTACTTCTTGAACAATAACATCCTTTTTTCAGCTTTTGCATCTCTTGAGCACGAAAGCTGGCCATGCATCTTAGAAAACTTCCAGAAAGTTTCCTTAATAAACCAAGTAGATGAGAAGTCGTTTTTCTTCTTCGTGCGGCTGATCCGAAACAAATGCCCGGTTTCTACCTTCCCTGTCATCATACGTACAAAGATCGCATCGAGATTTGTTACACGATCTTCACTATGATCACTTCCACTCCAGCCGGTATTCTGTGATCTTCCAGGATGGCAGTTTGTACAGCTTTTGTCGTGAATACGACTTACTTTACTATGGGGCGCCTTTTCAAAATTAGCCATATGGAAGAATGGGCAGAACTTAATCGCGAATATCTCGACTTGTATTAATGGTAGCAACATAATTCTTTCACCATTTCATCAAAAATATGATCAGGAATTCAGGATAATATTTTGAACAGTGTGCGATAACCACAAACAACTCAAAAATTAAGTTTTCTTAAAATTTGAAAACAACGCGGAAAACTTTTTACTTTCGCTTGGGTTTTTCGCGCAAGGACGACGATTTTGAGATAGTCAGGCACATATCTTCAACTGAATGCGTATAAAAGGGGAACCGTGGTCGAAAATCGATCATTTCTTTTCGTGCGTTCAATGGAAGCAGACGTCGTGGGAGTGGAATCATCAACCAGCAGCGACAGAGAATGCACCTTCTGCGTGGTTAATAAAAACCTCAAACGCTCAGGTCGCATCTCTCATTCGCTTGCTGGCCATCGAGGCGCGAGGACCAGCCAGCAGCAGCAGCGGGAGTTCAACTTTCCACCAGCAGCGAGAGAGAATGCACCTTCTGCGTGGTTAATAAAAACCTCAAACGCTCAGGTCGCATCTCTCATTCGCTTGCTGGCCATCGAGGTGCGAGGACCAGCCAGCAGCAGCAGCGGGAGTTAAACTTTCCACCAGCAGCGAGAGAGAATGCACCTTCTGCGTGGTTAATAAAAACCTCAAACGCTCAGGTCGCATCTCTCATTCGCTTGCTGGCCATCGAGGCGCGGGGACCAGCCAGCAGCAGCAGCGGGAGTTCAACTTTCCACCAGCAGCGAGAGAGAATGCACCTTCTGCGTGGTTAATAAAAACCTCAAACGCTCAGGTCGCATCTCTCATTCGCTTGCTGGCCATCGAGGCGCGAGGACCAGCCAGCAGCAGCAGCGGGAGTTAAACTTTCCACCAGCAGCGAGAGAGAATGCACCTTCTGCGTGGTTAATAAAAACCTCAAACGCTCAGGTCGCATCTCTCATTCGCTTGCTGGCCATCGAGGCGAGAGGACCAGCCAGCAGCAGCAGCGGGAGTTAAACTTTCCACCAGCAGCGAGAGAGAATGCACCTTCTGCGTGGTTAATAAAAACCTCAAACGCTCAGGTCGCATCTCTCATTCGCTTGCTGGCCATCGAGGCGCGAGGACCAGCCAGCAGCAGCAGCGGGAGTTCAACTTTCCACCAGCAGCGAGAGAGAATGCACCTTCTGCGTGGTTAAAAAAAACCTCAAACGCTCAGGTCGCATCTCTCATTCGCTTGCTGGCCATCGAGGCGCGAGGACCAGCCAGCAGCAGCAGCGGGAGTTAAACTTTCCACCAGCAGCGAGAGAGAATGCACCTTCTGCGTGGTTAATAAAAACCTCAAACGCTCAGGTTGCATCTCTCATTCGCTTGCTGGCCATCGAGGCGAGAGGACCAGCCAGCAGCAGCAGCGGGAGTTAAACTTTCCACCAGCAGCGAGAGAGAATGCACCTTCTGCGTGGTTAATAAAAACCTCAAACGCTCAGGTCGCATCTCTCATTCGCTTGCTGGCCATCGAGGCGAGAGGACCAGCCAGCAGCAGCAGCGGGAGTTAAACTTTCCACCAGCAGCGAGAGAGAATGCACCTTCTGCGTTGTTAATAAAAACCTCAAACGCTCAGGTCGCATCTCTCATTCGCTTGCTGGCCATCGAGGCGAGAGGACCAGCCAGCAGCAGCAGCGGGAGTTAAACTATTAACCAGCAGCGAGAGAGAATGCACCTTCTGCGTGGTTAAAAACCTCAAACGCTCAGGTCGCATCTCTCATTCGCTTGCTCGCCATCAAGGCGAGAACCAGCAGCGACTGAAACTGGATTCTGAGTCTGTTATTGGATCTAAATTTAGGTCTTGAACTCAGGGTCCAGTTCTCTATTCCAGACTTCTATTCGGTTCTTCTTAAAACCATAATAATACTCCTAAAGAATTATGCGGAATTTACTTTACTGTACCTCTATACAACCCATTTTTGTCGTGAATACGACTTACTTTACTATGGGGTGCCTTTTCAAAATTTACCCTCTGAGAGAGTGATAAGTTTCTGATCGTGAATATCTATCGTTGTATCTAATGAATCAACATAATACTTGCGACATGCCGACATGGAAATATGATCACAATTTTATGATAAAATTTTCAGTTTTGAGACATAGTCTCAAATAATTCAAAATTAAACTTTTCTGAAATGTTTGGTATAAACGAGTATCAAAGAGGATAATTCATAAGGCGCGTTTGCCTTTCTCGTATTTTTAAAGCTCATAGCTCAGTGATCTGTGAAAGGATTTATATAATCTAACTACCAATAGAATCGAAATTTTTCAATTTAAACGTGTATAGCAAAAGCAATGAAGTATTTCAATAGTACACTATTGAAAAACCTGTATCATTTGCTCCATGTCAACACCAGCCAATCAGAACGCGTTCTAAGGAAGAGAACAAAATATCTGCTGCTGTACAACAAATCGTCCGGGAAAAATGTTCCGAAAAGTGGTGAATATCACAGTGAGTTCCTCAATTTGGTCCTTGTGAATGCTAGAAACGAATGCCTACAGCATATTGATAGTTTCTTTCAATAAATTATGCAAATCCGAAATGAAATAATCGACAATAAAATTCTGTATGCGGCTATTTTTATAGCCGTTAGGACCGCCCATTAGTGAAAAAGCTACAAACGAAATCACATAAAAGGAAATCTCTTAACAAAAATTCAATCAGTTTGGATTCAATCGCCACTGCGAGCAGATGTGTTTTGTGTCGTCTGCACGCTTTCGACAAGAGCGATTACACAGCTGCCAGTCATTAGCATTGGGAAAAAACAACGGTGGAGAGCATTGCACAATATCAGCTGTTCTAATGGCTCTAAAAGTTTTCTAAAGAACTATTAGGATTTGTTGTTTGCAAATCGTAGGGAAATATCCTCAGTTTACTGCAAATCAAGAACAGTTTGCTTAGATTTGTGCACTTTTCGCTGTGTGAAATTCACAGTAATCGAGATCAAGTGAAGCGTTCTTTGTTTTTGCGAAAAATGTGAAAAAGGGGAATGCGTACATAATTCATACAATTGATATTCGGAAGTGTTAAGGAACATGTCAGTTGTTTTCGTATTCACGACATCCAGTTATGTCTCTGACATTACCCACCCGCCTTTTTCAGGACAATGAAATTTTATTGCAAGGGAAAATGAAAACGAAATCATTGAATGAAAAATTAAATAAAATTAAGTTTTTAGTTTTTGCAATGACTGAGCGGAAATATATATTGGAGAAGCCAAGTGAAAGAAAAACTAACAGACAAGATGAATTTTTGGAAAAAGATACGCTCAGAGACAGGACTCGAACCTGCGTTCTTATGCATTCCGTTCGAGTCCTGTCTCTGAGCGTATCTTTTTCCAAAAATTCATCTTGTCTGTTAGTTTTTCTTTCACTTGGCTTCTTCAATATATATTTCCGCTCAGTCATTGCAAAAACTGAACATAGTCATGGCGGCTTTACGTCAAATTAAAAATTAATAAATCGTTAACAACAATTGCGGTTTGATTTTCCGTAACAATCTGCTTCTGGTAGGAAAGGGCAGACAATCAATACAACCTTCATAGGGGTCTGTCGCTGACGATGTCCAGCCAGCGACTGGCACCATTAAGAAGGTGACAAGCGATTATACATAAATACACTCTCCTACTCAATGCTTGATCGGAGAAATAGGTATAAAGCGAGAGGACGAGTGTTTGATGGACAGAGAAGATGTTTGGATGTGAGATATCGGTCGGGTGGAGACGGCCAGGATGTAGACCATGTTCGATGTACGTTGCTACTGTGTCTGTTTCGAGTTTTGCAGTGGCTAAAACAAGATCAGAGTGGCGAAATGGTAGCGCGTATGCACGGAATGCATAAGAACGCAGGTTCGAGTCCTGTCTCTGAGCGTATCTTTTTCCAAAAATTCATCTTGTCTGTTAGTTTTTCTTTCACTTGGCTTCTCCAATATATATTTCCGCTCAGTCATTGCAAAAACTGAACATAGTCATGGCGGCTTTACGTCAAACTAAAAATTAATAAATCGTTAAGTTTTTAGGTCTAGGCTCTTCTGAACAAAAATTAATTCGGGCATTAAAGAGAGCTTCCTTCTTAGAAACTTTTGATGAGAAACTTTGTGTCTTCCTAAGCCGCAAAACTACCTTCTCTAACATTGGGGACAAATGCTGATTTTCTGCCTCTGTCATCGTACGACCAAAGATTGCATCGAGATTGATTTTCACTGAAAATACTCTTGCTCCATCAATTATACTGTGATCTTCTAATTTGGATTTTTTAGCTAGCCAAGACGATTATTGCATATCTGAGAACAAATCAAACTCAAAAAATAAAGAATAATTAGAATGAATTAGGTATTTAGCCAATATCTCGATTGCCAAACTTACTTGTTAATCAGTAGCAAATAAATGAAATTTTGATATTTTTAAGGTCTCGTTGAATACATCTGTAACAAACCGCAAACTGACAGTAAGCGGCAAGAATGTCGTGCCATTAACACAGGAGCTCATTGTCTTTTGTAAAAAAACATCAATCGTACAAACCTGAAAAGATAATAAAAATAACTTTATTAGAAATTATAGCCAGTGCTTGCATAAAATAATGTAACAGTACATGATTTCAACAACATTCCCTCAACTCATAAAAATCATACACGATTCACGAAAAACGTGAAGCACTTCAGATTCGTTGAACGAAATAAGCAAGAAGATATCTCCCAAGCATCATGGAAAGAAACAGAAGAGCTCTTTTCTTTTCGAAACATACAACTTTTTGCCCGGAAATCAACACACCATCAATTAAGCGCACCCTACGATTAATTCCAACACCGCCCCAAAAGAGGTTCCACGGAAACACAAAACGAACACCCCAACCCGAACTACGGCCAAACGGAAACAGTTGCTCTCGCCTGGTGCAAGGCAATTCCGGGCCCCATGATACCGAGCCAGCGCGCTATCATTATGACAAATTGCAAATAAATCAACCGAATACAAAGTTATTCTGCGGGCGTCAGAAACGCGCCAGCTCCCGCTTAGTCAATCGGTGGACCAATCGGAAGAGTCGCGGCCACCGAAAGTGGGGGGGGGGGGGGGGGACCAGAGGATCGTAACCAACCAAGCGCAATATTAGATTCTTGGCTTCCGCCAGCAGGATATGAATAAATGAGTCAAGGGAAAAATATTCCCTTCCTGACCTGGCCCGACAACTAAATCGAAAACAATACCCGACGTCGAGACCGACGGATCCACCATATCAGGCCTCTCCCCATATCCCATAATTCCAGGCAAAACGGGGAAAGAAGAGTGTTTGATTGTTGTACGTCGCACTGATGCCGGGCTGTTGGTTGCCTCTGACAGTAGGATAGTAGGCTCTGCAGGCAAGTTCGCTGCTGAACTGAAAGCTTACATACTCCGTTGCGTGTGTTTGTGTAATAAGTGAAACTACAAAAAGAACAACGCTTGCTTTTGCCGTGGTCTAGTCTAGGGCTCGCTTGCAACATCGCTCATCGTCACTGTTGTCATCGTCATCATCATCATCATCATCATGTGACTACGCCAGCATAACAAATAAAACAGTGTATTTTTCGGTCCAGCAAATGTCACGGCGTGTGTAGAGAGCAGAGCGACGTTCCTATTCGGAAGTGGGACTATTGTTACCAGCTTGTTTTAGTATATTGAGAGTTTTGATTCGATTAAACATAGGGTTGTCGTACACATACTCGTCTGAGCTTTTTCGTTCATATTGGTTAAAGTCAGATCTGCTTTCTCTGTTTACAATGCACAGCTTAAAAAAAAGGATGAAAACAGGTCTAGTCTTCGACTCAGAAGATTTACTAGACCCCCCTACGGTAACCTCTTGAATTCGACTAAAACGTGTGCACATTTCATGTCTAGCTTCTAGTTTTAGTTAGTTAGTTAGAAACTAAATTCTGAACATTGGTTTCTGTGCCTGGGATTCTGAATTCTGGATATGGTTTCTGTGGATGGAATTCTGAATTCCAACATTGAACTCTGAACCTGAGTTGTTGACCTGAAGTTTGGACCATTACACAAGAACTGGATTCTAAATCATGACTAGGATTTTGGACCTCAGATCTAGTTCAAGACCTGAATCCTAAAATTAAATTCCGGACCTGAGTTTGTGATCTGAGTCTGAATTCTGCGTCTGAGTTCTAATCTCGATTCAGAATCTGAATATTGGACCTGGGTTCAAGACCTAAGCTCTGAAGCAGGACACTCGAACTACATTCTGAGCCTGAATTCTAGAACTCCAAAAATCAGGACATGATTTCTGTGTCTGGAATCTGGATCTGAAGTTTTGAATCAGAATCCTGGAAACAATTTCTGAACCTGAACCCCGAGTCTGGATACAGAACCTGAAACCGGGGAAATTTCGGGTCTAAATTCTGGAACTGCATTCTGCACCTGAATTCCGACCTGTATTCTGGAGATCCACAACGCGGAAATAAGTTCTGGACCAGGATTTGTGAACTGAATTCTGGCTGTGCACCTGAACTGTGGATCAGGATTCCGAGCATAAATTCTGGAACTAAATACCCAACCATGACCTGAGTTCTGGACCTGAACCTAAATTCTGGACCTGGATTCTGCACCTGAATAGTCTCCCGATTTGCATTATGAGCCAGAATACTGGAACTGAATTCTGAGCCTGAATTCTGGAACTGAACTCCAGCTATGGATGTTTGGAACAGAATCTATATTCTGGATCTGAATTCCGATTATTAATATCTTTTGGACTTGACCTGGGTGAACTACATGAATCCAGGACCAGGACCTAGACTTTGAACTTGAGTTCTAAACCTTGATTTTGGTTCTGTATCTGAATTCTGGAACTGAATTCCGAAACTGGATTTGGAGATCGAATTTTGGATGTGGAACTGTATTCTACAATTGTATCCTTGATTCTAAAACAGAATCTTGGATCTAAATTTTGGGCCCTGGCCTAAATTTGGGACCAGGACCTGGATTTTGAACCTGAATATTCAACCTGAATTGAAGACCTGAGCTCAGTATTTCGCAGTTGAATCTCAAACCTGGATTCTGGATCTGATCCTGAATTCTGAAATTGAATTCAGGAGTTTTGGGACTTAATTCTGGAACTGGACCTGAATTAAACCTAAGTTCTGGAAGTGGATTCCGCACCTACATTCTGAACATGGTTTTTGTGTCTGAAATCGGATTATGAATTCTAGAAGGAATTTTAAACACTAGAACTAAATTCTAAATCAAAACCTGTATTCTAGACCTGAGTTTTAGATCTGGACGTGCATATATGAGGTGAATTCCGGACCAGGATTTGTGACCAGATTTTTGAATGTGAACCTGAACTTTGGATCTGGATTCAGAACATGTATTCTAGAACTGAATTCCGATTCATGATCTGAATTTTGAACCTGAACCTGTATTCCGCGCCTGAATTCTGACCCCGATTCTGAATCTGAATACTGGTTCTGGATTCAAGACCTGGAATCTGGAGCTGGACTTTCTAATTTCATTCTAAGCCTGGATTCTGGAACTAAATTCTGGACCTGAAATTTGAATCTCGATGGCGGCCTTCTGGATTTTTGAGCTGAATTTCCTAATTCTGGACCTGGATTTTACACCTAAATTCTGACCTCGACTCTGAATCTGAACTCCGAATCTGAATTCAGAACCTGGGTTCTGGAACTGAACTCTTGGCCTGGATTCTGGAGCTAACTTCATGGCCTGCACCTGAATCCTGTACCAGGACCTGGATTTTGGATCTTAGTTTTAACTCTTGATTTTGTTTGTGAACCTGAATTCTGTGGAATGGAATTACGGAACGGGATTTGTAATTTGAATTTTGGATGTGGACCTGTATTCTGAAACTGTATTCTGGTTTCTTACCAAGGATTCTGGATCTAAACTCTGAACCTTGACCTAACTTCAGGACCAGGACTAGAATTCTGTACTTGAATACTGAACATTAGTATGGAAGTGTATATTGAACCTGTTCATTGAACTTGTATATTGAAACTGAATTTTAGGTATGAGATCAGGATTTCGGAATTGAATTTCAAACCTGGATTCTGGAACTGAATTCCGGACCAGGATTCTGAACCTGAGTTCAGAACCTACGCACTGTTTATTGAACTTGTATATTGAACCTGAACTTTAGACGTGAGATCAGAATTTTGAAACTGAATGTCAACCCTGGGTTCTGGAACTGAATTCTGGACCAGGACTCTGAACCTGAGTTCAGAACCTGCGCACTTAAATTTCATTGCGAAATCACCGGCGAAAAGATGAAAATAAAATTTAAATTGAAACTCCAATGGACTTAATGAAATGATAAAGAAGTTTCATGTATGTAAGATCACGACAAGCAAGAATGTTGCGAACTGGGACATTGGATAGTCTACCTTGAGTACGCAAGGAATTTATTAATTGAGATCTGACATTACGATACTCCACGTATGTCCAAACGACATGTTCAATATCGCGATAACCTTCGCCACAAGCACAATGATTAGTCTCGGAAAGTCCAATTCGAAGGGGATGTGCATCTAACGTGTAGAGATTGGACAAGAGTCTGAACATCACACGAATGAAATCCCCTAAGCCATGCCTTTGTCGATATTTTAGGAATAATTGAGTGCATCCACCGATCCAGATCATCTTTGTCCCAAGAAGCTTGCCAGCTGGCAAGTGTTCTTTGGCGAGAAGCGCTATAGAATTCGTTGTAAGCAATCGGTCTCTCATAAATTTCACCCTCAACAGCACCACGTTTGGCTAAACTATCGGCTCTTTCATTGGAGCAATGAGCCGGGACAAAAACTATTGTGATTTGATAATTATTATTCAATATGTCGTTCAGGTATTGTTTTATTTTGCCCAAGAAAAACGGTTCATTTTTACCAGTAGCGTTTGAGTGAATGGCTTCAATTGCACTCAGACTATCTGTGAAGAGAAAATAATGGTTTGAAGATAATGTAGGTACGTAGGTGTTCCGGGATTCCACGCACCTCGCGCTGCATGGATGTGTCGAAGAATAAAGTTGAGTCAGGGACATTTAGGAGGCTGACACGGATCGGAATATATCTTGAAGGGTTGATTTCCTGTGACATATGGTTAAAATATACCGTCATGAATCTTGTTTGAGAATGAAGCCCAACTAGCCTTTCGAAGTAATTAATAACTAGGGGATTCAGTACCTCACATTTTATTAGCAGTCGTGATGAAAGCACCCAAAAGCATTCTTCCAATGGAAGAACTCCTGCCAGAACTTCAAGACTCATTGTATGTGTCGAATGCATGCAGCCTTAGGCAATTCGCAAACAACGATACTAAATTCGCTCCAGTTTGATAATATGAGAGTTTGCAGCGGAACGAAACCAAGCGCACCCATATTCCATCACTGAAAGTATCGTTGTCTGATACAATTTTATTAGATCTTTCGGATGAGCACCCCACCAAGATCCTTATTCGAAGATAATTTACTTTTTATTGGCATTTCGTTATCAGATACCTAATGTGTCCTCCCCACGTGCATTCGGAATCAAACCACATCCAAAGGTAATTGAAAATCAAAACATGTTGGATCATTCTTCCCATTTAGTAAAAATACATTTGTACTTTGAATCATTGATAATAGTAACTTTCGAACGGGTCTAAGTTTGTTAAAATCGGTTCCGCAATTTCCGAGAAGGTTGTGCGGAGAGAAACATTTTTAAAAATGTGCACATACATAGAGAAGTTTTCCGATCCCGTTCAGCTGAGTCGAATGGTACATAGGAGTCTCCGGAGCACCGATCAGAAGTCGGTTTTCTCAACAGTTCTATTTCCTCTGTCCAAACGAACTCTTCTTGTCGTCACTCTTATCGTAACGCGTGAATTGGCCAACATCGGAAATAGTCTTAACAGATGGCAACACTGTCTAATCTGTCACAAATTATCCATCAACAATCACTCACAGCAATCATCGTTCATAAACTGCAAACCGATAAGTACCGATGATTGCAATTGTGACTAGCAACGACGGTGACCGTATCCGTCACTGGCGAGTGCAACACAACTAATACACCTACTTTTTTTTTGGCATTAAAAATGCCTTACTCTTCACTATATGGGGCCGGGTGTCAATTAAAAGTTTCAAAAATAGTCGCGTAACCTTTTTGTGTCATAATTTTGAACGTTAATAACTCGGTCATTTGTTGATGGATTGTTATAATTTAACAACCAATCGATTCGGAAACTTTTAACTTAAACATGTATGACGACGTCGTTTCAGTATTTCAATAGCATACTATTGAAAAAATGGTTAGAATCGACCTATGTTTTCATCCACCAATCCCCGTTGAGCAAAATGACGTCAACTTCTTGTTCGGCATAGGAGGCTTTGCGTCATGCATAAAAAACACCGCAACGTTATGCGTAGTATGAAGAGAAATCTATAAATATAGGCTGCACAATATTTCTTTGCCTAGTTGATGTTTGACTGTGAATGAAACAAGTAGCTCGTCCAGTGAACTGATTACTGGATTGTGTATGCGTTCGCTCGCTGGATTGTCGCTTTTGCATTATGTGTTGGTGAAATTTCCTGTTGTCTGCGCAACACCGTGTTCGCTTGAGTATCTTATATATCATCTAGCTATTGAAGAACCGAATTAGCGTGGTTACCGATTCTTTTGAAATATCCCTTGTATTTAGCAAATTTTTGGTCGATTTTGCCATTAAAAATGCCTTACACTTCGCTTCCCGAGGCTGGGTGTCAATTTAAAACATGCATAACTAATCGCGTAACATTTTTCTGTCATAATTTTAAATGCTTATAACTTAGTCATTTGTTGATGGATTTATATAATTCAACAACCAATCGATTCGGAAACATTTAACTTAAACTTATGAGATGACGTTATTTGAATATTTCAATTGCATACCTCGATGATTTGTTAATGGATTATCCTAATTTAAATGATTCCTAAGCTTCAATATTGTAAGCTTGAAAATGTTTTAATTTGTCAACGGATCGGTTTGCATACTTAAATCTCCATTCCCATACGAACAAAACGGTGGCGCGAAAATGGATTCAGTATAAAGTTGTGTTATGATGATAATCATAGATACTTCTTCTTCATTATATGTGACTGAACAAGTTGTTGTCTCACCAGGAATTAAACGCTTCAAAAGATTCAAAATTAAATTCTGAAACTTATCTAAAAGCGGCCTCCTCGGTTTAGTAGTATAAATGAGTTCCACAGGCTCACATATACAGTTCAATTAGATGCAATATCATATAGTATCAAAGATAAACTCAAGGTAAGTTTACCTGCGGTTTTACATGTATCGTTTGAATAGGAACCCTCGTAGAATTTGGTTAACCGCCAGTTTAAATTTAATTATTATTTGCTTCAAAACAATAAACGTCTGATGGCTACACGCGTTGTAACTATGACAATGTTCATTCATATGTTAATAACATCAAGTTACAATATTAACAAAATTTCGGAATTTTGTTGCGTATCCATTCCGTATATTCCTAATATGCCAAAGCGAAAATCAATGTAAGTAACTAAATATTTTATGCGGACTGTTTCACATGCTTCCTTCCTCGTATTGTTGCCATATTATTTACCGACATTTTCCGAAGATTATTGACGATTTTGAAGAAGGATTAATAAAATTACACTATTACTGAGTGTACCGGTACAACATCTTTCGTTAAAATAAATAAAATCTTTTCTTGGATCAATTAACTGTTTATAAAATTAATAAGTTTGTACGTTTCTCGAAAATTATTATCATAAAATAAAAGTTTTATTTGTTCAGGTTTAAATGTTTAGGTTGTTTGTATCTAAAATTGAGCTTTCGGGTAATTTTGAATTCATCATAATTGACTTCTAGTTAAAGGACGTTATTCAAAAACTTAACAGTGTAAAAATTTGTGGAAAGGGATCAAAATTGAATAGAATCAATAATCAAGAAAGATTCTAATTGTCAATTTTATCATTCGCTAACAATCTCAGCGCTTAAACTAGAGCAAGTTTGTAATTAGTCAATTGAATATGTTTTTAGTTTAGTGTGTCATCATCATTATCATCTTTATTTTTGTATTAATTATGAAGACCCTAGAAACGTTTCATTTTTAATGTTATTGTGCTCGGTCGTGTCTTGAATACAACCCTCTAATTTTTTATTTTCAGCATACGTGCCTAGCAAAAACCGGTTTTTTTTTCTTTCGCCCGCAGTGCCGAGTGTTAGTGGAGCTGACCGATTCTCGCGTCGTTGTTCGGTGGATGATACAAAAACAAAAGACAAACGGTTTGAAGGTTTTGTTCCCTATGTGAACACGTAAATCGCTCGAAGTCCTTGCCCTGCTCTGTTGAATGGTAAATTTTCATTTGGGAAATTGATTGCCTTTGGAAATAAACTGGATTTACGCCATCGTCTTTAGTTTTCAAATTATGGCTTCGAACCAATCGGAGGAAACAGTTCGACAGTTTAACTCCACTTCCATAATAATAATCCGTTGAATATTCCAACCGCCTCCGCATGATTTGTAAACCTACCCCGGTCTTATTTTCCAACTACGCACGTAAAACATTTGCCAGTGAAAGCTCTTCGTTTCGGTTTCACCCGGTTCTTCCCGTCGTTTCTGCAATAATGGTCGGATTTTATTATGGCGCTCGCCAAAAACAGCTCGACCTACTCAACATTTCACGCCAGAACGAAGCCGAAGTTAATATTGCGCTCTGGAGTTTTAGCTTAACACACCGGAAATTTCTATTGATTGCAATATGAAATCTATAAAGGCGAAGTGTGTTCTTCCACCAGAAAGAGCTTTTGCCACCCGTTGCCGTCGTTCCATCCCGCCAACGTTTCCAGACTCTTCTTTCTTAGACTTGCGATGCTGCTTCTGCTGCTGCTGGTAGTGACTCGAAAGAATGGTTATCTGATGCCGATGGTGATGAGTGCTGTTCTTTCATGTTGAAAATTTCATATATTCTAATCTAAACAACGAAAGTACTTTCACGTGATACCATTGGAATTGACCCCAGCCGCGGTATCCCTCCTGCGAAAACAACTACGCACAAACCACCCCGAACCGAAAAATACTGAACGGTTCCGTCGAGATGTCATCAGCCGCCTACTGCGACCAAGAATGTTTCGCGATGGCAACTGTCATCAGTGTGTGTCCTCGGCTATATGACACCTTGGCTGCGGCATAAAAATATTAGCGACTATGTGCTAATTTACAAACATTTTTCAGTCGATGTTTGTTTGTTTGTGTCGGTCGGTCGATTCTGCTCGGTCCCAGAGACAGTAGAGCTAACTAACGGTTTGACAGAGCCAGGCCACAGTGGGAGTTGATTTTGGCAATTTACACCTGAAAACGAGGCGTTTTCTTCGTTTCTGTGCCGGTCGGCTCGTGTTCTTGGAGAAATCGCAGTATTATACAGTATTTTCATGGCGAAAATAAAAACTGGTTAACCTAAATAAAATATATGACCAGGAAAGGTGACTAACTGATTTGGGATATCGAGTTTTGATATCACCATAAAACGATAATTCTAACTGTTTCTTTTTCGCCGTTTTCTGCCGCGTGTTCATTTCCTAAATAAACTGTAGATCATTTTCTAACAAAATATCTAGCACTATTCGAGTCCGATTTCAATGCTTTTTAAAACTTACAAATCATCAGATAAGTTTTGAATTACGTTTTCAGGGCTACATTTTTCTGATCATAAAAAAAACTGGTGAAATGCAAACGAAAGTTTTATTTGAACACCGCAACCAATGTTTGAGCTTGCACACATTGCATCGTGCTCAAGTTTGTACGCAAGCGCAGTGTAAAAGTTTGAACATCGTGTTAGACTCGAGCGCAAACTTGAGTACAAACATCACATCATCTTTTGATTCGATTATAGAGGCTTTAACCTTCAATTCATTTGCGCCTCTTTGGGTAAGAAAAGCTTTCTGGGCCTTACGTGCTGGGTTGGGAATCGAACCCAGGTGAGCTGCGTGAAAGGCATCGACTTACCAACCTCGCTATACCAGTCCCGCCTTTGAACCATAGTTTTTGAGTATTGATTTAGCTTTTCACTCGAGACTTTTGGCTCTTGTCGTTCGAATTTTCACTTCTGACTTCAGATTTTTTCAGACTGGTTTTTACTTTGGACTTGGAATTCTGAACCTTAAAATTATGATATAAGTTTTAACTTATAATTTTATTTTTTTGTTGACTTTTTTGTTTATGGTATTTGATTTCTGTCTTTCATGTGTTACTTTTTAGTAAGTTATAGGCGTTACGAAGCGTTACTTTATTGTAAGTTAAAGACGTTACAAAGCGTTACATGCGTTACCTTTTTGCAAGTTAAAGATGTTACGAAGCGTTACATGCGTTACTTTTTTCCAAGTTAAAGACTTTACGAAGTGGTACATGCGTTACTTTTTAGTATGTTATAGGCGCTACGAAGCGTTACATGCGTTACTTTTAAGTAAGTTATAGACGTTACGAAGCGTTACATGCGTAATTTTTTAAGTCATAGGCGTTACGAAGGGTTACATGCGTATCTTTTTTGTAAGTTATAGGCGTTACGAAGCGTTACATGCGTTACTTTTAAGTAAGTTATAAAAGTTATGAAGCGTTACATGCGTAATTTTTTAAGTCGTAGGCGTTACGAAGCGTTACATGCGTAACTTTTTTGTAAGTTATAGGCGTTACGAAGCGTTACATGCGTTATTTTTTGCAAGTTATAGACGTTACGAAGCCTACATGCGTTACTTTTAAGTAAGTTATTTGCGTTAAATGCGTTACTTTTTAGAATGTTATAGGCGTCAAGAACCGTAACATGCGTTACTTTTTACTAAGTTGTAGGCGTTACGAAGCGTTACTTTTTTAGTAAGTTATAGGCGTTACGAAGCGTTACTTTTAAGTAAGTTATAGGCTTCATAACGCGTGTTACATGTGTTACTTTTTTGTAAATTATAGGCGTTACATGCATTACATTTTTGTAAGTTATGGGCGTTACGAAGCGTTACATGTTACTTTTTAGCAAGGAATAGGCGTTACTAAGCGTTACATACGTTACTTTTAAGTAAGCTATAGGCGTTACTAAGCGTTACATGTGCTACTTTTTAGTAAGTTATAGCGTTACATGCGTTACTGTTTAGTAAGTTATAGGCGTTACATGTGTTACTATCTTAAGAATAGATCAACGAAGCGTTAAATGCGTTTAATCAATAATAGGTGTTACATGCGTAACATTTTTTTAAAGTTATAGGCGTTACGAACCGTTACATCCGTCACTTTTCTGTATGTTATAGGTGGTTTGATGCGTTACTCACTCTAAGTTATGAGGCGTTATGAGTTATTCTTTTGTAAATTGCAAGCGTTAATCGCTTCACTTTCTTGTAAGACGTAGATGTTACGAAGCGTTACACGCGTTGTAAGTTGTAGGCGTTACATGCGTTACTTTTTTAAGGTTACCCGTCATTAAATGTGTCTTTGACGACGCAAAATTTTATTTGCGCTCGTTTGGTACGAAGTTTGCATTGTTGAATAATTCCTCTAGCACTTTTTGTAAACATTTATAGCCCGATTTGTAGAATTTTCTCCGTCATGGTTCATTTTAGTTGTATTTGCTTCAATGCAAACGACCAGCAGCTGAATGCTGATGTAGTTGCCCTTGTATGAAGTGAAACTCCAACTGTGAACGATGCTCAAAATGAATCAAGCCGTAATTTTTTCCCACATTAGAGCGAGCACTGCGTGAACTGCGAACGGCGGCCATAGGTAATATGCAAAATGCCGGTTTGTGGTATCAAAAGAAGGAAAAAACATAGTAATTCTTTGTGAAAAATTGTGGATGCTCTAAAAAGAACCAAAAAATTAGGTCACTTCGATGCTCCACAATATTGATGTCAACCCAGGAACAGCAAAATATTTCTTTTCCGTTCGAAAATGAAATCTGGAATTGAATGCTAGATTCTGTTTTTAAACTGAATTCTAAACCTGAAACTATACTCAGGAGCTGAATTCTTGATACTGAAACTGAGCTAAGGACTTGAACTAACCGGAGCGAGGCGCATAATCGAATCTCGAATCTCTTTCTACTGATTTGTTTGAAGTAAGTTTCCAACCAATGTTAAACGACATCGGTTCTTAAATTATGTTCTCTCATAGGCCACCGCTGTTGCAAAGAGAGAACCCAACCCAAATTCATCTAAACAAAGTTTTTTTCTGAACACACTAACACGTTGAGCATTCGCTTCAAGTGTATGAAAAGCAAAAAAGAAACGACATACAAGAGTCTACCTGAACGTACGTAGCAGTAGTAGCAGCAGAACGTGTCGGAACGAAGTGTGCCATGCTCCGCAGTAAACTGTAACTAATTATGATGTAATGGCCGGTAGCATGCATGACCAAGCGGACCGGAGTTTCCGCAGGATTACATTGTGCGTCACATCGAAGTAGGCTAAAGCGAATCCGAGGTGGTGTTGCAGGCCGATAAACAAAACATTTACAAGTTCACGGACGGAACGCACAGCCTTCTTTGTTTTGTTTAGTTCTGATGTCGAACTGTAAATGTTTCCGAATAGGAATTCACACTAATAATACTCGTTCGACAGTTCCAGATTCTAACTAACTTTTAATTTACCTTAACAATTGCAACCGCGTTCCATCAAATCTGCCCCCCCCCCCTCAATCGAAAAGATACTGCCGAGTGTTTCTTCTTCACTCAGGAAGCAATAACTTTCCGGGCTTGAATAGTTTTCATTTTGCGAAGCTCAACGCGGTAGCAAGTCATACCCCCTCTCGTAGTAGAATCGTGTAACCCATGTTCGTTGATGGAACAGAAGAAACAGGAGCGAGTGAAGCCCGGGATAACTTTGATATTCGGAAAATGGGTTGCCGTACGACAATCGAAACCAGGACTCCATTTGCAGTGCAATTGAATTGCGACACTTGCGACATCGGATTCGGTTGCCACTTTCGACACTTTCTAGGGAAAAAAATCCTTCCCTCTCCGTCCTCACCCTGCCGCTGCCAGCAAATCATTTTATACACTTTTAATTGCAAACTTGAACGAAAATGCAATTATTGATCGTGGCGGAAAGTTTATTTTGAACAAAAAAAAAAGGAAAAATTATTTCATTTCGCCTGCGAGATACGCAAGGAGGGGGAGGGGGGGGGATACAGTGGCAACTTTGCCAATTGAATCGATTCGTAAAAGGAAAACGGGTCAGTTGAGGTGCCGCAAGCATGAATGAAGGCGGGAGGGATTTTTCACTGGGTTCAGTTTGGATATTTAGTATTCACGAAATGGGCTTCGGGCGTGCAGTTTTTCGCCTCGCTCGGTGCCACCGGAGCAACTGCCGTAGACAGGCACGCAGTTGCACTAACTAATGAAGAACTCTGCCACCCGCAGTCCGTCCCGTAGACTCTTGCCCGTGGTTCGTGTGAAAATGAATGCCCTGGATGGTGGTCCAACCAACCAACCGACCGACCAAGTCTAGTGCGATCAAGTTTCGGTGGAGTGAACTCCCTTTCGTTGCAGCAGCAGCAGCAGAAGAACTTCGGGGGCTCCGTGGGCGGACGGACAACGCGCTAGCACGAATGCAATTTTCCGCACCGGTTGGGAATTATTTATTAGTTTGATTGGAACGAACTAATTAATGCACTTAACGAAACAGAACCCGACTATGTTCGGACTCTCCGGGCGATGGGCCACCGAAAACTCGTTCCAAAAGTGCTGGAAGGGACAACCGATTTTGGAAGTTGCCTAATTTTTTTTCCGGTAGTTTGTGCGCATTGATTGGGGATTCGTGGAAATTGAGACAGAAGAGACTGTTCCATAGAAAGACGACGAACCTTTCCGAACGATTTTGTGGAGACGCATTGTACTTTGTTTTAGCTTGGGTTTAAACTTTTCAACTTTTTAGTCAAAACTGTAAAAATCAAGCGTCAAAAGTCTCTGGTCAAGATTCGAAAAGCTAATGACTTTAAAGTCCGACATTTAAAATCCAAACACTACAGTCCCAAGTTCTAAGTCCGTACTTCGAAGTCAAGAATTAAATAGTCAAAATAAAGTCTACAATCTCGAATTCTAAAATTAAAAATCCGGAGTCAAAAGTTGCAAACTTAAAGTCTAAACTTCAAACTCTTGAGTCTGAATTTTAACTGCTAAACTATCTAAAACCGTCGAATGTCAAAAATCGTAAGTCACAAATCAAACTCAACAGTCGAAAGTTTAAATTCATAAGTCTAAATTCATAAATCAAAATTATAAATTTCAACGTCAAAAGCCAATTCTTCAGTAATAAAAAATTAAAAAAATTTAAAGCATAACCACAATATCAAAAGCCATAAGTAAATAGTGTCGATAATAAAAAATCGAAAAAAAAGTTAGTAGACAAATATCCAAAGTCCGAAGTTTGAATTCAAATGTCAAAGACAAAAGTGAAAAATCCAAGGTCAACATTGAGAAGTAGAAAGCCACAAGCCAAAAATCAAAGGTCAGTAGGCCAAATTCCAAAGTAGAAAATCAAAATCCAAAAGTCAAAAATTCAAAACCCGAAATTGCTATTTCTATTACATTTCTATTTTTATTTGTATTTCTATTCCTTTTCATATTTTTTATTATAATTATTATTTTAATTAAATTTTTTTTATTTCTATTTCAATTTTTTTCTTGATTTTATTTTTATTTTCATTGTCATTTTGATTGTTTTCGTTTTTGTTTTTGTTTTTGTTTTTGTTTTCGTTTTCGTTTTCGTTTTCGTTTTCGTTTTCGTTTTCGTTTTCGTTTTCGTTTTCGTTTTCGTTTTCGTTTTCGTTTTCGTTTTCGTTTTCGTTTTCGTTTTCGTTTTCGTTTTCGTTTTCGTTTTCGTTTTCGTTTTCGTTTTCGTTTTCGTTTTCGTTTTCGTTTTCGTTTTCGTTTTCGTTTTCGTTTTCGTTTTCGTTTTCGTTTTCGTTTTCGTTTTCGTTTTCGTTTTCGTTTTCGTTTTCGTTTTCGTTTTCGTTTTCGTTTTCGTTTTCGTTTTCGTTTTCGTTTTCGTTTTCGTTTTCGTTTTCGTTTTCGTTTTCGTTTTCGTTTTCGTTTTCGTTTTCGTTTTCGTTTTCGTTTTCGTTTTCGTTTTCGTTTTCGTTTTCGTTTTCGTTTTCGTTTTCGTTTTCGTTTTCGTTTTCGTTTTCGTTTTCGTTTTCGTTTTCGTTTTCGTTTTCGTTTTCGGTTTCGTTTCGTTTTCGTTTTCGTTTTCGTTTTCGTTTTCGTTTTCGTTTTCGTTTTCGTTTTCGTTTTCGTTTTCGTTTTCGTTTTCGTTTTCGTTTTCGTTTTCGTTTTCGTTTTCGTTTTCGTTTTCGTTTTCGTTTTCGTTTTCGTTTTCGTTTTTTATTTCTATTTCTATTTCTATTTCTATTTCTGTTTCTATGACTTTTTAGGAAAAAACGCTCAAAGACTGTTTTTTTTAGAACTGTGTAGCTTCCACTAATAATCCTGGGTAAAAACAACTCTAGTCTAACGAAACCAAAGCCTTCTACTGTTTTTCTGCTCGATTGATTGAGAGTGCAAAACTATGTGCTGGATCAGACGGTGCTGGAAATTATTACATTGCAAACCCCATGCCAGCCCCTTTCCCACCGACGACTGACGACTGGCCCGGTGGAAACCCCTTTGTTCGCACCCAGTAAATTCGAACATCGGACGCATCGTGCACGAAAGCTTTTGATTGCGTTTCGAGCTTACATAGTGTATCGGTAGAACAAAAGAGTGAAGATATACCAAAGCAGAGAGCGGATATCCAATACTCAGGTGATGAGATATATCGGGGTTGGATTTCCAATCTCAAACATAGGGCCAGAGTTTTTCTGGCCCTAAAAGGCGAATGACCTAAAGGTTAAAGCCCCATGATCGAGACAAAAGAATGTTTAACACTCTTGCACACCCTATCGGGGAGACGTCGGCTCGAAAATGCCTTGTTTGATATTCCTTCGCTCTGTTTCTCTAGCGATACATAATGTAAACATAAAGCTTTTTTAGGTCGACGCGATTGATGCAAATGGTGCAGAATTGTCCGATGACGGGCCGATCAAAGCGCTACGATCGGCCCTATATCGTGCTCAATCGGTCCGATAATCGGACCGATGATCGGACTTATGCGGGTCTACAAATTTCACTGGGCAATAGCATTCAAACTCGCCTGCTGTGCGTTCTGTGAGTGAGTGAGTGTTTCTGACACTGGTAGGAAACAGACGAAAGGTGAGCCGTCTCAGGTGTCACACCAGCTGCAACAGGAAAGATTCCAGGCACTGCAAGTGCACCACCCCAAAACCGACTTTCGTACCGAAACCATTCCGAATATGGGTCATTCCATATAACAACAACAAAGACATCAATTACTCAACCGGTGAGTGCCATTGAACCTTAAACCAACACCTCATCGCCGCCTGGCTGGTCGGAGAAGTGTGAGTATGAGAGTGTGAATTGCATTGTTGGCACGGCAACGGCTCGCACACATTATTTGACGTGCAGGCTTTGTTTGTTTTTCTATAATTACGCTTTTCAACTGTGATTCGCTCCAAAAAGTGAACACATCGCTGCTGCTGCTACTGCTGGGCTTCCACATATTCCGAAAAAGGGGAAAAAAACAGAAACGAGAGCACCGACAGAAACACTGTAACAGCTTAATTGGATCGTTGACTTTGAGCCTTTGAGCCTGAGGACACTCAATCACCCAGTAAATCCGAACATCGGACGCATCGTGCAAGAAAGCTTTTGATTGCGTTTCGAGCTTGCATAGTGTATCGGTAGAACAAAAGAGTGAAGATATACCAAAGCAGAGAGCGGATGTCTGATTACTCAGGGGATGAGATTTATCGGGGTTGGATTTGCAACCTCGAACATAGGGTCAGAGTTTTTCTGGCCCTAAGAGGCGAATGACCTAAAGGTTAAAGCCTCTATGATCGAAACAAAAGAATGTTTAACACTCTTTCACACCCTATCGGGAAGATGTCGGCTCGAAAATGCCTTGTTTGATATTCCTTCGCTCTGTTTCTCTAGCGATGCATAATGTAAACATAAAGCTTTTTTTATGTCGACGCGGTTGATGCAAATGGTGCAGAATTGTCCGATGACGGGCCGATTGAAGCGCTACGATCGGCCCTATATCGTGCTCAATCGGTCCGATATTCGGACCGATGATCGGACTTATGCGGGTCTACAAATTTCACTGGGCAGTTGAAACCGGTAGTGAGTGTGTGTGTGTGTAGTCACTTTTTTCCTGTGCATCGTCGCTTTGTCTGCATTTTGTTCTTCCTTGTTCATCTGAATGTTTAATGCTGAAGGACACATGCTACACAGAATTGACAGAATCTCGACTTTACTGTCATGAGCGCGTGCGACATTGGATACCGGTTTCCGGCGAAAGTCGCTCTTCTCACAGAAAGACGGCGATGGTGCGATGTGATGCGAATCTGCAAACACCATGACAACGACGACGACGTCGATGGTGGCGACGATGATGACGATAATTAGACAAATTGGGTAGAGAGTGCTTCAGTTTACATGGTCCGACGGGTCCCATGGCTTTACTCGCCCCGATTGCTGCGATCGAATCAGTGCGCGTATTTCGGCTTCGGCGGCAGACAAGGTCGCGTCGCGTGCATTCGCGCAACACATCTTTTCGGGCCAAGGGTTTGGGGTTGGGGTTGGGACTAGAGATGGGCAATTCGTTCGCGAACGGTTCAAAAGAACTAGTTCTTGTGAAAGAATGAATGAACAATAGTTCTTTTTTCGAGAACGGTAGTTCCACAGTTCAAAGTCGTGGGACCTTTTTTGTTTTGCTCGCTTAACATTTTCGAGAACGGTAGTTTCTAAGTTTTTTTTTCGAATAAAGCTTCATCCCTAAACCGAAACCTCAGTTCAAATTCATAGGACTTTTTTTTTGCTCGCTCAACTTAACAAAACTAAGCTCTCGTTTTCTCTTTGCACAAACAAACTAGAGATGGGCATTCCATTCGCGAACGGTTCAAATGAGTGAGCAATAGTGCTTTGTTGAAGAACGGTATTTATCTAATAAAAGTGCGACATAACGAAACCTCATTCGTGTGACCTTTTTCTTTGTTTTTTTTTACTCTCTGAACCTAAGCTTTCGTGTCGACTTTGCAGAAACATACAAAGGTTCTTTCAAAATGAACGGTTTTGCCCATCACTACATTATACCTTATAATGGTCCTGTCAAGTTTTGGCCTGTTTGGCAAGCTGTCACTGCAGAGCAGAAGTGCTACAGTGGCTGAACGATTGTTTTTCAAATGAACGGTTCTGCTCATAACTAAAACAAACCAACAATGAAAGGAACGAACGAACGGCACTGGAGAATTAGTTCTTTCAATAGAACTCTGCATCACTGAACGGTTCTTTGAAGTGAACTGTTTTGCCCATCTCTAGTTGGGACGGAGCATCACATTGCATCTCGCCGTGCTTTCTGGGTCGGTTACCCTCACGCCAACGTGGAGAGCTTCTTCACCGTCCTACCGAAAGTAGGTGACATACTGAAGCAGCGTGTGTTCCGGAGATTTGCTTCACATTTTAAGGAACGTAAGCTCGATGGATAGACAGAATGTTGCTGGTATTGTTTACCTTTCATTTGTGCGAAATGTATACGAAAGACTGAGAGGTTTGTCCCCTTCCGTATCCTGTAACGGTGGGCAAAGAAAAACCACCTGTCTGCATCACATACCGTTTTTTTTTTCTTCTGGCAACTCAGCACCACGCGTCAAGTTGCAAACACTCACTCTCGGGGTTGGTTTTGGCACAACAAATAAAGTCACACCAGCCAAGCGCGCACACACACACACTTGAACAAATATTGCATATATGGTTTCGGTTAGACCACCAGAAAGTGGGTCGCTAGGTTGAGAGGGTACTTAATCCTGCCGCCGAGTGACAGACTGACTTCGTTCTGTACGGCGACTTTTGTGAAGATTTTGACTATGTTCTCTTCGATGGGAACTATTTTCAAGGTTGAAATAGGACTTCAAATAACGATTTTTATTAGCTTGGTAGCTGGAATATAAGAAATATAAGTACCACACTGTTTGTTTGCTAATCACACTGTTTGTTACTGTGTGCATGCACGAGGCATTTCCCGTGGGTTTGTCGTACAAAAGGAGGCTGCGATTGGTAGCGGCGCCTCGTTAGCTTTATGTGAACTGAGTGCAGTACTCAAAAAATATATAAATAAAAACCTGTTTTAATCCACCTAGTGGTGTAATGATGCCTTTCTCATATCAACAATACTATCATATATAATACTGTGGTATTCTTCAAAATAATTTTCTTCGATTCTTGAGAGAATAACCGAAATCAGTTTGTTTGATCATCAACTGACAAATCAATTAAAAAAAATTTACGTTTTTAGTGTTGGTATACAATTTTTAACACATTTTACCCTATATTTCCGGATCGGGAGGTCGAATCCGGATGAAACTCAGTAATTCAGTATGGGACTACAGGACCGTTTTATTTGAACCTAAGTTTGTGACACTCGGCCCTCCGGGCTTCGTTTCAAAAGTCGGTTTTCACAGTAATTGCATAACCTTTCTATATGAGAAAGGCAAAAAAATAGGCAACAAATACAAAACTACCGTAACTAATGAGCAACAAATTTCCCACTAGATGTTGATTTGTTTTCAAACCTTTTTAGGAGGAGTGGTTCGTTATCTTCATATGAACTATTCAAAAAAACGAAGTATTACGGGGACGGGTATAGTGTGATAGGTAAGTCGATACCTTTCACGCAGCCCGCCTGGGTTCGATTCCCAACCCCGCACATAGGGTCAGAAAGTTTTTCTGGCCCGAAGAGCCGAATGACCTGAAGTTAAAACCTCTATAATTGAAATAAAAAAAAGCGAAGTATTACAAAAAAATTGAGCAACAACTACCGTAACTAGTTGGCAACTTATTAGCGACAAATTATTCACCTATTTTCTGATATCGTCGGCGAGGGGTGTCTCGTCTAAGGACCACCCGCTGTGAAGAATTTTTTATTTCAAATATTATTTTTTAAATTCTAGAGATTCAATACAAAAAATTCAAAGCCCTTCAAAGGAAAAGAGAAGAAATTTTGTTTTTCAAGTGAAACAGGGAATCGCGCCAGAAACGTCTTCCGAGTAAAGTGATCGATCTAAACAAACAATAATCGGATGGTGTCAAGTCTGAGCTACAAGGCGCATGGCGCTTTCTTACACTTTGGTTGTTTTACTTTTTTTTAAACATATACAATAGGTATAGAATTCGCCATGTGCCAATCGATTAAACCCGACGAACTGAGCAACTGTTCGAATGTGTGTGTGTGTTGTCAGCAAAGAGGTCGAGATCTCAAAGAACATGAACATGAACCTAACCCGATACTTTTCGCCGATGACAGTGCAAATAAGTGAATAATTTGTTGCTAAATAGTTGCATATTAGTTACGGTGATTTTGAATTTGTTGTTCAATGTTTTTTATCGCTAAGTTCATATGAAGCTAACGAAGCACCCCTTCCAAATAAGCTTGCAAACAAATCGAAGTGGATAGTTTGTTACTAATAAGTTGCTCATTAGCTACGGTAGTTTGTTGCTTAATTATTTTTCTCAATTTTGTTAAGTTAAATCAACCTCTCTTCAATAAGCTTGGATTCGGTAATTTTGAATTTGTTACTCAATTTTATTTTATTTTTTCGTGTACTTTCGCTAAATTAATATGAAGTTAACGAAGCCCCCTTTCAAAATAATCTTGAAAATAACTCAAAACCCCTTTTTTGTAATTAGTTACGGTAATTTCGAATTTGTCGCTAATTTTTTTTCCTTGTGTACTTCGCTATGTTCATATGAAGTTACGAACTAAGTTCTTATATAGTTAATAAAGTTAAAGAAAGCGAAGCAAATCCCAGTGTATAATTTTGCTAATTTGTTGAGGTAGTTTTGATTTTGATGCCCATTTTTTTGCGAATACTTTGCTAAGTTTATATCAAGTTAAAGAAGAATCCCTCCTAAATAAATTTGAAAATAAATCGAAGCCCCGTGGATTATTTGTTGCTGATTAATTACGGTGGTTTGTAATTTGTAGCTCCAAATTTTTTTTTGTTTTGAGCAACAAATTAAAAACTACCGTAACTAATTAGCAACTAATAAGCAACAAATTATCCACTGGGTTTTGAATAATTTGTTGATAATTAGTTGCGGTAAATTTGAATTTGTTCATCAATTTATTTTTTTCAAATATTTCGCTAAGTTCATAAGAAATTACCGAAGTATCCCTCCTAAACAAGCTGTGGATAATTTGTTGCTTATTAGTTGCTAGTTAGTTACGGTGGTTTTGGATTTGATGCAGAGTTTTTCTTTCGAGTACTTCGTTAACTTCATATAAGTTCATAAGCGAAGTACTCAAAGAAAATCTAAACGAAAATGAGCAACAAATTCAAAATTACCGTAACTAATAAGCAACAAACTAACCCTTAGGGTTCGATTTGCTTTCAAACTTATTTGGGAGGGGTTAACTTTATATGAACTTAGCGAAGTACTCAAAAAACAAAAAAAAAAGATTAGAAACAAATTAAAAAAATTATCGTTACTAATGTGCAACTAATAAGCAACAAATTATTCACCTATTTGCTTTATCATCAACGAGAGGCGCATCGCTAAGTTGATGTTCATGGATTTAACGATTAGAGAAATTCAAGCCTTGAGGTTTTCCGAATTTTTGAAATTTTTGGATTTTTGAATATTAGGATCATAAGATTTAAGATCCTGATATTTTAAAATGAATTTTTGGTTTTTTGGATTTAATTTTCAGGATTTTTCAGGATTCAATATTTAAGGGTTTTTAGGATTAATTTATGATTTTGGAACTTTGGAATTGTAGGATTTTAGAGTTGAACGAATTTAGAAATTCTATGATGTTTGAATTTTCAGATTTTTGTACCTTAGGATTTGCAGGTTTCAGGATTATAGAATGCAAGGATTTTGGGAGTTCGGGGTTTTAGAAATCGAGCGTTTTCGACTTTCAATATTTTGGAATCTTAGGATTTTGGATTTTAGGATTTAAGGGTTTCGAGATGATTTCATGATTTTAGAACTTTGTGATTTTGGGATTTTGAGTTTTTGCATACTAGAGTTTCGGGATCTCACAAACTCAGTATTTAGATTGAGAAATTTTATGGATTTTAGAATTTTAAGATTTTCGAATTTCAGAGTTTAAAGATTTTAGGAACTTATGATTATAGGGTCTTAGAAATTCATAGTTTTAGGTTTCAAGGATTTAAGAATCTTTAAATTTTGGATTTTCGAATTTCAGAGTTTTGAGATCAGGAGCTTTAGGGTTTCGAAATTTTCTGGATGTCAGTATTTTAAGACTTAGGAATTTCAGCGTGATAGAATTTTGTGGATTCAGGACTTTTGGACTTAAGGATTTTACGATTATGGGTTCTGCGGATTGTTGGAGACAAGGTTTCTAGGATTTCAGGATTTAAGGTCTTAGTATTTTACGATAATTGTGGCATTTTTTGTCGTATGTTATTGGGGTTTTGGGCTTTTTGAGTTTCAGGATTATGTTATGATTTTATAATTTCGCATTTTAGCATTTTGGAGTAGTTGGAATTTCTAGATTTTAGATCTATAATTTCAGGATTTCAGAGTTTCAGGATTTTAGGGTCTCAGGAATTTAGGATTTAAATTCTGCATTTTAGCATCTAAAAATTTTAAAGTTTTGGGTTTCCGGTTCTAGGAATGAGTAGGCAATTCTAGGAATGAGTAGACGAAAAAGTGACAAAATCAGAATCGACCTTCTCCGATTTGGATGAAACTTTGCACATGGCTTCGGTATGGCAAACCATAAGTTTTGAACCAATGGAAAGGTCAATCCGACTCACGACTGATTTTTAAAAAGGGGGTATGTATTTTTGCATTTCACAAAAATTGCCTTTTTCAAATCGTTGTAACTCGAAAACCGTTAATTGTACAGAAATGGCGTTCAGGAAGAAGTTGTTGGGAACCGATTGGACACTCTAAAAAACTACACTGAAAAAAATATTAATTTTTTTCTTAATAATCACAAAAAAGTTAAATAAAAAAAATTAAATAAAAAAAAAGGTTTTAATTTTTTTGATAATTTTGGCAATACGTTCATTCGATTCCTTATAAGAATTGAGATCTCTGTAGCAATTTTCATCGAGTTGTAATTTTTTTCAGTGTGTATTTTTTTAGAGCGCCCAATCGATTCCCTACAACTTCTTCCTTAACGCCATTTTTGTACAATTAACGGTTTCCGAGTCACAACGATTTGAAAAAGGCAATTTTTGTGAAATGCAAAAATACATACGCCCTTTTTAAAAATCAGTCGTTAGTCGCATTGACCTTTCCATCGGTTCAAAACTTATGGTTTGCCATACCGAAGCCATGTGCAAAGTTTCATCCAAATCGGAGAAGGTCGATTCTGATTTTGTCCCTTTTTCGTCTACTCATTCCTAGAATTACTCTACTTAAACATCCAAGGTTTTAGAAATTCAGGATTCTAGAATTTTTGCATTTCAGGTTTCAGGATTTCAGAGTTTTAATATTTTGTAGTTCGGATCATGGTTTCAGGATTATTTTATGAATTTTCTATAACGATATTTAGCATTTTAGAATTTTTAAGTTTTGGGATCTCGGAACTTCAGTATTTTGTAGTTCACCGGACTCAAGGATTCCACGATGCAGAGATTTCAGGATTTCAGAATCTTCGAAGTCAGGCCCAAATTTGATCGGATCTTGAGATATAGTTTTAGTTTCGTCGGGATGTGTTGAAAAACATTCATTGGATCACAAAATAAATTCTTTTATCATTTTTTCTTCAGCTGCTAGATTTGTGCAAGTAGTTAGAATTTTTCTTTGAAGAATTAGTTTTTAAATGGCGCAACGGATGCCTGCTGGAGACAGAGTTGAAATTTTGATGATTGTTCAGCTAGTAAAAAAGGTGGGTGAGTAACTCCACAGACATACCTGGAGGACGTGAATACGAATAAAAATGATAATCGTTATATACTAAAGATTGACTATTGGCGACAAATATTTTCTAGCACACAATTAAATAAAGCGGAACAAACAAGAGTAAAAAAATAGCAACCTAAAGAATTTTGATGTCGATTGTTTCATTTCGGATTTGCATATTTCAGTGAAAATTCTGTACGGGATTCATTTCTGGCATTCAGAATGGTCAAATTGTGAAATTTTCTACGATATAAAACACTATTCGAAGCATTTTTCTCGATCGCGAAGCAGTCAAGTGCTGGCACTCGTTTGATGCGAAGTTCGCACTGCGAAAAGTGCACAAAGCTACCCAAATTATTCTAGATTTGCGATAAATGGATGATATTTATCACTGAAGAAACAATCTTTATAGTTCTTTAGATAACATTTGGAGCCATTAGATGGACTGAGTTTGCTTAATGTTTCCCGACGCGGTTCACTTTTCTTTGTATTTTTGCTTCAATACAAATGATCAGCAACAGGATGTTTGAAGCGAAACTGGCTCTGCGAAGCCAATTGAGAGTGGTTTTGGCATAGTGAGCCGACGCAAAATCCGACCAAAACAGTGGAGGTGTACTACGCTTCTTATATAAAGGCAGCAATCTCTTTTGGAGACTCTCAGATCGATAGATTTCTTCATTTATAGTTCCGGTAGTGTAAAAAATGGTTGACTTCAAACAACAGGAACATATTGCTTGCCATATCAGTACTTTTGGACCGAATTTCTTCACTTGAATCGACCTGTCCGCATCGCTCACATCCTCCCCAACGACGACAGTAAACTTATTGTGGACCTGGAAGGGTTTTTGAGTCCTCTTTTACATAAGTCTCATCGTCCATCAGAACGCATGCATCCGGACACTGCAAAAGACGCGAAAACATTTTCCGGGCCCTTGGTGCTGCTCGCTTCTTCTGTTCTACACTTTGTTTCGAGATTTTCTGTTTCTTGTAAGTCTTCAGGTGATTTTGCCTCTGGCCAAATCACGTATTGACATTGATTTGTTCTTTATGATTAGAGATACTACTTTCTGGTCCAGTTTCGGGTTGGAAAAACCGGGTTTTTAGCTCATCCAAAGAAAATAGTGTTCCCCAAACTTACTAATGATGGTTTTAACATTGGCATGATGAAATTCAAACCGCTTCGCCAATTTTCGCATAGTAATACCCTCCTCACTTAGCCAGCTGTATCCAGAACCTTAATTTTCATTTCCTTTTCAATACGCGACATTTTGAAAACGCAGAATTTCAACCGCACAAACAAGTAAACAAACGAAAGCTGACAGCCAAACGCAGATCATCTGGGCATAAAAAACCGTCATAAATACATGCGTGCAACACAAATGTATGTGGATAGCTTATTTTCGATACACTCCTTAGAATTTCGATGTCAATTAAATAATTTCGGATTGCATATTTCAAAGAAAGCAGTATAGAACCATCTTTATAGTTTTTTTTATGTAACATTTGGATCCACTAGAAGGACTGATTTTGCATAGTGTTCCCCATCGTTGTCCACTTTTCGTTGTATTTGGTCCAATGCAAACAACCAGCAGCAAGATGACGCAATCGATCTTCTTTGAAGAGAAACTGATACTTCTGAAGACTTCTTGATACTGGAACTGAGCTCTGGACCGGAACCAACCGGAATGATGCTTTACTTCCTACTCAGTCAACTGCACATGCTAGAATGAACGGAATATATCAAGTGTTAACCTTCTACACCTATCCAGGTACGAGAAAGGAAAGTTTTCTTCTCTGATATCCGTTTCATTTCAGAAAACTTTAATTTTCAATTATTTGTGGTTATGTTATACAACTGAAAATGCTGTCCTAAATTGATGATCATATTTCCGATGGCACGTAGCAATATTATGTTGATACGTTAGAAATTGAAAAGGCACCCTATAATAAAGTAAGTCGTATTGACGACAAAACTATCAAATTTAAAATGTTGCTCTTTCAAAGCAGAATCATAGTTGGCTGTTGCCGCCAACCATTTTGTCAAAGATAAACTCAAGATTACAATGTCCCATACGATTCATTGAAAAATGTTGGGTCAGTAATCGTGAACCAGTTGGTTCAGTAATAATGTAATTTTATTGACCCTCCGTTAATAAGCGTCGTATAGTTCCGACAAAATGCCATGGAAACAATATATGTTAGGAAGGAATCAAACATATGTTTACATTCAGCACATAATGATTTCTTGCCACAACTGACTTTAATGCTTCATAGGATGAGGCAATAACAAACTAAATAAATTCTACACAATGGTTCTAAGTAGTTTTTACTTTCTTATTGCAAGAATCACTGGATATAAGGCAAAATTATTTAATTTCGTTCATACTGTAGGTTGATATTTTTCCAAACATAAACAATCATTGTCATAGCTACGACGCATCTAGTGATCAGACGCTTGTTGTTTTGCTTCAAAAGATTGAAACTGACAGTGAACCGAGTTCATCGAGGGGTCCTATTCAAATGATACATAAGAAATCGCAGACTACTCCATCTTGAGTTTATCTTTGATTTTGTGCTCCAAAGCTTCGCTTAAAGCGCACCGACAGAATTGACAGCTAAATAGATGACATCAACAGAAAACGAGAACAATCGTAGCATGCTACTTTTATTTGCAACTTTTCGATAATGCTTTCAATGAATCGGTCGGTTGAACGTGTCAAATGAGTGTTGTGTAGTGTTTGTAGTTAATGGCGTCGGTGCCGTGCCGAAGGTGGGTAATTCGAATCTGTTTGTCGATACAAATCGCTCGGAATGGTGACGGTTGTTTGTTTGATTGACGGCCGCGCAGTGATTCGCAAGTGACAATCGATTAGAAGCCATACACAAACAAACTAGCAGCTAATGGATAACAATGTAATTAGTTCGCAGTAATGCGCTTGGTTGGGCTCGGAACCGTACCTGGGCCGCTGCAGGCTGCTGGCTGCAAATCGATAAGCCCAATAAGCTTGGCCGGTACCACTTCGATGTGTGTGTGTTGCATCATGTTCCATTTTCACGTTTCGCTACCTTTCGAGGTTCCTGCGAAACTGCAACTGGCTTTTGTACTTGGTACCATTTATTGTGTCGTGAAATTACAAAACTGTCGAGCCAGTCACTGAGAAACTGAGTCACCACCAACACCATCGCCATCGACATCGCCGTCGGAAAGCGAAGTGGGGAGCCCGAAACGTGGGAAACATGAAAAACGTACCGAAAGAGCATTGGGCCAAAGCCAAAACGCCAAGCATAACACATAATGAATTGTTGAAATAGTGCAACCGTCGAAACAAACAAATCCAAACTGGGTAGCTGGGGCACGATGGCGGAACTTCACGACCCAATAGACTTCGCGACGCGGCTAGCCTTTTCCCTTTGGTAGGTGCAGGGCGACAGAAGCAATGTTCAGCTGCCACTCTGAGTTATGCAGCGGCCGGAGTTTGTCGAAGGGATTCCGGCGAAACTTCGGTGGGTGGTCGCCACTTTTTCTATGCTTTTTCGAATCGACTGACAAAGTGGATAATAAAATTTGTTGTCGAGTTGTGGAGTGGCAAATTAATCAAAGCATTTCAGTTTTGTCTACGATGAACGACCTCATTGTTGCACACCAAATAGAGAAGAACACTGAAAAAAAACCCGAAATCTACCGAAGCCCTTTCTGGCTTTCACTTTCCTGCCGTTGGCTTTTGTACCGGAATGACAAATCATCACCGGTGCCCACGGGGCCACGATAATGCGAAATTCAACACACACCCGGCACCGGATCCGATCGAGCAAATTCAGTTGGAAACTAAAATAAATTCCGTTCAACAAATGCGTGCCAACGAATGTGCCCTTCGTTTGTGTTTCGTACACAATACGGTTTATTTTGCAATGAATTGTTGTTTGTGATTTTCAGTTTTTTTTTTCTGTATTCAACTCGGCACTTGCCGTTCGACAAATTGCACTGTTAATTACCGGTCAGCTTCGGTAGCGCGTTTGTTTGAATTGAACTGCATTTTGTAAGCTGTTTGTTTTCGATTGTTGAATGCGGTTTTTATCGCCGATCGACATCTCGACAAAAGATAGAACCGGTACGTCCTTCACTGAATTTTGCATGTAGTGGCAGCTAGCCAAATCTACCCAAAATTGGCACCGAACCGTTATATGTCGTAGATGAATAGTAGAATGCGTATTTTCAGGCACTCAGTTGATCTTGTAGATGGATTTTTTTTATTAAAAAAATATATTTTATATTCAAGCCTATTTGCGTACAAGCTACGAGCCGATTGAGCCGATTTTTTAAATATTTTTTTTTTTGAGTTGGATCTCGTTGTCACCCTTTTTCGAAGGGGAGAGGAGCTTCCATTTCCCTCATGCGAGGATTGAGGGGCACTTCGTTCGTGGTTCGTCTCGTCATCCATTGCCGCATCGATGATATTGTTGTCGATTTCCGTCTTCTTTTCGTTGCTAGTTGCTGTAGATGCACCTTGTTGTACATTGGTTGCAGTTGCTGGTTGGTTGGAGGGTAAGTTTTTAACTGCAGTTGGTGTACTTTGTTCTATAGGGGATACGTTGGATGGTTTCGTTGAAGGGGATGCTTCACTGTTGTTGGTGACTGTTACAGGTGTACTGGGGTTGCTTTGGATTGGTGTGAAGGAAGCACCGTTGTCCTTTGGTGTGGTTGTCTCCTTGTCCAGTTTATCACACGACTTACCGTAGTGAACAGCTTTTTGGCAATATTGGCATGTGGCCATCTGATTGTCATAGGTAACAAGTGATTTGCACGGAATTCTTGTATCTTGACCGAAAATCACATAAGAAGGTATACGCCCTTATTCTGAAAAACGTCGTATCGTTTTGTCCCTCGTATTTCATTTGTTTTCCCAATAACGCTAGCAAAATCAAAGCTAGCTATGATTCGATCGAACCACATTCGATCGAAAAATCAATACGTCGTTATTCAGAATAAAGGCGATAGCCTTCTTCAAGTGTATGCGTAATAAACGTACGCCATCTAGAGCACTATCTTCCATATATACTGGAATGTTTTACTTAATGTTCTCGTACTCCACATAATGCACATTATTATTGTCTTTTGCGAATTGAATTGCATTCAACTCTTTATAAAACTGGATGTAAATAACATTATTTGTCTCATTGCATTGATGTAAATGCACACGCTTAATGTCAAGATGCATTTGCTCCTTAAGCAAATCTTCAAGTTCTCGTATCGAAGGTCGAATTTTGCACTGCCTGAAGTCAACAACAATTGTATTCTTTCGTACCGGCGGTAGCTTTTGTTCGTTTGGTTCACTCATTTCGAGGTCGTTCTATTGTTCACTACACAATACTGTACTTGGTTTCTTCTGTCCCGAACGTAAGCGGTTTTGTTTTAACGACTGACTTGGATGAGATGTGAAAGCGAACTGATGGGTTTTAGTATTTCGCAGTCTCAGGATTTTTGGTTTTTTGAATTATTTTATAAATTTAGAACTCCAGTATTTTGGGATTTTGAATTTTAGAATTTTTGGGTCTCAGAATTTCAGTATTTTGGAGTTTGGCAGAGGAATTCCATGATGTTAAAATTTCAGGATTTTTGTGTTTCACGAAGGATTCTATAATTTTTGGACTTTAGGATTTGGGAGTTTATAGTAGTTCAAGATTTTGGGGTGTAAGGATTCCAAAAAATTAGGACTGCAGGGTCTTAGGAACTCAGGGTTTTAGGAATTTAGATTTTTTTTATTCAGGGCTTAGGACTTTCGATTTGAATATTTTAGGTTCGTAGGGTTTTTTGGGATTCTGGGACTTTGTATATACAAATGTTAATGTTTTATGTTTACAGGATTTTCTTTATAGGATTTCGGAATTTCAGGATTTTTGAACTCAGTGTTTAATGGTTTTAGGATTATTTTATGATTTAAGAATTTGGAGTTCTAGGATATTGAATTTTAGCATTTGAGTCTCAAGATTTCAGTATTTTAGAGTCTATCGGATTTAGGAATTCCATGGCGTTAAAATTTTAGGATTTCAAAATTATAGGATTTTTTGACATTACGATTTGAAGTTTTTGGATTTCAGGGTTTTATGATTCATCAATTTCAGGATTTTAAAACTTGAAAATTAACGGATTTTAGTACACTGTGTTCCTTTTTTACGCTGTTTTTTTTTTAATTCAGATTCAAACGTTTTCTGTTAAATCAGTAAATATACAATTGACGATAAACTGAACTCATTCAGTATTTCGTAAATTTGATACATTTCTGGCTCGATATTCAACGGAAAAGCAATGTAGTAAAAAAGTGAAGAATAAAGATCACCAACCTGCAGAAAGGGGCGTTCCGTGCACGGTACCTAATCCGGCACCACTGCGACGGCCATTTTGGTTCTGGTTGTTGTTGCTGCCGCTATCGGCACCGGCGCTGTCCCCCAGCAAACTGGCAATCAGCGAAGTGGGTGACGATTCGGCCGACGAAATCCAGGGATCCAAACGAAGCTGCGGCGTTAGGATGAAGACCACCCCGAGTATAATCCAGTTCATTCTCACCCACTAATGACATCACCGAATGCTCATCGAAGTTTCGCAAATTGAATGCTCATTTTTTTTCTGGGTGGGACAGGGAAATCGCGATCGTAGGCAGGTTTGGCGACTTTCAAAATTGACTAAACATTGGCTATTAATTTACATTCACAACATCAATAGACACTGATTACACACACGCGCGTAAAAATTTCAATGAAATCTTACAATTGAGTACTTTGCTTTAGCGATTGAGGAAAGGTGAGCTTCGTAGCACGTTTCAATACGAGAGCAGTAATTGGATTTTTCAATATTATCTAACACATAAACACACACACACGAACAGACACACCGGTAAACTACACTGCTCTTTGCTTCGGCAAAAGAAAATCACGATCTAACACACTCAGCACGACGAAATTATTTTCACTTATTTTTTTTCCTTTTTCGGCCCAACCTCAAACTTCAGCGGTAATCAAATTTTATCTGCCTGATTTTATCTCTACTATTCTTTCACGCGAGTAGAATTCTGCCTCCGTCACGGGGGTCCACCCTTCGGTGACCCTGGCCGAGCGCCTGCCGGTACTTAACCACTAAAAATAAAAAGCTTCCAGTCATAGTTTCTAATTTGCGATCATTTATTATAATTAGGGCCCGGAGGGGGAGTGCGCTATGTTCTTCCTTCGTCGCCCCTATCTCTAACTATTCTCCATGACTTGCCTCGCACGTGTCCGAGGGTGGGCGGACGATGGTGGAGGGCGGGGGATCTGTTCTGTAAGTTAAGTGGTAAAATAACGATGATTAGTGTCTGGTGTCGAAGGATGTTTTACAAATAAAATAATGACTTCCGTGGAGAAGCTTCATAGTTGAAGGTTGAAGCGGCAAAGCAGAGTTCATCATTAGCGAGTGAATATCAATGAGTTCACATGAGACACAAGTTTTTTGTGATTTGCTTAACGATCCTAATAAATTTTAATTTAAAGAATTTTAATTTAAAGAATAAAAAAAAACATCAATATCATAATATTATCAGGCAAGCAATTCGTCTATGCGGCTTGCGTTACTCACAGCAACGGAACCTTCTAACAATAACAGTCATAATTTCGAATAACGGCTGATTTTAAGTGCGTGCATGCATGGCAAGATTCTGCGGACGCAGAAGATATCCTCCCATTGGATCTTATTTAAAACTAAAAAAAAACGAACGCAAGCGCACTTCGAATTCATGTTTGGCTGGATCCATTATTGGAGGACTACGTAAAAATGCAAATATTAGCTTGCATTAATGAAGCGATTGAACGCCGAAATCACTGTGAAATGGCCTTACATGAAGAACATGAACATGAACCGTTTGACGTCTACAAATGTAGTATCCGACTACCAGTAGATTTTATCTACACCGATTTCTTCGCTGCGTTCGACAAGATCAATCATCATATTACATTAATACAAGTTAAATAGACTGGGACTTGACGGGTCATTTCTGAATTAGCTTCACTCATATCTTACTGATAGTGAAAATAGGAGACTGACAACCTTACCTCAGGGATGCCTCGAGGAAGTCACCTTAGACCGTTTATATTTTTACGTGATCTCAAAAATCAAAATTTGTCGATTAAATATACGAAACTATCGTTCACCGATGACTTGAAATATTATTTCATATCATCAAATCCACAGCCGATGAAGAATTCCTACAAAAGCGGTTCAATAATTTGACTAACTGGTGTAATTAACGCATGGACTGTAAAGTACCGGACCTAACAGAACGCGATTTTTTTTGTTCAAAATTAACTTTATTCATCAAGAGCAACGCAACCATTCCAGCGCCTCTCTACCAGTTGAATACCATTATTAAAAATATTTTACAATTTTTCATTATTTGTATTTTTCATTATTCGGAAGTGCATTCGACGTTCGAATGGAACGCAATCACTAGACGGAGTGTGTGCTATTGTTAATAACGCTGCTAGTTGCTTGGAACAAGACCTCATAAATGCTTTGAAATCACCTCTGAAATCTGGTTACCGGTTACATAGATCTAGCCCAATCGGCACTTCAAAGTTCAGTCCAGCAAGGGCAATTACAAACTAGTGACGTTGAACAGGCACGTCCAAAATTTTTGACAACCTTAAACAATGCTGATATGTCCACCAAGTTTATAGAAACACTGTGGTCACCTGGAGTTATCAAAAAGTCTACATTCAATCGGCTTGGTGCACTAGTTTTAAACCAGGAAGCTCGAGCAAAATTTTAAACGAGAAATGTAACTCTGGGAACATTATGAAAGTGATAAATGCTTAGTTAGAGGAATATATTCCCTCTGAAGATAACACAGGAGAAGTTTTCATTGCCTTAAACAACCGAAATCAAATTTTTGTTAGTCAATAATATTTGTTGCCGGTACGGTACGCCACTACGAATTACATATTCGTTATGAGACAAGTACTCCAAAAGTGTCGAGAATACAACGCGCCATTGACTTCAAAGCGACATACGACACAATCGCTATGGCAGATTATGCACGAATGCGGATTTCCGTATAATTTGACGTGATTGGTCGAAGTAACGATGGATAGAGTAATGTGCTACGTCCAAGTATCTCGAGTCGTTTCCAGTCCAAACGCTCTAGAGTCGTTTCAAGTCTCAGAGAGGGCTACGGCTCTGTTGTCTCTTGTTCAATATTGCTTCGAAGAGCGCGGATCAACACGATCTTCCGAAAGTACGTACAGCTCTTTGGCTTCGTTTACAAATTAAAAACAAATTAAAAAAAATGACTCAAAACTCTCTGAAAGAATAAATTTAATACCTGCCAGCGGCCAACTACACTCAGTGGTTTCGTTTCAAATAAGAATCTCTTGTTTTTGTTTACATTCCATATGTAGTTACCAAGGCTACTGGTAACTGTTTTTCAAAATCAATAACTTACCAACTTGTGTTGCCAGTTCCAACATTTTTTCAAGCAAATCCGTTTTGACATTACCAGTTACAGAGGGGTAGTTAAATTTGCGATACAGTTTTGATAGTCGCGTGGCAGGTCGTGTCGTCGGTAATGCCTTTCTCAGGATAGCCGATAAATATTGCGTGGTGTAATATTTTGGCGAACAAATCAAGAAACAAAATTATATCCAAAAATACCGAGGCCATAACCTTTCCATCCGATTGTCATGCTTTCGGGCGTAAAACGTCAGTAAAACTTTAGGAGGAATTTTTATGAAATACTTAACATTTACAATTGAAGCTCTCCGCCAAAACCTGTACGTTTTCGGTATATTTTTCTCAATAATTTGTGTTTTTTGGTAATCTGAAGTTCACGCTTCTTCCGGGTCTCGATCGGGTTTTGATCGTACTGCCTTGACAAAAAATGTGTTTAGTAAATATGATGCCTTTGGTCACGTATTGCTCACTTCGTTTACCACAAGTGCATATGACCTGTCAAATAATTTGTTTCGAAACCTCTTTCAATAACTTCCTCCGTTTCAATCGATTATCCTTTTTCTGTCCCAGACGATTCAAGGTGATAATGAAACTTATTTATGTCGCAGTAACAGTGTTTCCGTTTCCACTTTGATGAAGAGTTTTAAGGCGCGCATTTTGACACTTTGCTGGTGTTCGTCTCGATTTGAAATTATGTTGACAAAGTTCCACGTGGAAATGTTCACGGATTAGCAATGATAAATTCGAACGCAATCTCATGTGCGATGATTTGGGTTTTACTGTCATCCATTCCTGAAATTTTTGAAGGACCAATGCAGCAATTCTTTCGCTGAATGGTTTGCTATTTTCCTCGATTGAAGTATCACTGACAATTGCTGAATGGATGTAAAGAATACACTCTAAAAAGAAAAAGATTTAATTATTTTAATCAAGCTTGGAACAATTTTAGCTTTATCTTAATCTTCTACCATATCCATTGCATAATTATTTCGAATTTCACTCAACAACATCGATTATCTTGACAGCTATCGTCAGCGGAGTGATTCATCACTCGCCCAAACTTTAACGCAAATGACGTTTTGATATCCATCGAATCCCGCTATCAGACCAGAAGGACGCACACGCTAAATTTGCGTAAAATTACTATGCTGACGTCCTGATCACGTTTTCGGATGTTGCTTTGGCGCACGGTTTCACATTGGCAAAAAAAAAGACTAGAAACAAGAATGATGTTTCATTTTCACTCTGGAGAACTGCCTCGAGAAGCCATCAAGCACCGTACGACCAGACACGGACGCGTGTGTTCTCGAAAAAGTCAATCACCTCCCATCCGCCGTTGTTGATCCGAGCAACACGCGGCGAGCTCCGGTACCGTTGTCCCGTTTCCTTAGCAACTAGTTTTAACACTATCTATCCGTCGAAAGTTACCCTCCCTTATCGAGAAGGAACAAAAAAAAACCACACTGGAAACCGTTCCATAGCAGGTTCTGAGTTTTGCTGTGCGTTTTCTTTCTGTGTTTTTTTCTGTCCGGTTCTACTAAGACACTGCCTGCTCTGATCATCATAATGGTCTATCATAAATGAGTATTGATGGGATTTGCCATTTATTTTTTTTTCCATCGAAAATCAGACGGAAAACAAACTAAGCCCATTGACAAAGTAATCTTATCAGCTCGGTTAGGCAAGAGGGAATTATTCGGTACGTTTATATCGCCTGTGCACACCAAGGACCGGCACAAAGGAGGAGGCGGGGAGGGAGACGGTCTCCTTATTTATGATTTTCAATTCCCAGCCCTTCTGATGAACGTGGCAGAATTGGTAACCGTAGGACAGGACAGGATGGGGAAGAAGGTAAATCCTCTTGCACTGAATTAGATTTGAAATTGAAGAACAGACAAACACACTTTAGTCAGCATCTTTCGCATTCCTCCCTCCTTACCACCGGCTACAAACACCTTCCGGAAGAGCAACGACGAGGGGTACGAACCCAGGTGAGGCAAACGCACTTGCTATCAACGATGACTGTTATTTTTTCCATCTCTTTCTCCCTTCGTCTCGTTCCGTTCGTAACTGTGGAATGAAAATTACTTGCACGCAGTCGTCGAACAGGTTTTTCCCTGAGGGAGTTAGAACCGTTCCAATCGGGGTTCGCCACGGTGCGGCAGATTCTTACTGCGATCGATAGCTACCGTTTCGCATTTGCTATAACTGAATTTGGTGTGGCCCGGTCGGTTGAAATGCCAACGAAGGAAAGAAAACAGAACGCACGCAGCTGTTTGTTTACATCTGTCGGATTCGACGGGAAAACTCGCGCAGCAATCGACGCCTCTATGTGGCAATAGCCTACTTCCCAATATGGTCAAATATGGTGGCAGGTTGGGTTCCAGGCAACGGTTACTCCGGCAGCTTTCGACGGTTCTCGTTGATGGGTTTTTGGTAGGCTCACACCAAAATACAAAATAGAAACAATAATGGAAAGGAAATTCCAAAATAGATTGTAAATCGAAATGTTGCATTGTAGATTTCGAAAGCGTTTCGGTCCGGCTCGACATCTTACATTAAACCTTAATACAAGCATATCTAGAGAGCTCATTGTACTAAAGCAATGATCAATTAGGATCGGAAATAATAAAATCATCTGTATCTCTGTAACAAATTGACGTACAAATAAGGTTTATACATCAAAACAAAGGTAATTCACTGTACTTTACGGAAAAAAATATCAATACAAATTATTACTCTTCGTTTGAAATGAAAATTTGTACTTTCTTCTTGATTCCTCTCATCAAACGCTGCCCACCTCCAGAGTCAACTTTCGTGGCACATTTGTTCCACATTTTGGTCACCTGAGTCCCGTTCGGAGCCGTTTTTCAACTTTTCTAAGCTTCTGCTTCATTATTGTCCAAAATCTTTCGATAAGTTTAAAGTACGGGCGGTTGGGTGAATTTATGTTTTTATCGATCAAATCTACGATAATTTCACGGTACCACTGAATGACTTCCCGGCTGTAGTGGCAACTCGTCAAATCAGGCCAAAACTTCACGAGACCTTTATGGGCTTCAATGAAAGGTAGGTCGCCGTTTTTTTTTAAGGCATTCTTCCTTGTACAGCTTCAGGCCCATCGTCTTATTCATCCTGAACACTTTGGTCTTTGCTCCACTGCTGCATCATTGTTCCTTAACACTTCCGAATATCAATTAGTTGATCAATTGTATGAATTATGCAAGCATTCCCCGTTTTCACTACTAGAATTTGAAACGACGCACCTAAACTAAAGTTCAGATTAGTTACATTAAACATTTTGAAACACAATTAAATATTATGATATAACCAGTACATATTTTTATAATAAAAATACAGATTAATCTCCATACTAGTATAAAAATGTGTGCTATATCAACACTTTCATTTTTGCATTGCGTGATTCGTAATTGAATGTGTTAGTGATGGTGCAAACTTTGTCTACTTCTATTTTGATAAATCTGATGCTTTTGGTACGAAGGAGTAAATTCAATTAATTCTTTATAATGATCTGTAGCACTTAAAAGTGCTTTAAATTGTCACGACCAACACACAACAAAAAGTGCACAAATTTAATCTAATCAAACTGTTCTAGATTTGCACTAAACTGAGAATTTTTACCTTCGATTTGCGAAGAAGAAACCCTAATAATTCTTTAGAAAACTTTTAGAGTTATTAGAACGGCTGATTGTGTGTGACGCTTCCCACCGTTGTCTTCTTTTCGTTGCTTTTTACACCAATGCAAACGACTAGCAGCTGTGACGTAATCGCTATTGTCGGATGCGAAACTAGCTTTGCAAACGACACATAATACATCTGCTCGCAGTGGCGATAGAATTCAAACTGATCCAATTTTTGTTAAGAGGTTTCGTTTAACGTGAATTCGTTTGTAGCTTTTTCACTAAAGGGCGGTCCTAACGGTTAGATTTATCTGTAAATCTGCAAATATCGTACATCATAGTGCTTGTTGTACAGACTTTTGAAACTGACGCGACCTTTTTTTTTTTGCTCCCTACAATACACACTTGCTAATTTCTTAAATTTTTTTCGGATATACAGACTTTTGTAACCCTACCTGAAGATATTTGAAATTTTTACCTTTCATCTCTGATTCCAGGACGGATTTCGCAGTGACATAAGGCTAAATAAATTCTTTCTCGTGCACATGTTCATTCATAATGCCAGCGAAGCTTTCTAGAGACTTTGAACGCAACTACATATGGCTTGCCAAATCAACTACTTCTTCTGGAATACCTGGATACCTTCTTTGTTCGGAAATGCTCTGAAACGTCATTCCTTCACATTGCGATACAAATAGCCACACCCTGAAGCTGTTTAAACTCATTGAGAACTTATGTTTCGTCGTCCATTACGGTACCGGAAATGTTTGGCGAAGCTTCTCAGCACGAGTTTTCGCAGTGAAATTTAGCCTGTCATCGCGGTTCGGCACTTTTCTCACTTCGTACGCCTTCAATGCTGGCCTCTGCTTCATTTTTTTGTACGCATGATTTTGACTTCTCAACTTTGCGAACTACATTTCGCACAGAAAGATCAGTATTTCTCTTAATAATGGCTATCACATTCTAATCCAACCTTTCGATCCACAGTCAAGCGCTGCTCGAATGATTCAGTGCATATTTGTTACACGAGATAATAATAGACCATTTTATTGCACGTATAGAAACATATACAAATGATTTGCCATTGTCTTCTCAATATTTTAAAAAATAGATCAGAAGCCACGACTCTGACCAAAAAAACAAAAAAGGTCCAATCGAATCATGCCATGACATCTTCATGATAGACAAGATTCAGTTCAGTTTCAAAATGCAGTTTTGTTATATTCAATCGAAGTGAAAATTTTGAAGATACCTCATCAAAATGAAACTCTTGAATCGAGAAAAAGTAAAGCGCTGCTCAAGGACTACGACATCCCTTCGACACAAATAGGTGATAATCTGAAGGGGCTAGTTCCGGTGACTAAAGTGCATGCGATCCCATTCCCATTCTAGCTCCTCTATCTGCTCCCGGATCGGTTTCGATGTGTAAGATGGAGCATTATCATATTCCATATTCTGATAGTTTTAACTAAATTGTGTTCAGTATTACCTTTTTCTCTGGGTTTAAACATCACGCTGGTCTCACAAAACGCGGAACATTGTCTTCATCGATGTTAATGTCTCATTTCGACGAATCCATGATTTTTAGCGCTTAGAATTCTCAAAGCAGATTCACTTTTCATCGCCAGTCACTATCCGATGCGAAAATGACATTCTATTGTACCTTTTCGATAGCACTTCACAAATGGTTCGACGGGTTTCTTGCTGTCTTCCATTCCATTCATGTGCAGTACCCCTTTTACCCTTTCGAATGTTTTTTTTTTCTATAGCTCGTCCGTAGTGGGAAATGGGCCGATTGTTTTGTGAGTTTGCATGTCATCTTCGTCCAATTATGGCTGCAATTCGGTGGCATCAAATTCTTTTGACATTTTTCGCTTTTTTTTCACATCAAAATCGCCCGTTTTGAAGCGTTGAAACCATCTCTTGCATGTTGCTTCGGATGGAGCATGAGAACTGAATGTTTTTACAAGCATTCTATAAAATTCCGTAACGGATTTCTTTAAGCGAAAAACAATGTGGTGAAAACAGTGGTCCACTGTTTACTGAATATTGTTGACCGATGTTAAAACAATAGAAAAATTGCACTCCGAAACTCCAATCGGTTGTCGCCATTTAGTCAACGGTCACCCGTTGGATGCTGACATTTCGTGCATGAATCAGAATCAGAACGAATTGAAACGTGCCATTTGAGCCAATGAGTTCTGATTCTGATTCCTGCACGAAACGTCGGGATCCAATGTTTTGTCGAGAAAAAAAACTAAGTTGGCTATCTAGGACTTTTTTTTAAGGATAAGATGTCTCGTGAATTTTAGACATCTGGAACAAAACAAATTTTTCCCTTAGGTTTAGTGCGTTAAATAATCAGGAATCAGAAGAAAATTGGCTTAAATGGCACGTTCCTCCAGTTTTAATGCATTTTTGGCTTCCTCATATGAAAAAGGTTTTGCTTTTCTCATATAGAAATGTTATGCAATCACTATACACTGAAATCTTTTTTATGGGAGTTTACGTACCGCATAAAAAACCGCATAATTCTGAAACTTCGCATAAGAAAAACCGCATAACTCTGAAACTTCTCATAAAAAACCACATAACTCTGAAAACCGCATAAAAAAAGACCGCATAAAAAATACCTTAGTGTATACCATTCGACTGTGTGTGTATGTGTCCTCGTTCGAGTCATGGCGCGTTTCCTGGAGTGAATATTTTAGTTTTGGAAATAGGAAGAAGTTACAGAGGGCCAAATCTGGCGAATACGGTAGCTGAGCGATGCCTTCCGATTAGTGTTTGACCAAAAAATCAGTCACAATACGACAAATAATTCAGTTCTTTCGATACGAGTTCGGTATCGACGCGTTTCATACCTAAAACAACAACCAAAATGTGCTAGATAAGAGATACCAAGTTTCTCTACTATCTCTCTAATGCTCTAATGCTAACACGACGATTTTAAAGTACAATTTCTTTCACTTTTTCGATGTTATCGTCGTCGCCCGTCCACGAGCAACATGAGCCAGATGTTTTACGATCTCACGACCCTCTCTGAATGCTTTATGCAACTCAAAAACTTGCGTTCTCAATAGAGCAGATTCGCCAAAACACTTTTGCAACATTTTTAATGATTTCGTAGCCGAGATTCCATTTGAAACATTAAATTTCTAACTAACTCGTTTTTCTTTTTTTTCCATAGTAAAAATAGCCAAACAAATTTTTCGTACGTAAGATTATCGATTTTCGGAAGTGTGGAAAAAGCATGTCAGTTTTATTCGCATTCACGTCATCCAGTTATGTCTCTGACATTACTCACCTACCTTTTTAGCTTTCTTATATAGAAAGGCTATGCAATAACTGTGAAAACTAACTTTTGAACGGAGGCTCGAAGGGCCGAAACTGAGATTACAAAATGGCTGTGTGTATGTGACAAATGTCACTCAATTTTCTCAGAGATGGCTGAACCGATTATCACAAACTTAGATTAAAATGAAAGCTCTTATGGTCTAAAAGGTTGCTATTGAGAGGTATCTTTATCCGACTTCCGATTCCGGAATTGCAAGGCAATATGTGCAAATCTATTGGAAAATGCACACTTAATTTTCTGGAAAATTTTTTAACCGATTTTTTCAAACTGAGATGCAAATAACAGGTCTTAAAATTCTTTAAAAAATCCCCGAAAAGTTGATCCAGATCCGACTTGCGGTTCCGGTATTACAGTGTGATTAGTGAAAAATTTTCAATTTCATGAGTATTTTTTCACAAGTGATGGCGAAACGAGGTTCAATTCTGTATAAAACTTACTGGTTGGCAGATCATATTAGTTAGTGGATATATAAATCTACTTTGGGACCAGTAGTCCCCGGTTTCCGCTTCCAAAAGCACCGGTAATAGTAAAGAAAAGCTCCAAAAACGGAACTCAATTCGATTTCTCAGCAACGGTTGAACCAATTTTCACAAACCGTAATTCAAATTAAAGCCCTCATTGTCTTAAAAGATACTGTTCATGTTCATCCAGATTCGACTTCCGGTTTCGAAACTATAGGGCGATGAGTTTCAAAACTTTCAAACTGTCATACAAAATGACGATGCAAAACCGGTACGCAACGGTACGTGCTGGTACGGAACAAGAAAACACCACCGCCTTTGCGAACGAAACACACAGCGTGCTTTGTTCAATTTTGTATAGCGTGCAGGGTTGCTACACTTAAATCTATACTAACTTGACACGACTGTTTACAAATTAGAAAGGTTATGGTAGTTTACACCCAGCATTATTTTTTATAACATTCAAAAGGGCATATGGCACGATATGCCCTAATCACATGTTAGTGCCGAAATGATACATTAAAATTAAAACAACTTGAAGGCATTTGCTAAACTTCAAGTTTAAAAAAATAGTCATTTGAAAACTAGAATAAAATTATCCCGATAAATAGCAGTCTATTTGCTCATAGTGACGTTTCTCTTGGAAGTAGCCGTTCTCAAGATGTTTAGACATGAAATTGAGAACACTCTAACTTTTGTTGGTTTGCGAAGTTGGAAATTATATATTTCGTTTTAAATAACTATTGAACAATAATCTTGAGAATGACTACTTCTAGGAGAAAATTCAATATCTAAATTGGCTCTTTTAACTTGAATTTGAGCGTTTAAATTATATTTTGGATATACATTCAAATTGTTCAAACTGTAAGATCTTTCTTTTCAAAAAGTTTCTAATCAAATTTACATCAAAACTTAGTTTCAAAAAAAAATATATATAAAAAAAATAGATATAAAAATAAATAGTTGTTTGATTTATTCGGCGAATATGCAGAGAATATTTAGCAAAAATGTGATAAATTAAAAAAAGTTAAGTACAGTAGAAAAATCGCGTTTGATTCAATGTTGAACAGCATGAATTCAATCAGCTTTCAAATAAAATACATGAATAAATTAATTATTCCCAATCCAACGCACACTGCGTTAAAATTCACACCCGTGACACGTTGCAGCAATCAAATAATTGGCTCCGCAATGTAAATTCCGTCATCTCGTCCCGGTATAAAATCTATCACAGGAATCTTTATCCCCGCAGCCACGTAACAAATCGCGTGTAATTACAAAGCCGAAAAACTGCCATCACAGTGTTCCCTATTCTATTCATTGCTTCGGTAGATTCATCAAAAAGCAGCTCAAAACAACGAGCCTTGTTTCACCTTTCGTAACCGCACCGCACAACTCCACCAAAACTTCTTCAAATCCAGCAGCACAATCATCATCATCATCACAAATACAACGAGGCAGCGAAACGAGAGAAATGAAGGCAGAAAAAAAAAACAAACCTCAAAAGCTGATCAAAGCAATCGAGGAAAACCTGAACACGGGGAGCTTTCACGCACACCACCACCGACCGAGCACAATCTTTTTTGGTTTTTTTCGGGGAGTACCACATTCGGGCCCCCCTTTCGACCACTGTGTCACTGCTGGCGTTTGCCGTCAGCCGTGTTCTTACGGTGACTAATCACCTACGTCGGACCAAAGTCGAAGCAGACTTCAATTCGCGAGCCTTGCGTGTCAGCTGTGCCGTGTTTCAGGCTCATTCCATAAATTTCCCAAATCATTAAAGTTCAATGCAACCAGCAGACGGGAACGATTTCACTAACACAATCATAATCCAAACACCTTCCAATTAGATTGGGGATCGCTTTGCAGGGAACACCACGAACGGAACACAACAAGTCTGAAACATGACTGGCGGTAGTGGGTGGATTACGAACGGGGCAGCCCCGTTCGGATGTTTCCTTTTAGGCTGTATCAAAAAATATTACCTTCTTCCGTGACAGATTCTAGGCAGTTTTGCAGCGTCGTAAATCACACAACACGGTAACCGATTAAATCTTCCCGCACCAGGAACAATGATACTGAATCAAGTTTACTTTTTCATTAAGATGGGGACTTTGTTTGTTGGTTGGCACCACGATCCGACGAGCAACACGTCCGAATTCAACCGGGCCGGACTACGGCACCGTCCGGCCGGAACACCGTCGTCGTCGTCTTTCTTGTCGTTAGAACATCGAAGCAACCCTTGCTCACACATCACCAGCAAGTTCGTAACCTCCTGCCCCCGGGGGGACCGCAAAAAAAAACAAGCGCACACACAACACACACGCACGCACACCGCGGTGGCTCCGTTGGTATATATCTATTTGTCACTGGGGCTGTTAGAACTTTTCTGCCAAGAATCGACACCGGTTGAGTTCGCGAACGACTACGGAAAACGTCCTACCGAGATTGAAGTTCTACTACAACTGATCGGACCCGATGACGAGTTGAACAGCAAGCAGCAGAAGTCTCTCCGAAACGAGACCAGAAGAGCTGGCGAGAGTTCGTGACAAAATTTGTACATCACCACCAACACACACTCAAGCGGCGTCGTGCTTATGTTTTCGATTTGCCTTGCTGCTGGCGCTAACCGTGTGGTGGTTCCACAACGAGATTTCAACGTCTCAAAGAAGGCGAGAAAAACTTGTTTTGCCTCTGGTTGCCTACCCCACCACCCACTATCGGACCGAAACCGACGGAAACGACCGACCAACAATCAACATGCTGAAAAAGATTGCGTTGCGATTGCCAAGAGACAATCATCGTGATGAGAGAGCGGACGGCGAGCTCTTTCAAAACATCAGCTGGGGCCAGGGTTGCCACATATACATATTAATCTGCATTTTACAGATTTTTCAGATAAATTTGTGACCAAGATTCTGTATATGCAGATTACAGATTTTTGGCAAAAAATACAGATTTGTACAGATTTTTGATAGCGTGGATTTAAAATTGAACAATGATCGAGTTAAAATCTATAAAATAATGGTATTGATTGTTTTTTCAAAATGAAAATAATTCTAAAAAGAGGATATAATTTATATAAAGGAGTATGTTACGGACAGTAAACACAGATGTTCTATCTGCTAATAAAGATTTGTTTATGCTTACTTTTATTTACAACTAGTGTAATTGCTTATGCTTTCAAAAATTGTTGGAAAGATGATGGCCTCGGCCATAACGTAAGGTAGTAAAAGAGAAAGATTCCCAATTGCATTTTACCTAATGAACGAAAGTGAAAATAATCAGATTAAGTTCTCACTTTCAGATTTTATTTTAAAAGTTTTTCGTCAAATCATTATTTCGAGAGGCTCAAACGCAAAAACAACTTCCAGCGTTTTTTAAACTACAACATCATAAAATTCAGACTAAGAAAAGTTTTGGTTTCATTAAATTTGGGTTCTGAAGACTTTTTCCTCCCGTTGTGCTTCGATTTCTTATCATTTCTATATACAGATTTCCAATAAAGGTTTTTGAGCTCCCGATACAGATTTCGGATTTTTCATCTGAAAAATGCAGATTTAAATGTGGCAACCCTGGCTGGGGCTTGCAATTCAAGACAGTGAGAGAGAGCGCGCGTGCGAGAGAGAAAGTTTGATTTACTTCGGTTTCACGTAGAGTAATGGTCAAACCGCATTCGGCCGACATTTCCATCGCCGATCTTTTTTTCGCTCTTCGGTTATGACTGAGCTGCCGGCGTGCACATGTATAGGTACGCCGGACCCGACATAAAATTCATATAGCTGCCCTTACACGAGACAATATTATTGTCAATACAAGGAGTATTCACAATACTTTTGATCGTGTAATGGAAACTTCATTGGATTGACGATAATATTGTCAAAAAATCAAAACTGCCCATCAATCCGACAATACTTTCTCTCCAGAGAGAAACTGTTAAATATGTGCAATGGCCTCTTCTCTCAATATTTTAATATTCATTTGCAATATTTAAAGCACCAAACACTTGAATTTCTCGAAAAACTCGGACTCTAGTTATCAAACCAATTGGATTGATGGTATTGACAATACTTTGGATTGACAATAATATTGTCACGTGTAAGGGCAGCTTATCTTTGGCAACGATATTATTCACCGAGCTTTTCGCACCGTAGCAACTGTGTCGGGTCCGGCGTACCTATACATGCGCTCACCCGTGCTCAGCCATAGCCGAAGTCAACGCCGGAGAGCTCGGATCGGTTGGCTCGGCCGAATGCGGAGTGCCCTTAATGCCCCGTTTACACTTCTGCTGGCTGCCAGCATGCTGGTGTCAGTGTACTGCCCTCTTAGGAAAAAACGTTCAACTGTGGTCCAATGATTCAAAGTATTAGACCAACGAAGGACCACCGTTGAACGTTTTTTTCCTAAGAGGGCAGTACACTGACACCAGCATGCTGGCAACCAGCAGAAGTGTAAACGGGGCATAAGAGAACCACAGCTGAAGAATGGTTCGGTTGCGTAGAACGAAGCTTTGACAGAAGGCTAACCCAACACCAATACCAACGCAGCTGGTAATCAGCAATGATTGTTGTTTGTGTTTAGAGGGGGGGGGGGGGGGTTAAATGTTTTGATAAATGAATGCTGTCACGAAAAAGCTTCGCATGTTGTGCGCAATCGTGTGACTGACGCAAGAAAAAGCTTGCCAACGTCTGTCATTTGGAAGCCACGGTTAAAAATAGTTACTCAAAAATGAGTAAGATCTCACAGAAAAAGTAGAACAACTCTAATTTAGAGTAACTCCGAAGTTACTCAAATTTGAGTTGGATCTCACAAAAAAAGTGGAACAACTCTAATTTAGAGTAACTCCGAAGTTACTCAAATTTGAGTTCTTCCACTGGGAACGATATTTGGGTAAAGTCTTCTCATTTACTGAGTAATACTTTATATGTACATGTACCAAAAATAGAGTAACTATCACTCAAATTTTGAGTGAAATTTTATTTCACATATACCAAATTTGAAAAAAAAATTGCTCCTTTTCTGAGTGTATTGTATTGAAATATTAAGTAATTCAACTCAATACTATATCAAGTGGTGGTCGCTTGGAGTAGTGTGTCAATCGCAATTTTCTGCTCCAAGAAGGGCAGCCCGTCGTATATACATCTAAAACGTTAACCGCAACCGAACGTCGCTATGCACAAATCGAAAAAGAGACATTGGCTATCCTTTTCGCTTGTCGGAAATTCGAAATGTATATACTTGGTCGACCAGTTACAATACAAACTGATCATCAACCGTTAGTCAAAATATTTCAGAAGCCGCTAGTAGAAGCACCTTTGCGAATCCAGAGAATGCTTCTTGGTCTTCAGCGTTACAACATAACTCTACGTTTTATGCCAGGTAAACATGTAGTAATTGCGGATATGCTTTCACGTGCAGCATCGAATGAAAACGATAATACCAGTCGAGAAATCTATGACGTATATTCCACTGAGCTAGAACAAATTTGTGTGTTGGGGACGGGTATAGCATGATGGGTAAGTCGATGCCCTGTCACGCAGCCCACCCGGGTTCGATTCCCAACCAGAGCTGCAAATTGTCAGTCATGCCAAATGACCATGACAGACTGACTAAAATCATCGTCAACTGTAATCGGTACGATCAAAGTGTCTGTCAAATGAGATACTCGATAGTTCAATGACCAAGTAGAAGTATACTCAGTCAAAGACAGGTGACGCATTTTGTTCTCTCTCTCATTCTCCTATTCCCTGTTGAAGTAAAAAATTCCATGAGAGTACTAACATAAACATAAATTGATAAAGTTGATTGTTCTTTGTAAAAAGTCATTGGATTTCAAAGTTTATTGGTGTACATGAATTTAATTCAATGTTTATGCTGCTTGATTAATATTTAATCACATCGTAATCAAGCAGTGACAGGAGTAATGAAGATAATATCAATCGCATCGGCAATCAATGAGCGTCCTGGTGAGTATAATATCAAGAGAATTTAAGTTATGACAGATCGGCTCTCAGACACTCAATATATGATGATTGGTATAGCCTGGTTGGCAGCAATCCAGTGACATAAACTTTCCAATCTTCGTCGTGCAAAGTTGCTCGTTGATATTGATATTTAGCAGCTCTGTTCCCAACCCGAAGAGGCGAATGACCTTAAGGTTAAAACCTCTATAATCGAAAAAAAAAATTTGTGTGTTGGATTATCTCCCCATATCGGATGAGTTGGTTGAAAACATCAGAATGGCATCAAAAGAAGACCCCGAAACCCAAATGATTGAACGCTACATCATCGACGGATGGCCTGCAAAGTACGAAACAGTCCCGACCGTTATTCAAGTCTATTGGAAATACAGACACGAGCTCAGCACTCACAACGGGTTGGTGCTACGAAACGACCGTATTTTGATACCTTGCAGTCTGCGAAAGCAAATTATAGAAAAGTTTCATAAAAGTCACTCCGGAATCGAAGCAACTACCAAACTGGCTAGAGATACGGTGTTTTGGCCAGGACTCACCGATCAAATCCGGCAGCGAATCCAACATTGCAACATTTGCACACAGTTTTCAGCAAATCCACAAGCTCAACCGATGCAGACGCACCAAATTCCATTATATCCGTTTCAGAAGATCTCTATGGACATTTTTGAATGTGAATTAAAAGGTCAAAAGTTTGTATACCTGATCACCGTCGATCATTATTCAGACTATTTTGAAATTGACGAATTACGTACTCAAAGTGCGGCAACTGTAGTGAAAATATGTAAACGAAACTTTGCAACGCATGGGAAGCCTCAAGAAATTAGTACTGATGGAGGTCCGCAGTTTATGAGCGAAGATTTCAACGCTTTCGCAAAACAATGGAGTTTTAAACACAGTGTTTCGGCACCTTACCACCAACAAGCTAATGGGAAGGCAGAATCAGCTGTGAAAATTGCTAAGCTGTTACTAAAAAAAGCGAACGAATCGAAACAGGATTTCTGGGAGCTACTTCTACAGTGGCGTAACACTCCGAACAAAATAGGAAGCTCACCAGCACAGCGTCTCTTCAATCGGCGAACACGTTGTGGATTGCCTATGGCCGAAAAGAAGTACGCACCAAAAATAGAAGAAAATGTACCCGAAAAAATATATCGAAATCGTCAGCAAACAAAACTCCATTATGATCGAAAGACTCGAGCACTTCCAGACCTGGAAATGGGACAGCCAGTTTATGTGAAACTTAATCCAGGAAACAAACAATGGGCTAGAGGAACTGTAACCAATCCGGTGACTGATCGATCTACCGTCGTATCTATCGGCGATCGTGAGTATCGTCGAGACAATATGATGATTAAGCCGGCCAATCTGGAAGCACCAGTCTATGCAGAATCGATTCCATCTAACGCGGAAGCAACCTCTCCGGGTCGAATTAGACAACAACCAATGCAAACGAGTAATGTTGTTCCGGAGGTTTCCCGTCCAAAACGTGTCACACACGCTCCCGTTAAATTCAATGATTATGATTTGTATTGATTGAACTGACTCGAAACTTACGATATAACTTTTTGTAAGAAGAAGGAGATGTTAGAGTATGTACATCTAAAAGCAATACCTTTCGTTTTACCATATTGATTTACACTTTGTCTACCCATATGTATTACACCATGACCAAGAGAAATAAATCAGTTTTTTCCATAACACGCACTCGATTAGCTCTTCTTTTAACACTATCGATTCTAACCAAATTCGTCTTGTGAAAGAAGAACTCAATCGTGAATACCTCGAATTGAACTAAACGCAACAACATTATTCGTTCTCCATGTCATCAGAAATATGATCAGTAATTTCGTTTTTTTTTTCAAACTTGTGGAAGCAATCAGGAAAACTCTTCACGCTTACTTGCCTTTCTCGTACCCGAGACGATGGTTTTGAAGTAGTCAGACACAAATCAGTACCGATGTTCGACTGAGCGATTTTATACTCTAAACCAGGGGTTCCCAAACTATTTTGGGTCATTCCTTCGGATCAATAGCAACTAAAACAGACCTTAAGAGCTTAGAGGATGTTGAATTATAGATAAAGCTTTCAACTTCAATGTATATTGTAAGAACAAAATCATCTATGACCTATCTTGAACGGATTTATTAAAATGTTATTCGAATAATTGGGATTGGTTTGGAACGACAGCAGTCATGATTCGAAATAATGTTAAAAAAGTGCGATTTAGTAACCCTGCAACCAGAGATCAACGGAGACATTGACAATTGAACCGTTAAAAGTGATTTCAAGCTGCTTGTTTACAACTGCGTTGTTAAGTAATTTTGTGCATTAGGCCTTGTTAGAAATGATAATAAAACCAGAAATAGAGTAATGTTCATCCGATCTCACGATGTTTTCGGAATAACGAACTTGCAATACAATTCCAGCAAGGGATTGTCACTATTTTGATAGCTGACAGAACCCGGTCAGGTTTCTGCCGTCTGCCAGAATTCCTTACAAGCGGGTTGAATATAGCTCAAATGAATAGGGTAACAGAGGTATTTTGGCCACTTCATATATTTACGCCCACCTAACAAACTTTATCGATTTCATCGGATTTTATCGATGTTAAGTAACTCATTTTGCATCAATTTGAAGCTAATCATATTAAATTACCTATTGCGGAAGGGGTTCTTAAACATATTACAATATTTGGTGGATATTTTTATAAAGTGGGCCAAAATAAAATCAATCCTAATGTGGGCCAAAATACCTCTGTTACCCTACTCTGTGGGATTCGAAATTAAATTATGACTTTCCGCATAAATTCACATAAATAAACACTTTATTAATAATCCATTGCCACTGATTTCACAATTACAAAAATATAATATTTTCTGTTCCCCTAATAATGAGCTAGCGTCAGCGGAATGTTATTTCTGATTCGTTGGTTCTAACTTGTACTCAGATCTTGCAGAGTAATTTCGTAAACTTATCCCATGGATAGAATGCCTTTGGCGAACGTTAGTTTGATTCTGTTTGACCCTAGTTTAACGGAAATGAAGTAAGCAAAATGCAACAATTTCTATCATTCAGCTACGACAAACACAACAGACAGCAATTGATTACCCGTATAGTTAAAAACAAAAAACAAACAAACATTAACATCAAAAGTACAGAACAGACAGCAAGCTCAATTGACGTTGGGACCGTTTGCAACCACCACTACTGCTTCTGTTCCGGCTTCAGATAGCCCAAATTCATTCGCAGTTGTTCGAGAAACACAAACGTCAAAATTGTGTGCGGTCCCAGTCGAACAAAGGCCGGCACATAACCCTTGAAGAACCCGAGCGGACCGAGCCGAGCCGTGTACTTGACGATGGCCCACACGTTGGCGAATTCACCGGGTTTAGCGTTCATAGCCCGCGTCTTCAGCACGTCCAGCGGCTGAGTTAGGGTTGTCGCAATCGCGCCAGCCGTCAGCGACGACAGGAAGTGAGTGGTCAGATTGTCACCGAAGTGACCCGAGCTAAGTAGCATGTCCTTAACCTGAAAATGGATAAGTAAATAATTCAATACAAATCACAGTGCAATCCAAGCGAACATACCAGATCGTAAAAACACAACTGTCCAATGGTCATAAGTACGGCACGCGAGGTAGCAGTAGAGGCACCGGAAAATAAGCGTACAAATCCTTCTTCGCGGAAGACACGGAACAGTCCATCGACAGCATGTTTATAGCTGAAAAAAAAGTACAGCATAAATTCGGGCTTCCTCCCCCTCAGTAGCAAAATCTAAATTTTACTTTCTTCTCTGATCGGCTGGTAATTTGATATCGTTCTGCATGCGTACATTGACCATATCGGCAGGAGTGCCCACAAAACCACCCGCAGCACCAGCTGCTCCAGCAAGCAAAGCTTTACCGAAAAAGCCTGCGCAAGAACAAGATGAATATTGGAAAACCGTTCTTATCGCAACGCACTTACCGGTGTCATTTCCTAGGGTTTGCTTCCCGACTTCATAAATTCCGAAACGGGTGGTTGAATAGGTCAGCTGTCGTAGTAACGATGCCGACAGACCATTGTACAGTGCGAGCACTCCCTGCGTTCGAATGACCTTTCCGGTTAGCTGCAGCATCGAAATTTTTCCTTCCTGCTGGGTCTGCAGAGTGACCTTGAGCAGATCGAGCGGATGAGTACAGCAGGCAGCACCGGCACTGGCCAAACCACCGAAGTACCAGTACGAGACCCGTTTCCGTTTGTCATCGGCCATTTTGTGGGGGGATGGAACTGAGTGACTAATCGGCTGACGACCTTCTGATCCGTGTTGCCCTGGAAAAAAAATACCATCAAAGAAACCACATTTGGTCCTCTTCTGAGTAAACCCATTATCAGCTGATCGGTCAGCTTTCAAATCCGTATCGTGCGCAAGGTCACTGTGTGTGATGTAAGGAGCTGCAAACGTAAACAAACCGAAGCAAGCACAGAAAACCGAAAGACGATAAATTTGGCTCTTCGGGACACACCCCTCTCAACGATAAAAATAAAAACAAAACACTCTGTCAACATGTGTGTTTTGAACGATGCAATTTGCGACGACAAATTTATTTTTAGATAAGAAGAATATTTTAATTAACAGATTAAGAAGAAAGCTTACCGTACTGTTTTCAGTGCACCGAACGAGTGACAAAATCTGTGTATAGGAATGACGTATGTGTGTGAGACAGTTTGAGGTGAATCAGGTGAATGTTGTCATCCTTCAAGCTTTCATGGTGAACGAGTTTTTTGAGTTATTATAATTGTTTTACGCTGAAATCAAAATCTTGGAATCGATCGATTATTTGTGATTCAGATTGTGGTTAACCATTGTTTTTAATATGAAATTAATAACAATTAAACAAAATTTTTGCTTTCTATTACTGCCATCTAGTTTTGAATAGCGAATAGCAGTTGAAATTCTCAGAGCTTATCACCAAAATGAAACAAACTCACCACTACCAGCACCATGACTTTTCCTTTTCGTGAACCGAGCTGTCCAATACTCAACTGATACAATTCAAAAGGACGTAACGTAGAACATAAAACTGCGTCTTGAAAAAACATGAGTAGCACCTATTATTGCACTTTTTATACCTAATTATAGGAATGAAGGATTTTACGAATTACTCGATTATTCAATAATCGAATATTAGTTTCAAACTAGTCGATTAAATATCAATTGATTATTTGGGTTATCAAACGATCGACATTTCAACATCCCTACTCGATTAGACTCCTGCGAGAATATTATTAGCACAGTCCGTTTTCTGCAGTACATACTAGAGTTGGGCAATCCGTTCGCGAACGATAAAAAAACTAGTTTTTCTAGAAGAATTCATTTAGGAATGATAGTTATCCATTTTTTTTCAAGAGAAATGGAAGTAATCCAGTTTTTTGAGAGTGTATTTTTGAACGGTCGTAGATTTTTGGAATATGGTAAAAGTTTCGCGCATACATTCGCGATCTTTAAAAAAGAAAATGCATAAAAGAGAATGATTATTAGTACAAATACATTTCTAAAAGTATTCACTATTATTGAATTTGTCGTTAACAAAATACATTTAATGGGTCTCATTTTTTTCGGAAAAACATTCAAACATTCAGAAAAACGGTTAACTGAACTAGTTCATTTAATAGAATTATCAAGTTCTGATCGGGTCTTTAAAACGAACGGTTTAGCCCATCTCTAGTACACACATACAAATAAGCCCAGTATGTGTTATTTCTTAATGAATTCTGTTCTAAAGTAGATAACCCGATAGTAGTGGTTGATAATTCCGATTTGTTTTTTTTTTCCAGACTGTGCTATAACCGGAGATTTTCAAGGATGTTGCTTATTATCAAATATTAAATGGATATTTTTGAAATTCACATTTTTCCCCACACATCAATCAATTTTATGGGTGCGCAGTGCTGCTATTTTCGCGCGCACGATGGATTTCTTTATCGTATTGAAGATATTCTAACGGATAGTTTGTGGGACACATGATAGATATTTAGTTAGGGCTATTGTACCAATAGTCATCTCATTAGTAAAGTCTTCATATTATTTTACCGTTTACTCTACTTTCAATTAAAGAATTGTGTCCAAACTGGAAACAGTATGTTTGCCTCGGCTCTAAGAAGCAATACCATAGAAAAAACGTGTAGTAGGTTATGTTAGAGACATATCCGAGAAATAGACGTAAGACTGCTGTGGACAAGAAACAGATCACTTTAAAAATGCACATTTATTTTGGCACATTGTTCTACTAATAAATCATCCATTTCAAGTACAATCTCATTAGTTCTTTTTAAAATGCTTTGAATTCTGAGAAGAACCGAAGGTGACCAGGGATTCCCCGACTTTCAAAACAGTTGACAATTACTTCTACGAGCAAAATGTCGAACAAATCGGTTGGCTTCCCTACAGTGCTAGCGTTTTTCTACGATATTGAATGCTATTCGGAGCATTTTACTCGAATGCGAGTTTCACTCTTAGTCTGAAATTGCCCCTTTAAATTTGAGATGGGCAATTCGTTCGCGAACTAGTTTTTTTGAAAGAATGAATGAGCTACAGTTCGTTTCTCGAGAACGGTAGTTCCTCTGTGCACATTCAAAGCTTTATCACGAAACCTCAGTTCTAATTTGTGGGACCTTTTTTTTGCTTGTTTAACCTACCGAACCTAAGGTCTCGTCCAATCTTTTGAACAAAAAAAAACAACATGAAAAGAACGAACGGCTCTGGAGAACTAGTTCTTTCGATAGAACCCTGCATCACTGAACGGTTCTTTGAAATCAGCTGTTTTGCCCATCTCTACTTTAAATGCGCATTTGCAAAAGAAATACCTAATACTGGCTAATTTCCTGGTAGCATGTATATGAATAAGCCCGTTTCAAATGTCGCACTTGAACCCGCATACGCATGGCTGCCAGACGGCTGACTAAACGCTGCCAGCTGGAAAAATATAGCTGGCAGACATTCTGGTGACCGACTGCCTCACCGCTGGCAGTTATACAACTCAAACGATACAACCGTATCCGCCAGGATTTTTCCACATTGAAATCTTTGACATTTTCAGCGAAGGTGAGAAGATAAAAACGCTCGGCTAACTTAGATACAGGCGACATTGTTTTGTCAAATAGGATTTGACAACCGTCACTGAATCAATTTTGGTAGCCGTCTGGTGGCCATGGCTGCCCAGGTAGCCAAAACGCTATGCGGGAATAGATTAGGAATCATTCCAGGGATGCCAATTTTGTCGATTCGTTTTAAATCCTGCACAGTTTGTAATCTATGGTCATACGGTTTTCAAACTAACCGAACAATTTGCAAACTAATAAATATTGGATACCCATTTTACTCATTAATCTAACAATTTTGACGATTTTTTTAAATCACTACTAATTGCTAATTGACAATTCGATCTGGCACCGCTGAATCATTCGTGCACCGTCGGAAAGTTTGTTTACACGTGCATTTGCCAGAGCTCGCGAACGTGATAACGAAACTGTTGTATATTTCAATTTAACGCGAAATATTTGCATTGATGGTGCATATTAGTCACTAAGGTAAGTTTACTTCATCCATTAGCATAATCGCACAATCAGTGAACTATCCGTTGCCATGCCGAATGAATGGTCGAAACTGTTGATCAAGGTTTATTTACTATCTCACATTCTATGATATACCGAAGAATAAATGTGTAAATGTGTTGGTGCAATAAATGATCATTCGGTTTATGTTGCCAAGGTCGACTCCACCGGCAGTGCGAAACAGGACACTCTGTCTGGTTAGGCTTATCAGCCTGTTTGGTCTATCATAATGTTGTTACATAATTTGCACTTCAACCGAATGGTACCGTCAGTGAAAACATAATTTGAAGGTTCCATCGTTGCTTGAAGATATTTGAACTTCAATGACATATGACATTTCGTAGCACAGGATACAATTCTCTGGAGAACCAGTTCCTAAATGATTCAGCACAAAATTGTTCCGGTAATCACACCCGGCACTCCTATTGCGTAAGATTTGCACCAGAATCATCATCAGCACATGCCAATCAACCGTTAAAACCCAGAACAACCCTACATAAAACCGCTTAAAAACTAGATGAGCTATCATTCGCTGGATCCAATTAAGGGACGAATCACTTACTTGAGGCGCTACGTGAACAACTACTACACACTGCTCGGAAGATGATGCACTGGACTGACTGCTGGTCGTTGCCGGACTAATGATACGAGCGATTATCAGTTGATGGCATGGGTATGCTCTGCCGCTCGAACGGATGAATGGATGAGAAGAATGTTGCTGATGAAAGTGATGGGAAAGCAACGAAAAAAATCGGGGTTGCTTTTGAGTAGCTGATAGGGTGACCATCCATAGAACGTGGATGACTGGAACATTTAATTTTTTCTGTTTGGTCATAAATTGCTTATTTTTTTTAATTTTTGCAATGTATGTTGGATGATATTTCACAGAGAAGCCGCTTTTAGAGACACTCTTCCAAAAACATCTGTCCATTCTTAATGCTTGCGGTAACGAAAGATGTGCTCCGCTCTTCGCAAGTACAAATCGCTTGACAAATTGGCAACTTCTTGATGAATTTAGACATCTGTTGTATCTGAAGGTTCTCGGAATAAATGTGATGTTCCATGGCAGTCACATGCAGGTTATCTGGAACTGTGTTGAAGTTCACCTTCACATATGTTTCACTTACGGGCACGGCTTTATGCGACCATATTCTGTTCATCGTCACGATATAGAGATTTCATCGATTTTGAAATTTTTCCATTTTCATATTAAGCTCACTTCAGAATTGGCGGAAAAATCAGCGTAAAATTGCGTTTTTTGCTTAAATATGCCACGAATTGTTGAAAAATCAAAATAATAACTTGAGAACAACAGAAGAGGGAGAAAAACCTTGTACTTTAAGTAAAGTTAAGAACATTTTTGATTTCAGATAATTCTACGCCGAGTTATCGTGTTCTCCGCGCAACGTGATTTTCAAAAGAGGTGTTGGGGAATGCTCTGTTACCGCCTTATTTTTCAATATTAATATACGGAAATTTACCCAAATATTATTTAAATTTTGCTTTATAATATAGAAAAAGTTTAAGTAAATTTACTGTTTCTCCGTCAAAAATTACAAAAAAAGTGTTTTTGATTTAAATTATCCCTTACTCCCCCCTTAAAGCAGTTAAAACTGAACTGCCATCAAAAATCCCTAAATGTTCAAATTCTGTGGCGGCCAGACGGCAGATAGGATATGGAACCTAATGAACTATCCTCAAATTGTCACATAAACTGTGTGAACTTTGCATCTGCTTAGTGATTCAAATTGTATTGTTTGCCGAAGATGGCAGTTCAATTTGAGCTGCTTTAAGCACTGATGAGCCAAAGGCGAAACGCGAAACGCGAAGAAATTGTATTAGGAATGCTTTTATAGCCGGATTGCTTCCTCTCTCAGTTCTGAACTTTTCATCACAATTAATTTTAGTTCAAATAAGTTACACTTCATGAGTATCCATCGGCCAAAAGACGCCTCTAGAAGACAAAGGGTTCATCCTCATAGACGACTAAACGTACGTGAAGATGAATTACTGATAATTTATAGGACAAAAGTTCTATAATGTTCGTTTTTGTCGATAAATACTTACGAAAGCCTACGATCTGGAAAGGTGTTTGTAGATGAAGAAAAAAAAACAAGTTTCCGTACATTGATGCTCGCAATGATCTAGCAAGTTGTCTCAGTAGCAGAGAAGTGCTACAGTACGGGGATTATAGCTTCAGAACACGGGATTTTTTGCGTCCAACTATTAAATGACTCAAGCTCCATGTTTGATCAATTCTCAACTCTTCTCTTCTTTAGAACATGATGCTTCGTCTAAATATGTCTCGATTTAGACAATCATCATTAATGATGCGAAAACTCGGTCATCCAGTGTCCAGTTTCGGGATCTCCAGGCTTTGTTGCACTTGACAGTACAACGATTTAGAAGTCATCTGATGAAAAAAGGATAGATTTCAGAATCCGCTTCAATTTCGTCTAGTCTAACCTCAATATCATATAGTTGAGTGTTTTTTGAATGGTATACGTGCTCAGAACACTCTCCAACGAGCCCGATTTGTTTGCATTGAATGCAGCATAATTCTGAGCATCGAAGAGAGGCTTGTGTCGTCCGGACATCGAAAATTTAATAGCAACAAAAGTTGTTTCGGGCGACGAATCGTGCATATAAACACAAGACTGAATAGTTTCTACGGCTTTCTCAGTCACAAATCATTATTACAAATTTTTAGGTACGAAAAGTTACATAAAAAGGCGGGTGGGTAATGTCAGAGAAATAACTAGATGTCGTGAATACGAAAACAACTGACATGTTCCTTAACACTTCCGAATATCAATTAGTTGATCAATTGTAAGAATTATGCAAGCATATTCCTTTTCCACATTTTTCGCAAAAACAAATAAGGCTTCACTTGATCTAGATTACTGTGAATTTCACATAGCGAAACGTGCAAAAATCAAATCAAAAAGTTCTAGATTTGCACTAAACTGAGGATATTTCCCTTCGATTTGCGAGCAAGAAATCTTCAAGTTCTTTAGAAAACTTTTAGAGCCATTAGAACGGCTGATTTTGTGTAATGCTCTCCACCGTTCCTTTTTCTCCAATGCAAATCGCTCTTGTCGGAAGCGAAACTAGTTTTGCAAACGACACAAAATACATCTGCTCGCAGTGGCGATAAAAACCAAACTGATCCAACTTTTGTTGAGAGGTTTGTTTTTACCTGATTTCGTTTGTAGCTTTTTCACTAATTTTAATTTCGATTATTTCATTTCGGATTTGCATTTCATTGAAAGAAACTATCCGGATGCTGTACGGGATTCATTCCTACCTTTCAGAAGGACCAAATTGTGGAACTCACTACGATATTCAGCACTTTTCGGAACATTTTTATCGAACGATTTGTTGTACAGCAGCAGATATTTTGTTCTCTTCCTCAGAACGCGTTCTGATTGGCTGATGTTGACATGGGTCAAATGAGACAGGTTTTTCAATACTATTGTACTATTGAAATACTTTAATGCTGTTGCTATACACGTTTAAGTTGAAAAATTTCGATTCTATTGGTAGTTAGATTATATTAATCCTTCCACAGATCACTGAGCTATAAGCTTTAAAAATACGAGCAAGTCAAACGCGCCTTATGGATTATCCCCTTTGATACTCGTTTATACCAAACATTTCAGAAAAGTTTAATTTTGAATTATTTGAGATTAAGTCACACAACTGAAAATTTTATCATAAAATTGTGATCATATTTCCGATTGGGTATAGCAAAAATTTTGTTGATTCGTTGGATACAACAAGAGATATCCACGATCAAAAACTTATCACTCTCTCAGAGGGTAAATTTTGAAAAGGCACCCCATGGTAAAGTAAGTTGTATTCAAGCTTTGAACCTTACTTTAGTCTAGTCGTTTTTGTCAAGGAACAGAATTAAAGTACTAAATTCGAAACCTTTGGACTGTTTCTGTACGATAAAAATTCATGGTAATGATTCAAAAGCTAGGCAGTTTGAGTGCCTTATGAACTGAAACCGAGGGACATTGAAATGGCGATTTTTCACTTGCGAGTAGTTGATTCAAAAGCAACAAAGGGTTTTTTTTTACATCGAATTGCTACTGGGAATGAAAAATGAATATTCTATAATAACCCCAAGAAGAAAAAATACTACGCTATTCCCGGTCAATTGTTGCTACCGACCTCAACATCAACACCAAAGCCGAAATATTCATGGTTCAAAGGTCAAAAGGTTGTGCATTTGGTCATATATTCTATAACAGGTGATCGGTAAAGGCTGCAGTTTATGCGTTTGAGCCGTGCATTACGAGAAGAACGGTCGGAGCACAAGCAAAGACTTGATAAAATTATTTCCCTGCATGACAACGTTCGGTCTCATGTTGCAAAAATCGTAAAAAAATATTTGGAAGCACTAAAGTAGAATATTTCGCCGCACTGGCCGTATTTTCCCGACATTGCTCCTTCTGATTACTGGTTGCTCTTGAAGGATGCAGCACGATCTGCCAAATCATCAATCTTTCGCAGAAATCGAAAATTGCCTTCAAACTTGAATCACCTCAAAAGAAGATATTTTTTTCTAAACGGAGTTCGAAAATTGGCTGAGAGGTGGGAAAAAAGTAGTAACTAACGATGGACGAAACTTTGATTAATCTTTAAATTCGTTTTATTTTGACGGTGCTCCGTCTCTAAAATACAAATAATTCAAATCTCATTTTCCATTAAGGATAGGTATTTAGGTAATTTTCAAAACAATATATTTTAAAAAAAATTGTTCCAACTTACATGAAAAATTAAAGTCCTCTTCGCACTTGCCAACAAAGCAAAACACAAAATAAATAAACAGATATACGAGTATACTCTTGTTTTGTATATTCTACATGCCATGAATAGTCATCGTTTTCCAAAACTCATCGACGGTCATAGTCGGCAACCCTATACCTTCGCGCGCTTGAACTCCACACATCGCTTTCCTCAAAGTAGACTTATCTTATTCCCATGTGTGCTAGTTGCTGTCCAGACGGCTGTCACCTAGAATATATGTTTTCGTTTCTATTTTGAAAAAAAAAATAAAAACGCCACCCCTTAAAAAACGTAAGCATGAGCGTAAACTCCTGAAATGACGTCGCCGCCAGTCAGTTAGTAACCGTGTGCTGGTTCCGATGCTTATTTTTACATCGATTTGAATGGACGCATATGCAATTGGACCGGTTTCAAGTTTCGCAACCAATTAACAGTTCCTAAACAAATATTGATAAACACTGATGAAAAGAATCATTAAATCAATTAACATCGTTCTCATGTGGTGTTGTTTTTTTCACAGAATGGCGCTTCCACTGTTAACAACTTGCGGCTTGAGCGATCCTCGTCTGCCCGGATTGACGCTGATCAAACAACAATCCGCAGTCGATGGTAGTTTCCTCATTGCCTCGGTGCTTGGCCATCGTTTGAAGTCGGATAAAGACGCCCGAATATTGCTAGTGGCATGTCATCATGGTTACAGTCACTACAGCAGTGCCTGTCTGAAACTAGCCTTCAATCTGAGCTCTGCACGAGAATCTGGCCAGTTGCAGGTTTTGGACGTAGGAGCCGAGGTATTTCGAAATTATCCAATCGGTCCGAGTGTGGACACCATTCGGGAACGAATTGAGCAGGCGTTGGCCTCATCACCGAAGGTCACCGTCATCATCGATGATCTGACGCATCTGTTAAACTACGGTCATACGGAGTCGGAATTGATTGATCTGGTAGAGCAGCTCATGGTTCGACGGACTGGTTCCGAACAGTCCTTCGTCATAAAACTTAATACGGCAGATTTGTTCGAGAGGCTTTGTGCTAACCTGGATGATATGGCCCAAACAGTGATACAGCTGGATCAGATGAGTTCCGGAAATTTTCGTGAAGTGAACGGCCGGCTGAGCGTTAGCCGAAGGCCTGCTGACGATGGAAATGACTTGCTATGCGTTCTGCAACCGGAGAAATCGGTACTGTACAAGGTCAACGATAAGAACGTGAGGATATTCGTGCCGGGCGAGATTGGAATTAAACATTTGTAATTTAAAGTTACAAAATATATGAAATTCACTGCAACATACTTTTGTTTTTCAGAAAGAGCCCTTGGTATAAAGTTGATGACGTCGACGTCAAGAATCAAGAACGAATTGGATACTAGACACTATTGAGAAAATTACAATTTTATCAATTGGGGACACGAACAAAGATTTCACAATTGCACCACGATAAATAATCTGATTTAAAAAAAAGAGAACTTTTATTGGACTGTGATAATTTTTCTTATAGTTTTTTTGTTTTCGTTTTTGATATTCAAGTATAAAAGCATCATCGCACGACCTGCTCTTCACTTGTCATCGCATCGTTTTCTGTGCGATTCAGCAGAACCGTATGATCGATGCGAATGTTTTTGCTGTCGTTTTTTGATCTATTCTCTTATGATAATCCTGCAGCATAGAGAGTGCAAAATAAGCTACACAGTTTTCGAATATTCCGGATATTTTTGCTGTCATATTACACACACTTACAAATTTTTCTTAGTTCTACGTTTTTCTTAACACAGTACATACTCTCATTTCTTTATTCGTAGTCAAGCATTTTACACAAAAAAACATTCTTCTTTGGCTCCTATTTACACGATGATTAGTCTACAACTATTCGATATCGATCGAAACGCGAATGTAAAAATGTAGCTCTAAGCTGTCAACTTTAAACGGTATAACTGGGCAGATTTGCTGTTTTGTTTTGTCCTAACAGTAATGTGAAGTTGATGATTGTTCTTTGCTTGCTCGATCGCCTCATAACAAATTGGAGTAACGGGATCCGAAGATTTACTTGTCTTCTCGTTCGAAGTGAAATTTCTTAAATAAGCAACTGTCGATTTCCTATCATATTAACATAATATGAACGGGCCTAAACACGGTTAGTACGGAGTTCAGTTCAGTATAGGTTAGGTTATGCCCCGCAGAGCACGTCGATTCGATTCACTTTTTCGTTTCAAATTTTTGCTGTAGTGACGCCACATTGGAAACCTTTCCCGGAACCGGCCGTGCCGCCGCTGTCAGGATTTTACTGTTGGCATTCGCGGCTTTCGGTTTTACTACACTTTCCGGTTTGGCCGGAGTTTTGGGCTTCTGGGGTGCGTTGGCCTTCGCATTGGCCGCCAGACTACTGCCGCCACCATTCTGGATGGATCCTTTCGGGGATGGACTTCTCGTTCGGACGGTGCTGTTGCTGTTGGTAGGTTTCTTCGATGATGTTCCTCCGGTCGACAGACTGGGTGGTGTAGGGTTTCGACTTAGTTTCGGTTTGGACGTTTCCGTGACCGCGCCACCATTGGCTAACTTTTCCTGGTTGATTTTGGATTTGGTCGCTGCTACAACCGAACCGGGACGCGTATTACTCAGTGTGCTGTGGTACGGTTTGTAGGGTGCCGGAGTGGTTTTGGTTTTGGCTACCACCGCCGGTTTACTGGACTCCACCGGACCTTGGAACTGCAGACTACTCAACATGATACCACCGTTCTTAAAGCTACTTAAATTAGTTGAAACACTTTCTGGCTTAGAGGGGGCCACTCGAGCTATGGGAGTGTTGATCGCGGATGGTCTCAAATAGCCGCTTGATGTGGTGCTGCTGGCGTTGGATGTCTGATTTGGCGGATAGGGTTCATCCTCTTCTTCGTCCGTGGCAGTTGTAGCTTCGGATGTATTCACATAGGTCGGTTCGTCTTCGTCATCCTCTTCTTCCGTGGCCCGTGGTGCCTGACCTTTCCCTGTTCCACGCTTCACCGTTGTCGCTATGTACACCGAATCACTCCCGCGGCTCTGCATTTCGTTCACAATCTCTCCGAGGAGACCCATACTTTCGGAACTGCCGGACGATAGGGTCGGTGGTGATACGGTGTTCGGCGGCGATGGAGATTCATCAATCACCGAGTAAATGTTATCGCTGCCGAGTGCCGTAGGAGATCTAAGCGATTTCACAGGTCCTCCGACTTCGTTGCAATCGTCATAGTCGTTTCGTGACGGTGGTGTCACAATGGTGACGGATTTCGGAGCCGGTGGATTTTGATATCCGGCAACACCGGGAATTTTCATACCGGTGATGGCCGGTGCCGGTGGAACCGGAGGACGCGGCGGAGGCATCGTAGGTCGTGACCCTACCATACTTTGGGGTCTCTTAAGTGTGGTTGGCTTTCGAGGGGATTCGGTAGCAGCCTGACCATCGCCCGGCATCCGTTTGCCGGTCACTTCCGGGGTTCGCATACTTTTCGCTCGCTGGACACTGACCGACGACACAGTCGTAATCGGTTCCGATTCGTTCAGTTTGGGCATACTTTTAGCTAGATCGGCTGTGATTGGCATCGGTGCGGAGATTTGAAGATTTTTCAGCTTCTCTTTGTCGGCTATTTTGATGTTTTTAGGTTCCGGCTTTTGAGGTTTGTCGTCTTTCTTCAGGTAGGACGTTATTCGGTTTAGCTTTCCTTCTTTGGATTTTTTATCTTTACTGGTTGGGTTGATTAGAATCTCCGGGTTGGCCATGGTTTCCTGGGAACCGGATGGATTATCGAGAACGGGCTGAGGAGGCAAAACGGGAGCTGGCCGTATCGGAACTTTGGCATTACCGGAGCTTTGCTGTTTCAGCGGTGACACCAGTTCCCGGGAGCTACAGGTGGACGATTCCAGAATCGGACTGGATATGATAGGACGTGCAGTTGATCCCGGATTCAGGGGCGGTAGGGCCGGAGCATTCTCGAGCTGGTGTTCGTGATTAGCCAGCTTGTACCCGTTGATCTGATGGAGGATACCTGCCGGTTTATTATAGGTACTGTTACCAATTTGAACCGTGTGGGCAGTTGATGATGATGATGTAGCAGGCTTAACTTTTGGTGCGGGGGGCGCTGGGCGATTGGGAACGGTACTACTCGGGTCCTCGTTATATTTGGACACTGGATGGACAAAGGCTACTTTGGGCGATTTGAGATTAACACCCGTTTCGGGTAAGGGTTTCAGGGTGAAGCCTTTAAATTTACCGAACATGTTGTTGTTGCTGAGCGCGTCCACTTCGCTCGACGGTCGTAGCAAAGCGGAATTCATGTCGTCCGGTGAGTTGGGCGACGATGCCATCATCGTGTGCGTTGAACCGGTACTGCGGGATGAATCGGTTTTCACGGTATTCACAGACCTAAAACACATAAAAGCATCGGTTAGCAGGTGCAGAGCTGTCAACAAACCAAAAAACAAAACAGAAAACAGGTTTAATTTGGTAAAACCAACAACACCTACCCAGTAGTGGAAATGTGACGAACATGCGACTAACAGAACTACACACCGTTGTGAGTATGAACGATAAACAGAACATGATTACCGGCACGGCACAAAGGCACAGAAATAATTGATTAATTAGTGAACTTAAACTTATACTATGTTCACACTATGCGTTTAAACATGTTATAACTCCGATTTCATGTTTTAAGCGAAATAGCACATTTTCCCATCACGCTATTCCATATTCAAAAACGTCACATTAAAACATGTTTTCCTCAAATAATACGATATAGTCGTCAGTCAATCACAACCCTGTCAGCACTTTGCGTCATTTTCGACCATGTCAATTGACAAGCCTTTATCGAACCCGTTTTTTAATCAAAGTAGCCATGTAATCATCGTAGAACAAATCCTTCAAATCTGTTTTATGTGAAGGGAAGTGAAAATGGATCCGGTTGAAAAAATTGAACGAAGTTAGAATAACAAAGCGAAACCGTGTGGATAAAAAACTAAACAAAAATCGGTAAAGCCAAGCCCACATAGAATTGCTGGTAGAGTTGTGGGCAGATAGCCATGTTTACCAAGAAATAAAGCATAAGCTTGTCAAAAGAAACTTTTTTGTAGGAACTGAAGAAATAAAAATAAGAATTAACAATCTCACTTCAAATATAAGTCAGTAAAACCTTAGTAAAAAGAATTTAGAAAAAAAACATAATTTCTGCTTTTCAGAAAAGAAGTATCGGTCCTTCGGAGGGATCATTTTCGATTTGGCCCTTGTACAGTAACACCCATCCATTTCTCGGAACGTTCCCCATAAATAATGTATCAAATCGATTTGAGGAGAGCTTGTTGAATCATGGGATTTCCGACAGATGTTTTTTTTTCAAAAGGGACGATTCGTAAATTTGTGAATCGTTGCATCTTCCCGAACTAACACTAACAAAAATCGATATGTGTGAAATAAAGAAATATGTTATTAGTACATTAGAATACATTACTACTTTTCGATTTGGAATTCTGGTTTCGACATATTTCTCAATCGATTCCTAGTGAAACTTTTAGAAAGATATACCATTTAAATGGCTCAATCCTAGGTTTAAAGTTTGATGCATAAGCGAACGTGCAACAATACCAGCTTCAAACACAATCAAAGGACGGATATATTAATCAAAAGTATCTTTATCGAATCGTTGATTGATAAAGAAAACGCAGTGATTAATTTCTGCGACATAGACATGTTTGCACTTTGTTTGTAATCAATTTCAATAACAAACATTATGCCATGCGTATAACGTAATATAAGTATTAACAGTTCGGTTTTAACTTTACATTCACCCCGATTCTGCAATCCGACGGAACATTTGACCTTTTTTTTCGTGGAATAAAACCATAGCCACAAAAGGTTGGAATTTTCTTCATTCGTTTTTGTGAATTTGTGTTGTTTTTTTTTAAATCCGAAAATCCAGAATTTTAACCAAAGGAAAACAAACAAACCAAAAATTACCGAACAATCAGTTAGATCCATTTGGTTTACAGTTTATGGTAGTTGTTTGACAGTTCAGCAATTACCGAACGATCGGTAATCAATTTAACTACCGAACGTTCAGCTGTTGAAAATTACCGAGTTCTGCGAAATTTTCTATGTATGTACACTTTCGTTCGAGTTCGAATTTTGCATTCTTTATTCCGTTCGACTTGTATGATTCGATCGACTCTCGTTCGGGAACACTTGAAATCTCGAACACTAACCATAAAAGCTGGCAACACTACTTACACGTTCTTTTTATATTATTCATTTCTTAGTAAACGGAACCGTCAAGTAATACGTACGCAAGTCGATCGAGTAATGTTCGAAAATTGAACAACTGTAACGAATGATATTCGAGTTCATACCCAACACGAACGGAATGCAAAATGGAAATTGCACATTCGATCGGAATATTTCGAATCGATCGACGTACAGAATAGGGGTGATTACCTACGTTAAAGCGTGTTATTTTCCGATAGTGTGAACATAGTATAAATAACATGATATAATTGTCAGTAAAGCACAACCCTGCTAGCATTTTCCGTCACTATGTCAATTGACAAGCTGTTCAACACAATAGCAGTTTTCCATCAAAGTAGCCATGTAATCATAATAAAACAAAACTGAAAACTGGTACAACCATTTTTGTTTTTTGTCCTAAGAGATGCCTTTTTTTTTTGTCATTTGCTGCTCAAAAATATTGCCATTTGAAGCAATAAACCTTCGAAACGTTGGCAATAAGCGTGAAACGGTAACATCATCCATGGCTAGGAGAAGTATCTGCCTTCTTATTTTCTTTTCCGGATGTTGTAACCGTACTTTTTTTCTTTCCTACCTGCGACGTAGGCATTTTTGCAGTTTGTGACGGCGACAATGCGGTTTTAACTTCACATATTACTAACGTTAAAACATGTTATTTTCTACAGGTGTGAACACAGTATTAGTTTGGGCGTGTTAAAACAGTTACAGAAGATTAGGAACAGATCACAAAAAACCACATCTGAAAGTCGCAACATAAATTATTATTAATCTTATTACTATTAGCACAGATACGAACTAGCCTCCACAACAACAAAAAACATGCTGCTTACGTAGCTAATAAAATTTGACAAGAAGCGTTGACTTGAACCGAACAGTTAAAAAGCTAGCCTAGATATGCAACTCGGTGCTAGTGTTTAGTAACTCGGGATTAGTACTAGAAACCAACTGCATGCCACTGATTTGAACCGATGGTTTGGTAGCATGCAAACCACGTGCAGCGACGGCAGATCCCGAGGTGGACTTGATGCGCCTCGGAGACTGCCGTCGGCTACGCCGTGCATCAACGAACGCGTTGCAGATCGAACGCTTCGTCCTTTGTACGTACATGCTCGGTGGTTTGCGCTTCGTCAGCCCATGATCCTGCCGGAAGTAGTACATCAACAATGCGAACAATGCACACGTTGGAATCACACCGCAGAAGAAGATATACAGGAACCGGGTAAATCCGCTGCCGGCTGAAATTAAACAATTCAATCGGTCGATTAATCCTCCACTGAAAAACTCATTCACCATTCACCTACCATTAGGATCCGAAGCCGGTCCACTATCCTCCGAGCCCCCGTTGCCGGGACTGTTACAGAGCGGTGGGGCGAAACCTTTACTACAGTGGCAGTGTCCTTCGCTGTTACAAATCCCATTTCCGTTGCAGTTTTCCGGACACTCGATACCGCTACCCTGCGTCCGTAGGCTAGCCACTGGCATACAAATTTGATTCAAACACATTTTCCCTTCGCCACACCGGGCACCGTCCGGCGCCAAACCGGGATCGACTTTCTGCAGTCCCAGATCAACGATTGCCGAACGGCACGGTATCACACTGCCATTGTAGGTCATAAAACTGTGCGACAGTATGGCCACCGATTCCATACCAAACTCCAACCGTTCGTTCAGATGCCGACAGTGCAGCATTCCACAGTACACGTCACCTTCGTCACATTTGATGTACTCGTTTTTCACTCGATTGTAGCCACAGTTGCCATGCCGAGTACCTTCTTCGTTTTTCTTGTAGCACTGCTCGGACGATTTCCCCGTTGGACCCCACAACAACCGGCACTGATCATTCTGCGATCGACACGATCCCTTATAGCAGAAAGCTTTTCCATCGTCGCAATTTTCCGTGTCCCGTTTGAACACATCATTCGGACAGTACTCCGATTCTCCGGAACAGTATTCCGGCAAATCACACTCACCTTCCGCTTCTCGGCAAACCGTTCCACCGATTTTCGGTTTACAAGTTAGCAAATCGCAACACTCTCCGGTGGCACACGAAGCGTTCGAGTGAAGCATACAGGTTCTTGGATTGCAACACGAATTATCGCAGAAGTCCGGTAGTCCACAGTCACACTGTTCGCCCGGTTCCACAAAGCCATTGCCGCAGACCGGCGAATCAAACAGCTGAGTAGGTTTATTTTTCAGACAATAGTTCATCCCGTGATGGAATGCTAAATTTAGCTGATCGATGCTACAACTGCTCCAATGCCGCGGGGCAACCGAAGAACTCGAAGCCGACATGATGCACCGTTCCTCCGGACATTTGCAATCGACCGTGTCGTGCTCCATCCCAAAGTTATGACCCATCTCGTGGGCAACCGTCGTCGCCTGTACGCCAATAATCTCACTGTGATACATTTCAACTCCCCCGCTGAATTCGTACGTACAAATTGGACCCTTCAGGGCCTTCCCAACTACACCCCCTTCAAAGTGTTCCTTCGTGAACAACTGTGCATTGTCGTTCGGGTGATCCTTAATCAGTACCTTCTTGCGATAGTGTAGGAAGTTTTTCAGTGTGATTTCTCCATCACTGGACAGTTCGATCTCGTTTGCCTCATTCCAGATCACCACTCCGACCAGTCCTATGAAGATGTTCAACGGTTCGTACAGGGCGTTGATGATGTTGGTTATATCCTTGCAGTACTGCTGGACCACTTTGAAGTTCTCTTTCATGCTCTTGAACATCTTGTTATCGATGACGATCACCAGCTCCACGTAGCTGGAGTGTTTGTTCGCATTGTACGGACCCCGGATCGGAGAGGTGGTCTTGACGGTACCGCGTTTGTGCTGCGAAAGTGGAAGAACGGTTACTGAGTTGAAGCCGATACGAACTACGTGGTCTACTTACCCGTGACAATCGTTGGAATTCGGATTCGCGGTGAAGATTCGGATCGTGCGTACTGTTCGAACCTCCGTCGTAGCCACATTTTGCCTCCGTCAGTAGGTCTGAGTGTCTGAAATTTACAATGCAAAAGGTTAAAATTTCAACAACAAAATTCTGAAATTTTGGTCGACTTCGAAGTAAGCGTGTCTGGTTGGGAAACAGAACCGATTTCGTTCAGCACACTGCCAAACATTTGGTAATAGTGTTGCCTGGAGGTGTTTATTAAAACGAGCAGCTTTTTACACAGAATCTGAATATTGGAAATTCAGAGCCAAAGCCTTATGCAGTCGATCCAGGAGAAATTTCGACTTTCTGGATCATCAACAAAAAAACAAACATGCTGGAAAGTTTGGTCACAATCTAGAGCAACTGTTTTCGGGAAATTTTTATTTTTACTCTACTTTTTGCTTTTTATACTTCAAACTTCCTACTTTTCACTCTTTAAATTTTCAATTTTTATTTTCACTTACTGCATTTATCTTAACTTTTTACATTTTACTCTTCACTTTCTACATTTTCCTATTTATTTTCTAATTTTTCAATTTTACTTTTTACGTTTATTGCAGAGGTGGAAATAAGCCCATTTTGCGCATGAAAATGTGAATCAAGATTTCAGGTTCTGAATCATAAAACCGAACACCGTGAATTAAAAAATTTGGTTACAAAACTAAAATTGCGATTTGGTTTTAAATTGTGGGAAATAAAATTAAAAATCTTTTCAAATTGAAAGTAAAACCAAAATTTATCTTATGCTATGTTCACACTATGAGTTAAAACAAGTTTTAACTCTGATTTCATGTTTTAAGCCAAATAACATGTTTTACTTTTGCGTTATTTCATACTCAGAAACGTCACATTAAAACATGTTTTCCCGATATAACATGATATAATTGTCAGTAAAGCACAACCCTGCTAACATTTTCCGTCACTTTTCGACTATGTCAATTGACAAGCTGTTCAACAACCGCAGTTTTCCATCAAAGTAGCCATGTAATCATAATAAAACAAAACTGAAAACTGGTACCAACGTTGCCAGGTATACCGATTTCTCGGTATTTATACAGATTTTTGACCTCTATATCACAATACAGATATATTCTCCCAAAATACCGATAATTCACGGATCAAACAGATAAGTACCGATTTTGGTTTTTAACTTGAATAGATATGAGAAAGGTTGTCGTGGGACCTTTTTTTTTGATCATCTTTTCTACTACTTCTGTAGAAGAGATATTGATACCGATATGATACAGATAGATTTTTGCGCCGACTACATATTTTTGGAAAAATTACCTGGCAACGCAGATAGGTACAATCATTTTTCTTAGTGTGAACAGTGCGGTTTTAACTTTATATTACTATCGTTAAAACATGTTATTTTCAGCCAGTGTGAACATAGTATTAGCAAAAATCATTTTCGTTTACTGTGAATCAAAAAAATTAGCCTATTTCCACCCCTGGTTTATTGTTTACTTTTTTCGTTTTTACTCTACACTTTTTACTTCATGCTTTTAATGTTTTTTTTATTATACCTGCAATTTTTCACTTTTTACATTATACTTTACTTTTCGTTGTTATTTTTACTGTTCATTTTTAACTTTTTGCTCTTTACTTTTAATGTTTTACTTGTTCTTTCTTACTTTTTTTCCACTTCTTACTTGTAACTTTTTCCTTTTTTACTTTTTATTTTTTCCTTCTTACTTTTTACATAATACTCATTACATTTTACTTGTTATGTATTACTCGTTACTGCTTGTTTTTTACTCTACTTTTTAGTTTTAGCTTTTCTTTACTTTATGCTTTTTATTATTTACTCTGTACGTTTTACTGTTTACCTTTTACTTTTTTCTTTGTCCTCTTTAGATTTTACTGTTCACTTTTGATTTTTACTCTTTACTTTCGTCACTTTAAACTTTTTACTTTTTACTCTACTTTTTGCGTTTTACTTTTTACTATACTTTCTCATTTTCCCTTACTGCATTTATCTTCTAAATTTTTACATTTTACTCTTCACTTTTAACATTATCCTATTTATTTTCCATTTTTCTGCTTTCTCTGTACGTTTACAATTTTATTTTTTACGTTTATTGTTCACTTTTTTCATTTAACTCTTCATATTTTACTTTATACTTTTAACGTTTTTTTCTTGTACCTGCAATTTTCCACTTTTTACATTTCACTTTACTTTTCATTGTTATTTCCACTGTTCACGTTTTGCTCTTTACTTTTAACGTTTTACTTGTTATTTCTTACTTTTAACTCTTTTATCATCTCTTACTTTTTATTTTTTCCTTTTTACTTTTCACATATTACTTATTACATTTTACTGGTTATGTATTGCTCGTTACTGCTTATTTTCTACTCTACTTTTTACTTTTAATTTTTACCCTTTACTTATTTTTCACTTTAAACGTTTTGCTTTTTACTCTACTTTAACATTTTTTGCTTTTCACTTACTGCATTTATCTTCTAAATTTTTACATTTCTCTTTACTTTTGACATTTTCCTTTTTATTTTCCAATTTCACTTCTTTCTCTATTATTTTCGTTTATTTTTTACTTTCTACGTTTTACTTCACATTTTTCACTTTTTCTTCACCTGTTACTCTTCACTTTTTGCAATAACCCATTTACTTTTCACTTGTTACTGTTGTTTGTTCTTTACTTTCTACACTTTACTTGTTGTTTCTTACTTTTTATTACTTATTTTTCATTTCTTACTTTGTTGGATAGGAGAGTTGGCATCACTGGGAGTTCGATGCGGAGTCCTGGTGCTGCTCTCAAAAAAGCAGACCCTGTCAGCTTGGAGCGAACGCCATCTTCAGTTCAGCAACGCCATCGCACGGCATCACATTCAACCTATCATGTCAATTGTATGGGTTCACAGTGCTGCCATTTTGGCGCGAACGAATTTGACATTTCTATCACCATACTTCTATGTACGAGATTCGATGAGGACTCGCCTGAGGGCGCCATGTTCGCAAAAAAGGATGTTGCCAATGATTTGTTCGGGAAATGTGAGAGCTGGATATCTTGTTAATATGATGTCTTTGCAAAAAAGTCTAATTTCAATGTGTTGTTTGATATGTATAGTTGAAAATTTGGTCGAAACAGTAATTTTCAGTGATAGTGCAGCTGTGGCAAATGTGTGTATTTAGTAGTGAGAGTGCTATTTATTGTTATTATATATAGTTTATTTATCCCCGGTTTTAACCTAATTCTGGTCGTTCACCGGCGAATACTATTTATTGAATAATATTGATTCGCAAAACTTAAAATGCTCAAGCGGCGAAAACTGAGAATTTATCGCCCCAAAGTTCAACGATATTAACATTTACTGCTTTTTTATTTTTTACATTTACATTTTTACTTCTTTCACTGTTGTAGTGTAGATCATGATCATGGATATGACTTACTTTAGGGGCGCCTTTTCAAAATTTACCCTTTGAGAGAGTGATAAGTTTTCGATCGTGAATATCTGTTGCTGTATCAAGCGTATCAACATAATTTTTGCTACACGTCATCGGAAATATGATCATCAATCTAAGATAACATTTTCAGTTGTATAACATAATCACAAATAATTCAAAATTAAAGTTTTCTGAAATGTTTGGTATCAACCAGTATCAAATAAGAAAGCTCATGACGCCTTTCTGGTACCTTGGTAGCTATAAAATGTCAACACTAGTAGCATTTCGTTCATTCTAGCCCGCGCAGTTGACTGAGCAAGGAAAGTAAAGCAAGTGCATCATTTCGGTTGGTTCAGGTCCAGAGCTTAGTTCCAGTTCCAGTATCGAGAATTCAGTCAGTATTGAATCAATTGCGGGGCGTCCGCAGAGCCAGTTTCCCTTCAAAGAAAATCGACTGCGTCATCCTGCTGCTGGTCGTTTGCATTGCAGCAAAATATAACGGAAAGTGGTTAACGATGGGAACATTAGGTAAAGTCAGCCCTTCTAATGGCTCCATTTGTTATCTAAAGAAGTATAAAGATGCACCAAAAAAATGGAAAAATATGCACTCACTTTTTTCAGAGATGGTTGAGCCGATTTCACAAACTTATATTCAATTGAAAGGCCTAATTGTGCCGTAGCCTGCTATGGAATTTCATTTGGATCCGACTTCCGGTTCCGGAGTTACATGGTAATATGTGAAAATTAGAGAAAAAGTGTGCTACTTTTAAACGGCTCAACCGATTTTCACAAACTAAGATTTAAATGAAAGGTCTTATAGTTTCTTAAAAATTTAACATGTTATCCGGATCCGACTTTCGGTTCCGGAACTAAAGCGTGATAAGTGGAAAACTACCAATTTCGTTAGTATTTTTCCACGAACGATGGTGAAAAATAGGTACAAATACCATAAAACTGTGTAACGAGTACAGAATTAGAATAGATATTTTTGTAAATAATAGTTAGTAGGTGAATGATCTTTAATAATAATGTTTATAGATTCTTGTATTGAAATTTAATATAATAAATATACGAAACGATATTAAAAGAGGTTCACAAAATCGAATCATCCCGTTATGATGAAAAAGCTCTAAGTAAGAGATTTGCCCTAAGACACAGCAGCTGATTTCCCGCCGTTCTTAGTACGCGCCAATTGCTTTCTGCTTTGCCTGGCGTCGCAGCCGATGGGGTGTTTGTTTGGGTTACCGAAAGAGGCCATCGACCTTTACAAAGTTCATGACCGCGTTGATCTTTCGGGAGAATGCTCTGTTTCGCTCTGATGACTGGTCTGGCGGTGGGTTGGTTTGATTGGGGTCGTTCGCAGAAACGAGATGCGATCATGCGACTGGGGAAGTTCGGGTTGATCAATGCGAATTCGGAACTATCGCTATTATCCACTTCGTGGAAAATGCGTCAGATCCGCTAACGAAGATGTACAAACCGCGGTTATTCTGAGGATTCTCAAAGCCCAATAAACCACTTTGAACTTATCAGTGGAAGAGGCAAGAGTGGTTCGATTTCAGTTCGCGCCGTGTTGTGTTTAGTTTGGTAAATTTAAATGTAACTTGAAATTCTTCATCAAAATGTAAATTCGTTCCTTTCTCAAACAGAATAAAAACCCAGTTAGATTCCCTATCGGTAATTTGGCGGTTCGAGTGTGTGTTGAAACCAAGAAATCAAGGTAAACTCACAAATGTTGACACTACCAAGGTGCACGTGCTTATGCGTTTTCTGTGCAATGGCAATTTCTTTCACAGGTTTGTGGCTACCGTCGAAGTACCCGACACATCACACCCGTACATTAGAGACCGCTCTTGACCCCACGATCTGTCTCAAGGTTTGGTCCCGGCGATACACTGGGCCGGAAGAAGGCAGCATCCGTCAATCTTGCGCCTTGGCAGGGTTAGTAGACAACCATCTTCAACGCTGTTAAGTTTTCTGGTGACGATCGGAAAACTCGACGGCAGTATCCCGTCGTCGTAAGTCCACAAATCGGCGGGGGAGACCAACGTCGCCCGTTCAGCTCGATCGAGGGAAACGCACTCGTCGCAGCATCGCGTCGCATCGTTAGCATCATCATCGTCATCATCAGTAGCACCAGTAGGAATCGCCGTCTCCCGCCAACACGTAAATCCTAGGTCGTGAGTACAATATATATTTGTTGTGAAGTCCATGCGCATGGGGGCACTATTGACGGCCTTACCCTACCGTCGAATTTGCATATCGACATATAATAATTAAAGAAATTGCCAAGTGATTTGCACAATGAGATAAGAGGCAAGTGAGGTGCACAATGAACACCGAAAGCACGCACCGCAGACAATAAAAAAAAAAAAATCGCCAGTTAGGATAGATGAGGGAAAGGAGAAAGAATGAAAATAGCTAGCTAGCGTAGAGTGAACAGAGAACATGATCGGGAAAACCGATAAAGGCCAATAAATGTTGGATTTGTGATTTTGTAAAAACCTTTTTTTGTGATTTGATGTAGTTCTTCAATTTTCAGATTGATGAAGCTTTTCAAGTCCAGAGTTCCGCCTCGTTTGTAGTTTTTTTGTTGTATTTTGTTTATACTGGGGAGGTTGGCCCTGAAACCTACCGGAACCACTCTCAAGTTTTCTGCAGATGGGTTAATTTGGGAAGTTAGACTTTGCCCGTGATGATTACGACCGTGTGAAAATATCGTTTTCGGACTGAGATCGCATTGAACATTTCGGACGTGACGTAGTTTGTATGACACGCGCGACTCGGACGCGCTTTTGGTCGACTAGCTTGCTTCCACCCTACAAAGAGGGAAACCGGAACCTTCTCCCGAGAAGTCTCAAAAGGCCGGGCAGCCACACATCTGGCGGGTGGTCTCTCATCGAGAGTGGCGCATAAATCACCCGCTTACACCCCTCGGAAGCACGTTCAGGCGGTCCAGTTACATTGGCGCCCAACAAAACCAGGCATTTTTCGTTTTTTTCTTGTTTAGTCAGTTACTAGTTATCTCCCGTTTTCTTTTCGGTATCGCCAACCTACATTGGCTAATATTTTTCTTTCCGATTTACATTCTGAAGAAAATTAACAATCCTCAACCAAAACAAAAGGCACACTTTGCAGTTAGTACAGTGTCTTCTAAAATATTTCGATAAAGGGGAAATTTCTCAAATTTTCTTCGATAAAAACAACATTATTGTGTACAGTAAATCATAATTTACATTTACTGATATTTATTTATTTATTTATTTGCTCGCATGTTAATATATTTTCGTTTATTTATTGTATTGTTATTTACATATTTATTTATTGCATAAAATATTTACATTATATTATTACATTTTTTTTCTATTAAACATTCATCAAAAATTATTAAACCTACATATAACATATAACAATTTGAACCTTAATAACTTAAGGGAACATAAAGAAATTCAATTAAAATCGCAGACTTCGACGCGTTATTCATCCTTTGATTGATACGCGATAACATTTAAAAAAATGAATCGTCTTTTTCCACACGCGGAAGACCTTAACCAGGAAGAGGTTGACTATGAATTAATGATTCGTCAACAACCAGAAGAAGCGTTTAAGCTAGATCTGGTAGGGAAGCAAAGACGATTACGAAGCTTGTTCAGGGAGGACCAAAACGAAGGTCGAAATTATCGGTCGACAGTCAATATTGGCGACGAGGCTCCTCATATTGAAGGGAGAATCACAACGTTAGAAAAAGCTTTGGCGCGAAGGGTAGAACCGAAGCTGGAATCGAGAGTTTTGCATTATTGGTACCGGGTAAAAAGGTGTTTAGCGGTAACTGAAACCGAGAAAAAAATGCGTCGAGATCTGACACGGCGAATTGAAAAGGTCATGCAAGATTTTCAGTTTGGGCCACCACTCTCCCCGTATAAGGACCAAATAAATAATATGATTTCGGGGGCCGAAGGAAGAACAGGTAGCGTAGGACAGGCACAGACCACTTCTCAGGAGACAATGCAACAAACTAGCGAGCCCGTTCCCAATAATTCAACAAACACATCGAAGGGGGCTATTCCAAAACAAACCCCAGTGATTGCGGACACGATTACGGTGTCGAGGCAGGAATGGGCAGATATGCAAAAGACACTAGCGGAGTTAATGGAGCAGGTTAAAGCCAACAACGTACGAAACACAGAGAACAGATCGCCAGAAACTACCGACTGGGAAAACCAGCACCACATAAGACCCGTCTGTGAAATTGCGGAGAAGAAAAACAACAACAGTCAGCATCGGATGCTACCAACACCGTATTTACAACCAGGTTTTTCGGAACTAGATCAAGATACTGATTCCAGCGGAAACGACTCTGAACAACACGAACGGACGTGGAGCAAAAGCAGGGTAGATGATTCATATTCAAGCCACGGAAGCCAGCGATCAAGGCACTCATGGTGCTATCCTGGTCCACCCCAACGTAGACTGCAACACAGGAGACGAAATGAGGGGCAGGGACGTGTAGAAAAATGGAAGCTGCGTTTCACAGGTGAGTCAAGGTCCACGACGGTAGAAAACTTTCTTTACAAGGCAAGAAAGTTGGCCGAACGAGAGGGAGTCTCGAAGCAAACACTACTGCGAGACATACACATGCTACTCGAAGGATCGGCAGCGGACTGGTTCTTCACATACGTCGACGAGTTGGACACATGGGAGGCTTTCGAAACCAGCATCACCTACCGGTTCGGAAATCCTAACAAAGATCAGGGGATAAGGTCTAGGATACAAGAACGAAAACAACTACGAGGGGAACAATTCGTTGCCTTCGTATCTGAAATAGATAAATTGAACCGCATGTTATCCAAACCACTATCAAGACGGAGGAAATTCGAAGTGATTTGGGATAACATGCGACAACACTACAGGTCTAAAATCTCTATCGTAGAAGTTAACGATTTGCAACACCTGATCATGCTTAATCATCGCATTGATGCTGCGGATCCACAGATGCAACATTCGGCAAATGACAACTTAGTTCGAAGACCAATCAATCAAATCGAGGCAGAAGACAGCGAATTTGACAGTGAGCATTCAGCCACACTAAACGTGATAGGAAGCCGCATCGATAGAAACCCAAGAGGACCGTACAGCCCAAGGCAGCCTAGAGAACAGCAACAAACCTACGGGATTAGACCCAATCAAGAATCTGTCCCTATGAAGTGTTGGAATTGTCAAGACGAGGGACACGGATGGAGACAATGCAAGAAGCCAAGGCTGATTTTCTGCTACGGTTGCGGCAGTTTGGGACGTACAATTCGTAACTGCGAACGGTGCTCAGGTCCCAAAACGGAACGAGTACAGCAGGGAAACGAATAAAGGGGTGGGAGGCAGGGAATTCGATCACCCCGGCGAAAAACGCAATTCCCGACCCAATTAAACACAACCTAAACTACGATCCACTATTACAGGTTTACCACGTGAAAATTCGAGCAAGTAGATGCCCACATCTTAAAGTAAAAGTATTTGAGACGGAACTCGAAGCCCTTTTAGATTCCGGGGCAGGGATCAGCGTACTAAACTCATTAGAACTAGTTGAAAGATACGGTTTAAAAATGCAGCCAGCTTCGATTCGAGTTTCCACTGCGGATGGAACGAATCACAGGTGTCTCGGACTACTCAATATTCCGTTTACCTTTAAAGGGGTAACTAAGGTAATTCCCACGATTGTGGTACCTGAAATATCGAGGAAATTGATATTGGGAGCAGACTTTTGGGATTCATTCAAAATAAGGCCTATGATTGACTTGGGGAGAGGACCAGAAGAATTAGAACTAATTAAACCAGAGCCAGAACCGTTGATATGCTTTACCATCGAACCGGCGAATACTTTACCAGAGGGTGATAAAACAGAAGAGTTTGACGAAACCCTCGACATTCCGATATACGAAGGGCCAACCGATTCAACGCCAGATCCAGACAATATAGAAACGGAACATGACCTTACAACGGAGCAACACAAACAACTGGCCAATGCCGTAAGAAGTTTCGCATTGACTTCCACGGGCAAACTGGGAAGAACACACCTAATAGAACACGAGATAAAGCTACAAGACGGGGCGGTTCCTCGCAATCCACCTATGTACAGATGTTCCCCGTACATTCAGAAAGCAGTGAAGGCGGAGGTGGAACGGTTCAAGATGTTGGATGCAGTCGAAGAGTGTTATTCAGAATGGACTAATCCCCTTGTACCGGTATTAAAAAAGAACGGTAAAGTTAGGGTATGCTTGGATTCTAGAAAGATAAACAAACTAACAATCAAAGATACCTACCCAATGCGAAATATGCAAGACATATTCCGACGATTGGGAAAGGCAAAATATTTCTCAGTGATAGACCTCAAAGACGCCTACTTTCAGATCCCACTGAAAGAGGAAAGTCGGAACCTAACGGCATTCCGTACAGCTGAAGGAGTCTTCCGGTTCAAAGTCCTTCCGTTTGGATTAGTGAATGCTCCATTTACTATGTCACGACTGATGGCCAAAGCATTAGGCTCGGATTTAGAACCAAGGGTTTTCGTTTATCTGGATGACATAGTCATAGCAACGGAAACATTTGAAGACCATCTAAAACTACTAAATATTGTGGCGGAGAGACTCCAGAAGGCAGGCCTAACCATTTCACTCGATAAATCAAGATTTTGTCGGAAACAGGTCATGTATTTAGGTTATCTCCTAAATGAAAACGGTGTGACAATAGACAGCAGTCGCATTCAACCCATTCTAGACTATGCCCGCCCCAAAAGTCAACAAGACATACGAAGACTAATGGGATTAGCAGGGTTTTACCAGCGATTCATCAAGGGCTACAGCAGAATTACGGCCCCGATCACCGACTTGCTGACAAAAGAGAACCGGCGCTTCACTTGGACAAGAGAAGCCGAAGAAGGCTTTAACGAATTGAAGTCGGTCTTAACTTCTGCACCGATACTAGCGAATCCAGACTTTTCGAGGCCATTCACCATCGAGTCCGATGCATCCGACCGGGCAATTGGAGCAGCACTATTACAAGAACAGGAAGGAGAAAATCGCGTAATAAGTTATTTCAGTAAGAAACTAAACCGAACACAACGTCGCTATTCGGCAGTGGAAAAGGAATGTCTCGGAGTATTATCGGCCATCCAGCATTTCAGACACTACGTTGAGGGAACGAAATTCCGGGTAGTGACAGACGCCAGAAGCCTGTTATGGCTGTTCAACCTGGGTACGGAGACTGGAAACGCTAAACTACTCCGATGGGCCCTACGTATCCAAGCATACGACTTCGAACTTCTCTATCGCAAGGGAAAAGCAAACGTGTTAGCAGATTGCTTATCGCGTTCAACAACGATCGGTACTATAGCCTTACTGTCTATCGATCCAGAGTATGAACAGCTATTGGACAACATAAGGGCGAAGCCGGAGAAACACAGCGAGAAAAAAGTTATTGACGGAAAGATATTCCAATACGTGAGAACCAAAAATAGACAAAGCGACGCACGGTTTGCTTGGAAGTACTACCCTCCGAAGAACGAGAGAAGAGAAATCATTCGTAGGGAGCATGACAAGGCGCACTTCGGTTTTGAAAAGACCTTGGCCACCGTGAAAGAGCACTTCTATTGGCCCAAAATGACCAACGACATTCACTCATTTTGCCAAGAATGTCTGCGATGCCAGACAAGCAAGTCGGGGAACGTTAACGTCACACCGCCAATGGGAGCCCAGAAGCCAGTCGAATACCCGTGGCAATTCGTGACTCTAGACTATATAGGCCCATTACCACCATCGGGAAGGAATCGAAACACCTGTCTTCTTGTTGCCACCGACGTGTTTAGTAAGTTTATCTTGGTCCAGCCATTTCGAGAAGCAAAGGCGAGCTCGTTGGTAGATTTCGTGGAAAACATGATCTTCCGACTGTTTGGTGTTCCAGAAATTTTATTGACGGATAACGGTTCACAGTTCGTCTCCAAATCGTTCAGAGATCTACTCGAATCGTATAACGTGTCGCATTGGTTGACGCCTGCCTACCATCCCCAGGTGAATAACACCGAGAGAGTGAACAGGGTAATCACTACCGCCATTCGAGCCACACTTAAGAAAAATCATAATCACTGGGCAGACGACATTCAGGAAATTGCAGATGCAATAAGAAATGCTGTGCACAATACTACAAAGTACAACCCGTACTTCGTCGTATTCGGCCGAAATAAAATATCGGACGGCCGCGAATATAGCATCGTACGCGATAATTATCAACAGCAGGACGAAGAGGGGAAGGAGGTATCCACGCGACGAAAAGCACTTTTCGAAGAAGTAAAAGCTAACTTGGCTACAGCATACCAAAAACACGCCAAAACCTATAACCTTCGGTCCAACTCACAATGTGCAACCTATACGGTCGGAGAGAAGGTGCTCAAACAGGTCTTCGACTTATCGGATAAGGGGAAAGGGTATTGCAAAAAGCTGGCCCCTAAATATGAACCAGCAGTAGTCCGCAAAGTGCTGGGTTCTCACACTTATGAGGTGGAGGATCTAACGGGGAAAAGACTTGGTGTCTACTTCGCCAATAAACTAAAAAAGTTTCACCCGTCCAGATAGGGTAAACAAAATTGAACGGTTTGAGCAGATTTTTAAAGTAAGGTATTTTTTTCAGCTATGTACCTCTAAAAAGGGGAGACCAGATTACAAAAAAAAAAAAAAAAACACCATTAAGGGTCATACTTCTTTTAACACAATCTCGAAGGACTAGGACAGAAACACGAACATATCTGTTCTTGAGTGTACCGGGATTGGTTTAAAACGCGTTAACAAATTTAGGGAAAAACCGAAAGAGCTCGCGATACGCGAATACCCCGACACGGAAAAGCGGTTTTCTTCGCGACAACAAAGAAATCCGAAGAGATCGCGACACGTATGTAAATAATCGTTGTAAGGATATATTGTAAATAGTAGTTTAGTTTATTAGTCTTTAGCCTCCTAGCACTTACGATAATATTAGTACCTAGTTTTAGGGTTAGTTTCATATAAAACTCACGGTTCTCCAAACACAAATTTTGTCTTTAAATGGAATGTTTGCCAATCGTCAATCAGTTTACTGGCATACTCCCTGCCTTCTGTGGGGATACTTGTCCATCGATGCACAACATGCATTTGCACGGTAAATGCTCCCTACGTAAACAAATCACAAAATTAGTTTCCGTTTATAAATAGATATCTGATTCATTTATCTAGCGCGCAAGTATCCCACGTAGCAACGACCTTAGCGTTCAAGTGGATCGACACCGTTTCTCGTATGCTTTCTAATAGTCCTACTCGGTGGTCTATTCCTGACGGAGCCAACAGCCCATAGTAACAAACGCCTTTTCTGATCGGTTTTTGACATCCTCATACCTCAGTCCACAACATAGTCCACTGCAGGGGTTGATAAGCCGGGAGCGGCATACAGTTTTTATTAGTGTCGTACTCACGCTAGCGGGTTACCTAGACTGCAGTCTAACCTAAAAAAAAAAAAAAAAAAAACAACTTTACACCCAATAAGGAACGAATACTGGTTTTACTCTCCTAATTCGGGCTCCGGTTAATCCATCAGTCGCCGTTTTTTTCACCAATTCAACACTATTTAGATCGAAATTTTCACGATTCCGATCGATTTTTCCGTCGGAATAACCCCGTAGCGCACACACTATATTTTTTTTTCACTTTACTTCTCTGTTTGACGTTTCGTTAAGATGGGACGGAACTTGTATGAATGATAGACCGGCTCGCGTTCTGACAGGGCGCGTAGTTGGATTCTAGGGTATATAGAGTATGTGAGGGGTGCATGAATGAGTTTGTTTTTGTGTAATTATGTTCTTGAAGAATTTTTTATTATCGGGTAATGTCCGGTGAGTAAAATTAAATTCTTTTAAGAAAAACTTTTCGTTTCGAGGTCGCAATAAGCAAAAATCGCGGAGTCGTTACTCTGTGGAGCGAATTGCGGATAGAAACAGTTTGTTTATTTTTGTGAGGAGAGTTTGGGTCCTATAATCTCGCTATGTGCTGGGGGCAGGACGGCAAACTGGACTCGCGGTTTTCGTGTTTCACATAGGTGAATAATTTCGTGAATATTATTTTCGTTAATCGGTACGTCCAGGTGTAGAAAATAATGTTCCAGTCGTTTATTTGTGTGCTCGCTCAAGGTTCGTCGACACCTTTGAGTTGAAGCCAGTTATGTGTAGTAGGTCTTATAAATGTTGGTTAGAATGGGATGTATGATTGAGAAGGGTGAATGGAGCCCGTCAGTCATCAAAAAGTAATGTTCAACGTTCTTTCTGGTTTTCTGGTCATCGCATTAATACACTACTTATTATAGTTTAGTTTTTTTTTCTATTGGCCTTTGAAGTCGTAGTTCAGAAATTGTTAATAAATTTTCGCTGGAGACTGGAGACGAAAGTTGATGATAGTCAGTAGCAGGCCTTATCCGTGATGGTTAAGGTACTGGAAATAGAGAAGGAGCCAACATCGTTGGCGATGACCATATATGACCCCGAAAGTTTCCAATAATTTTTTTGAATGAGACTTATATGGCCTACGAAAATTTGATTGGATTTCTTATTCCAATCAAATTTTCGTATTTTTTAGGGGGGAATGATGTAACGAGTACAGAATTAGAATAGATATTTTTGTAAATAATAGTTAGTAGGTGAATGATCTTTAATAATAATGTTTATAGATTCTTGTATTGAAATTTAATATAATAAATATACGAAACGATATTAAAAGAGGTTCACAAAATCGAATCATCCCGTTATGATGAAAAAGCTCTAAGTAAGAGATTTGCCCTAAGACACAGCAGCTGATTTCCCGCCGTTCTTAGTACGCGCCAATTGCTTTCTGCTTTGCCTGGCGTCGCAGCCGATGGGGTGTTTGTTTGGGTTACCGAAAGAGGCCATCGACCTTTACAAAGTTCATGACCGCGTTGATCTTTCGGGAGAATGCTCTGTTTCGCTCTGATGACTGGTCTGGCGGTGGGTTGGTTTGATTGGGGTCGTTCGCAGAAACGAGATGCGATCATGCGACTGGGGAAGTTCGGGTTGATCAATGCGAATTCGGAACTATCGCTATTATCCACTTCGTGGAAAATGCGTCAGATCCGCTAACGAAGATGTACAAACCGCGGTTATTCTGAGGATTCTCAAAGCCCAATAAACCACTTTGAACTTATCAGTGGAAGAGGCAAGAGTGGTTCGATTTCAGTTCGCGCCGTGTTGTGTTTAGTTTGGTAAATTTAAATGTAACTTGAAATTCTTCATCAAAATGTAAATTCGTTCCTTTCTCAAACAGAATAAAAACCCAGTTAGATTCCCTATCGGTAATTTGGCGGTTCGAGTGTGTGTTGAAACCAAGAAATCAAGGTAAACTCACAAATGTTGACACTACCAAGGTGCACGTGCTTATGCGTTTTCTGTGCAATGGCAATTTCTTTCACAGGTTTGTGGCTACCGTCGAAGTACCCGACACATCACACCCGTACATTAGAGACCGCTCTTGACCCCACGATCTGTCTCAAGGTTTGGTCCCGGCGATACACTGGGCCGGAAGAAGGCAGCATCCGTCAATCTTGCGCCTTGGCAGGGTTAGTAGACAACCATCTTCAACGCTGTTAAGTTTTCTGGTGACGATCGGAAAACTCGACGGCAGTATCCCGTCGTCGTAAGTCCACAAATCGGCGGGGGAGACCAGCGTCGCCCGTTCAGCTCGATCGAGGGAAACGCACTCGTCGCAGCATCGCGTCGCATCGTTAGCATCATCATCGTCATCATCAGTAGCACCAGTAGGAATCGCCGTCTCCCGCCAACACGTAAATCCTAGGTCGTGAGTACAATATATATTTGTTGTGAAGTCCATGCGCATGGGGGCACTATTGACGGCCTTACCCTACCGTCGAATTTGCATATCGACATATAATAATTAAAGAAATTGCCAAGTGATTTGCACAATGAGATAAGAGGCAAGTGAGGTGCACAATGAACACCGAAAGCACGCACCGCAGACAATAAAAAAAAAAATCGCCAGTTAGGATAGATGAGGGAAAGGAGAAAGAATGAAAATAGCTAGCTAGCGTAGAGTGAACAGAGAACATGATCGGGAAAACCGATAAAGGCCAATAAATGTTGGATTTGTGATTTTGTAAAAACCTTTTTTTGTGATTTGATGTAGTTCTTCAATTTTCAGATTGATGAAGCTTTTCAAGTCCAGAGTTCCGCCTCGTTTGTAGTTTTTTTGTTGTATTTTGTTTATACTGGGGAGGTTGGCCCTGAAACCTACCGGAACCACTCTCAAGTTTTCTGCAGATGGGTTAATTTGGGAAGTTAGACTTTGCCCGTGATGATTACGACCGTGTGAAAATATCGTTTTCGGACTGAGATCGCATTGAACATTTCGGACGTGACGTAGTTTGTATGACACGCGCGACTCGGACGCGCTTTTGGTCGACTAGCTTGCTTCCACCCTACAAAGAGGGAAACCGGAACCTTCTCCCGAGAAGTCTCAAAAGGCCGGGCAGCCACACATCTGGCGGGTGGTCTCTCATCGAGAGTGGCGCATAAATCACCCGCTTACACCCCTCGGAAGCACGTTCAGGCGGTCCAGTTACAACTGTCTGATAAATTCTTCTAGTTTGCAAAACTTGTTAGTTTGTGGGCATAAAAGCTTAATTCGGCGGTTCTCCCTTTTCCTGGTGCAGAAAAACTTAAAAACTAGCTCACTTTGATTTCTCTGCGATACTCGAACCGATTTTCACATATTCTGATTTGAAATAAAGCTCATATTGTCTTTAAAGCTACTGTGAAATATCATCCGGATCCTACTTCCGGTTCCGCAGTTACAGGGCGATCAGTGTCAAAGTTTCCAAATCGCCACATAGATTGAGAACATGTACAATACCGAAAGAAGAAGAAAACCCAAAACGAATAATGCGTGCTTTGATCTATTTCGTACACGCTATAAAGAAACGGTTACGGATGTCTGCTACTGGTGTGTGAAATTGGTAAAAGTCGTGCAGCGGTTGATACAAATTTTAGCTATTCTATGATAAGTGCGACCGACAAAATAAACGAATGTCATTGAATTCAAATTTATTTGAAAAAAATATGCAATTTTCACAGTCGGTAGTGCAGTAAAATCGTTCCAGTTCCGGATTCGGAAGAATTAGAAATGGCGATTGAAAACTGCAAAAACGATCTCACTCGCTTTCCTTCAACATGGCCAAATCGATTTTCACAAACTTATAGGTTTGTGGGAAAGTTCCGCGAGACGAGAAATAAAAGACGGGCGCGGCGTACTCTCTAACTTGTTTATTCGTGTTCTCATTTATAACTGCGCAATTCCAGTTCTTCTTCTTATTCATTGCCAAACGACAAGGGGTGCTCGAATGCGTTTTACTGTGTAATCATTAAGAGCGTCACCACAGAATCCCCCCCAGTTACACCAGGAACCTGACCCTGTGTCCTGATTGTGTAACTTTGGTCTTCGGAACTGGTTTTGGAATTTCTTCGTCGCAGATGAACGCTGGTTTGATTCGGTCAATCGAGATTCGTTGAACTTTGGAGTTGATGAAAACATCCATATACTTTGCATGTCGTAGAATCACCTTGAAGGGTCCCTCATACGGTTGAACCAAGGGTTTCTTAACTGCATCGATCCTGACGAAAACGTGGGTACACGTTGAAAGTTCAGGGCTCATAAAGATGGTTGGTTTAGCGTGGTGGTTTGGAGGTGTTGGTTTCAGCTTACCCATTGTATTTCGCAATTTTTCCGCAAACTCACTTCTGTTAGTCTGTTGGCTTGTCGCCTCGAAGTAATCGCCGGGTAGCCGCAATGCTTGTCCATAGACGAGTTCTGATACTGAGCAGCCGAAATCCGTTCGAAAGGCTGCGCGCAATCCTAACATTATCATAGGAAGTTGGTCGTTCCAATGCTTTGCATCAACGGCCATAATTGCAGCTTTAAGGGTACGGTGAAATCGTTCAACTAAGCCATTCGCTTGTGGGTGATACACTGTTGTGCGAATATACTGTGCGCCCATTGTTTTTGATAATTCTCTGAAGAGTTCGGACTCGAATTGCCTACCTTGGTCGGTAGTGATGGTCTCGGGTACGCCGAATCGTGATATCCATATCGAACACAAAGCGCGTGCAACGGTTTCGGCCAACATGTCATGCATAAGAGCAACCTCAGGCCAACGAGAGAAACGGTCAACCATCGTCAGCAAATAACGATAACTATTGGATGGTGGAAGCGGGCCAACGATGTCTACATGAACGTGCCGAAAGCGACTATCTGGTAAGGGGAAATTTGCCAAGGGAGCTTTAGTATGGCGTTGAACTTTAGAACGTTGACAGTGTATGCACGTCTGGACGTAAAGCTTTATGTCCTTATGCATATTTTTCCACACAAAACGATCTGTTACTAGTCGCCGAGTAGTTCGCAGTCCGGGATGAGCTATTCCATGAACGTACTGCAGTACTGATTGTCTGTACTGAGGTGGTATGTATGGTCTTACTTTGCTGTACGACGTATCGCAGTACAGAGATCGTGTGGCTAGCGGTGTTTTGCGTAGCATTAACTTTAACGCTGTCGAAGAATGTAGTAGACTTTTAAGTTCATCGTCAGTTTCCTGGGCGACCGCTATTCCTTCGTAGTCAATCGGCATCGGTGTAGAGATAGCCTCTGTTCGAGAAAGAACGTCTGCTACGGTATTTGATTGTCCACTGATGTGACGAATGTCACTAGTAAACTGCGATATGAATCGCAAATATCGATCTTCGTGCGGGAGACGACTGTTCGGGCTGGACGACAGAGCGTGGGTTAGCGGTTTGTGGTCGGTATAGATGACGAATTTTCGAGCTTCCAACATGTGACGAAAGTACTGTACTGCCTGCTTCATCGCGGTTAGTTCTCGCCCGAACGTTGAGTACTTCATCTGTGCTGGTGAAAACTTTTCCGAATAGAAACCGAGCGGAACCCACTTGTTTTTGTCGAACTGTTGAAGTACTGCTCCTGCTGCCGAATTGGATGCATCTACCATCAAGCTCATTTGCTTCGATGTGTCCGGGTAGTGTAGGAGGGTCGCATCTGCTAGAGCTTGCTTGCACTTATTAAAAGCTTTTTCAGCTTCATCCGACCATTTCAGCTTCCGGTTGTCGTTCTTTTTATTGTCAGGAATTAACTGGCGCAACTCTAGCTGTACATCCGTGGCACGCGGGATGAATCTTTTGTAGCAATTAATGAGTGCGAGAAATCGGCGTAGTTCTTTTACGGTGGAAGGTGTTGCAAACTGAGTGACCGCTTTTACGCGTTCTGCCAGTGGTGAAATTCCTTCCGCACTTATCGCATAACCAAGGAAGTCAACGCATTTTTCAGCAAACCTACATTTCTCCACATTTATAACCAGACCGAAGGATTTCAATCTTTCAAATACCGCTCGTACATGCATGTAATGTTCCTCCAATGAACGTGATGCTATGCAGATGTCATCTACGAACACTATCACGAAATTCATGTCACCGAACACCTTATGCATAAATCGCTGAAACGTCTGGCTCGCATTGCAGAGCCCGAACTGCATACGAGTGAATTCGTACAATCCGAAGGGTGTTATGACGGCGGTTTTGGGTACGTCTTCCTCCTCCACCGGAATTTGATGATATGCTCGCTCGAGATCGATGGTAGTGAATACGGATTTTCCCTGAAAATCGTTTAACAAATCGTGGATGTGAGGGACGGGGTAACGGTCTGGTACGGTGATTTTATTTAAGGCCCGGTAATCCCCTACAAATCTCCATTTCCCATTTTTCTTGGGAACGCAATGCAAGGGGCTTGCCCAACAGCTGCTGGAGGGCCGACAAATACCCAGATTCATCATTACCTGAAACTCTGATTTAGCCGCATCCACCTTATCAGGTGCCATTCGTCGACACTTGGTTGCTACCGGTGGACCTTTAGTTTGAATATGGTGGGTGACGTCGTTTTGAACCGTTGTTTGGATTGATGTTGGTAGCGTGACTTCTCTGAATTCCGAAAGTAGCTCGCGAAAAGGATGATCTGATGCGACAACTGTAACACTGTGAATCGGTGTGTTGGCTAATCCGCCAGTGGAAGTCAGCTTGGTAAGCCCGTCAATCAGACGACGGTTTTTTAAGTCTACCAAAATCCCGAAAGCAGCAAGAAAATCTGCGCCGATTATCGGTACGCCTACATCCGCAACCAAGAAAAGCCAGTTGAATCGTCGTCTTAGACCCAAGTTCGTTGTGATAAAACGTTTATCGTAAACGTGGATCTTGGACCCGTTAGCTGCATGTAAATTAAAAGAAGCCGCACCGTGTTTTCTGTCCTTACTGGTGGCTGGAATGATGGAAACATCGGAGCCAGTGTCGATTAAATATTTAGTTTTTGAGGTGCGATCGTAAAGAAGTATACGGCGGCTTTCCGGCATAGCGTTCACTTCCGCCGTTTCGAATGAACGAGCCGTTAGTTTTTTGAATGGAATCTGCAAGGATCGCGGCATTTAGTGGCTCGGCCACCGAATTTCCTGTGGAACCAACAGATGTCGTCGTTAGCGTTGCGACTGGATCATGAGGTAGACCGGCTCCGGGAAGTACTGCGCTCTGACTTAAGTCGATGAATTTCCGCGGTCAGCGTTGCGATCTGACCTTGTAGATCAGCTATCGGTGAGACTTCCGAACAGCTACTAGTTGCAACGATATGTGACGAACCGGTATTTTCTAACATTTTGTCAGCCATTTCAGCGAGCTTCCCCATCGTTCCATCGCTGATGGCGAGAATTGCTTTTACGTGCGAAGGCATTCGTTGCAGGAAAAACATTTTCAGCAGATCGTCCGTGACGTTCAATCCGGCAGCCAGTTCCTGCATTTTTGCTAAGAGATGTGTCGGTCGCATATCACCTAATTCGCAAGCTCCAAGAAGGCGTTCCAAACGTGCCTGTGCCGAAATTTGAAAGCGAGATATTAATCTCGTTTTGACCGCTTCGTATTTGTTTTCGTTGGGGGGATTTGTGATCAAATCCGCTACGTGGCATATAACGGTTTGATCGATTTTCGCGATGATGTGGTAAAACTTGGTATGATCGCGGACAACATTAGCGAGGGCGAACTGTGCTTCCGCTTGGGCGAACCACATCGCGGGATCGTGTCTCCAGAAATCCGGTAGCTTTACCGTGACTCCGGCGGCGAGTGCCGCTATTTGTTGAGAATTGTTTCCGTTGTTGTCCTCGAGCATTTTTATTATGTCGCGACGATTACGTTATCGAATGGAATGAATCACGTCGGGGTCACCAATGTGGGAAAGTTCCGCGAGACGAGAAATAAAAGACGGGCGCGGCGTACTCTCTAACTTGTTTATTCGTGTTCTCATTTATAACTGCGCAATTCCAGTTCTTCTTCTTATTCATTGCCAAACGACAAGGGGTGCTCGAATGCGTTTTACTGTGTAATCATTAAGAGCGTCACCACAGGTCCAAAGGAAAAGTCTTGCAGTTTCATACGGGTTTCCTAAATTTCTTGTGGATACCACTTCCAGTTCTAGAACTACACGGTAAACAGGATTTGCAGAGTTTGTTAGAATAGGTCCGAACAAACTTTCCTATTTTGTATTCAATGAACAGTTGTTTCAGTGAATTCCTCAGTAATATTTATGAAAGGCATCATTACACCGCTAGGTGGATTAAAACAGGTTTTTGTTTTGCGAATTCGCAATATTTCAATTGAATATACAAATTTTCATTCGATTTTTCTATCGAAGAAACATGATCACTTGATCGAAAGCCAGAATGGAAATTTTCACATTCGATCGAAATACAGATTCATGGTGAAAGTCTAGTACCACTCCGAATCGGATCCCAGAATATGAATACCAGTCGAGTCGAGACCAGAGCGTGCATTCTATAAATATCGACTGACACACGCCGATCCGCCTACCTTCGCTGAATCTCATTACTATAATAGCCCACTTGATAAGATAATAACTGCCGTACCACTCACCGATAGATATAATGATCGGTGAGATTCCCTCTGTTCAACCGTCCGTCCGTCCGATTGTGGGAATCCCTACTTTCGATGTAGTACGTTTCGTGTCCATCGAACACCACTCCACGGATTCCACGGCAGGTGGACAGAGCAACACTGGATTCGGGTACGTCTCGAATTTTTCCCTAAAACAAACAAACAAAAAACCAGTGTCGATAGTTAAAGTTGATTTAGTGGAAATTATAATTGAAATCGAAAAACTAACCCGGTAGTGACAAAGCTCCGTTTCACCGGTACCGTGGTATCGTTCAACGAGCTTTCCTGTTCCGCCCGGTAGCTGGTAGGACAGAAAATGACCGCGCGGGATGAGTCGATCGTTCAGCTGTAAATCTAATATCACATCTGCTTGGTTTAGCTTATAGCTTAGCGTTAGGTGCGACACGTGAAGACCGTTCTGGGAATGTAAAAATCGTTAGATGTCGGCCAGGAAACAGTGTTCTGTATGGAACTTACGTTTTCACGGGTGCTCTCGAGTGAACGTTTATGGCGGCCATGGACGAGCCGCGGTTGGATTCTACTATATCGGGAGAATTCCTTGGATGGATGAAATCGTCCGTCATCTGCGAAAGCGAAACAAAAAAAAAATGATTAGTTTGATTGTCAATCACCCAGTAAGTAGAAATATTGTTGCAGGTTGAAATCATCACCAGCGAGTCCCATAATCTGATTATCTTCGAGACATGACAAATGTTTACAAGTTCGCAGATAGGAACGAGTTTTGCGTTTCACCTTCCTCTCGGTGCGTCCATGTTTGTTTTCCACATTTCACAGAACGTTGTTTACACAGATCTTAACGATCCCATGTATGGAGAACCAGCCTGCTGCGTTTTTTTTTTATTTTTTGCAACGAGCTGCATCGATTTCAACCTAGAGCACCGAATGTCAACAAGGAAACAGTTCTTATCTCCGGTCCCTCTCCCGTGTCACCTTACCGGACTTCAACTATACGGACAAAGCACTGCGCCATCGTTCTCAACTGAAGACAAGACAAGTAAAATGGAGAAGAACAACAGTTAGACGACCAATAAATAAAAACCCATCGTAAAATAAAACAAAACCAGGCAAACCAAATACGGGTAAATGCACTTTTTTATGCGCTATTCCAAGAAGCAGCCAAGTTTGCCGCGTACGTTGAAATATCTTCGCAATCCGCGATGGCCTCGAAAACAAGACTAGAGACAATCAAATTAATGGACGGTTTCCATCGGTGTAATTATTCATGTGCTGGCTTGGTACATCGAACTGTTTTGTAATAAATATGGGGCTAGGTTTCTGCATTCGCAAATGGAAAATGATGAAAAGCTGTTAAATCGGTTATTGTTTAGGCAAATCAAAAAATGTACCCTGTAAATCAGTACCATTACCATTATCACGCAGTAGGCTATGCTCAAACACGGATCGAAGCTAGAAATGTCAGTTTTGAATTCTTTTCAATATTAGCTGTTTTTCAAAGAACGGCGAATCTAACATTGACAGCAAATGGAGAAAATCATCGATGAATGTTTCGACTTTGGTTTCAAATCGTGTTTAGAAATTATCGTATATTCTCTGATCAATTTATGATTAGTCGATGAATTGTTAGTTTATCTTCAAAAGGCACGCAAATGTTACCACTTTACTTCTATATCCACTGAATAAATCAACATAAAAAGAGTTTCGCCCTTTTTCGATTTGTTTACTTTTATACTTCTTGTGTGAATTATAAAAATACGCCCTTGCGCATTTTTCATGAAATTGGCTGGTTTTCGCTACTAAGACAAATCTGTGAGTAGTTTTATTGTCTCTTTTACTATTTCCAGTAATAAAAGGTTCGGTAACCATCTAAAATAAAGAAAATAAATAGTTTCGCCCTTCCTTACTAGCAATTGAAGTATCGCCCTGTTTGTTGGCATGGAATACGGAGGGCGAAACTTGCGTAAACAAATGGAATGACAGTTTCGCCTTTTATAGTTCTTTGTATTACTAAGATTGAGAATTTTGTAGAATACGAATTTTTAGACAAAATTGTGGGATTTTGAAGCCTTTATTGGTAGGAGAGAACCTCGATTTGTTTACTTTTGTAAGATACGTCCTTCTTTGAAAAACAGCTGATATGTCGTTTTCGCTTGATGTCAAACCTAACCCAGTTGCCAGCCTTACTGCTGTCAAATCGTTATTGAATTGAAATTGGAGTCAGTTTCGAACCTGATTTTTATATTTTATTTTGCTAAGTGCGATCCGAACACAGTTTAGTGAAAAGTGTTTGTTTGATTTCTCTAGCGAAAACAACATTAGAACGAATCGAACACCGTTTATTTGAGCTGTCAAAATTGTATAGTTCCATGTTTAACTCTGTGTACTTAAGGGGGGGAGTAAAGGATAATTTGATTCAAAAAACTATTTTTTTGTAATTTTTTACGGAAAAACAGCTTAAGCAAATTCATTCAATTTTTTTTACATTATAAAGCATCATTTAAAGAATATTTAGTTTAATTTCCTTATATTAATATTGAAAAATAAGACGATAAAAAAGCATTCCCCAAAACCTCTTTTGAGAATCACATTGCGCGGTGAACACGATAACTCGGCGTAGAATTATCTGAAATCAAAAATGTTCTTGAATTTACTTAAAGTACGAGTTATTTCTGCTCTCTTCGTCGTTCTCAAAATAATTGTGTTGATTTTTTAACCATTCGTGCCATATTTAAGTAAAAAACGTGATTTTACGCTACATTTTCCGTCAATTTTGTGGTGAAACAGTATCATAATATGAAAATGAAAATATTTCAAAAACGCAGTGGTAAGGGGGGGGGGGGGGGTGGGGGGGGGAAAGGATGTTCCAAGTTTGAAATGAATCGGTTAATTTTTTTTTCTCGAAAAGTAAGCAAAAAATATTTTTGGCAGCTTACACTAAATCATTCAATTGATTGAAATTTTGACAAAATTTTTTTTAAATGTTAAACTACGATTTTCCGTAACTGTTTATCCCTTATCCCCCACCCTTAAAAATTTGAAAATATTTGTCTTTCACTCAAAATTATTGTACCAATTGTCATCTCTACCAGAGATGCCAGGTAAAAATTTCAAATATCTTCAGACAGAGTTGCGAAAGTCTGTACATTCGAATCAGCAGACTTCAATTTCTCTATAAAGTATGATACACAAAACTGACTTGACAAGTAAAACATAAAAAACGGCGTGGCAATTTCAAAAATCTGTGAATTTTGACATAAGTCTGCGAAAAACTCGATTTTCAAAAAAAAAGTCTGCAACAAAGAATGTCTGCAGTACTATACAAGAATATGCAAATCTGTAGACCTGGTATCTCTGTAAACTAGCACCTTCATTTTCTAGGGAGAAATATTCTCATTACTGCAGACACAGTTTGTTCACTGATCTTGGTATCGTCCATTATTTCGTCGTCGTGGTTGTTGTTGTGGTTATCAGAAAAGTCTTTTTGACTTTTTGATGTTCAGAATATTGGAGTCATGGCTACAAAGCAGTCGTGTTTTGTTGAATATTTTCATTGAAGTTTGGGGTTCAGACTGTAAACTCGTATTATTTTTGCCGGTACACAGGGGTCTCTTTTTACGCGGCTTTTTATGCGGTTTGTTTTTACGCGGATTTCCGAAGTTACGCGGTTTTTTTTTACGCGGATTTCCGAAGTTACGTGGTTTTTTTACGCGGATTTCCGAAGTTACGTGGTTTTTTTTTACGCGGATTTCCGATTTTACGCGGTTTTTTTTGGCACCAGATCTGGACGTTTCATGCATTTCTAAGACATTGGGCAACAAACATTTTTTTTCTGTTTTTTACGCGGATTTCCGAAGTTACACGTTTTTTTACACTGTACGTATCCCCTGCGTAAAAAAAACCTCAGTGTATTTATATCAGAATATTGCTGTTGCATGAAATTAGAGTAGAAGGGTTTTTTATTGGATTTATTTGTGTTTTTTTCTCATTATTCACAACTCTTATTGTAGTGAACAGGAAGTTAATGGTATTGACTAGAGATGGGCAAAACAATTCATTTCAAAGAACCGTTTAGAACTTGATAGTTCTACCAAAAGAACTAGTTCTCCTAATGTTACTGCAAAAACCACACAGGGGCAAATAATTATATTTCGATGGTAACAAACACTTCATTAGTGAATACATGTACTTAAAGTAGCAATCGTTAACTTTTGTGTGTTTTTTCGAAAGGTCGCTAAATACATACAATTTCTTCTGTATTATTCAAAACTACGGCCGTTTCGAAATATACAGTTCTTAATACACTTTCTTAAAGAATGCATTTATTTCTTTTGAAAAGATTAGAGAACTATCGTTCTTAAAACAAAGAACTTTTGCTCACTCATTCTTCCAGAAGAACTAGATTGCCCATCTCTAGTATTTACACGCGACCGGTTGATTTTCGTAGGTCACCAACGTTTGGCATGGACACGCTTTCGGTTGGAAGAAGGAAGGAATGGACCGAAGAAGGAAGGTTGGGCACGGCATTTTCGATACCAAAAGCAAGTCTTTGGACACAATCATCGTTAGTTTTCGGAGGATGTCTTCCCATAGCAGAACTAGTATTATGGGATATTTTGTAAAATGATTACATATTCGTCACTATGCACATTACTATTTTCAGCAACGAATCTAACTGCTTTGTGCTCAGAATGGAATTGTATGTCTATTGAAAAGGTTAACTTTGTACAAATGGTTTTCTCACACCTTCGTCAAATCGAGACTCATAAGTTTATTTGACAAAACTCCATTTCATTCACTGTGTGTCGAATTCGGACACGCTTGAATTCAATTATGATTTATTTATTTATTTATTTGTCTTCAAAAATGGTTCCGCTGCCATTGCATGAGCCACAAAAACCACTGGTGACTTACAAAAGTATTCCGGATTTTGAGAGCAATTTATGACTGTACCGAAAAAGACTGGAAATGGACATGGCTTTATAATTTAGTAAATTCAAAGATTTTAAGAGTAGGCAGACTTGGACCAGCTGACATTTTTTATAACTGAATTTTTGAGAGATATAGGATTAAAAAAACACAACAAATCTGAGAAAATTTATGAAGCTTATATTGGAATCGATAGAACGGTAAAAAAAAATTATTGTTTGGAGATGATGCAGATGTTGGCCACGCTTCCGCTTTAGATGGCCCATGAGCAAAAATATCTTGATATGAACAAAAAACGTTAATTATGCACCAAAAAAGGTCAAAATTTTTTATCTTTGTTTCTTTAGGAGCAGGGAAATGCCCGCTGGAGTTAGTTTCTGTTACACTTGCTTTCCAAGACATGACAAGACATGACAAGACATGACAAGACATGACAAGACATGACAAGACATGACAAGACATGACAAGACATGACAAGACATGACAAGACATGACAAGACATGACAAGACATGACAAGACATGACAAGACATGACAAGACATGACAAGACATGACAAGACATGACAAGACATGACAAGACATGACAAGACATGACAAGACATGACAAGACATGACAAGACATGACAAGACATGACAAGACATGACAAGACATGACAAGACATGACAAGACATGACAAGACATGACAAGACATGACAAGACATGACAAGACATGACAAGACATGACAAGACATGACAAGACATGACAAGACATGACAAGACATGACAAGACATGACAAGACATGACAAGACATGACAAGACATGACAAGACATGACAAGACATGACAAGACATGACAAGACATGACAAGACATGACAAGACATGACAAGACATGACAAGACATGACAAGACATGACAAGACATGACAAGACATGACAAGACATGACAAGACATTACAAGACATGACAAGACATGACAATACATGACAAGACATGACAAGACATGACAAGACATGACAAGACATGACAAGACATGACAAGACATGACAAGACATGACAAGACATGACAAGACATGACAAGACATGACAAGACATGACAAGACATGACAAGACATGACAAGACATGACAAGACATGACAAGACATGACAAGACATGACAAGACATGACAAGACATGACAAGACATGACAAGACATGACAAGACATGACAAGACATGACAAGACATGACAAGACATGACAAGACATGACAAGACATGACAAGACATGACAAGACATGACAAGAAATGCAATTCTGTAATATCTGGTTCAATAGAAATAGCCATAAAAACAAGTCAACATTGCACTTTTCCAAGCAAAGCGAGAAAGGCGGGAACGTAGCAAAAATTACCGAGTGTACCCTAGCCACACAGGTGGTAATGGCGAGAGCATGCAAGCAAATCGGGTATCAACCAAAAAAGGGAAGGAAAAACCGCGCAATCGACGGCGATGACGGGGCGGTTTTTTTTGCAACTAGTCCCGGGTCCGGGGCACCAGTCTGTTGTGAGTTTGTGGAACGTTGGTTGCGGTTATTGAACTGGGCTATGCTTTGCCCCAGTAGGTCGCTGCCGATCATGCTCTAACATGGTTCATCATCACCTGTTGATAGTTTCTAATTTATTTCACTAAGCTTTCCATACGGGAAGCCCTCATCAGATCATCAACCAGGGCTGTGACGCCATTAATTCATGTTTGACTGTGGCATCTACAACATCTGTGCTATTCACAAGAACCCAAAAAGAAAAAAAAGATATTTATTACCCTGTCTAATCTGCCAACTATTGCGGTATTTTTTGCAACGGAGAAAGGTGTGCGAAAAAGAGCCATCTGCCAATCAAAGCCCTGATCGCTTCTGCCGTCGATAATTGAGGTCAAGCTCCGTAGAGCCCCCAGACGATTGGACCGCTGTTTACCGGTTCACGTTGTAGTGGTTTCGGAACAAAAAAATCGAAATAAAAATATTCTACACGTACTCTTTAAACCGAACACCGAACCGAAGTACGGTCGGTGCCCTAAGCGGTTTCCGTGCGCCGCTGATGATCGACAATTGGCTTTCCCAAGTCCAAGCCAAGATTGTGGTTTTCGATTTCAGCGCTTGGAGCCGTAGCTAATTCTCCTGGCCGACACTATCTAGGTTACGAGGTGTGATTAGAAATTGGGCACTTGCCGGGTGAAATGGTTTGCTGCCCTGGAAATAAGTTGATAGCATTCCGATGCGATTAGATGCGATACGGCATTTGCAGTATGGTTCATTCCAGGCATCGACGTAAAGTCGAAAGACTATATTGCCATTGCGTTTTTTAATTGGTTTCCGTTCAATCCAGAGGTAATCTTTCGATCGTTTGATAAGTTAATGTGAAAGTAGCATGTGTGCCACAATCCTGATAAAATTTAACGAACATTCGAACAGCTGCGATTACAAAAAAAATGCAGCAAGCTTCACGCCAAGCCATTCAATCAACGAGGCGCCATTTTTCTTGCTCAATACAGGGAGAGTTGGGCCTCACGTAAATCGCTAAAGCCAAATTGAAATTCTGTCTTCATTCCGCAAAAAAATTGCAAAATCCTGCTTGAGGAACCGCCACACACAAAGCAGAGCGAATGGGTCGGCTTCCGCTGGTCTGGCGCTGGTTGTTCCAGCAATAAATACGGTGCGTGTGAGAGGACTACATAAAACTCAAACTTTTCCCTTTTTGAAAACAATCCTTGCCAAAATAAATTAAAACAATGGACGACCACCCAGCCGAAGTGGAACGTCTTGAACGATCCTTCGAATGGGAATTTACGAATCCACCGGATTTGATCGGTCTCGGCGGGAAGATAAAGTTGCTACCTCCCACGCGAGCCCGTCGTACGGAAATTACTTTTGACTAAACAAACAATACCCGGCCCGGCTTGGTCCGACCGGCCGAGAAGTGGCAGTGCGACGAGGGAAACAAATATGAATTCATCACGAGGCGCACGGTTATAATGAAACAGGTTTGTTCGCGTGCTTGTGGAACGGATTTCGGTAGGATATTAACAACTTATCACATTTATTTATGTAATCTCTGTTTTGTTTCTTCTTCAATTCAGACGCGTTTAGAATGCAAAGAATTGCAGTAACAATTGAATGAAATATTTGAAAAGTGACTCTTATCAAGCTGCGAATAATCCAATGAATAAATAAACCGAGACAGATGTGACTGGTAACTGCATTCGCATTTTTCAGCATCTTTTTGTACGTGAATTTCGAGAAATCGCTAACAACTACAAACTAGTGATCATGGGTAGAAATATCCAAACCAAAAACATTGAGTTTCTAGCAGTGAGGTTCGTTCACCAGTTGAGTCAAAAACTTCGATTGTTTTTCTTTTGAGGAGAATATTTTATTAGTAGGAAAGGTTTAAAAGTAACCTGCTTAGCGGCCGAAATGCGCCGCTTTCGCCAAAACGATTATGGTGTCTCATTACAGTCCATTCCTGTTCAGACAGACACGTCGAATTTTAGCGCGATACAGTTACGTGTGGTCAGGGTAATTCGCCTAAAGCCGTTTCACTGAAAGCCATTTTGCCGAAAGGGTCATTTCGCCAAAAGAGTTATTTTGCCGAATCCTTCAATTGTTTTAATATCATAATTGGATGTGTTTAAAAAAAGACAAATGCAGGATGATAGTGTTTAGTCCAGTTTTATTGACTTACAATCGCACTCCTTAAATAATCCATACAGACATGATTTTCCTTTCAGATTTTAGACTTTATTAGTTAGCGTCAAACCAAATTTTTGCTATTAAGAGCATCGTTTTGTTTGTGGGCACAAATGCCACCAAACCATCTTGGATTCGGTTGTGTAGCTGTGTCACATCAATTATTCAGGTGAGCTAAAACCAAATAGACATTTTGCATGAATAACCAGAGTTTGCAGTTGTATAATTAACAATGTGATGTATTCGAAATTACCGTTTCGGCGAAATGTCCCTTACCGCGAAATAACCCTTTCCGAGAGTTGACCTTTTCGGTAAAATGGCTTTCGGTGAAACGACTTTCGGTAAAATGGTATTAGGCAAAACGACTTTCGGCGAAATGACCCGTTTGCAGTTACGTGTATGGCATAGTGACGAATGGAATAAAAACTATTTTCGTTCTCTGATAAAATAGTTCAATAAGCGGACTAGCGTTTCTCAAGCACAGACGTCACATTCGAAGTTGAGAGCAACAAATCAATCGAGCTGTTCTAGGGAACCATAATCTACCGAAAGAAATGAAAATTTGTTTTTTTTTTCAGTTCCAAATATTCCTGTAATCTTCTTTCTTTCTTTCTTTCTTTGAGTTTCTAGCTTCTAATATTTCATTAGGCTTTCAAAATGATGATCTGTCTGCCGAAGTCATTGAAATATCCGAATTGTTTTAAAATCTCTAATTTTTGTCTTTCTCATATAGAAAGGCTATGCAATCACAGTGAAACCAGACTTTTGAACGAAGGGCCCTTCGTGTCATATACCATTCGACTCAGTTCATCGAAATCACAAAATGTCTCTGTGTATGTGACAAATAGTGTCACTCAATTTTTCTCTGAGATGGCTGAACCGATTTTCACAACCTTTGATTCACACGAAAGGTCTTATGCTCCCCTGGCTTGCTATTGAATTTTATTTTTATCCGACTTCCGGTTTAGGATTTCCCGGAAATTTTTTAACCGATTTGCACAAACTAAGATACAAATGAAAGGTCTTAAAATTCTTTAAAAAGTCCCCGAATAGGATCCATATCTGAGTTCCGGTTTCGGTATTATAATTTCCAATTTCATGAGTATTTTTTCACAAGTGATGGCGAAACGAGGTGCAAATTTTTATAAAACCTACAGCTAAATTCATCTTGTCAGCCGATCATGTTAGTTTTTGGACATTTAAATCCACTTTGGGACTACTAGTACCCGTAGTTCTGCTTCCGAAAGCACCGGTAATAGTGAAGAAAAGCTCCAAAAACGGAACTCACTTCGATTGTTAAGCAACGGTTTGAAACGATTTTCATAAATCATGATTCAAATTGAAGCTATCATCGTCTTAAAAGGTACTGTGCAATTTCATCCTGATTTGACTTCCGGTTTTGAAACTATATGACGACGAACGTCGAAACTTTCAAACCGTCATACATAATGACGACGCAAAAGCGCTACGTGCTGGTATGGAAGAAGAAAACACAACAGCCTTCCGAACGAAGCACACAACGTGCTTTGTTCAATTTCGTATAACGTGCATGGTTGCCACATTTAAATCTATATTTTACAGGAGAAAAGTCTATAAATCTGTTTCGGGGGATCAAAATTCTATGTTGAAACTCTGTACATGAAAATGATAAATTAAATTTGTTTAGAGATAGCGTTTATTGTAGTGCAATTTGTATGTATGTACGTATGTATGTACGTTGTTGAATTACATCCGAGTCCGATTTCCGACTGTGGAGCTATAGTAATCAGTAATTCACTGGTACTTGTAAGAGCCGATTAAATAATGGTTAATGCATTCTAAATAAGGATCTGAATAGAGATTCTTGGACTGGAGCTGGATTCTGCATCTGGATTCTAAACTTTGGCATGGATTGTGGACCTGAAGCTGAATTTTACCCATGAATTTTGGACTTGGACCTGGCATTCGGGACCTGATTTCTGGATCACGACCTAGATTTTGGACCTGAACTCTGGATCTGGATTTTAGAAATAAGTTCTGAACCCTTCTTTCAATACTGCGTCGTTACATGTTTACAGTCAATAAGGCGGGACTAACGAGAACACAAAACAAAATGGAACAAATATCACATAGTTTTCAATCAGTAATTCACTGGTACTTGAAAGAGCCGATTGAATAATGATTAATTCATTCTACTCGAATGCGGAGGATCAGTAAAATGATAGAAACAGTGGGACCTCGCAGGTGAGGCCGAACTATGGTACACAAAGCAAATCGCCGAATAACCTATTTCAAAGGAAAGAAAATATCGCAGCTAGATCTCCAGATTAGTTTATTGGCTCTGAAAAGAACTGCTTCTATGTTTCTCAATGTGAATGAAATTTTTCTCGAATGCGCATCCGAGGATTCTGGACAAAGATTCTGAACCTGAAGCTGAATTTGTTAAATTTGAATTTTGAAACTGAATGCTGGAACGCAACTGAATTCTAAATCTGGGTTCTGGAACTAAATTCTTGAAAAGAATTCTTAGCAAGGAATCTGGAACCGAGTTCTGGACTTGGATTTTAAAACAGAGCTCTGGACCAGAACCGAGTTTTGAATTGGGGCTGGATCCGGAACTGAATTTTGAGACTGAATCCAGAATCTGGATTCTGGGACTAAGTTCTTGGCCTGGAAAAGACTTGAGATTTTGAAACTGAGCTCTGAACCAGAACTGAACTCTGAAGCTGGATTCGGGAATGGAACTCTGGACCTGGAACTGAATTGGATTTCTGGAGTGAAACTGAATTCTGAATCTGGATTCGTTGAAATGAACTCTGGATCTGGAACTAATATTTTTCTCTCTGATGCTCATTGATACCGAACATGTTCGAAAACTTAAATTTTCAGTTATTTGGAATTATCTCTTAATACTTAAACTCTTATAAAGAATTCCTGTACAGATTTCAAACGTTATGGAGCAAAAACTATGTTGTTGCGTTGAGTACAACAAAAGACGTTCGCAATTACGTTCTACCCATTTTTGTACAGGGTAAATTGAAGTAAGTAAAGAGTATAGTAAAAAAAGATAAGTCGTCCCCTCTAGCTGATCAGAACTCAACAAACTTTTTTTTTCTAAACCCGAACCCGACTCGTAACCCGTCTGATTCGGGTTCGGGTTGGGTTTCGGGTTTTTGTATTTCTACTGTCAACCTTATCAGTCATTAATTTCTACAATTTACTCAAAATTCTCCTCCATTTCATCAATTTACACTTGAACTTGGCCTAAAATGTTTCGATTAGGCGAAAAATGGGTAGATTCACGTTTCACTCAATATCGATGATATCTCGACTGTAGTGGCTGCTAGCTAAATCAGACCAGAATATCACAGGATCGTTGAGTGAACACAGCAAATTCCCTTTTGGAGACACTCCTTCTAATAAAGTGATCCATTCATCTCTGGAACCGGAAGTGGCCTTCGCCCTTATCCGAGTCCGATTTCCGACTGTGGAGCTATAGGGTGAAGTGTTTAAAATTTCAAACCATCTTTTAGTGTGAAATTAAGAAAAATTATTATCAACCTTATACTTAGACCCAAAGAAAGTTTCTAATTTTATTCAATTTTAAAAATAAAATTTCTTTATAGAATCTTCTAGTGATATTTTTGAAAATATGACAAAGGCATCATTACACCACATTCATTCAGATTGTCTTGAGTAATTCGCAAAAGTGGACTACAGCGCTTATGTCGCATATCCGACAACATTCTCGAAACCGAAGGTATCAGCAATAATTCATTTGAACTTGATCACTAGTTACTTTCGGTGTGGATAGAAAAATCGCGATTAGTCAGTTACGTCACTTATACGATTATATCGTCGGGACCGAAAGTATCTGCAATTTAATCTTCGAACGTGATGCATGATGCAAAAGTAGCTTTTGAACGAGTCTAGGATTATTGAAGTCGCTTCAGTCATCTCAGAGAAGTGGGCGAAGAGACAGATTGATTTTTGTCGGTTACGTTACTTATGGCATTATATCTCGTGAACCAGAACCAGAATCTTATGGCATTATATCTCGTGAACCAGGTTCAACCATCTAAAAAAAAAAACGTGTTGTCGCATAAGTCACTTATACCGTTATTTCTTCGGAACAAGAAGTGACAACGAATTTACATTCCGACTCCCAAGGGTGGCTTTCAAACGAGCCTAAGCCTATCGGTTCAGAATGTGGCATCATCCAGATATACAATAAGATGAAACTGCTATTTTGGGAGCGTGTAATCTTGAGTGGGACCTTTTTTTTGCTGACTAAGCCGATCCCCGTACGATTGCCCCGGGCACTAATTATCCTGAGTACACCACTGGATTTATGATATTGTAAAGTTAGAATAACAAGGGTTCTTAGATTCTTTGAAAACATTTTACAGTTCACAGAAATTATGCATCTCATGAATAAAATAGATATTGAATAGTTAACATACATTAGGAAGCTTTGACCATATTTCAATTTTATATTTTAACTAAAAAAACTAATTTATCTTTACTTACGAAGGCAAGACGAATCTTCTGTCGAGTCACATCCGCTCCGCGAAAATCGCAAATTATCGATGATTTCATACAACTTCTTGCGATGTTGTTCCGACCGCGGCGCTCTCTTGGGAACTAATCTAATTGACCCCGAATTAAACTTTGTCAATTTAGTTTCGAGCTGAGAAAAGAGCTGCTACAATCAGCATCTGCTAATCTGTCGGTCGGTCGGCTGTTCATATGTAGGTCCATCCGTCCAGTCAACGGAAATAGAGTCGTTGATTCAATGAATTTAAAGGATAATTACTGAGACATATCAATATAATTGCGATAGATTCTATATTAAATAATTACCAGGAAAAAAAACTACATTTGACCGAAGCCCCGGAGACTCTTAGTGTTAAAAATTCAGCTCGCCGAAATTAAAAAAAAACTTTGCTAAAGACTATTTCAGTTGATAAGCATTTTGGGTTGATGACCAAAAAAATTAACTTAGGCTACAAAGCTGCAAACCCTGAAAAACCACTTTTCCGTTTTGTAACATTCTAGAAATGTGCTATCACTTATCTCTGTGCGGTCGGTAAGGCGCTAGTTCTATTCTGCCTATTGTGTGACTTCACATCGCAAGTTGCAATTTCAGCTGTGCACACTCGTCGATCTTTTTTGGTTTTGCTCCATCATTTGTCGGGTTGAGACATTTGATAGCTACCATTCGGAGGAAATCATTCATACAAGAAATTGAATAATTGAATGCATCTATTTTTGGGAGTTCGTGGCATGTATGCCACTCAATTGTTTAAGCTTAGGGCAATTGTATTTTACTAGAAGCATTTGTTTTCAGAATAAAATAGGTTTAATGACACGAAAGTTCAAAACTAATGCACCATGTAATTCGAAGTAGAGCTAGGATAAACAGTTACCGTACTCATGTTAATCCGAGAAATAATTTAACGCCACATTTAGCAAGCATTCTAGTACCAGTCGGTTGATAATGGTATAACAAGCTTCTTGAGTAGCTGCACAAAACGTTCTTTCGGCTAGCGAAGAATCTCTGCCATCTGGTTCCAACGTGGATCTGACGAGCAGACAGGAACATCCTATTCCCAATAAGGAAACTGGTATCTCTTCCAAGTGCCGTTACTGGACGTAATTGAAGCGAAATTGAAGTGGGAATTAACTTCTATGTGTTGGCAACAGCTGGAACATGGTCTTCGGCCTCCGACGACGGAATTTCTGATTAGTAGGATTATGATTGTCATTAGCAGTAACTGCGAAGAGGTAGAGGCTGTCCTGACTAGGCTACCACCCACAACTGTCGGGCTCGTGACCGGCAAACTGATCATTAGGGTGTTGTTTTTCTCTTTATTCAGATCCGTCAATTGTTCTGGAACGAATGACGATACGATGATGGATTATCATAAATCGTAGAAGAGCGTAATTTTCGATCGTAAATCATTCTTTGGTTGAAGCTGTAGCTATGGAAGAAAATCTTGTTTTATTATTCAGAACTGTTATATTCTAATTGGGTTCCACTTAAGAATCTAAGATTAACATGATAAATTTATTCAACTTAAAAGTGCATCATGAAAATAGAAAAGCAAAATCTGCATACACGAAACAGCACCTATAAATGTAAGTACTCAAACGGGGTATGAACCACCGTCTTTTTATTGTGCATCAAACTTTAGCATCTTACGTATTCTTTCCATAAATAGATTGCACATCGCATTCTGCAATAAATTGAGAAGCCAAGACCTGAGACGCACTTAAGACACGCAGGGAAATGTTTAGTACGTGCAAGCTAGTTTGTGTTTTATTAAGAGTGAAAAACGATGATAAATTTCACAAATCGAGGATCTTAGAATCTTCAAAAAAACGACTTTCGGCGAAATGGCATTCGGCGAAATGACTTTCGGCGAAATGGCTTTCGGCGATATGACCCGCTCCCTTAAAAAAATGGTATATGACTCTTTTCCACCAGGAAATCAAATGGAACCTTACGAATTTTGCATGTACTTACATGACCCTCTTTGCTGTGGTTAATGGTTCCTAAACTTCCTCAAGTTACATGAAGTTCAGAAAATTCTCTTTAACCAAATCCTAGAAGACTGACTAGGGCTGGATCACTTTTTACAAGGATCAAGGTTTATTACAGAAGCCTCTTCTTTACATACTATGTAGTGGATCGATAATTTCTTTCTCTTGTCTTTCAAGCAGTTTCATTGAAACATTTGTTTTTCATGTAGTTATTACTATTATTATTTTCACTATTACTCTCACTCTTACTATTACTCTTGCTGTTACTCCTCGTACTATTACTTTTACTATTAGTCTTACTTATTATTATGCCACTTACTATTACTCTTACTAATAATTTTACTATTTCTTTTACCATTAGTTTTACTATAACTTTCACTATTACTCTTACTTATTATTATTCCACTTACTATTACTATTACTCCTTTTACTATTTCTTTTACCATCAGTTTTACTATAACTTTTACTATTACTTTTAGTATTACTTGTACTATTACTTTTACTATTACTCTTACTATTACTTTTACTATTACTTGAACTATTACTTGTATTATTACTTTTACTATTACTCTTACTATTAATTTTGCTATTTCTTTTACCATTAGTTTTACTATAACTTTCAATATTACTTTAACTATTACTTTTGCTATTACTCTTACTATTACTCTCATTCTTACTCTTACTATTACTTTCACTATTATTTTTTTACAAATATTCTTAATATTTTTTCATTTACTATTACTTTTGTTATTACTCCTCTTACTTTTACTCTTATTATTATTCCTTTTACTAATACTCTTACTATTCCTTTTACTATTACTATTGCTATTACTATTATTCTCACTTCTACTATTACTCCTTTTGCTATTACTCCACTTACTATTACTCTTACTATTATTTTTTTCACTAATATTCTTACGATTTTCCATTAAATCACTCTTGCTATTACTCTTACTATTACTCCTTTGACTAATACTCTTACTATTACTTCTTTTGCTATTACTTCTCTTACTATTACTCTAACTATTATTTTTTTACCAATATTCTTATTATGTTTTCATTTACTATTGATCTTTTTATTACTTCTCTTACTTTCACTCTTACTATTACTCCTCCTACTATTACTCTTACTATTACTTCTTTTACTAATACTCTTAGTATTTTCCTTTTACTATTACTCTTGCTCTTACATTATTATTACAATATTATTACTCTTACTATTTTCCATTTACTATTACTTTAAATATTATTATGAATGTTATAATTATAATTGATATTATTATTATTTCTATTATTATTATTATTATTATTATTTCTAATATTATTATATTCGCCTAATAGCTCCTAGCTTAAAGCATTCATTGAGATAATTTTAGTTACAAATTTAGGTGTGAGGTTGGGTCAGATTGATTAGAGTATGTCGCAAAAGCGTGCTTCACTGTTTAAATCGCCGACTCAGTAACATTTCCGGAACAGATAGTACACTAAGGTCTTTTTTTATGCGGTTTTTTCATGCGACTTTTTTATGCGAATTTTCAGAGCTATGCGGCATTTTTTTTTTAGCGAAGTTTCAGAGTTATGCGGTTTTTTTAATGCGAATTTTCAGAGTTATGCGGTTTCCTTTCTGCGGTTGTTTTTATGCAAAGTTTCAGAGTTATGCGGTTTTTTTTAATGCGAATTTTCAGAGTTATGCGGTTTCCTTTCTGCGGTTGTTTTTATGCAAAGTTTCAGAGTTATGCGGTTTTTTTATACGGGTTTTTTATGCTCGCATAAAAAAGACTTCAGTGTATCTGCAATAATGTATTTGAACTTGATCATTGCACTCCCCTCGCTCTCCATCGATGAAAAAGGTGTTTATTCGAATTATTGGTTACGTCACTAATGAGAATACATCTTCCGAATCGGAAATGCTCATCAAAAGCCATCCTAATATTCTTCTAGCCGAATAGTTGTGCACAAGCGAAGAAGATTGACGAAGGCGGTTAGGCCATCGCCGAAAAAAATGAGCGTGATGATAAATATGCGGTTTGTCGGTTTCGTCATTTGTTCGGTTACGTAACCAGAACCGGAAGTGACCACCATGAGCTATTTTGAACTAGTGAAAAACCTAATATTTAGTAGCTTTCGAACGAGTTTAGGATCAGACTTTTCCCCCAATTTAATTAGATAAAATAAATTGCGATTTTTCGGTTGCGTCATTTATGAGATCGTATCTCCGAAACTGGAAGTATTCGGCATAAGCTTTCTGAACAACATCATAGTAGCTTTTAAACAAGCTTTAAATTGTCAGAATCGGTTAAGTAAGATACCAAAAAATTGTTCAATTTTAAGAAGAAATGGAATTTGTCGGTTACGTCATTTATACGGTTATATCTGCGGATCGGAACGGGAAACGTCTTGAAGTAGCATTCGAATGAATCTGTTGAAATCGGCTCAACCATTTCCGACAAACGTTTCGTCATTTATACTACAATATTACCGGAACTGTAAATGTCCCTCGTGATTGCTTCACACTTGATTCGTGGTCATTTTGTAGTTTCCAAACGAATCTAAGATTGTCGAAATAGGTTAAGCCACACCATGTTCGGTTACGTCATTTTTACGATCATTTCTCCGGCACGGGAAGTGATTGCCATGAAACATTCAAACGTGATCTGTGACCATTCAATAGTTATCAAAGGAGATCAAATTGACCCAAATTCAATTTAAAATTGAACGGATTGAAAAAATAAGTAGTTTACCTTACTTATAAGATTACATCACCGGAACCGGAAGCGTTCGACATTGCTGTTTTCCAAACTACATCAATGGCCTCATAGTAGTCTTCAAACAAGTTTTAAATTGTTGGAGTCGATAGAGTTATCTACAAGAAAACTGTTTGGATTGACAAAAGGGCAGTTTGTCGGTTAAGTCATTTATATCACTATGTCTCTGGAACAGGAAATATTCACATAGAAAATGCTAACGTGCCATCTTCATTTAAGATGAATAAAAACAATTTTACGGTGTCTGAACAGTAATATTCAAGACATTCATGTATTTATTTGTAACGGAGAAAAGTATATTGAAGTCAAATTTGCTCTCCATCAGGCATAAAACCTCCTCATCTTTTGCATCAGCAGGTTACAACCATTTAAATGATATGTTTTCCTTATATCTAGTGCTTCTCCAGTAACTTAAATAAATTAGACAATAACCTGAGGAACGATTTCTTGATAGCATTACGTGATAAATGATAGCCGAAATGCTAGCAATGGACTCGTTATATCCATAATTAGGAATCCCAAGAACAAAAGAGATTCGAAGGCACGAAAAATTTCCTTAGCCGAGAACTTCTGTCACAAAAGTTATCATCACACTGGAATGAAACAGTTATGATTATTGTTTTTGACTAGTACTTTCCACAGCAGCATGATCCAAACCGACCCGGTCTTTCATCGCTTTCTCTCGTCCTGCTGTTCCTCCTCTTCCCGGTGAAAGACTATATCACTGTCGGCCACAGTCCGGCGCCACTCAATTTCTCTTCATCGTGTTATAAAATTTAATTCTATTTGCCCATTACAGTTAATATATGCCAATCAATAGCGGGCTTCGTATTCGAGACTCCGGCTTTTAGTTCCTATCTGTTGAGCTGAGGCTGGAATGACAACCGATCTTTTGCGCCGTCGCATGTCACCACAATTGCTGCTCAATTGACGGTTGGCTAAGTGCCACTACCGCAGATGGGTCGGTCGGTCGGTCGGTCATTCAATCGTTTAGTGAGTGATTGGGTTGAATAAGAGATACAAGAGAAAAGCAATGCCAAGCGCCACCACCGGGGGCGGTTGCTGCGAACCATCATCGAAATCATCAAATCGCTTGCTAATTTGTTGACGGATGCGTTCACGGCTCCGATCGGTCAACAAAACGACGTTGTCATGGCACCCGTGGATGGATAATTGGTATCGGTCGGCTTAGCACCATGCCGAGTGATGCTCGGGAAAGGTCAATGAATTACAAAAAGTAGGCCGGTAGTGCACTGTGCCGATTCGTGTACAGAAATAGAAAATTGAATAGTGCAGCTCATTCGGCAGTTCGTTGCGTTGCATACATTTTTTTTTCTTCTTTCGACCAAAGTGCGATGAACGCATGCTCGGAAGAAATTCGTGAATGGTTTTCACTTTTTTCCGATGTTTTATTTGTGGTTGTTTTTTTGGCAAGCCGGTCATCAAGCTGATTGTTCCGCACTAGTTCTTTGATCCGCTGCTTTCGCAGTACTTTCTCCTGACTGTTTATAGTTTTTAATCGAGCTGAACCTGTTAACGTTTGGTGATACATTTTGGTTTCACATTTTCACTCTGATTGTTTCATTTGTTTTGAAAAGATTCCGTTAAGGAACGACTGTTGGAATCGTGTTTTAGTATCACCAAATAAAAATTTGTAAACTCGATACACTTGACTTTGCAGGAACTTTTCTGAATTGGATGCATTCGAATCTTAATGGTCATGAGACGGCGATAAAAACAGGAAACTGTTCAATAGCATCGTTTGCAGTTAGCTCTGGAGTACCTCAAGGAAGTAATTTAGGACCGTTCATATTTTCACTCTATTTCAATGATCTGAACTTCTTAGTGAAATGTTTCAAACTACCGTTTTCGGATGATTTCAACCTGTATAATCTGATAAAAGAACAAGAAGATGCATGCATTTTGCAAGATCTACTGGATACCTTGATTTCAAGAATCACATTGACTGTGTAATTTCGAAGAGGCCCAAATTCTTAGGTTCGAATTAGTAAAACTAGATTTCCTACGACAAAACAAAATTGCTCTTCATTTGCATCGTCATCCGTATTTTCGTTCTTCTGTTCAGTGCATTCATTCAACTGTTTGTCTGATGAAGAAAACGGAGAACAGAAAGTGGAAAGAGATAATTTATATGACATCTGGAAGTGTACTGATTTTGAAACACCCACAAATCAGTTCACTTCCGTGTCCCGTTCGATACAATCGTAAGCCTTCATCGAGAATTCTGGATCTGTGTACTGGAACGGGATCTGAACAATGAAACTGATTTCCGGACCGAAATTCTTGAAGTTGAGTTTCAGAGTCGCTGCGGAGTCCAGGTCCAGTATCAATAATTTAATAAATTCATTTTTTGAATTCAAGTCCAGAATTCAGTTAAAAAAATTCCTGTTCAGAATCTAGTTCAAGAATTCAGCTTCGGAATCCTGGTTCAGAATTCTGGAACTGGTACTGAAGTTTGGAATTGATTCCTGACCCGGAAATGCATTCTGGTTCTGGATTTTTGAAATTCGAATTCGAGCTGAAATCTAAGTTTAAGTTCTAAAATCTGAGTTCTAAATCTTCAGATTTACGAGCTACAGTTCGAGTTCGGGCCAAAATCCACATTAAAAATTCAGCTACCGAGTTCACTCCTAGAATTCAGTTCTAGAATCCAGGTCAGGAATTCAGGTTCACAATTCAGTTCTAGGATCAAGTCTCAGAATTCTGTAGCTAAAGTTTGATTCTGAGTCTCGATTCTGGAACTAAAATCCAGGTTCGAACTGGAATCCATGTCAAGAATAAAGTTGCACACTTAATTCCCATGTCCATAGTTCAGCTCCAGTTATAGCAACCAGTTCCAGAATCCATATCCTAAGTTCAATTTCAGAATTTCTGGTACAGGATCCAGGTTCTGGCTCAAAATTAATCCATTGATCTGCACCTGGGGCTTACTAGTTCAGTTCTCAGGCTCAGGTCCAGGTCTTGGATCTGAATCTGCACCTAGATTTATCACGATCCTTGACCTGGAAGTTCCAAATTATGGAATCCACATCTGCTGACGAAAATTCCTGACCACCACTTATCATAATACTGGTCTATGACCAGATCCTTGTCTTACACATGGGCTTACCATACCACTGATCTAGATCCTGAACCTGGAAGTTTCTAATCATGAAACTGGAATCGATCTGGACTTTGACCATAATAATATGGGAAATTCTCAACAGTGTTCAAACCAAAGAACTTGAAAAAAAACTGTCTATTTGTACGGCTCTCTCAGTCCAATTCACATAGTTAAATGATATTTTGTAAAATTGCCCGACGTTTCAGCCGCTTTTGGAGTCCTATTTCATGCAAAAAATTTCAACCGAACTCAGTTCTAAAATTTCGATACAGAATTTAGATTCAGAATTAAGTTCTAGAATTTAATTCTTGAATACGGATCCGGAATTCTGTTTCAGAATTCAGCTATAGAATTTAGGAACTGGAACTAAGTTTCGAACCTGAGTTCTAGATCTTCAAGTTCGCGAGCTACAGTTCGGGTTCAGACTAGAATCAAGGTCCAAAATTTAGCTTCCGAATCCCATTCTAGAATTCGTTTCCAGAATCCAGTCCAAAAATTCAAGTCTAGTGTTCAGTTTTAGATTTATGTTTAGATTCTGGAGCTGAATTTCGGAGCTGAATTTTAGACTTGAATTTTAATCTGAATTATGGACCGGAATTTTGGTACTAAAAAGCAGGTTTCGGACTATAGAGTCCTGGTTCAGAATCAAGTTTCAGAATTTAGTTAAAATTTTCGAATCCAGATCCATAATTCAGAACCGGAATTCAGTTTCGGAATTCCAGATGTCCACGATGTGAATCTGAACCTAGGTTTACTGTATAACAAGTTCACTTCTAGTTTCAGGCCCAGATTTTGGTCCTGAACTTGCACCTCGACTTATCATAGACACATCGAAAGAAACCATGTGATTTTACATTTTATAAGATCGCAGTTTGGGAAAATTTACGTGGAAGAACATATAATATTCTAAGATTGGAAGATTTGACAGGAAATTCATTGAAATAAAAAAAAATACCGATAGCGACAGCGGCGACTTGAACCGAGAATCAATCGATCACAAAGTACATCCGTTAATCGACTGAACCATAGAAGTATTCATACATTCATACAGTCGCACATGCTAGCCCAATTTAGATTGTTGTCGGAACCAGTAAAATGTATTCTAATCCACCATTAAGTCATTACAAATGGAATTTTCCGAGAATTTGGTTTGTGGGATTGGGTCGCATATTCATCCAACTGTTCAGTTGGTTGAAGCTTTCTGTTGAAATCAGAAGAAATGAGTTTAAATTGGCTCGTTTGCAATGTGTTTTCGATAATTCTTACACGAGTTTCTTCGAACAATAAGACGCTTTCAAAGTGAACAAATCTGGACGAATACAATGAACTAAAGACGCCGACGTTTGTACCTTCCACTTTAAAATCAATATGTTTGGATGTTAGGAGCGGTATTTTCAGACCTACAGTAGACGAAAAAAAGTTGTCTGATTAGAATGACAAATGTACTTTGACGTAAATAATGTTAAATAAATACAATTAAACAGGGATCATAGTTCAGTGTCATATACCATTCTACTCTCATTTCAATTGCAAAATTGACTAAATTTCAGAGTCGATTTTTCTTCCCTTTTTGAGACGACATAAGATCCTGACGTTTCAGATATTTTTGAAGCATCTAGATTTTTTTAAATCATGGTTCGATGTGATTTAAGAGACGCTCGAATGCTTTAGGAAATAGAAAATGGGCGATTTTTGAGAGGTATAGGATTTGATTAAAAAAAAAAACAACACAAAAAATTTGAGAAAATTGATGAGATCTTCATTGGAAGCAAAAGTATGATCAATATTATTCAATGTTTGAAGATGATTTCATGCAAATGATAGCCGCGGCTCCGCTTTGGATGCCCATGGGCAAGGTCCAATTTTGGCACACTCTCTATAAAATATCGGCCGGTATTTCAGGAATAATGCCACCGGTCCATAATCCACATCAAATAGTGACTTTTTTGGGATCCATTGGTAGCTCTTGCAATGTTTCTGGCTGGTCTTCACTTTAGACGAGGCAATTTTGCTTGTTGATGTATCAATTCAACCAGAAATGACCTTCGGCATTGAACACAATTTTTCGATAAAAAAAGTGGTGCGTCCTTCAACTTTGCCGGCACCCATTCAAAGAAGATACCAGCAAAAAATCACCCTTTACTAAGCAATTCCATTTAATACTGACTCTCCAGTCGCTTTCCAATTCAGAACTCTTTAAAGTCCCAGTTTTTCAAGGAAATTTCAGGAGTTTTTTCCCGGTAACCGATATGGTAGCGCTTGCAGAAACCTATTCCTTATTATATGATCTTCAAGCACTGATGCGTTCCGTGTAAATCGCTGGTTACATAAAAAATCAATCAGACTCATGTCAAAGTTTCCATGAATTCAAAAAGCTTTGGTATTACATTCCTGTAGTGGAATTTGACCCTCTTTTTCAACAGACTTCGCAGCCGATTTAGTGTGTACAGAACCATTGCATGGCTGGTGCTACGATTCTACTGACACTACGAATCCTTCCAGGTCGGGGCTCGAACATACGACAACTGGTTTGTACGACCAGTGCCCTGTGCATTGAGCCGCCATCCCGGGATCATGAATTTTCAGTGATTTAATTTTCCAGAAATCTCTTATCATAAGCCTCTGGAATTTTGAGGCGCATTCAATAAATGAGTGAATCTAAAAAATCCAAAATTGTGTCATTGCTGAGTTGATGGCATCCCCATGCAAATAGAGATGAAAATTGGAACCAATTCTCAATCCAAGCGGTTCTTGTCAAGGCATTAAAACAATTTTGTTTTCGAAGAATTTTTCATGTAGAAACTTCAGTGTAAATATTCCAAATAAAAACTAACAGTGCTTTTATATGTACAATAGTTGTATAGTCCCACGTCAACCACTCGAACATCGCTTTAGGGTTGTCCCTAGTAGTTTTAAAATATTTAAAGCGTAATTTTGATTTTCTTCCAATCTCTGTCTCTAGTTGATTTTTATTTCTATAGACAATATTCAAAACTCTTGTAGGTAAACCAAAAGTGCTGAAGCAAACTCAGGACTGACAAAGTGCGTCTCTAGTTTTTCGACCGTAGAATAATTCAATTGTCAGAAGAAGCTTCCTAATAGGAAAAGTAAAATGATCAACTTCATTCTCTCTAGCGGTGAAAAATAAGTCAACCCAGAATAGGATTGCGTTTAAATTCGCGAAACGTTTGAAAAAGGAGAAAAAAAATCGGAAACGTTTGCCGAAAGAACCATCCATAATCGAGTAAGATTGAATCCGAATGATTTTATTCAATAAATCTATGGTGAGCTCCACGGATAGTCTTCCTTCCGGTTCGATGCTACTGCGACTGCACCCCGGACGATTTGGTAGTAGTCCTCAGCCGGATTGTACCTTCCGAATCGTAGTACAGCTCGTACCGTTCCTGCGATGGTTTGATCCGCAATTTGTTGGCATTGATGCGATTGATTTCGTTGATCAGTTTTCGCTGGAACATTTTGGTCCGATATCGGCTTACGTATTTTCGTGTTAGTGTTCTTCGAATGTACAAAAATAGTTAAAAACGTTAAATTAACACGTGACAAATTAGGTGGAACCTTTCTTCTCCGGCTGGGAAGGACCGTTGCCTGAATGCAGCAATGCGGCTCAGTGTTCGGTACCGAAGCGAGTCCATGATCCAATACACCAGTGATAGGAGCAATCCTAAAACCGAAACCGCATAGGATAGCAGAAAGAAACTATGCATTTTTTAAATTTCGACACATAATTTAGAAGTTGTGAAACCGGAATGAATGTTTTTTTTTAATTCAAACAAATGTCATTTTCAACCTTCGGTCATGGCTTACTACGAAACTGTTTTGCTAGCTATTCAGGCAATTCTGCTCAATCAACTCATTCGCGCGCGGTTCATTAGTGAGAAAGTGAGTCCGGTGCAAATGAACCAGAAACAGGTCATTCCGTTTAGCACGACTTCCATTGGAGCTCATAAGTGACACGTTGATTAATTACTCGATTTATTTTTATGCTGTGCTCCGTACGACTTAGCATCGAGCGAACGTCGTCGTATATCGAATCACAGCATATAAGTATACAAACATTGTTTGCCACGTCGAAGATGTAAGTAGATGTAAGTCGGTTTGCTACTTTTTGTTTCCCAAAGTGGAAAAGCAATCTGCTCTCCAGCTGAGCAAACAAATAATGACCAACTTTTATGTAGGGCAACATACGAACGAAAGCAGCGCTTTGTGACAATCAACTCCTAGTGCAACCAACATCAGCATCAGCTTCCGTATGTATGCCATCAATGACGTAAGAAGGAGGTTCTTTGTTTTACTATTTTCTTCCGGTGCCCAGCCCCTTTCTGCCTTGCCTACCCAACAACCGACCGGACCGGATGCATTTTGAAACCGACTAGTCGGTGGCAGAACACCGAAACGACTTCCACAAACGGAGAAGCTAAACAAATGGAAAGAAGAACAAAAAAAATTAGCACATCATCAAACTCAAACTGAGATGAATTTAAAATCAGATCCCTTTAGTATTGTGCGGTAGCTCAACAAAAATAAATAAACCCAGCGCCTCAAGATTCTACCAGCAAAGCCAACCGGCGGCACAACCGAAATGATTCATTCGTGTTCCAGTTCTAAATCCGCTGTCGCCTAGTCGGACCATTTTCGAAGAAGCCACTCCCAGACACTCCCAGGCTTCCTAAATCAGTAATGAAAATTTCAATAAAAACCGAATCCTCATCCTACCCCCGCCCTTTCATGCTTCGTTCGTCGCCGTCGTCTTCGTCGGCTTTACTATCCTACGGAACATCAAATGGTTTGCAAATAACTTACGAAACGTGACAAGTGGATATCGTTCGTATTTTTGGGGTGAGGTTTTCGTGTCTGGCCAGAGTTGACTAGAGCAGGTTGGGTCGGAATACGATTTGAAGGGGCTCCGCTTGAAGGATTATGAGGTTGGCAAATTTATTTCGCACAAATAACTGTAATGGGTTTATTTTGTCGATATCATAATCGAACGAATTGGAGTTTGATAGTAAAATTTATATACTTTAGGCGAATGAAGAAATATAATGATGTGTTGTTTTTTTTTACTCGGTAAAGGAACCAGGTGTACCTGGACTTAGTACAGACTGTCAAGTAATAATTTTGTAAGAAAAAAAGCTGTGCAAATAAAATTTGTTTTTAACAAACCAGAACTACGCATTCTACACAAAGAAAAAACTTGTTGTGTCGAGCCAAATTAGTTTATTGCCCATTTTCAAATATAAAGCTATGTTGTTTTAAACTAACACGTTCAAAATGAACACATTTTCCACAAGCAGCATTAAAATTGACAAGTCGTAACACGCAGTTGTTGTTAGGATTTAGCAGATATTTGCCTATCGGTGCGTACAGTAAACAATATCCGTGATAATCGTTGCTCCGGCCGACTATGAAATTCGCTTTGTAGTAGGTTTTTTGTACGCGGAAGAATATTCATCTGCTGGAACTCATACAGAGTCATTTTTAGATTATGGAGGTGAATAACAGGTTGAAGATACATAGCGAAGAGCGAATTGGCTCAGTATGCAAATCGATGACCCCGCAAATCAATCGAAAAGTTGATGAGTCGATGAATCGATGAGTCGACAAACGAGAGTCGACAAATAACCACATAGACAATTCAAGAAATCAATGTTGACAAATCTACAACTCAAAAAATCGTCAATTCGACAAATCAGCAAGTTCACAAGTCTACAAATTTACAAGTCGACAAATTATAGAGTCAACAAATTGACGAGTTGACAAATCTATGAGTCACCAAATCGACAAGTCGAAGAGTCAACAAATCGACAAGTCGACAAATAGAGAGGTGGAAGAGTCGACGAATCGGCTGTCCAACAAATGAATAAGTTGACAAATATGCTAATCGACAGATGTACAACTCAACAAATCGACAATTCGACAAATCAACAAGTCCACCAGCAGACAAGTACACGAATCGACTAAGTTGACCAATCAACGAATCGACAAATTGACAAGTCGCCAAATCGACAAGTCGACGAATCGACAAGTCTACAAATCGACGAGTCATAGAGTCGACAAGCAGAAAAGTCGACAAGTTGAAAAGCCCACAAGTTGACAAGTCGAAAAATCGACAAATCGATAAATCGACAAGTCAACAAAGTCGACAGATCTATAACACAATAATTCGTCAATTCGACAAACCAATAAGTTCACAAGTCGACAAGTCCACAAATTGACAAGTCGATTAATCGACAAGTCGACAAATTGACGAGTCTACAAAACGACAAGTCAACAAATCTACCACTCGGCAAGTCGACAAATCAACAAATCGGCAAGTCCAAAAGATCGATGAGTGGTCGGGTGGACGAGTAGACGAGTGGACGAGTGGACGAGTGGACGAGTGGACGCGAGTGGACGAGTGGACGCGAGTGGACGAGTGGACGCGAGTGGACGAGTGGACGCGAGTGGACGAGTGGACGCGAGTGGACGAGTGGACGCGAGTGGACGAGTGAACGCGAGTGGACGAGTGAACGCGAGTGGACGAGTGAACGCGAGTGGACGAGTGGACGCGAGTGGACGAGTGGACGAGTGGACGCGAGTGGACGAGTGGACGCGAGTGGACGAGTGGACGCGAGTGGACGAGTGGACGAGTGGACGCGAGTGGACGAGTGGACGCGAGTGGACGAGTGGACGCGAGTGGGCGAGTGGACGAGTGGACGAGTGGACGCGAATGGACGAGTGGACGCGAATGGACGAGTGGACGAGTGGACGCGAGTGGACGAGTGGACGCGAGTGGACGAGTGGACGCGAGTGGACGAGTGGACACGAGTGGACGAGTGGACGAGTGGACGCGAGTGGACGAGTGGAGGCGAGTGGACGAGTGGACGAGTGGACGAGTGGACGCGAATGGACGAGTGGACGAGTGGACGCGAGTGGACGCAAGTGGACGTGTGGACGCAAGTGGACGTGTGGACGAGTGGACGAGTGGACGAGTGGAGAAGCGGACAAACGGACAAGTGGACAAGTGGACGAGTGGACGAGTGGACGAGTAAATACGTAATGAAACAAACAAGTTAACAAAATTCAAGCAGATAAGCAGACAAGTGAACAATCTAAATGAAGTAAATATATTGAACAAATTATACTGAGAAAAGAAAGGAATAAAGTAGACAGGGTAAAAAAATAACATATTGTAAACAGAGTAAACAAAGGCAATTGGACGAGTGGACAAGTAAGCAATAAAAAAAGCAAATCACTTTCAATTATTCTTTACTATGCAATACAGTGAAAATGCTTTGGTGCATTCAATTTGCAAGTGGAGTCGTCATGAACACCTGGCACCTTCGAGGCATGCAAGAAATAGAACGCCAAATTTCCCGAAATTCTCGAGGCCTGAACATTTTCGCAGACCTTCGATACTTCGAGTCATTGTCCTCTTTTAAGACTAAGTTTTTCAGGTCGATTGTATATGGCTTCATTTCTAAATTTCGAGAATTTATGCTGCAGAGCCCAGCCTAAAACGAACTGCAGAAGAACTTTGCACACATCTTCAGTATGGCAAACCATTTGTTTTTCGCCGGTGGAGAGGCCGATTCGAGTCAAAGATTTTCTTTGTCACCATTTTTGTACAATTTACAGTTTCCAAGTTGCAACGATTTGAAGAAAATGTATGCAAAATAAAAGTGTCCTTTTTCAAAACCATCGTCTTGATCGCCTGAAAACGTGTGTCTGGTTTCATCCGAATCGGTGTAAGTGAAGAATGACGACATTCTGAGAGTTACTCTGCATTCAAATTTTGTTTGGAGAAGCGCCAAGCAATCAAATTCTCACTGTTAGGAGTACCATTAATCATTCACTTTTCCGGTACCGTGTCCCAACCAGGCACGCTTCACTAGAACCAACGTCAAAAAAGTTGCACTTATACGACTTATACGTTCCTGACCAATGCTTTTTCTCTTAGCAAAGTCGTTTTTCCACATGAGTAGTGCTTTACTTTTCTAGTAGGAGCTCGCCAATCATTTCTACTTTAAATAAAAAAAACGATTGAATATTTAAGTTAAAAGGAAAATTCTTTACAGTGTTCAATTTCACGATGACGATTCGTTCTTCCAGAACAAAAGCGTTATAATTATTTTACCAGCCTAAAGCTAGAAAAAAAACAAACGTGGCTCACGCTTGACATAATTTCATTTTTTGCTTTATCCGCTCATTACGGGTACCTTTCAATTAGTCACTGTATAATTTCAACTTTGCATATCAACTATCGTCGCACTGCTCTATCTACCGAAGGGAACAACAAAGTGCAAAGTGTCTTCCTCGCGAGCTGTTACCGTGGTGCAAAGTTTGTTGCTACGATGACGTTTAATTATTGGCGTTCTCCTTGCTTTCCACTATATAATTTCACCCGTGGAACGTGATTTTTCTTCTAGCGCCGTCAGCTGTGAGATGACCCAGATAGATTCCAGGTCAGAACTTCGCACGGCAAACGTAGAGTCACCACTTAACGGAACCAATCGGATGATAGACTATGTGCAGTGGTGGTAAAGCATCGATTTCGAACACGCAAAACGTGTTCGTTCCGAACCAAAAAGCGAACCACCATCGCGAGTATAAATTTGCCGATACCATCGTTCGAGCAAGCATCGCCGAACCAAGAAGCGATGCTGATGGTGAAAGAACCGATGCTTTAGTTTGTGAGCCTATCGTTACTAGTATGTTCATGAACATCCGATTCGAGTACTATAGGCTGTTGCTTCGGATGAACCGAACTTTGTCAGCTGCGGCTGGACGTTTCAGTGTTTGGGTAGCTTAGCAGAGTATGGTAATTTTGTAGATTCCCAGCGAGCGTAGGGTTACTCAATATGATAAATTGAAAATGTTTTAACATTTGCAAATTGGATATTGAATAAATTGGTGAGTCAATAGCAATTAAAATGGAGTAATTTTGGGCATTTCCAACGAGAGTAGGGTGCCTGTATATGGAAAATTGATTTATTTTAGCTAATCTCATTTCGATGCTCTATTGATTGGTGAATCAATAGCAGTTCGAATTGGTTAATTTTTTACATTTTCAGCGAGCGTAGGGTGGCGCAGTATGAAAATTTGTAAATATTTTGACTTTTACTAATATGATGTTTTATGAAATATTGAATCAAAAGCAATTAAAATTTAACAATTTTGGACATTTTCAGCGACCGTAGGGTGGTCCGATTCGAGTTGTCGTATTTCGAGCCCCGAAGGATTCTTAGTGTCAGTAGGATCCATGGTACTAGCCATGCAATGATTGTGTACACTAAGAATCGGCTGCGAAGTCTGTTGAAACAGAAAGGCCAAATTCCACAAAAGGAATGTAATGCCAAGACTTTGCTTTTAGGGTGGTTCCATTTGAAAAATTGACAAAAATTGAATCTTAGACTAATTCGATGGTCTGTTGATTCTGGAAATAATAGCAGTTCGAATTGGATAATCTTTTACATTTTTATCGAGCGAAGGGTGGCGCAATATGAAAATTTGTATACATTTTGACTTTTGCTGATTTGATTTTCCATTTAAAAGTGAATCAAGAGCAATAAAAATTTGATAATTTTGGACATTTTCGACTACCAAATAGGGTGGTGCTATTTGGGAAATTTTAAAAATTTTGACTAATGTCGATTCAATGTTCTATTAATTGGTGAATCAATAGCAGTTCCAATAGGATTTCCAATTTCCAGCGAGCGTAGTGTGGTCCTATTTGAAAAATGTTAGTATTTGAATTTGCAGATCCGATGCTTTATTGATTGGTGAATGAACTAAATTCAAATAGGTTAATTTTGGACATTTTCAGTGGGCGTAGAGTGGCTTAATATAAAAATGTAATATTTTACCTTTTTCTAATTCAATGTTTAATTGGTTGCACTTGGAATATTAGAATTTTAAGCATTTTGTTCGGTGGTAACGCAGCTTTATATGAGAAATTGCAAATTATTTTGCCAAATCGGATGTTGTAGTGATTAATATATAAATAGTAGTGGTGGCGAACCATCGGACTTAAACATAAAAATCGTCGAAGTGCCTGTGATTTTGACTGTAATTTTTAACGCGCTATTGCTTTGCTCAACAACTGAAATAGAATTTAGTTTTGATGCTGTAGGTAGGCATTTCATCGAACCATAAATAATAAAACTACGAATCGAATAGAGCTCAACTTACCTTCACCGATGGTCTGCCAACTGAATGGTTTGGTACATATTGCTCCGCCGAACAGCAAGCGAACTTTACCATAAACCGAATGAACAGCTTTTGCATATTTTTGCTAGGAAAATATTTCTAAACAAATATGTACAAAGCATTGGTGTTCGGTTCCCGCTCTACCACTGGCATGGAATTGTAAATAATTTAAAAATTACAATTTTCTTTATTAAGCCATCCAGCGCTCGCTGAGAATGTCCAAAATTAACAAACGTCGCTCGCTATCGTAGAACTATCCTATGGTCCCTGAATATGTCAAAAATGAGCAATTGTTATTAATTCACTATTGAATGAAACATTTTATCAGCAAAAGTCAAAATGTTTACAAGTTGCGCCATCCGAAAATGCCCTAAATTATTCAATTCGAACTGTTATTGATACAACAACCAACAAACCATCGAATTTGTATTAGTCAAAAGTTTTACAATTTTTCGAATAGAAAAACCCTACGGTGGCAGAGAATTTCCAAAGATTTTTTACTATTTAATAAATCATCGAATTAGTAAAAAATCCAAATTTTCAAATTGCGTCACTCTACGCCCTCTGAAAATGTCTAAAATTATCCAAGTTGAACTGCAATTGATTCAACAATCAATAGAACATCAAGTTTAGATACGCTTGTTGAAAATACCTGAAATTACTCAATTTTCTTTGCTATTGACTCACAAATTTATTAAACATCTAATTTGCCAGAGTAAAAAAAATCCTTTTTCATATTGAGCCACTGAAAATGTCAAAATTTTAGTCAAAAAGTTTACAAATTTTTTAACCACCTAGCTGGAAATGTTCTAAATTATTCAATTCTTATTGTTATTGATTCTATAAATAAAAACCATAAAATTTGCAAAAGATCCAAAACTTACTATTTTCCATATCGAGCCACCCTACGCACACTGATAATGTCCAAAATAATACCATTTGAATTGCTATTGAGCGATTTATCAATCGAGAAAAACATTTTTTTTTGTGCTGATCATGTGTGCATTGATAATTTCAAAACCAGGATGCGAGAACTGCAATCAACAAACCATCGTATCGAACGCATTTCACTCGGCCCTCGCCGATGGTCCGCCAACCGAACGGTTCGAAACAGATTGCTTCGTCGAACACCGAGCACAGAACACCTTCGCATTAACCGAGGGAATAGTTTTCGAACCTATCGCATGCTTACGCTCAGTGAACATTTTTGAGTAAATTTGCAGAAGCATCGACGTTCGGTTCGCAATTTACCACCACTGACTATGTGCTGATTGAACGTTCGTCATTTTTTATTTTTCCCTAGAGCCTCCATTAAACGACGGTTAGTGATTAGTTTCTTGAGAAATGATTGTCATTCTTCTTTTCGTCATCAAGACGTTTGCAAGTGTACGATATTTACCTGTTGGTGACAAGTTTCTGCATCACACAGTCTGTCTGTTTGCTTGCGTGACTGAAAGTCACAGATTTAATGGTATGGTTTTGGTTGCCAGGTGTTGTTCTGAAGTCATACAATGAACATCGCCGTAATCATCATTATTTCCGATGATTGCATCCGAAGATTCGCTCATTCAGAATAATCGGTGAATAATAAGCAGGCTGTGACATCTTCCGGTATGTGATCTGAGTGTAACAAAGCAGCCATTATTTTTACTTCTTGATGACAATTCGTCAGTTTGAACCCGATTCAAATGTTTTATGATTTTCTTTGCAAGCTCTTCACAAGAAAAAAAAAACACAATTGTCTAGGTTTATTCGTTTTGTTCGGTTTACCCAAAGCTAGTTTTGATTATTTAGTCGAAAGACCAGAGTTCTTTGAATTGTGTAAAAAATTCTTCTAAGTTTGGCTAAAAGCTTGTTACAAATTGCAACATTTTTGCTAGCTATGCCCGAACGAAATTTCTTTTTTTCATTCAAGATTCAATGAGAAGTGCTTTGAGATTTTTTTCAAGGCACTTTCATTACAACACTAGGTTGATTAAAACAAGATTCTTCCGTCATCTAGGAGTTTGGTTCCAAGAAACCAGATTTTTTTTTTGTTTCAATTGTAGAGGTTTTAACACCTTAGGTCATTCGCCCCTCTCCGGACCAGAAAATTTTTCTGATCCTATGTGCGGGGTTGGGAATCGAACTCAGGTGGGCTGCGTGACAGGCATCGACTTACCCGTCCCCTCGAGCGAGAAATTTTGAAGTTAGGAATTTTTCAGTTCGAAATTTTGAACTTTGAAGTTCGGGATTTCGGAGTTTGAAATTTAAAGGTCTTGGAATTTTTGAGATTGAAATTTTCGAATTAAAAATTTTGGAGTTGGAAATTTTTGAATTTGAAGTTTTAAATTTTGGAGTTGACAATTTTTTTTTCATAAATACGTTTATTTCTTAAGGCAGTTTACATAAGTTTTTCTTCGCCGTAGCATCACTTTTACATAATATTCTTATCCTAATTTAATTCTAACATAGTCACAACGTTTTGCATTTATTAAAACATATTCTCTTATTACTTAAATATCATCTTAGGTAACTCGTCATTAATTATGAAATCTACTCGGAAATATTATTTGAACCAAACGATTAACTTCTATAAATTATAAAATAAGCTGTTATTTTCAGACATTTTGTTAATAATTTCATAAACTGTTTCGAGTTTGTTTGTATCATTACATTATTTTTATTCTAATTTAGCTATTGGTTGAACTCATGGACGCAGCTGGGATCAGAACTAAGTCTTGAAAGGGGCCTTTATTAAATTGAAACTCCAGTTTTCTTTATGAAATGATAAATAAGTTTCATGTATGAAAGGTCACGACAAGCAAGAATGTCTCGAACTGGGATATTGGATAGTCTACCTTGGGTACGCAAAGAATTTATTAGTTGAGATCTGACATCACGATACTCCACGCATGTCCAAACGACATGATCAATATCTCGATAACCTTCGCCACAAGCACAATGATTAGTCTCGGAGAGCCCAATTCGAAGGAGATGTGCATCTAACGTGTAGTGATTGGACATGAGTCTGGACATCACACGAATGAAATCTCTACTCACATCCAGTCCCCTGAACCATGCCTTTGTCGATATTTTCGGAATAATTGAGTGCATCCACCGACCCAGATCATCTTTATCCCAAGAAGCTTGCCAGCTGGCAAGTGTTCTTTGGCGAGACGAGCTATAGAATTCGTTGAAAGCAATTGGTCTCTCATAAATTTCACCCTCAATAGCACCACGTTTGGCTAAAATATCGGCTCTTTCATTGCCAGGAATGGAGCAATGAGCCGGGACCCAGACTATAGTGATTAGATAATTATTGTTCAATATGTCGTTCAGGCACTGTTTTATTTTGCCCAGGAAAAACGGTTCAGTCTTGCCAGTCATGTTTGAGCGAATGGCTTCAATTGCACTCAGACTATCTGTGAAGAGGAAATAATGGTTTGGAATTAATGTGACGATTACACTCAAACTATAATGAACTGCTGCTAGCTCTGCTATATAAACAGATGCAGGTTCTTGAAGCCTAAATGAGGCCGAAACATTATTGTTGAACATACCAAACCCTGTCGCTTCTTCAATTCGCGATCCGTCCGTGTAAAACATTTTCTCAGAGTCAATATGCCTGAACTTACTTGAAAATATTTTTGGGATTTCCGTCGAACGTAGATGATCCGGGATTCCACGCACTTCGCGCTGCATGGATGTATCGAAAAATAAAGTTGAGTCAGGGACATTTAGGAGGCTGACACGGATAGGAATATATCTTGAAGGGTTGATTTCCTGTGACATATGGTTAAAATATACTGTCATGAATTTTGTTTGAGATCGAAGCTCGACTAGTCGTTCGAAATTATTAATTACCATGGGATTCAGCACCTCACATCTTATTAGCAGGCGTGATGAAAGCTCCCAAAATCGATCTTTTAATGGAAGAACTCCCGCCAGAACTTCAAGACTCATTGTATGTGTCGAATGCATGCACCCTAAAGCAATTCGCAAACAACGATACTGAATTCGCTCCAGTTTGATAATATGAGAGTTTGCAGCGGAACGAAAGCAAACGCATCCATATTCCATCACTGAAAGTATCGTTGTCTGATACAATTTTATTAGATCTTCCGGATGAGCACCCCACCAAGATCCTGTTATTGTTCGAAGAAAATTTACTCTTTGTTGGCATTTTGTTATCAGAAACCTAATGTGTCCTCCCCACGTGCATTTGGAATCGAACCACACCCCGAGGTATTTAAAAGTTAAAACCTGTTGGATCATTCTTCCCATCATATGGAGCTGAAGCTGCGCGGGATCATGCTTTCTTGAAAAGACGACTAACTCTGTTTTCTCCGCAGAGAATTCGATACCAAGATGAACAGCCCAATCGGACAAGTTATCTAAGGTATCTTGCAATGGTTTATGCAGATCAATAGCTTTGGGTCCAGTAACTGAAACCACGCCATCATCTGCCAATTGTCTTAGTGTACATGGGGTTACTAGACAGCTGTCAATGTCATTTACGTAAAAATTATAGAGGAGCGGACTGAGGCATGAGCCTTGCGGGAGACCCATGTAACTATTTCTGAGTGTTGCCAAATCGCCATGTGAAAAATGCATGTGTTTCTCTGACAAAAGGTTGTGCAAATAATTATTTATAACCGCTGGGAGTCCATTTTGGTGAAGCTTGTCTGAAAGAACATCAATGGAAACTGAATCAAATGCTCCTTTAATGTCTAAAAATACAGATGCCATTTGTTGCTTTTGAGCGAAGGCAATTTGGATGTCAGACGAAAGTAATGCAAGGCAATCATTCGTCCCTTTATTTCTACGGAAGCCAAACTGAGTATCTGACAACAAACCGTTCGTCTCGACCCAAGTGTCGAGACGTCGTAGAATAATTTTTTCGAACAATTTTCTGATGCAGGACAACATCGCAATGGGTCTATATGAGTTGTGATTGGAAGCTGGTTTCCCCGGTTTTTGAATGGCGATAACTTTCACTTGTCTCCAGTCAGGTGGAACAATATTTTGCTCAAGAAACTTGTTGAACAATTCCAACAAACGTCTTTTTGCGAGGTTGGGCAGATTCTTCACCAAGTTGAATTTAATTCTGTCCAACCCTGGAGCGTTATTGTTACAAGACAAGAGTGCTATAGAAAATTCCATCATTGAAAATGGGTTATTAATAAAACCATTATTTGGAGGAGATTCCCGTATAATGCTCTGCGTAGGAACAGAATCTGGGCAAACTTTCCTAGCAAAGTCAAATATCCATCGGTTCGAGTATTCATCACTCTCATTGCCCACGTTACGATTCCTCATTCGTCTGGCCGTGTTCCAAAGAGTGCTCATTGAGGTATCTCTTGACAAACCTTCGACAAAATGTCTCCAATAGCTACATTTTTTGGCTCGAAGTATGCTCTTGTACTTGGTTTCTAAAACCATAAGTTTTTCAAAATTCTGAGGAGTTCCTCCTCCCCGTTTTAGAAACGTCTTGCAAGCATTTTGTTTTGCGAGTTTAGCCTCTGAGCACTCTTTGTCCCACCAGGGGTTGGGAGGCCTTCTGTTAGTCGTTGGCCCAGGAAAGCGTTTAGTTTGGGATTGTTCTGCTGCCTCCAGAATCGAACAAATGAGGAAGTCATATTCTTCAAGTGGAGGGAGCTCTTCCATTGAATTCAAAATACTAGAGATACTACTTTGGTATTTAATCCAGTCGATATTTTTTGTCAAATCATATGGAATACTAGCGGAAGTAGCAATGCAATTGCTACTGCTAATTGAGATGATGATTGCTACCGTGTAAATCAGGCAGTATTTTCCAGGTGCAATCTAGTCGAATTGATGTTGAGCAAAGAGATAGATCTAATGCACTTGGGCGTGCCGGAGGTCTTGGGATCCGTGTCATGCTACCCATATTTAATACCGTCATGCTAAAATTGTCACAAATGTTTTGTATTAAAGATGATCTGCTATCATTGTAAACGGAACCCCACATAATACCGTGCGAATTTAAATCCCCCAGAATCAATCGTGGTGCAGGAAGGGCTTCAACCATTTCATTAAGCTGTTGCTGTCCAACTTGTGCTTTTGGAGGAATATAAACCGAAGCTATGCAAATATCTTTGCCTTTAATGTTTATTTGGCAAGCAACAACTTCTATACTAGAAGTTGAAGGGATGTTTAATCTATAAAAGGAATAGCATTTCTTAATTCCCAAAAGCACTCCACCATACGGAGAGTCTCTATCGAGACGTATAATGTTAAAATCATTAAAATTTAAAGCTATGTTTGAAGTAAGCCATGTTTCGCATAAAGCAAATACATCACATTTTTGACTATGCAATAATATTTTAAATGAATCAAGTTTTGGCATGATGCTTCGACAATTCCACTGCAGGACAGTGATTGTATCATTTGCGACGGGTGATAAATTATCCATCAAAAGATACAAAACCTGAGACAATTGGCCATTGAGCTGATAACTGCTTCAAAAAGGTTCTAGCTATTGGAAGGAATGCCATTATGAGGGTCTTTAAGGGTTCAGATATATTGAATGCTGAGAAAATCCATTCAACAATTTCCGAAAACTTCAGTAATCCTGTTGGTGGCTGTGAAATGGAGCCCACTGGATTATTATCTTTTTCTGTACTAGATCCTGGATTGGTTTGTGAATTTGACAAACCAGGAGGCACAGTCTTTGGTTTTGACTTTTTTTGTTTAACACGGGGATCTTTTTTTGAAGATGAAATTTTAGGTGTCTTTTTTGGTAATTTGGAGGAAGACTTCTTTCTCTTAACTGACCCTTGGGTAGTGATAAACGAATTACCTTCACTATTTTCGTCAGAGTCAGAGTCCTCTGGTTCCTCTAGATTTGAAAACCCGTTTTCGGTTTCCAAAGGGGGGACATCAATGACCGTTTTAAGCATTTCTGCATATGTGCGCTTAGACCGTGCTTTTAAAGAAAGCTTAATTTTGTCTTTGTGCACTTTAAATGCAGTGCATACTGAAATATCATCATGAGGACTATTCCCACAATAAATACATTTTTCAATTTCCTTGTTGCAATCATTATCTTTATGAGGCCCTTCACACTTAATACATTTTGGTTTATTACTACAGTAAGTAGCTGTGTGGCCGAATTTTTTGCAGTTCGTACAATTCATTACATTTGGAACAAAAAGCCGAACAGGGAGGCGAATTTTATCGACATAGACATGGGACGGCAACGCAGACCCGGCAAATGTCACTCGAAACGAGTCTGATGGGCGATAAACTTTTTTTTCCTCTTCATGAACTACTGAGTACAGTTGTTTGCACTCCAGTATTTTCACACCCTCAAGCATAGAGTTCTTGAAACGACCAACACCATGCTTGAGTAAATCATCTACCGAAAGACTCGCTTCGGTAACAACACCGTCAATTTCGACATCTTTGGAGGGTATGTAAACTTTATACTCTTTATTGAAATGTTCCGAAGAGACAATATCATTCGCGTGTTTCAAATTATTTACCACAACACGAATTTTATCGTTATTTACTTTTATGATCTCTTTGATTGAAGAGTATCGTGATGTCAAACCTTTATTAATTTGAAAAATGTTAAATGGCTTTGATATACGTCTAAAAAAGACTATCCAAGGCCCAGAAGAGCTCTCCTGATATTTTTTCGTTCGTGGGGGTATCGGATTCATGCTAGGATTTACGTCCATGGATTCATCCATTACATTAAAATTTTTAACTAAACTTTAAAATAAAATTTGAAACCAACACTACACAGTACTCAATCAAAAGGAAAAGAAAAAACTTCTACCTTGAAATTGTTGTCTATCTCCGTTGCACTGCCGTGTAGATCCTCGTTGCTCTAGATGTTCTTGTTGGATGTATCTGGACGTTGATACAATGCTGAAGCTCACTGTAGCGATAGAATATGATGTGATGCTACTGCTACCTGACATCCAGCACCACTCGAATTCCGATTTGCTTTCGTCTTCGCCAGCTGTAACCAGCGCAGGTCACCGGTGTATACCTGCGTGTTGTATGGCAGTGGAAAGACCGAGTTGTCTTGTCTCCTTCTTCCTAGTGCTCCGCACCGATATGCTTCTGCACCGAAGTGCCTTCGCACCGGTGTGCCTTTGCACTCTCCTGCTTCTATGTGCCTTTGCACTCTTCCTCTTCGATGTGCCTTTGCACTCTCCTGCTCAGCACTTGTGGCTGTATATTGCGGCCTGGGTAGAGTTTGGGAAACGCCCTTTGTTGTTTCCTTCACCAGCTTGGCCCAGCACTAGGGCTCTCTTATGCAGCACGACTATACGTTTTAACGGCTGCTGCCAACAGGTCTCTGTAGTTCAACCGTTGTCGTATCTAACGCGTGTAAACCAACCAGCGTTATTAAACTGTACGCTTCTATACACAACCTTCTCGGTTGAACGGCTATTACTGAATGAGTTGACAATTTTGCTGGTTATAATTTAGCAGTTTGGAATTTAATAATTTAAAATTTTAAGGTATTGGAATTCTGGAGTTTGGAATATGGGAGTAAATTTTGGAGTTTGCAATCTCGGAATTATGATTTTTTTAGTTTAACAGTGTTCAGTTTAAACTTCGGAGTTCGGGATTTCGAAGTTTGAAATTTTTAGGTTATGGAATTTTTGAGATTGAAATTTTCGAGTTCATAATTTTTTAGTTGGAAATTTTTAAATTCGAAGTTTTAAATTTTGGAGTTGGCAATTTTGCTGGTTATAATTTTGCCGTTTGGAATTTCGGAATTTGAAGTTTTAAAGTATTGCAATTCTGGAGTTTGGAATATGGGAGTTCTGAAATTTTGGAGTTTGCAATCTCGGAAATATGATTTTTTGAGTTTAACAGTGTTCAGTTTAAACTTCGGAGTTCGGGATTTCGAAGTTTGAAATTTTTAGGTTATGGAATTTATGAGATTGAAATTTTCGAGTTCATAATTTTTGAGTTGGAAATTTCGAAATTTGAAGATTTGAATTTTGGAGTTTGGAATTTTTCTTGTTATAATTTTGCAGTTTGGAATTTAAGAATTTTAAATTTTAAGGTATTGGAATTCTGGAGTTTGGAATATGAGAGTTCTGAAATTTTGGGGTTTGCAATCTCGGAGTTATGATTTTTTGTATTTAAAAGAGTTGAGTTTTAAGTTTGGAGTTCGGAATTTTGGATTTTTAGTTTGAAGTTTTGAATTCTGGAATTTTGCTGTTTGAAATTTTGCAGTTTGGAATTATAAAGCATTTAAATTCTGGAGTTAGGAATCTCGGAGTTCGAATTTTGGAGTTTCGGAGTTTGGATTTTTCGAGATTGAATTGTTAGGAATTATTGGGTTCAGAACTCCAAATTTTGAAATTTGGAAGCAAGGCGTTTTTTTTAGTTTTGAAATTTGGAATTTTGAAATTTCGAAGTTTGAATTTTTCGAAAGCAGAATATTTGGAGCCTGGCATTTTAAAGTTTAAAAATTTTTAAGTCTTGAAATTTTGAAGTTTAGTTTCATCGAGTGTGAAATTTTTGGGTTAGGAATGTTGGAGTATGAAATTTTAAATTTTGCTGTTTAGAATTTTGATGTTTGGAATTTTGGAGCTGGAAATTTTAAAGTCTTGAGTTGGAAATTTTGAAGTTTCAATTTTTGAGTTTGGAATTTTTAAGAATTTTTGAGGAAATGTCTAAATTTGGATTTTTTGAGTGAAAAAATTTGGAGTTATAAATTTTTGTATTTGAACAAGAATCTTCGGAAATTAAAATTTTGGTGTTTGGAATTTAATTTTAAAATTCACTAGGGGGAAAATTTTGGGGTTTCGGAATGTTGGAGTATGATATTTGTAAATTTGCTGTTTAGAATTTTGAAATTTGGAATTTTGGAGCTGGAAATTTTAAAGTCTAGAAATTCCAGAGTTTCAGAGTTTTCAATGTAATTTCAGAGTTTCAAATTTTAAAGTTTCAATTGTTTGCGTTTGAAATTTTTAACAATTGTGAGGAAATGTCGAAATTTAGATTTTTAGAGTGAAAAAATTTGGAGTTATAGATTTTTGAATTTGACACATGAATCTTCGGGAAATAAACTTTTGGTGTTTGGAATTTTGAAGTTCGGAATTTTGCTGTTTGAAAAATTTAAAGCCTTAAAATTTTGGAGTTTGGATTTTTCGGATGTAAAACTTTGGAGTGGGGGATTATCGAGTTTGAAATTTCAAATTTTGGAGTTCGGAATTCAGCTGTTTAGAATTTTGCAGTTTGGATTTTACTAGGTGGGAAAATTTTTGGATTAAGAATGTTGGAATATGGAGTATTTAAATTTTGCTGTTTGAAATTTTGAAACTCGGAATCGCGGAGGTTAAAGATTTGAAGTTTGTAATTTCGGACTTTCGAGTGAAAAGTTTTTGAGTTAGTCATTTTTGAGTTTGCTGTATAAATTTTAGGATTTGGAGTTCGAAATTTCGCAGTTTGAAAATTTTAGTCTAGGAAATTTGAAATTGGAACTTTTGAAGTTTGAATTTTTCGAGTGTAAAATTTTGGAGTTAGGAAATTTTTGAATTTGAAATTTAAAATTTTTGAAAGTAGAATTTGTCTGTTTAGAATTTGGCATTTTGAAATTTGGGAGTTTGAAATTTCGGAGTTTAGACTTTTTGAGTTTTGAATTTTTGAGTTAGGAATTTTTGAGTTTGGAATCTTTGAGTTAAGAACTTAAAACTGTCGAGTTTGGAATTTGGAAGTGTGGAATTAAGAATCATAGAGTTTGTAATATTCGATTTGAAGTTCTAGAAACTAGTATTTTGGATTTTGTCGCTTTGGAAATTTGGAGTTTTAAATTTTGTTGTTTAAAATTTTTGAGCTAGGAATTGTGGAGTATGAAATTTTGGAGTTGGAACTTTGAAATTTGAAATTTTTCTATATAAAAGTTGGAGGTTTGCAATACCCAAGATTTAGATTTTGGAGTTTGGAAATTAGGAGTTTAACATTTTAGATTGTGGAAGTATAAACTTCGAATTTTATGAGTTTGGAATTTTGCAGTTTATCATTTCGGAGTTAATTTCATTTCAAGTTTTTGAGTATTTCAGAATTTTGGAATTGTGAAGTATGAAATTTTTCTGAGTTTGGAATTTCGAGTTTTGGAGTTTTAAAAAGCTTGGAATTCAGGAGTTTACAATTTCGAAGTTTGTAATTTCCAAGTTTGAAATATAGAAATTCTGGAATTAGGAATCGATGAGTTGTGAAATTTTTTAGTTATGGATTGAAAATTTTGGAATTTTGATGCATGGCATTTTTGTAATTTTCGAGTGAGAAATATTGCAGTTATGAATGATTGAGTTTGATATTGAATCTTTGAAATATGAAATTCTGGAGTTGGAAATTGTAAAATTTTGGAGTAAGAAATTTTTTTAAATTTGAAATTTTTAAAATTAGAATTTGACTGTTTAGAATTTGGCATTTTAAAATTTGGGAGCTTCAAAAATCTTAGAATACTGGAGTTTTAAATTTTACAGTTAGGAATTACGGAGCTTGGATTTTTTGAGCTTAGAATCTTTGAGTTAGGAACTTGGAATTTGGAAATGTGAAATTTAGAATCTAAGAGTTTAGAATATACGATTTGAAGTTCTAGAAACTAGATTTTTTCACTTTGGAAGTTTGGAGTTTTAATTTTTTTTTGTGTGAAATTTTTGGATTTTTTTGGTTTTAAAGTTTTTCGATTAGGTCTATTAGCTTTACTCTTGCTTTCCACCTAATTTTTTTTTGCTTTAGTTTTGTTTGCATTATTATGTTCGATTCAGTCACTTGCGTTCTAAATAATTCGTTTAACCTTTTCCGTTTAAATCTTTTCGATTGAGTTTAGTAGATTCGATTCTTCGATTTTTCACTCGCTGAATTTTTTACTTCACACTTTTGCTTCGCTTTGCATCTTCCGTTTCCCCATTTTTCGATTTACTTCTAATCTTACCCTGTTAACTATGCTCCATCTTCTACAAAATTTACTTGATTCTTTTCGCTTTCGTGTTGACGTAGGACTACATTTTTTTTATTTTTTTTGCGAAAAGTGTTTAGATGGTTCTAAATTCTAAAGTCTTCTATCTACATTAATACCATTTACCGACTGTCTAGCGAGCGAACTTAGCTTCGCCATAGTATCCAATGGATTATCACCAGAAACATCAACCTTTTTCAGAATTGTACACCCGTTTCGTGGCAGAGGAAGTACCACCACCCATGCGAGATGATCCAAATCTTTATCGTACATACTTGAAACTGGTTTTTTTCGCCTCGCCGTCGGTAGGTAATTGAGTTTGATATTCCACCTCCTCGTACCAACAACCGATCCAGGGGCCGGGTAATTTGCTTAATTTGATTAGAGCATCGTTTAGCGAGACGAGCTACGATAGATTCAATAATTTTGCTCTACCGGATGTACGGTAAGAGCTACTCAGGCAATAAAATTAATAAATAAAATTGTTATTTTCGTTCAGCTCTGGTTATTTCTGACCGTGTTAGCTTGTTGGAGTGCTATCCACAAAATTGACTGCAGTGAATTAGATTTATCGACCGTGTGTGTGTTTTTTTCTTGTCAATTACCTATCGGAGCTTCTCAATCATCCAATTTACGAATTGTGAAACAATCATTTTTATCTTCATTCGAAGCTTCGAGTTCCGGGTCAGTGCAGTGTGGCGCCGAACGACCACTAAATCGATTCCACCTTCCAACGCGCCATCCGTTGAGTTTCATCTCTCGTTTATCTTTAAGAAGAAAAAAATCGCGATTGCCATTCCTATGCAAATTACCATTTATTGCAGTCCGACGCAATGACCGAGCGCCGCCGAACGGGAGATACAAAATGAACTCCCACAAGAACATGCCATCGTCGTCGTCGTCAAGCTTCTATATCCGGAGCGAAGCGATCTGCTAGAGCAGATTGAATATTCAACCGAATTAGCACAGCAGAGCTTCGTTCGTTCGTTCGTATTCGTTCGAATCCACCTTCGTTCCAACTTCCAAAAATGCAATCAATGCAGCAGCCACTGCTTGAGCGGAACACAGATTGGGCGGACCCGGAAAAAGTAGTTCTTTTCCTTGTGGTTTCAGCAAAAGCGATCGATTTGATTCCGACTCCGACTCCGACAAGCTCCCGTTCGCATTAGCAGTCACAGTGTTTCCCTCTAATTGCACTCAGTAAGCGTTGGCGATTTTCCATTGTTGTCTATCTTCAAGGAGTGGCAATGTGCTGCCAACTTCACCAACAAAGGAATAAATTAGTACAATTACATCAGTCACCGCGGGTGATTTTTCATTATGACTTTATGACAAAGCAAATAAATCGGAAAAGCTGCTTTAGTCAAAAGATCTGTTGCAGGCAATTATGGATTGAAGTCCATCAGATTTTCTAAGCTCCTTAACCGGTGTTTCCGGAACCGAAAGTCGGACTCGGATAAAATTCAATACGAACCTTCGAATGCATTTAAGCTATTCAAAATCGATTCCTTCGTCTCAAAGAAATCTTTGTGATTTCCGTTTTCGAACACTCAGTGAAATGCCTCTTTTCATCAAAATAGCGAAATGGCTTTCGGTGAAATAGTCCATATGCCAACTATCACCAGAATACTTCCAAGAAATTCGATCTGAATTGGAAGCTTGATTTTCACCTTTCTCACATTGACAGCCGTTTCGCCGAAAGTCGTTATGCCGTCCGAAGCGGCGCCTCGTTTACCTTGTCTACTCAAAGCTAAGTTTCTTCGTTTCAGGTAGGTCCGAACAAGCGGTAACTAACCAAAACGATGAGGCAAAGTCGCATTCGATATTTTTCTCATTTTCACTCAGTCAACGGAGAATACGACAAACATTTGCCTGGTAGATACATCTAGGCCAATGCTTCGATGCTTATTAGCTATTAAAATCAACAAGTTCTGAGGTTCATGAATCAATCTTCATTCAAGTGTACAAGAACCTGTCTTTATTCAAGATGTAAAATTGTCGGTCAACAAAACGGGCGTTAGCGCTATCATCTTTCATTTGTTTTTATTTTGAACCAATTTCAATTACGATATCAAGAAAACTGCAGGATTCTGCGAAATTACCTTTTTGGAGAAATGGCCTACAAGCCAGTTGTCGCATGTTCGAGCCCCGACCTGGAAGGATTCTTAGTATCAGTAGGATCCATAGTACTAGCCATGCAATGATTCTGTACGCTAAGAATCGGCTGCGAAGTCTGTTGAAACAGAAAGGCCAAATTCCACTACAGGAATGTAGTGCCAAGACTTTACTTTGAAATTGCCTACGGTGAAATGGTCTTCGACTAAATGGCATTCGGCGAAATGTCATTCGACGAAATGGCATTCGGCGAAATGTCATTCGACGAAATGTCATTCAACGAAATGGCATTCGACGAAATATCATTCGACGAAATGGCATTCGGCGAAATGTCATTCGACGAAATGGCCTTCGACCGAATGGCATTCGGCGAAAGGTCATTCGACGAAATGACCCTTTCCGCGAAATGGCTTTCGGTGAAATGACCCTTACCCGGCTGTGTGTGCGCATGTGTCAAATATCTCACTCGCTTTTGATGGCTTAACTGATTTCTACAAACTTAGATTCAAATGGGAAGCTTGGTGTTCTCAAGAGGCATTCTTATCCGGATCCGACTACCGGTTACAGTCAGCCATAAGATCTTCGAAATTGACCCACAGTCCGATTTTAGTCTCTATACACAAGAAAATTAAGTGGTAATGAGTTTTGACGTTTATGTCACTTATACCATTATATCACCGGAACCGTAAGTGAGAGCCGCTCGAGCCCTTCAACCCTGTTTCATGAATCAATAGTTGTTTCCATACGAGTCTAGCTTTGTTGAAATCGGTTCAACCACTTACGAGGAAATCGAGCGGAGAGAAAAAGTGCGAACTGTTGGTTACGTCACTTATACCATTATCTTTTCAGAACCAGAAATCACAGCAACTTGATATTCGAACTTGATCAATTGCCCAAAAGTAGCTTCAAAACGAGCCTAAGTTTGTTAAAATCAGTTCAACCGTCTCTGGGAAAATTTAGCGATAAAAAATATCACGTTTTGTCGGTTACGTTACTTATACCATTATATCTCCGGAACAGAAAGCGACAGCCATGTGCTCATCGAACTTGATCAATGACTCAAAAGTAGCTTCAAAACGAGCCTAACTTTGTGGAAATCGGTCACGCCATTTCTGAGAAAAGTACATTCAGTATAGAAAAAAGTACCTTTTTTTTCAGGGAGGATGATAGAGGAAGCTGACCAATCGGTTCCACAATCGGGCCGATTCCGACCGATAAATTAATATTTCAACACCATTCCATTCTACTGGTGTTAGAGCATTATTCTAGTGAAATTACTCTACTGAACGCTCAAGTGTCATCTTGAGGAAATTTTACTGCGCACCAGAAGTTTGTAGTACATGTACAAACTTTGAGTATTTTGCACATTGGCTTTTTTGCCATCAGCTGTTTTCTACTCTCGACAGATTCTTGCAGATATTATAAATCAATTATGTAATTAACTCTGACAACTGTGTCAGACTTCTACGTACAATTAGAGAAAATTTACACCAAAACTTCGTTTATGATTTTTTTTATACTTTCATCCGTTAGTAAAGATGATGTTATTTCCATTTTCGATCGGAATGTTTTCTCCTAGAGTGCCTAAAGAGACATCGCCCTTCCATAAAGTACGCAATAATTGATGCAAAAAAATGTAACCAATGTAAAATAAGTTAGTGTCAGAGATGGTCATGAGGTATTTTTTAGGGGGGAGAGTGTAGCAAGTGTCCTTAACAGGAGGGGTCATGACAAAATTTGTCTAATTTGACGAGAATCGATACTTTTCGAAAACGATAGATACTTTTTGCACAACTTAGATATGATTATAACGGTATTCGTGGGGGGTGGGTGCAAATCAAATTTTTACTAGCGTTCTCGAGATGAAGCGGATTGTTGGAGAAATTTTGGGAAATATTTATTTTAATTTTATTTTGGGCTTCAACACAGCAAAAAAATTTTAACAGTGCTACATTTTTTGTATATTGTCCTTATAATTACCGAAAACGTTGCAGAAGATACCAAATCGATCGAACCCACCGTTTCTGGGATATATATTATTGAACATTTTCAAGGGATTTTTTCTTCTCAAAAGTAAGACTGGCAAACCTATGAGGCAAATTGTCTCTTTCGATCATAAACAAAATTTTAGCCAAATAAAATAAATACAAGAAAAAATTGTCCTTCAATTTCATATGGAATTGCTATTGTCAAGAAGTAGTTTTAGAAGTGTAATTATTCGTACACAATCATAATAAAATAGTCAATAAATAGCGATACTTTATCCGAACATTTTAAAACATAGTCAATATTATTGTGCGTAAATTGCATGAGCACAGCACTATGAATTTCGTTAAATTGAATTTCTTGCACTTGCATAACATCAAAGTACTGTTTTGTTGTTCTATGTAAATTTCAATACTAATACCGCGAAGTTTGAAATAAAAACTGACCTTGACCAGAAACTGCCTTAAAATCTAACACACATCAATTTGAGCCCGAACTCAGTTGCACCAAACATCCAGCGCAAGTAAATTCTACTGTTTTTTTTTGTTTTGTTTGTGATATTCCAAATTGACAAGTGCGATAATTTGTACACAATCATATTAAAATTATCAATTAATAGCGATCCTTGGATCCGAATATTTTAAAACATAGTTGATATTCTATACTTTATCTTTCGTCTTCGACTCGTCACTACATAACAGTTTATGTTGAACTGTTATGTAACCAAGCAGTTCAACATCAACATAAACCGCTAGGCAGACATAAAGTTTCTGCTACTAATAGAACACTTTTTTTATTTGCACCTCTATGCACAATGTGAATTGCATGAGCACAAAACTACGAGTTTTGTTCAATTGAATTTCTTGCACTTGCGTAACATCGAAACCTTGTCCAGAAACTGCCTTAAAACCTACAAAAATTAGTACTGTCTATGGAAAATATATTCAAGTAAATTTAATTTTTTCTTCCTCCTTGTCGAGATCAGAGAGAATATTTGTTTTTTTGTAAGTGATAAAAAGGTGCTTTTGATTTTGTAGGAGATAACTGAACCGATGCCTCATAATAAGATTCAAATTTGTATCTGGATTTTCTTCGGGATTATCTCCGGTCAGTTGGAAAATGCCCACTCAAGACTCGGTGCGAAATGGTACGAAATTTAAACATCAAATGAAACTGTTTTGAGTTGAAAGCTTCGAAGTTCAAGAAGTATTTATGTTTGTGATATTACGGGTTGACAAGTGTAATAATTTGTACACAATCATATTGAAATGATCAATTAATAGTGATCCTTGGATTCGAATATTTTAAAAAATAGTCAAAATTATTGTACGTGAATTGCATGAGCACAGAACTACGAGTTTCGTTCCATTGAATTTATTGCACTTCCGAACAGCTTAACCTTTAATCGCATGATTTTTCATAAACGGGCAGAATTTTTTTTTTTTTTTTGGTTGTTTAAGTGGTCCAGAACACGGCAAAAATACTTTAAAAAATCCCCCGACAATGTCCCATATATGGGACAGACTGTTTTTTCACCACTGAAGGGGTAGTTTAATGGGGGGATTTTTTTAGTCTTTTCCCAGTGTTCTGGACCACTTAAACTATCGGAAAAAAAATTTTCCGGTTGTTTTTGAAAAATCATGCACTTACGCTCCTGAATTTTTTGAAAATAACAGAAATCAGCTGTGTACGAAATTATCGTTTTATGTTAGGTAGATGCCGCTAACTTCTCTCGATATGAAGGGAATTCTATGATTTTTTTGTGAGTTGAGAATGCGTCCCAAATATGGAAATTCATACAATTGGTGAAAAATATACATTACAACGCTTTGTAGAATTTTTTAAATGTGTATCCCATATTGCGGACTCAATGCAATTAAGGGTTAAAACCTAGTCAAAATTATTGTACGTGAATTGCATGAGCAGAGAACTACGAGTTTCGTTCAATTGAATTTCTCGCACTTACAAAATATCGACGTGCTGTTTCGCAGTTCTAGTTAAAATTTAATCTCGTTTACTACAGGATTAATACCGAGACGTTTGAAAAAAAAAACTGACCTTGAGAAGCTGCCTCGAAAACCTTAGACACCATAATATTACTCAGCTGACCCAAAAAACAAACCGATCTCACAACCAGACCAATTGATTTTCGACTCGATACCAAAGTCATCAATTTGAGCCCGAATTCAATTCGATTGTTTTTTTTTTGGTTTTCGTTACCTGACCATGATTGCGGCGGGACGGACTGGTTCGAAACCTTGACGGGTAGTACTTCTTCTCATCCCAACCATTACCGGAAGGTTGATTGGTTGGCTGGTTAGCTGGCTGTGTGAATTTAATAACACTAATTTCGAGTTCAAGGTTCCACCGTCGTGTGTAAATGGACAGCCCCCAGCCGCATGATGCTACTTGGTTTCACTTTTGGAGCCCGCCCCCGGAATGATGAGTGCATGAATAATTCAAACGTTGGGTCATTTGTTTAGGCTGAACTTGCTGCTGGGGAGGTCAGCTAATGACAGACTGGTCTGGTGTTGTGCTGGGAACTTCTGTCGGTGAATTCCTATCGCTTTCATTTCAATATCAAACGTAAAGTCGTTTCACCCGGCCCTTGTAATTAAGGTACTTAGTTTAGTCGCGGTCTAGTGATTCCTAGCACGTAAACCCAAACGGATTTCTAAACTGGACGATCGACTGCATATGACTCACCCGCTTTCAGGTCATTCATCGAGCTCTGGAATCGATGACCTGCTAGCCGGTGCAACCAACAGTGTAGGCATGTTCTTCCTTTAATCACCCACTCAGTAAATGATTCGTTACATGCACAGTGCTACGGCAGAAACTCTCAGGGGCCTTGAGAGGCCGTCAGTTCCTACGCAACACGAACACGAAGACGATGCTGCTGCTATTTATCTGGTATTTAATTGGCGAACCACATCAGCTGCAGCCGTTCGCGCGGACCGACAGAAGCAGACACAAATCTGCGTAAGTTAAGAAAATATTTGATTTGAAAACAAATGCTTCTGCTTTACGGTGCAACTCGGGGGTGGGGGTGAGTTTTCTCGAGGGTACTTTCTCGCTATTATTGCCGGTGGTGGCCGTCGTAACAATTCCGACAAACACGTAACCGTGCTACCTTTTCCGAATGGTTTGTTTATTTCCTCGTTTTGAACGACCCTTCCCCTACTTTGCTTCTTTTCCGTAGTGCTGGGCTGGGAAAACAATCGGAGATCGGCTCACGCTCACTCGCGATGATAGCGGCATCCTCCGATAATGGGAGGCGCGCACACCTCCGAATCATCGTGCGTGTGGTCTCTCTTCTAATGGCTTTCACTTTGATTCCGTCAAATAAAAAAACATTTCGCAATATACCGAACCGAGTCCTATTAAAGATTTTACGGCTATCATGGTGAGAGTGGAATGGTTTTGTTCCGGTCAAGCTAATGTCCGGACTGTGAATGTTGGTAATGCGACAGCACCGCCGATGAAATTGACGACGGATTTCTCGTCTCGAATGCTCACCTGAAAATAGAAAGGAGAAAAATTTCTAGAATTAATTGCTGGATGCAGACAGATTTTCAGTTCAACTTTTCAATGCTATGAGTTATGGCAGCGCTGATCGTATTTTACTGCATTTCATGGATCGGTATATCCTGATATTTATCAAGTAATCATATCGTATTGAAATATTTACGATGTTGTCGCCCAGATCGTTAGTTAGGCTTAGTCCTAATGGCCTAATGGATTCAATCGATAAATCGACTTTGTGGTCAATTGATGAATGCTTACCATTATCACATTCCTTCGGACGTTATCTCACTCTATTGTCGAGTACTCAAGTCACATTGGCAAAACAATATTGGGAGTAATCGATAAGAGGTTATATTTTCGAGTCTATTTTCGTCATAACTGTTGACGCAGTTTTTACTTTCTGGCAAAGAAAACGAGAAGCAGATCAAAAATATAAAATTTGCCGAAAAAACCGTTTTGCGGCGTTAGCAGTTCAACATAAACTGCTAATGCGCTCATGAGTCGAAGACGAAAAGTAATAACTAAACTAAAAATCGCAAGAGGCCGAAACTCAAAGCATCCTATCTCAACGAGGAACCGAGCAAGAGGAATAAGACGACGTGTTTCGCGCTCTGCTCGCTCAGGTTGCCATCTGAAACATATTTCCAAGACTGTGAACCATTTCGCGATTAATTTTAACTTTTGGTTAAAATCTGACACTCGAGCGGTTATTTTGATGTTGTCAAGTATGAATATTTTTGACAGATCGATGGTTATTTTTCGACACTGAAAATTCTTATATCAATTCTTTAGCTAAAATTATTTCCGCAAATAACTTTTCATCCGTCAAATTTTGAAATGGGCCGCAGTTATAGTTAAATTTAACTACTCGACACAAATAACCACTCAAGTGCCAAATTTCAATCAAATGTTAAAATTAACCGCGAAATGGTTCACAGCCCAAATGTACCAGAGTAGCTTAGTTGGTAGACGGTCTTCACGGTAATGCAAAAGCCTGCCGGTTCCAGTCCTGCCTCTGGAGATTCTTTTTTTTGCAAATTTTCTTTATTTCACAATTTCTTTGAATAGAAGAGTTAGCATCACTGGGAGTACAATGCTCTCAGAAAAGTCCTTATTTTAATGTGTATCAAACAATTTATTGTACAGTAATTCGTCAAAACAGTTATTTGAGTAATATAGTAAAAAGTACTAAAAGTGTTATTTATTGAATTTTGGGTTTCTTAGAGATATTCCACATTTTTCTTATTTACAAAGTCTTACTATATTTCTACTTACTGAAAATTGGGCTCGAATAAACTTAAATTATTCGGGGAACGTTTGATCCATGGATCTATTTTTCTTCAGGTTGAACGGTAAGTTGAAAACAGGAACGTGATGTTTTTAACTAGGACGTATGTAAATATCTTTAAACTGCGAGGTATTTTATGATTTTAATTAGAGAGTAGATTTCGACATTACTTCGTATCGCGTGAGGTGTTGTTGTTCGATTGATAATGTTGATCGAGTAATATCTTGCCAGTCTTACAAAAAAAAAACACAGAACGCAATGAATTAAGTGTATGAATTGATAGCGAACCTCTCGATAGCCAGCTGTCCGGAGTTTTACGAGTTTCAGAAGAAATTTTGTATTTTCGAAGGAGGCACATATTAAAATTGCAACGTATTCTCGGTAGCCGGCTGCCCAGAGCAATAAACACATGATAATATTAGTCGAAAATTTACTAACAAACAATTCGGCTATGAACTGTTGGGTATGCACTGAGTTCAAGGCAGCTTCAAGTGTCTTGCATAGAATTTAACATAAATCGTGTTCAAACAGGACAGTTTTATGCTTCAGATTTTTGAGATAAATTTTCTTTTCATCTTGTGCATAAGCGTGCATTTGATTCTTACTTAAATGTCTGCAATCGTCGTTGTATAGAGGCGATATGAAACTTTTTACGACACTGAAGAGTTCTGAGACGAAATTAACAAAATCGCCACTTCAAGTAAACGTTAAAAAACCCTTCCTAATCCACATAGTGGTGTGATAATGCTTTTCTCTTGCTATTTCTACAGTCTCATTGGAACATTTATTAGATTCTACCCTAGGCTGTTAGTATTGTCAGTTTATTGAATAACCTAACAGTAGCTTTCAAACGAGTCTGAGTCTTTCGAAATCTCCGAAAAATATTAGCGTATTAAAAAACACTGGGGTTTGTCGGTTACGTCACATATAAGATTATATCTGCCGAACCGTAAAATGTTCGCCACAACCCTTGTAAACTTGATCATCGACCGCTGTATTGTAGCTTTAAAATAAGCCTAAGTTTATCGAAATTCGTTGAGTCCCATCCAGAAAATCTGGCTCATGAAAAATGTGCGGTTAGTCGGTTACGTCACTTATACCATCATATCTTCGGAACCGGAAGTAACAATCGTTTAATGTTTCAACTTGAGCAATAATCCAATACACTGAGGTCTTTTTTACGCGGGGGATACGTGCTGCGTAAAAAATCGAATTAAAAAAGTTTAACCTCGGAAATCCGGTTAAAAAGCCTTATTTATTTTTTATGCCAAATGTCTTAAAAATGCATGAAACGTCCAGATCTGGTGTAATTGAAAAAATATTTGGAAAAAGAGACTTAGTGACAGATTTCTTTTGAAAAAATTTGAGAATTCCCAAATCGAATTTTTTTATACCAAATGTCTCAGAAATGCATGAAACGTCGAGATCTGGTGCAATATAAAAAAAAGTTTTTGAAAAAAAATCGACTTTGGGACCGCGTAACTCCAGAAATCCGCGTAGATAAAAGCCGTAATACTAAAGAAAACATTTGTTTGACGCCAATCCGGTGTAACCTTAACAAAAAAAAAATTGTTTTAAATCGACTTTGGGATTTAGAAAAATTTTGAGATTTCCCAAATCGAAATTCTTACATAGACCGGAAAAATAATAATCGGAAGGAGCAAAGTCTTGGATATATGGTGGGTGCGAAAAGGACTTCAAGTTTGAGTGTTTCTAAGCATGTTTCATCGGCTGTGTAATATGTGGGTAAATTTTCTTTGTCATGTCTATCGATAAATGAGATGAATTTAATCCAGATTGGTTTTCTGGTTTCGTATTTTTGAAGAGTATGATATGAATATGAAACTAAGGATTTCGTATCACTCAAATATATTCAAGAAAATATGTATATTTATTGAAATTGTCCAGTTTCATTTAATAACTATTTTTTCTTTCTCCTTTTAAAAAGCAATCAATTTGTAGTCATGATTTTCGAGAGACAAACGAATATTATTGCAGAAAACATGAGGATCGATAAAAAAGGTGTTATCCTACCAGTGCGGTAAAATTTCATTTTCACTTGAATAATATAAGATGAAAATGAAATTTATGGCCACTGAACGTCAGCATATCCCTACTAATTCATTTGACTTTTGATGCCATTTTCAAGTGAAGCTCCCAGAATTCATCGTCAGTTGAATAATCGTACCTAGTCATTTGAAGTTTTGCTTGCTCAGTTTCAAGTGCCAAGTAGTCTAGCTGCTTTATTGTCTTCGCTCTTGGTAGTCAGCAATTTCGAACGAATAGAATTATAAATGGAGTTAAGTGTTAAAGATGGAAACTTAATTACGTTTATGTCAATAAATTTACGGGAAAGCTTATGATCTGGCAATATATATGCAGCTGCGGTGGACCAATTTTTACCAACTTAGATTCAAACGAAAGGTCTCTTGGTTCCATAGGTTGCCATTGAATTTTACCCGGATCGAGCTTCCGGTTCGGGAGTAACAGGATGAAATGTGCAAAAAAATGAAGCAAAAAAAGCACTCTCATATTCTCAGGGATCGCTCAACCGATTTTCTTCAACTTGGATTCAAATTGAAGGTCTTCTAGTCGCAAAGCGTGCAATTAAATTTCATCTGGATCCGACTTCCGGTTCTGGAGTTACGTTAGTTAAAATGTGCAAAATGAACGTCCAACATTCACTACCGTAGAAATGAAAACTATTGCAACCCCATACGACACTACCAATTTTTATCTGGATACGACCTCCGGTTCCGGAATTACACTTTTCTAAGTATAAAAATTCCATTTCCAGGTGCGAGTTTTTATACATGACACCGAAAGATCAAGCCAAATACGCGCAAATAGCCGTATAATTCTTCAGTTAGGTAGGTATGATTAGTTTATGTCCAAATACGTTGACTTTGAGTATACCGAATCATCGTTACTGGTTCCGAAGGTACCGGAAAAGTGCTTGTGTGCTCCAAACCGGAAAACACTCCAATTTTCAAAAACGGCTAAACCGATCTTCACAAACTAAAATTCAAATGAAAAGTATTATGTTTCCATAAATTAACGTCGAATTTTATCCAGATCCGGCTTCCGGTTCCAGAAATACAGGGTAGTAGAGGTGTATAAAATTGCAGCCTGTCGTATAGGGCGACTATGCGATAATGCAAAAAAACGTAAAAATCCTTCTAAAATTGGTTCAAAACTGTTTCAATTTACAGGTTGCTGGCCAAACGAACCGATTTTAGCTATGCCGGTTGTTCTCAGGTCCCGGTTCCGGAAGTACCGGAGATAGTAGTCGAAAACTTCAAAACGGAACTCTCTTCTTTTTCTGAGAAACAACCATGTCAATTTTCATTTTTAGGCTCAAATAAAAGGGTATAAAATATAAAAAAATGTCCCGGGTTGGCGGTTCAATGCACAGGACGCTGGTCTTACAAACCAGTTGTCGTATGTTCGAGCCCCGACCTGGAAGGATTCGTAGGGTCAGTAGAATCGTAGCACCAGCCATGCACTGGTTTTGTACACTATGAATCGGCTGCGAAGTCTGTTGAAACAGAAGGTCAAATTTCAGTACAGGAATGTAATACCAAGGCTAGGCTATATAAAAAAATAAACTGATTTTGACCTTTGTTCGGATCTCACTTCCGGTATCGGAAGAACAGGGTGAGATGTGTTATAAATTTTTAAATTTAGTATGGATCTGACTTCCGGATCCAGAATTACAAAGAATCATGTGCGGAAAATTACCCATAATATGCACTAACTTTTCTTCCGATTTTTATAAACTTAAATTCCATTGAAAGGTACTTTTTTGTCTCGATTAAAGAGGTTTTAACCCTAAGGTCATTCGCCTCTTCGGGCCAGAAAAACTACCGGACCCTATAAACGGGATTGAGAATCGAACCCAGGTGGGCTGGCATGGTGAAAGACATCGATTTACACATCTCGCTATACCCGTCCCCTGAAAAGGTACTATTGTCCCAAAGAATTTTTTTTTAATTTCAAATGGATTTGACTTCCTGTTCCGGAATTACAAGGTGATGAGTTGGTTGAAGAAGAAAATGTAAAGACGATCTATTTTGTTAATTAATAGTAAATTAATTCCTCTAGATTTTTTGATTTGACTAAGATCTACATGCCGGATCCAGCACAGTTTTGGTCAGACCACATCCCCCCCCCCTTTTAAAAAACTTTTCACTAGTTTTAATGCAAAATCACCATCGTTGACCCGGTGGGTTTAGTGTCATATAATTACGATAGAGTTAGTTTTAATTGATAGTATTATGTACATACATGTATCTGTTGGATTGTTGTAATCTGTTGGTATAAACGTTGAGGAGGTTTTATGCCTGCTGGAGTGAGAGATTGTGATATTACAGCTCCATCGGGCATTTTATTATTCCAAATAAAAAAAAATCCTATTTTTTCCAAATAAATCCTAGCTTACAAGTCTTGTGAGTTGAATTCGCGACGGAGAATCTTTTTATTCAAATTTTGACACGATCCGATTTCGATTTTTAGGTTATGCTAAATTATGCCCGAATTAGTAATATTGCTGAGAATACAAGTCACATGAGAAAGGTATCATCACACCACTAGGTGGATTAAAAAAAGCTTTTTTCCCATTAAAGTACAATAAATGACTTTCAATTTGAGTACTAAATATTGTTGCTTTTTCAACATGTTTCCGAGATTAATCAGTTTTTGTTTTATGCTGGCCTGATATTAAGTGACCCAAGAATTAGACTCACGGTGCGGCATGTGATAAGAACTTGTGAGCATTTCGCTATCTCACCTAGTTGAGAATCGAATAGTTGGTGATTACATCACAAATCAATAATGTTAACCAGTTCAAAATTTTATTACTAACCTGTTTCGATTATTGTATCTGGACATAATGGGATCGTATATCGTTGGTACTGTTGCAACGCTTGAACAATCTTCAACATTCCAATTACATTGCGATCAATCTGATAGCAAAATGAGCAGAACGCAACGACCTCATCGGCACTCGAATCCAATTCGCTTCGAATCGCCAGAGGCAGCAGCCCCACTCAACCACATAACTCAAGTCGTTCATTGTTATCATCGAACATCACTATCATCATCGTCATCATCATCATCATCGTGTGAACGGTTCTCGCTTTCGCTTTCACATTCCATTAGGAAAATCGTCCATTATCTTTACAGCGGATTGTTTACATTTACTAGAGGCTGTTATTCAATTCGTCCGAGACCGTTGATGTGCTGTTGATGCAAGTGCAATCATTCGAGTCAATCGTCGTCCGAGTCGGTGTCATTCCAAAGTGCCTTTAACTAGCGGTTCCGAAAATGATAAAATCCCGCTATTTCAAGCATTTCGTTTTTTGTTTTCTATTTCAAAGGAAGAACAAACCAAAGTGTGTCAAAAACTAGCCCTAATAAATGTCATCCGCATGTTCATAACTTTTTCCCCGGAGTCGGTTCTCGAGTCGCATATTCCACGAGCTCTCAGGCGAGAATTACGCGCGGTTCGAGTGTCAGCTTTATCGAGTGCGAGCAAATTTATTGCCCTACACAGCCGCAGGCAAAGTGCTATGCATGGCCCTCGACTCGACTCGTCTAAGCCGGTGTGAGGTTTCTCCTTTCCGCTCCCGCTCCCCTCCGGATTCGTGTTCAGCTTTCACTTTCCGTCCTCCGAACACGGAATCCGGAATCCACTGGCTCTCGCAAAACATTTTCCAGATTTTAACCGAGCGGGAACTCTTTTTCCTATGTCTGCCGTAAGCCCGCAATTCCCCAATGCCGACGATGTTTTTGTTTTCATGTTTTTCCAAACCCGACATTGGGTGTGATGTTTTTCACATCGATAAGGTGCAGCATGACTGCCATTAATTTCGGACCGTGTTAGAAAAGCTGCAGAGAGGGAAAAATGATTTAACTTCTGTGATTACCGGGCATAAACTCGACGGTTTCGGGTTTGTTCAGCTGTACAAACCAAGCGGAACAAACGGAAGGGTTTTAAGCAAATTTTTTCCAAGCTGAGCGTCGTATGATTTGAAAATGATTTAAGAATTCAATTGATCAGGTGGACTCTGAAAGAAAACGTAATTAAAATTTTATTATTGTACGTGCAGAAAACAAAGCCAAATCTCGGTCTTGCATTCCGATGTGTGAACTAAGCTTTCTGTTTCGACAGACTTTGCTTTACCTTGCTTGCCGTAACATGTGACCAGCAAATTTTTGTAGGTAACTAACGTCTTTCAGGGACACATTACGTTCTCACTGAAGACCACATATAAAGAAGGCATAGACTTCTTCTCGCGTAAACGTATGAGTATATCCTTCTATAGTATAGAATCACGTTGTGATTCCGGAACCGAAAAACGAATCCGGATAAAATTTACAATATACAATTTGTATATGACCAGTTAATACCTGTTGTTAGAATTGAAGTTAAGGAAAATCGGCTCAGTCATCTCTGAGACATCGGAGTGAACTCCGATCGGCAAATATTGGACCATTATTTTCGGTTCTTCCGGAACCAGAAGCTCGGGAACGGTATAACTGAGGTAAGAATAAATAGAATCTCAGGCGGACTTTGAATCAAAATTAAATTTGTATTTCTAGTATTATTATTGCCAGTGTCTATTTGTTTCTTGTTTTTCCGCTGAGACTAGTTGCGTCCACTACCAGGGGGCTTCAAATTGAAGCTTTTTGGTGTGGGGGAGTGTGGTGGGCAAAAAAAAAAAAAAGATTATTTGGATGTTTGACAACCAAATCTACAAACTAGAGAACTTTTGAACAATTTTCAAGGAAATTGCACACCAATAAAATCGCAATTTCTAAATCACTCGGATTTGTATGGAATCCAGATACCTTTCATTTGAATGTAAGTTTGGTTAGGTACCTCTTTCTATATTGGTAGTAAATGATAGAAATGTTTGGGGTCGGGGTAGGGGAAGTATTACGTTGTCCTTGAGTGTAAATGACTCCTTATCTAGCTTCTCGCAAAGCTTACCGTAGTGCGCAACTTTCTAACAATGTCGATATTGTAGCCTGCTGATGGTCGTAAGTGACAAGTGATTTACATGGAATTCTTGTGTTCTTGTTCTAACCGAAAGTCACATAAGATGGTATAGCTTTCTATGAGTGAATGCGTAGCAAACATACGTCATTGAGGATGCCGCGGAACAATTTTTTCACTTTTCTATTTCGATGGTAAGAATCTCTTCTTACTGCAACATGGCTCTTCGGATGAATTCATCGGTAGTGGCTAGACGAAGATCATGCACACTTACATTTAAGGCTTGATCCTCCATGTGCACTGGTCTTAAGGTGTCAATATTTTGGGATCATCTCTTATTTCGTAGTGCTCAAAAGTTTAAGCACCTCAATAAAAGTCCCTATGAAAAATTTGAGCTAAATCCGATATGGATAAGTGGTGCTGCCCGTTGGTTGAAGTTTGAAAATTTTCGATCTTGAAAAAAAAACCCTAAAGGGGAAGAGAGGGAGGGAGCGTGTTTAGGTGCATAAAATTTCCGAAATCGTAATTTTTTTACACAAAATACCTTAAAATTTTCGGAAACGTCATAACGATTTTTTTAAACTGGGACTGTGGATTGTGTGGATTTGAAAAAATTAAAAGATTTCATGCTTGGAGAATGTTTCAGTCTGTTGTTAAATGTAGAAAAAAATGTTCTCGAGACTTTTTTTACCTTTTGATGTTTAGGCAACCGACTTCCGAAAGATGAAATGTGTGGATTTGAAAAAAAAATTGGAATAATTTTTTCGTCAGGTAATGTTTAAGTCTGTTTTCAAGATTCAAGACTCAAGATTCGATTCATGGACTTTCTACACAAGAATAAATAAAAACATGATTCTCACATGTCTAGAACATGGAGCCATGATTGGTGTTGTTCGTTTATTACCCTCCGTACGTCGATTGATTTCGTTTAGCGTCTCGTTTGCTTTCCCACGTAGTATGTAAATAAGGCCCATAAATGTTTCATTGTTTATGCGGATGCTTCCGAACGTGAAGCTCGATGAATGCATGCTGTGGTTGTTTTCACAAGCCAGAAAAGGGAAGGTGTTAGCTTTATACAATCTTCTTTATATTACTCAAATAGTAATATTACGTCGGTAGAAGGTTGCAAAAATGTCCGATCCGTTTGTCTGTGTGGTAGAGATGCGCCCATGCCGTAACGATCGGTGTCACAATGCATCCGGTTGCGAAATCATTCACACTGGAACACGAGAAAATCTGTTTAATAGTTATTCTATGATTGCTTCAGACACAAATTTCCTGCCAAATCTGATATTTTTAACGTTTCTATTACTTAACTAGATTACATATTTTGGGAATTGGACGAATTTCTCAGGACCTTATTTTTTCGTGTCCATCCTCAAAGCAGTAAAGTTCGAGTGATGCGTGCTGGATAATTTAGCTTCGGGTGCCGCAAATCTAATTAAAGTGCAGTTTATGTGTGAATTATGTTACACACTGACAAGAGGAAGTTTGTCAGCTGCACAGGCGAGGAAAAGTTAAAATTGAAAAAAAGTAATAACTGATGCAGTTCAGTCATGCTTAATATTAACTAGATAGATTATCGTGGATGTCGGTTTTTTTTCTCTCAGTTGAAAACATGTGCTTAACTTAACCCGGTCACGTTTCGACGGAGAGGTCAATTTATGGACTATTCAGCACGAACGAGGTTGATAAAAAGCCAAAGGCGTTGGTCTTTAGTGAAAGTTTTATCTTTTCATCCCTTCGCAGTGGGAAACTGTGCTGAGCTTTTTGTTCGTGATGAGGGAGGACGGAGTGATTATGACGATGGCAGGAACGAACCGAAGGATTTCAAGGACAGTTTCGTGAAGCTGCTAGAGAGAAGAAAATCGCAACATATTGTCATAGCAATTAGCAACTTTGTTTGCTGTGACTTAAAGTGAGACTCTTCTAGAGACCTAGATTTAAAGTTTTTTTTTCCTTCACCTGTTTGTTTCATTCGCTGGACGGTGTTGCTTCACACACACACCGGCCTAATTAACACTGGTCACTGGCCACCGATCAACGTCCATCAGAGAGAATTGATTATGATAAACGACTACACGAGCTGTTCGGGGTAGCATTTTCCAGTGCCGTTTGAAGAGTACATTTAAGGTGCCACTCGCACTCGGATGGAATTCTCCGGTCCGGTGGACGGCTTGATTTCCATCATAACCATAGAAGTGGGTTCAAAGTGTACCAAGAGGGGTTCTATAAAAAGCTGCTGTTTTTTCTCTTTCTTCTGAACGGTTTCAAGTATTTGCTGATGACTAGAAATTTAATAATCATACCAGATTTGGTAGATTTCCACTTCTATTCGGGGTTGAGCAATTCGAAGAGGAGGATTCTAGTGTCTACAGTTTAGAGGAAAGTGAAAGTGGCTTGTGCAAGAAAATTAGTCGAACACAATTTCGTATTTAGAAGACCAATTAGTCAAAGAAATATTTGGAATCAATTTACTAACACTGGATTATATCGTGCTAATTAACACATCACTCAAAAAGTCGTGTGACTAATTAAGAACAACGCAATTTTTGTCAAAAAATCCATCAAGAACAAAACAATCATTCAAACGCTTCTCTAACTTCTCGATACCGTGCTAATAGAAGCAATTTGCTTCAGCAATTGCGTAAAATTTCTTATCGGCGTACATCACCAGTGCCAATAGTTACTGGGGGCCAGAACTGGACTATACGGTGGATGAGTAGGCGATTCGAGGTGTAATTTAACATTCGTTGCCATCGACTTTGTAGTCGGAGCGTGAACATTTTCTGTGTTGTATTCGCTACTGATTGTTTTTTTTTTGTTCTCTCAAGACAGTCGATGAATCCCGAAATACTGAAGCCATAACCTTCCCAGCTCACTGTAGCGTCTTTGGACGTGGTCCACCGGCTGTAATACACTCAGATGATGATCGTTTTGATTCCGGAGTGAAGTGGTGGATCCATGATTCATCCATTGTCACATATTGACGCACAAAATTTTATTTATTACTTGCAAACATGGCTAAACACAACTTTGAATCATCAACACGTTGTTGTTTTCGATCGACTGCGAGTGAACGCGGTGAAAAGAGCTTTCTGATGGCCAAATTTTCTGGAATATTTGTAAAACCACTACCTTTTGATATCAACCTCCTTTGTTTTTCAGAAGACGTATCAAAGCGTCAAGCAAGCTCAAAGAAATATTTGGAACCAATTTACTAACACTGGATTATATAGTGCTAATTAACACATCACAAGTGCAATTTGCTACATCAATTAAGTTGAATTTCTCTCCGGCGAGCATTTTCTTGAGCTCAGCAAAAAGCCAATAGTCACTAGGGGCCAGATCTGGACTATACTGTGGATGAGGAGGCGATTCGAAGTGTAATTCGTTTAATTTAACCTTGTGTGTCATTTTCTGTGTGGTATTCGCTACTGATTGTGTTTGTCCCTCTCAAGACAGTCAACGAAGATTATACTATGTGCATTCCAAAATACTGAAGCCGTAACCTTCCCAGCTGACTGTTGCGTCTCTGGATTAGCGATGGTCGGGTAAGCAGTTTTTCAAACTCGAACCTGATCTGACTTTCACCCGTACCCGACCCGAACCCGAGATTAATATTTCATCCAAACCTGAACCCGACCCGTTCCCGATAAAAAAAGGCGGGTGGGTAATGTCAGATACATAACTGGATGACGTGAATACGAATAAAATGGATCGTTCAGTTTCTTTGACGTTAGAGATTCTGAATTCTTTAACTGAAATTCAGGAACCGAATTTTTTATCCGATTGCTAGAATTGAATTCTGAAACTCAATTTCGATGCTAGATTGGGCAATTAAATTCTGAACTTGAACTGAATTCTGAACAGTTAAACTGATCACTGAACCTGTGTTGTGGAACTGAATTCGAGACCAGGATTCTTTTTCGGCTCTGAATTCTGAACCTGAATCCTAGCACTGAGCTCTGGACCTGGATTCTGATCCGCAGCTGAATTTTAGTTACAGAATTCCGATCTAGGATTTCGGTTACAAATTCAGCTCAGAAGATCCAGACTTTAGTTCAAAGATCTTCCGAATCTAGTTCCTAAGTTTAGTTACATTTCTAGAATTGTAGAGCTAAACTTTGAAAACCGTTGAACAACCAAATCAATTTTGGAATCAAATTCTATTAGAATAATATTCTAACACCATTCAATTCTACTATACATAATTATTCCAGTGAAATCATTCTACTAAACGCTCATGTGACAAACTAGTGACTAAATTCTAGACTTGCATTCTGATCTAGAACTCCGAACCTGGACGCTGGAATGCAGTGTAGAACTCAATTAATAAAACACAACTTAATTTTGGATGTTCCTGGATTTTTGATCTGAAGAACCTAAATTCTGAAACTATATTCTAATTCTGAAATCCGGCCTGGAATTTCTGAACTGAATTTTAATCCGAACCACTATTTCAGTTCCAGAATTCAGTTTCAAAATTCAGATCCAATGTCCAGGTCACGAATCAATTCTTATCTCAGATCCAGAATTCTGTTTCAAAATTCCGGCTTAGAATCAAGTTCTGAAATTCGAGAATTATGGTACTTGATTCTGGCCTTGGATTCTGGGCGAGGAACCAACTTTTAGATCTGTGTTTTGGGAATGAAAAAATATCAGGTGAATTTCAGAAATAAACCTTAGAATTGGATTCTGATCTGGACTGAACGAGTCAACTACGTAGGCAAGAATGACTGATGCATCAATTAGAAGGGTTGATTTTGTATAATGTTTCCCATTTTGCTCCAATGCAAACGACCAGCAGCAGAATGACGCAATCGCTCTTGTTGGAAACGAAACTGACTCTGCAAACGTACCGCAATTGATTCAAACTTGAACTGAATTCTTGATACTAGAACTGGAACTGAGCTCTGAACCTGAACCAAGGGGGATGATGCACTTGCTTCAGTTCCTGCTCAGTCAAATACGCAGGCTAGAATGATCGAAATATATCAAGTGTTAAACTATTACTTATTTTATCAGATAATCTTTTATACCTACCCAGGTACGAGAAAGGTGTCATTCACTAATAATCGTTGATACCAAACATTTTAGAAAACTTATATTTCAAATTATTTGTGATTATGTCATACGACTGAAAACGTTAGACATGTATCAAAAATTATGTTGATACGTTAGGTACAACGATCAAAAACTTTTCACTATCTCATAGGATTGAAAAGGCCTTGTAAAGTAAGTCTTATTCACGATAAAAATGAAGATCATTGACAAAAAATTAAAAAACGAATTCGACCACTACCCGCCGGGTTCGGGTACAAAAGCTTACTTTGGACGTGGTTCACCGGCTGCGATCCACTCAGATGAAGTGATGGATCCATGTTTCATCCATTGTGACATATCGTCGCACAAAATTCGATTTATTACTTGTAAACATGACCAAACACGCCTCCGTATCATCAACACGTCGGTAGATACACCTGTGCAATTGCTTTGATACTTAGTAGCTAACAGTCAACAAGTTTTCTTGGGAACTCTGTTCTGAGGTTCATGAATCAATCTTTATTCAAGAAGTACAATTGTAGGTCTACAAAACAGGCGTTAACGCTATCATCTTTCATTTGTCTTTGTTTTAAATCAATTCCAATTACGATATTAAGGCGATTTCAGGATTCGGTGAAATAACCCTTTCGGCTTCCGACGAAATTGCCCTGATCCGACCGTAACCGTTCCTTTTTATGACGACTGGTGTCTACTGTCGTGAAATGAGACTAGAGCAGTCAAATTCACTTGGTGGATTCTTTCATCTCCAAATATCAAGGGGAACGTGCCATTTAAGCCAATTTGTTCTGATTCTTGGGGTACATTCGACACTTCAGCAGATAATCTGTGGTAAGCTTTAAAGGCACTCAGCTCGAATGAATCTCGGTCGAATCTAGTCTGCTCTGATAAAATCAAAGACCTCTGCATTCCAAATACTGTTTACTTCAACCATTTTGGAATTACTGGAAATGAATGGGCTGTTGGCGATGCTCGTAAACTTGCACTCAGACAAAAGCATTTTTACCAGATTTGAATCTGAAAATGTCAAAATATCTACTGCATTTTTCCAAGTATCATTGCAATATTTTGATCAAAGCGAGCAGAATATTATTCGTGTGATTTGAAAGAATGCGATTACGGTACTTCATGTAATGTAACTGTCCCACATTGACGCAACTACGTATCCGGGTTTTTGGTTTTCCATACGTGATTTAGGTTGTGTATCCAGGGCTACAATCAAATAATTTTTTTTTTCGTTTCTCACCCAATGTGATAAGGAGCTGTTATAGTCAGAGGGGTTCATCGTTTTTCCTGGAGTGAATGGATCTCTTATGTATTGACCCTAAATAGTTTCTTTGGGTGCCGAATTTACTTCTGCTCAAACATATTGCGAATCGTTCTGCATTATTCCGAGAATGCAGAATGGTGTCGCTGTTGTAAAATTTATAAACCCCCTAAACTACAAACTACAAATGCACTGATGTGCGACGACGAAACGTAAAAAAATTGACTAATCTTTTTTTTTTGTTGCATTCAACAAAAAAAAAATCGAGCTAAAATTTAGCACTCACATTTTGCATTTCAAACAATTTACAGAAACAAATTGTGACTACCCCTAAATAACAATCAGAAGCAGAACATTCTACAGTCCTACAACAACCGTAAACGATCGTGAAAATGTGCTCGAATGACAACTTTATTACGATTCGTCCAAACAAACGTTGAAAACTTGTTAAACAAATCGAAATGTTTTGTTTATCAAATTCTCCGAAACCACACTCTCTTCGCATTCCACTGAAATTGATTCGACTGTTTCCCGGATAAATATTGCCCCAAACAACTCTGCTTTGAAATTCTACTCTCGGCCATACTCGGCTTCCCATCCGGTGCAGCGCTCTTACTTAAAAAAACACAAAAAAAAAGTTTAACCCTTTTTTCCATCATTAACCCACACAATCTGTCGTCATTTTAATTCCGTCTAACTTCGAATGTGTTATTTATATGTACGTTGGTAACACTAAACGATTTGTTTTGAGTCGGAGGAAAAAAATATGATGCATTACAGAACCTCGTGGCAGTCTCGGATGACGATGATGATGATGATGCAGTGGGGAACGAGAGAGCAGGGAAGAAACGAAGAAAAAAACCCGAATAAAAAAACCTACGCACGAAGCAGAATTTGTGTTACTATCAAGCACGGAGGGCGTATGTGTATGAGACCTCAAACACACAAACAGACTCGCAGGGCAAATGTGAAGCAGGCTATGAAAGTTAGTCGAGACTATGCACATCTGCATCCTCGTCCATTTCCTCTAAACGCATATTGCACGAGAAGCGTCGAGCAGCAGACCTTTCGGAACTTTGGAATCTGACATACATACGAAAGAATAGCAAGCCAAGGTTCGGTTTCTAACGCAACGCAACGCAACACACGCAAAGTTCCGCAACGCCGATTGGGATCACATTCGGTTTAGATCCTGCAGTGGCAAGAAGTGGTCTACTGCGATATGATTTGTGAGTTTGTTTGTTTGTTTTTTTCTCTCTCTCTCTCTCTCCTGTTCCTAGGTGACCGTGGAAACAAACACGAGACGGATTTTGCACGCGAAGCAAAAGCAAAACGGAACAAATATAGTTTCAGTTCATAGTCCGGAATGGAGTTCAACGACAGATGCTTAGTGGAACCATTTCACGATGATGTTGTGTTGCGTGTGAAATTTACGAAAGCGAGTATTTTTTATTTCGTTGGGTTGTGGTATCAAATGAAGGTTCTGGAAAATTTAAAGTGAATTATACTATTTTTCGGTGGAAAAATAACGATGAAAAACAGGCTAAGCTCCGCTTCAACGAATTTTTTTCGTACATACAGTGAAACATTACAATTAAAGGAAACACCGATACTCCAATGATTTGGTCGGTATGTTGTACAGTCGCAAAAAAACGAAAGACAGACTGGAAAACGACTGTTGAATGAAAATATGCGAAATGAAAACTTGCGAAAAATTACTCAAAATTACTAAATTACTAATTACTTCGCCTTTGTGAAATTAAATTGTGATGAAACACAATTTAAAAGGCGGTCTCATTTGAACAGAAATTTGTGAATTATAACCAAACCACATTCTAAACCACCGTAACTAATTAGCAACAAATTATCCATTGGGTTACTTTACAATTACTCGAAAAAAATTTAGTAACAATTTAAAATCCACCGTAATAAATTTGCAACTAACTAGCAACTAATTCGCAACAATCCATTGTATTTTGTACTTGAAAAAAAAAATAAACAAGCAACAAGTTTAAAACAAATTAGTCGAAAAAAATTGAGCATCAAACTCAAAACCACCATAAATAATTGGCAACTAATTACCAACAAATTATTCACTGAATTTTGTACTTGAAGAAATAGAAAATAAATGAGCGCTTAGAAACAATTACTCGAAAAAAATTGAACAACAATTTAAAAACCACGGTTAATTATTTACACATTATTCACTGGGTTTTGTAAGTGAAGAATTAAAAAATTAATAAGCAACAAGTTTAGAACAAACTACTCGACAAAATGAGCATATCACCGTAACTAATTAGCATCAAATTATTCACTGCCACCGTAACTAATTAGCAACAAATCATCCATTGGATTTTGTACTTGGAGAAATGAAAAATAAGCAACAAGTTTAAAACGAATTACTCGAAAAAAAGAGCCACAATTTTAAAACCATCGTAACTAATTTGCAACAAATTATCCACTGGATTGTGTACTTGATGAAATAAAAGAATACATGAGCGACTAGTTTAGAAACAATAACTCGAAAAAAATTGAACAACTTAAAAACCACGGTAACTAATTAGTAACAAATTAACAACAATTTATACACTGGATTTTGAACTTGAAGAAATAAAAAAATAAATAAACAAGTTTAAACCCAACTATTCGAACAAAATTGAGCAACCACCGTAATTATTTAGCAACTAATTATCCACTGGATTTCGTACATGAGAAAATAAAAAAATCTTAATCGATTTTTTAATCTGAGCAACAAATTCTAAACCACCGTAACTGATTAGCTACTAATTAGTAACGAATTATACACTGAGTTTTGTACTTGAAACAATGAAAAAATAAATGAGCAACAAGTTTAAAACCAATGACTCGAAAAAAAATTAGCAACAAGTAGTAAACCACTGTAATTAATTAGCAAAAAATCATACACTGAGTTTTACACTTGAAAATTGAGCAACAAGTTTGGAACCATAGTAACTACTTAGCAGCAAATTGCCCACTGGATTTTGTACTTGAAAAAATAGAAAATGAGCAACAAGTTTAAAGCCAATTACTCGAAAAAAATTGAGCAACAAATTCTAAACCACCGTAACTAATTAGCTACTAATTAGCAACACATTATCCACTAGATTTTATACATGATGAAACCGCCGTAGCTAATTAGTAACTAATTATCAACAAATTATCAGCTGGATTTTATACTTGAAGAAATAAAAAATGAGCAACAAGTTTGAGGCCAATTACTCGAAAAAAATTGAGCAACAAATTCTAGACCACCGTAACTATTTAGTTATTAATTAGTAACAAATTATCCACTGGTTTTTGTACTTGATGGAAAAAATGAGCAATAAGTTTAAAACAAATTACTAGAAAAAAATCCAAACCACCGTAACTAATTAGCAACTAATTATGCACTCGGTTTTGTACCTGAAACAAATTACTCGAAAAAAATTGAGAGACAAAATTAAAGCCACCGTAACCAATTAGCAACAATTTATCTACTGGATTTTTTACTTGAAGGAATAAAAAAACGGCCAACAAGTTCAAAGCCAATTACTCGAAAAAAATTGAGCAACAAATTCTAAACCACCGTAACTTATTAGCAACATATTATCCACTGAGTTTTGTACTTGAGGAGATAAATAAATGAGCAACAAGTTCAAAACAAATTAATCGATATAAATTGAGCAACAATTTAAAAATTATCTTAACTAATTAGCAACACATTATCCACAAGATTGTATACATGACGAAACCGCCGTAGCTAATTAATAACTAATTATGAACAAATTATAAACTGGATTTTATACTTGAAGAAATAAAAATGAGCAACAAGTTTAAAGCCAATTACTCGAAAAAAAAATTGAGCAAAAAATTCTAAACCACCGTAACTAATTAGCTACTAATTAGTAACAAATCATCTACTGGTTTTTGTACTTGATGGAAAAAATGAGCAACAAGTTTAAAACAAATTACTTGAAAAATTTTCCAAATCAGCGTAACTAATAGCAACTAATTATGCACTCGGTTTTGAATCTGAAACAAATTACTCGAAAAAAATTGAGCGACAAAATTAAAGCCACCGTAACCAATTAGCAACAATTTCTCTACTGGATTTTTTACTTGAAGGAATAAAAAAACGGCCAACAAGTTTAAAATAAATTAAAAAATAACCGTAACTTATTAGCAACTAATCAGCAAACAATTTATTCGCTAGGTTCAGTACGAGCAGGAATAAAAAAATAAATGAGTAGCAAGTTTAAAACCAATTACTCGAAAAAAATTGAGCAAAAAATTTTATACCATCGTAACTAATTAGCTACTAATAAGCAATAAACTATCCACTGGATTTTGTACTTAAAGAAATAAGAAAATGAATGAGAAACATGTTTAAGAACAAATTACTCGAACAAAATTGAGCAACAATTTTAATACCACCGTAACTAATTAGTAACAAATTATCCACTGGATTTTTTACTTGAAGGAATAAAAAACGGACAACAAATTTAAAATAAATTGAGCAGCAACGGAAAAACAACCGTAACTTATTAGCAACTAATTAGCAAACAATTTATTTGATAGGTTTAGTACTTGCAGGAATAAAAAAATAAATGAGCAACAAGTTTGAAATCAATTACTCGAAAAAAATTGAGCAACAAATTCTAAACCACCGTAACTATTAGCTACTAATTAGCAACAAATTATCCACTGGATTTTGTACTTGAAGAAATAAGAAAATAAATGAGAAACAAGTTTAAGAACAAATTAATCGAAAAACAAGAACAACAAATTCAAAACAACTGTAACTAATAAGCAACAAATTATCCGCTGGGTTTTGTACTTGAAAAAAATGAAAAATAATGAGTAACAAGTTTAAAATCAGTCACTGGAAAAGAAGTGAGCAACAAATTAAAAACCACTGCAACTTATAACCAACGAATTATCCACTGGTTTTTGTGTTTGAAGAAATAAAAAATGAATAAGTTTAAAACAAATTACTTGAAAATAATTGAGCAACAAATTCAAAACCATCGTAGATAATTAGAAACTTCTTAACAATCCACAAGGTTTTGATTTATTTTCAAGTTGATTTTGAAGAAGTGATTCGTTAACTTCATTTAAATTTAGCGAAGTACTTGAAAAAACCAATTCCTTGAACAAAATATTGAGCAACGAATTCAAAACCATCGTAACTAAGTAGCAACAAATTATCCACTGAAATTCGTACTTGAAAAAGTACGCAATGAGCAATAAGTTTAAAACCAAACACTCGAAAATACACCGTAACTATTTAGCAACAAATTAACTGTTGGGTTTAGTAATTGAAGAAATACAAAAATAAAGTGAGAAATAAATATGAAAAAAATTGCTCGATTATTTTTTCAAGGCCACCGTAACTAATAAGTAACAAGTTGAAAACAAACTACTTGAAAAAAATTGAACAACAAATTATCCACTGGGTTTTGTACTTGAAGAAATAAAAAAAAAGTAACTAGTTAAGGAAGTTATATTTATAGAGAGGTACTACGTAAAGCCTATTGTTAAAGCGGTTTCGAGGAAAAGCGGAAAAACAAAAAGGGTGAAAGCTTTTTAACAAATCAGCCTACCAACTCGAAGCTGTATACGGAAGAGTGCCTGAGCCTATGTTCTAGTATGGCATAAAGTTGCGGATTTCAGTTACTCGAAAAAAAAATGTACAACAAATTCTAAGCCACCGTAACTAGTTAGTAACAAATTACCCACTGGGTTTGTAATTGAAGAAATTAACAAAAAAAAATGTAACTAATTAAGGGAGCTATATTCATAGAGATTTACTACGAGCTGTCCATTGTTGAAGCGGTTTCGCAGAAAAGTTATGTAGAAAATTTCCTTATTTGGCAAGCGATTGGTAGCTGCGGATAGAAAAAAAAAAAACGGTGAGAGTTTTTTAACAAATTAGCCCAGCAACTCGAAATTTTACAAGGAAGAATATCTGAGGTTCTTTTCTATTATGGTATAATTCTAGCAGGAAGCGGAATGTTTAAAGCTGCGGATTCGGTTAATGTCTTTGTTTGATTTTTTCTTTCAAATATTTTTTTCAGTATTTGTTTCCTCGCTTCGATTCAAACTGAAACGCTAGCCGATTGAATCCAGTCCACAGAGAAGTGCCGATAGCGAAAGATTTTGACCTTCGGAAAACATTTAAATGTGATACTCTCAGAAAACCCGGATCGAATATCCACAGCTGCAAAAGAAGTACCATGGTTTCAAACTTTTCTTGAGATCAGTTCGATGAAAGCACTATCGTAAGCAAACTTTTATCGAAAGTTCTCTTACCACAAAAGAAAAAAACTTTTTCTGTAACGATTGATTTTTTTAACGCTCAACGATTCCATTTCTTTTACAAAGCAATAAGAATAAAAAATACCCCACAGAGGAAATGTATGCAATGGTTCCGTGAGTCGCCTGTCCCTTTGCTGTTGAACACAGCTGGTTTGGGAAGCTGCATTAGCATTCGGACCATCAGAGGCCCGCACCCGTTGGATGGAATATGAGAAAAAAATTTGGTGACTCGGTCGGTTGAAAGTTTTCCCATTAAGATATCACACAAAGAGTGTTGTTTTCGTTTTCAGAACGAGCCTCCCATCGTCAATATAATCGAGGGTTATCGTTTTTTCCTTCTTTCTTTGCTTTCTCCGCTTGGCGCACGGATCGAAAAAAACGGAAGTAAAGGTGAAGCTCGACAAGGAAGTGATGGTAGGATTCCTGGCGCCACTGTCACTGGCTCTGCCCGAGGGGGGCAGTTTGATGGTTTTGCTATCGATTTAGGTGTAGTCGGTTCTTGGAACTTAAGGACATTGTCATGCAACAAGTCATAGAAGTTTTAACCTAGCTTCTCTTGAATTTACGAGAGATGACTAATGGTTATCCCAGAATCGGTAGCAGTTTACAATTTTCCACAGAATCGAACAAAAAAAACAGACAGCTACAACCGTTTAACATCTTTGTAATCATCAATTCTGAGAAACCTCATTCAGTAATAGCCGTTCAACCGAGAAGGTTGTGTATAGAAGCGTACAGTTTAACAACGCTGGTTAGTTCACACGCGTTAAATACGACAACGGTTGAACTACAGGTAGAGACCTGTTGGCAGCAGCCGTTAAAACGTATAGTCGTGCTGCATAAGAGAGCCCTAGTGCTGGGCCAAACTGGTGAAGGAAACAACAAAAGGCGTTTCCCAAGCTCTACCCAGGCCTCAATATACAGCCACAAGTGCTGAGCAGGAGAGTGCAAAGGCACATCGTAGAAGGAGAGTGCAAAGGCACATAGAAGCAGGAGAGTGCAAAGGCACACCGGTGCGAAGGCACTTCGGTGCAGAAGCATATCGGTGCGGAGCACAAGGAAGAAGGAGACAAGACAACTCGGTCTTTCCACTGCCATACAACACGCAGGTATACACCGGTGACCTGCGCTGGTTACAGCTGGCGAAGACAAAAGAGAATCGGAAATCGTGTGGTGCTGGATGTCAGGTAGCAGTAGCATCACATCCAACAATCAGCAGCCAACAAGAACATCTAGAGCAACGAGAATCTACACGGCAGTGCAACGGAGATAGACAACAATTTCAAGGAAGAAGTTTTTTCTTTTCCTTTTGATTGAGTACTGTGTAGTGTTGGTTTCATTTTTTATTTAAAGTTTGATTAAAAATTTTAATGTGATGGATGAATCCATGGACGTAAATCCTAGCATGAATCCGATACCCCCACGAACGAAAAAATATCAGGAGAGCTCTTCTGGGCCTTGGATAGTCTTTTTTAGACGTATATCAAAGCCATTAAACATTTTACAAATTAATAAAGGTTTGACATCACGATACTCTTCAATCAAAGAGATCATAAAAGTAAATAACGATAAAATTCGTGTTGTGGTAAATAATTTGAAACACGCGAATGATATTGTCTCTTCGGAACATTTCAATAAAGAGTATAAAGTTTACATACCCTCCAAAGATGTCGAAATTGATGGTGTTGTTACCGAAGCGAGTCTTTCGGTAGATGATTTACTCAAGCATGGTGTTGGTCGTTTCAAGAACTCTATGCTTGAGGGTGTGAAAATACTGGAGTGCAAACAACTGTACTCAGTAGTTCATGAAGAGGAAAAAAAAGTTTATCGCCCATCAGACTCGTTTCGAGTGACATTTGCCGGGTCTGCGTTGCCGTCCCATGTCTATGTCGATAAAATTCGCCTCCCTGTTCGGCTTTTTGTTCCAAATGTAATGAATTGCACGAACTGCAAAAAATTCGACCACACAGCTACTTACTGTAGTAATAAACCAAAATGTATTAAGTGTGAAGGGCCTCATAAAGATAATGATTGCAACAAGGATATTGAAAAATGTATTTATTGTGGAGAAAGTCCTCATGAGGATATTTCAGTATGCACTGCATTTAAAGTACACAAAGACAAAATTAAGCTTTCTTTAAAAGCACGGTCTAAGCGCACATATGCAGAAATGCTTAAAACGGTCATTGATGTCCCCCCTTTGGAAACCGAAAACGGGTTTTCAAATCTAGAGGAACCAGAGGACTCTGACTCTGACGAAAATAGTGAAGGTAATTCGTTTATCACTACCCAAGGGTCAGTTAAGAGAAAGAAGTCTTCTTCCAAATTACCAAAAAAGACACCTAAAATTTCATCTTCAAAAAAAGATCCCCGTGTTAAACAAAAAAAGTCAAAACCAAAGACTGTGCCTCCTGGTTTGTCAAATTCACAAACCAATCCAGGATCTAGCACAGAAAAAGGTAATAATCCTGTGGGCTCTATTTCACAGCCACCAACAGGATTACTGAAGTTTTCGGAAATTGTTGAATGGATTTTCTCAGCATTCAATATATCTGAACCCTTAAAGACCCTCATAATGGCATTCCTTCCAATAGCTAGAAATTTTTTGAAGCAGTTATCAGCTCAATGGCCAATTGTCTCAGGTTTTGTATCTTTTGATGGATAATTTATCACCCGCCGCAAATGATACAATCACTGTCCTGCAGTGGAATTGTCGAAGTATCATGCCAAAACTTGATTCATTTAAAATTTTATTGCATAGCCAAAAATGTGATGTATTTGCTTTATGCAAAACATGGCTTACTTCAAACATAGCTTTAAATTTTAATGATTTTAACATTATACGTCTCGATAGAGACTCTCCGTATGGTGGAGTGCTTTTGGGAATTAAGAAATGCTATTCCTTTTATAGATTAAACATCCCTTCAACTTCTAGTATAGAAGTTATTGCTTGCCAAATAAACATTAAAGGCAAAGATATTTGCATAGCTTCGGTTTATATTCCTCCAAAAGCACAAGTTGGACAGCGACAGCTTAATGAAATGGTTGAAGCCCTTCCTGCTCCACGATTGATTCTGGGGGATTTAAATTCGCACGGAATGATGTGGGGTTCCGTTTACAATGATAGCAGATCATCTTTAATACAAAACATTTGTGACAATTTTAGCATGACGGTATTAAATATGGGTAGCATGACACGGATCCCAAGACCTCCTGCACGCCCAAGTGCATTAGATCTATCTCTTTGCTCAACATCAATTCGACTAGATTGCACCGGAAAATATTGCCTGATTTACACGGTAGCGATCATTTACCAATCATCATCTCAATTAGCAATAGCAATTGCATTGCTACTTCAGCTAGTATTCCATATGATTTGACAAAAAATATCGACTGGGTTAAATACCAAAGTAGTATCTCTAGTATTTTGAATTCAATGGAAGAGCTCCCTCCACTTGAAGAATATGACTTCCTCATTTGTTCGATTCTGGAGGCAGCAGAACAATCCCAAACTAAACGCTTTCCTGGGCCAACGACTAACAGAAGGCCTCCCAACCCCTGGTGGGACAAAGAGTGCTCAGAGGCTAAACTCGCAAAACAAAATGCTTTCAAGACGTTTCTAAAACGGGGAGGAGGAACTCCTCAGAATTTTGAAAAACTTATGGCTTTAGAAACCAAGTACAAGAGCATACTTCGAGCCAAAAAATGTAGCTATTGGAGACATTTTGTCGAAGGTTTGTCAAGAGAAACCTCAATGAGCACTCTTTGGAATACGGCCAGACGAATGAGGAATCGTAACGTGGGCAATGAGAGTGATGAATACTCGAACCGATGGATATTTGACTTTGCTAGGAAAGTTTGCCCAGATTCTGTTCCTACGCAGAGCATTATAAGGGAATCTCCTCCAAATAATGGTTTTATTAATAACCCATTTTCAATGATGGAATTTTCTATAGCACTCTTGTCTTGTAACAATAACGCTCCTGGGTTGGGCAGAATTAAATTCAACTTGGTGAAGAATCTGCCCGACCTCGCAAAAAGACGTTTGTTGGAATTGTTCAACAAGTTTCTTGAGCAAAATATTGTTCCACCTGACTGGAGACAAGTGAAAGTTATCGCCATTCAAAAGCCGGGGAAACCAGCTTCCAATCACAACTCATATAGACCCATTGCGATGTTGTCCTGCATCAGAAAATTGTTCGAAAAAATTATTCTACGACGTCTCGACACTTGGGTCGAGACGAACGGTTTGTTGTCAGATACTCAGTTTGGCTTCCGTAGAAATAAAGGGACGAATGATTGCCTTGCATTACTTTCGTCTGACATCCAAATTGCCTTCGCTCAAAAGCAACAAATGGCATCTGTATTTTTAGACATTAAAGGAGCATTTGATTCAGTTTCCATTGATGTTCTTTCAGACAAGCTCTACCAACATGGACTCCCAGCGGTTATAAATAATTATTTGCACAACCTTTTGTCAGAGAAACGCATGTATTTTTCATATGGCGATTTGACAACATTCAGAAATAGCTACATGGGTCTACCGCAAGGCTCATGCCTCAGTCCGCTCCTTTATAATTTTTACGTGAATGACATTGACAGCTGTCTTGTAACCCCATGTACACTAAGACAATTGGCAGATGATGGCGTGGTTTCAGTTACTGGACCCAAAGCTATTGATCTGCATAAACCATTGCAAGATACCTTAGATAACTTGTCCGTTTGGGCTGTTCATCTTGGTATCGAATTCTCTGCGGAGAAAACAGAGTTAGTCGTCTTTTCAAGAAAGCATGATCCCGCGCAGCTTCAGCTCCATATGATGGGAAGAATGATCCAACAGGTTTTAACTTTTAAATATCTCGGGGTGTGGTTCGATTCCAAATGCACGTGGGGAGGACACATTAGGTATCTGATAACGAAATGCCAACAAAGAGTAAATTTTCTTCGAACAATAACAGGATCTTGGTGGGGTGCTCATCCGCAAGATCTAATAAAATTGTATCAAACAACGATACTTTCAGTGATGGAATATGGATGCGTTTGTTTTCGTTCCGCTGCAAACTCTCATATTATCAAACTTGAGCGAATTCAGTACCGTTGTTTGCGAATTGCCATAGGCTGCATGCATTCAACACATACAATGAGTCTTGAAGTTCTGGCGGGAGTTCTTCCATTAAAAGATCGATTTTGGGAGCTTTCATCACGCCTGCTAATAAGATGTGAGGTGCTGAATCCCATGGTAATTAATAATTTCGAACGACTAGTCGAGCTTCGATCTCAAACAAAATTCATGACAGTATATTTTAACCATATGTCACAGGAAATCAACCCTTCAAGATATATTCCTATCCATGTCAGCCTCCTAAATGTCCCTGACTCAACTTTATTTTTCGATACATCCATGCAGCGCGAAGTGCGTGGAATCCCGGATCACCTACGCTCGACGGAAATCCCAAAAATATTTTCAAGTAAGTTCAGGCATATTGACTCTGAGAAAATGTTTTACACGGACGGATCGCGAATTGAAGAAGCGACAGGGTTTGGTATGTTCAACAATAATGTTTCGGCCACATTTAGGCTTCAAGAACCTGCATCTGTTTATATAGCAGAGCTAGCAGCAGTTCATTATAGTTTGAGTGTAATCGTCGCATTATCTCCAAACCATTATTTCCTCTTCACAGATAGTCTGAGTGCAATTGAAGCCATTCGCTCAAACATGACTGGCAAGACTGAACCGTTTTTCCTGGGCAAAATAAAACAGTGCCTGAACGACATATTGAACAATAATTATCTAATCACTATAGTCTGGGTCCCGGCTCATTGCTCCATTCCTGGCAATGAAAGAGCCGATATTTTAGCCAAACGTGGTGCTATTGAGGGTGAAATTTATGAGCGACCGATTGCTTTCAACGAATTCTATAGCTCGTCTCGCCAAAGAACACTTGCCAGCTGGCAAGCTTCTTGGGATAGAGATGATCTGGGTCGGTGGATGCACTCAATTATTCCGAATATATCGACAAAGGCATGGTTCAGGGGACTGGATGTGAGTAGGGATTTCATTCGTGTGATGTCCAGACTCATGTCCAATCACTACACGTTAGATGCACATCTCCTTCGAATTGGGCTCTCCGAGACTAATCATTGTGCTTGTGGCGAAGGTTATCGGGATATTGATCATGTCGTTTGGACATGCGTGGAGTATCGTGATGTCAGATCTCAACTAATAAATTCTTTGCGTACCCAAGGTAGACTATCCAATATCCCAGTTCGAGACATTCTTGCTTGTCGTGACCTTTCATACATGAAACTTATTTATCATTTCATAAAGAAAATTGGAGTTTCAATTTAATAAAGGCCCCTTTTAAGACTTAGCTCTGATCCCAGCTGCGTCCATGAGTTCATCCAATAGCTAAATTAGAATAAAAATTATGTAATGATACAAACAAACTCGAAACAGTTTATGAAATTATCAACAAAATGTCAAAAAAAAACAGCTTATTTTATAATTTATAGAAGGTAATCGTTTGGTTCAAATAATATTTCCGAGTAGATTTCATAATTAATGACGAGTTACCTAAGATGATATTTAAGCTATAAGAGAATATGTTTTAATAAATTTAAAACGTTGTGACTATGTTAGAATTAAATTAGGATAAGAATATTATGTAAAAGTGATGCTACGGCGAAGAAAAACTTATGTAAACTGTCTTAAGAAATAAACGTATTTATGAAAAAAAAAAAATTCTGAGAAACCATGCACATCCCCGTCGCTACCGGAGACTCATCTTCCGCTTAGACATAGTTATCACACCGTCTCTCTCTCTCTCTCTCTCTCTCTCTCTCTCTCTCTCTCTCTCTCTCCTCTCGCGAGAGATCACTCCTCGTCGGGGATGCTAATGCACACAGCAATTGATTAAATTCTGTTTGATTAATGAGTCGAAACAGCACGCGAGACGAGACTCTGTGTTCGTTTGTCAGATGAAGAAAACAAAAAAAAACACAAAACGACTCCACCATAATTGACGCACGACAGTGTGATAGAATAGGAAAAAGAAAAACAACAACAACCAACTGTTTTGTTTTTTCGTTATGAACTGACAAACAAAAAAAAACTAAAGCCATTTCCGGTGATAATGTTCGGCTGGTCGTGTGGACTGTTTTATGTAAGATCGTTTCATTCGGTGCAGTTGGCCCCACTGGTGCTACTGTACTGGGTGAGATTCGGTCAAACAATGGTTTCATTTTTTGTTTTTCAATGTATGGCATAATGTACAACATTGAATGGCGTCGAACTCGCGAAGTCTTCTATAGCGAGGAATGGATTTCCAGTGATTATTTCAGTATTGGGAGCTACTTATAAAATGCTGTTTTGAATCCAACTTAAATTGCCGAACACTGAAAAAAAATCATCCACATAACGGAAGGCAAACGACTCATCGAAACGTTCCAGAGGAGTCGGGCCATCGGTGATTTGGACTGGCAGAAGGGCTGAAAAATTCATTCTTAGCGAGTGAAATGACTGGATTCTTGCATGATTCTGAGTATAATTAAGCTTTTAAGAACAAAAAAATAATTTTGTTTCATCTAAATCGAAAGTGACGTTTTTTTCTGAAAATCGACTTTAAATTATTTAAATCGATTTTTTTCTCAATCGAAAATTTGTTCAAGATAGTCTAGATCAAACAAAGGCTTGTTCAGTTAATTAAGTTTAATAAAAATTTGAGAGTACAACATATGCTCGAGTTCGCACGAAATGTGTCATAAGGAAATCATAAAATCACTTATAGTTAGATATTTAAACGATGGGCAACCGATTGCCGAGCCTTGTCATTATATTGCCTAATAAACAGTTTTTGCCTTTCTCACTTAGAAAGGTTATGCAATTACTGTGGAAACCGACTTTTGAACCATTCGACTCAGTTCGTCGTGGGGTAAAAGGTGCAAAAAATATGAAAATATGTGTTCTAACTTTTCTCATAGATGGCGCGACCGATTTTCACAAACTTATCAGATGTACAACTTTGCTTCCGCCGTTTTCCGATAGGTGGCTGTACCGGCTGAGACTGGTTAAAATACATAGGTGATAATGCCTTTAAAGTGAGTGTGTACAGTGCCTAACGAATTGTCATCGCCGTTTCAGTGACAGTTGTTCTTGTTTTCGTATTATTCACGCTCGAAAATGTCTGTTTATGTGCCCAATTCTCGCCATTTGCGGGAAGTTTTACTTTTCTGTTACAATTCGAAAAACAAAATGCAGCTGAAGCGCATCGAATTCTTTCAGAAACTTACGGTGATGTTGCTCTGAGTGGAAGAAAGTGCCGGGAGTGGTTTCAACGTTTTAAAAATGGTGATTTCGATGTCGAAGAAAACATGGTGGTGGAAGAGAAAAAACCTTCAAAGATGAACAACTAGAAGCATTGCTTGATGAAGATTCGTGCCAAACCCAAGAAGAGCTTGCCGAATCGTTGGGAGTGGGTCAGCAAGCCATTTCAAAACGTCTCAAGGCCCTGGGTATGATTTAGAAAGAAGGAAACTGGGTGCAGTACGAGTTGAAACTGAGGGACATCGAGCGCCGTCTATTTGTAAGTGAGCAACTGCTTCAAAGACAAAATCGTAAGGGGTTTTTACATAGAATCGTAACCGGTGATGAAAAGTGGGTTCGATACGATAATCCTAAACGCAGGGGGGGGGGGGGGGGGAGCCCGGACATGCTACTCCGTCGAAGGCAAAAGATGTTGATTTGTATTTTGGTGAGATCAGCTCGGTGTGATTTACTACGAGCTCTTAAAACCGGATGAAACCATCACAGGAGATCGCTGCTGAACGCAACTGATGCGCCTTAGTCGCGCGCTAAAAGAAAAGCGGCCACAGTATCAAGAGCGGGATGACAAAGTCATCCTCCAACACGACAATGCTCGGCTTTACGTCGCAAAAGTGGTCAAAAAGCACCTGGAAACGCTGAAATGGGAAGTCTTGCCCCACTCGCCGTATTCCCCAGATGTCGCCCCTTCTGACTTCCACCTATTCCGTTCGATGGCACACGGCCTGGCAGATCAACATTTTCAATCCTTTGAAGAGTTGGAAAAATGGATTGCTTCATGGATAATGTCAAAAGAGGACTCCTTTTTTCGAGCCGGGATCCAAAAATTGCCGGAAAGATGGAAGAAAGAAGAAGCTAGCGACCGACAATACTTTGAATAATACATCTGTTAGCACTTTTTCACAATAAAGCTTTTAATTTTGAAAAGCAAATTTGTACACCTGATAGGTTCAAATGAAATGATTAAAAATCACGAAATCATGAAACATTTCAATCATGCCTTATTATGATTTCATGAGCATCGATCATTTTGCTCATGAAACTTCATGAGATGACATGATTCATGATTTCATGATTTTTAATCATGGTACCGGCAATGAACTTTTATCTGCGCAGGATGTGCATCGGGGTGCCGATAAAAAGGCGCGTCTCTAATTTTGTACTTCTTAAACATTTGGCATAAAAAAAAGCTCTCGATTTCGAAAATCGCAAAAAATCTCAAAGTCGATATTTTTTCGGTTTCGGAAATCTCAAAATTTGTCCAAAGTCGGTATTTTTCAAATTTTGTTTTCGGAATAACACCAAATACCGAAGTTTTATGCATTTCCAAAATATTTCATATAAAAAAAACATTCTTGATTTTGAAAATCTAAGAAATCTTAAAGTCGATATTTTTCGGTCTCTGAAATCTCAAATCTCTTCCTAAAGTCGATATTTTTCAAATTTTGTTTTCATTTGAATTTTCTAAAACATTTGGCATTTCTAAAACATTTGAAATAAAACAAAAAGTTCTCGGTTTCGGATGTCTCAAAAAATCTCAAAGTCGATATGTTTTTCGGTTTCTGAAATCTCAAAATTTTTCCAGCGAATATTTTTTAAATTTTGTTTTTCGGGTATTAGGGATAATTTTAGCATTTCTAAAGTATTTGGCAAAAAAAAAACGTTCTGAGTTTCGGAAATCTCAAAGTCGATATTTTTTTGGTCTCTGAAATCTCAAATCTCTTCCTATAGTCGACATTTTTCTAATTTTGTTTTCGGGATAACACCAGATATCGAAGTTATATACATTTCTTAAACATTTGCTTTTTACAAAGAAATTCTCGGTCCGAAAATCACTAAGTCGATATTTTTTTCGATTTCTAAATTCTCGAAATTGTCCCATAATCGATGTTTTTCAAATTTTGTTTTTGGAATAACACCAGATATCTAAGTCCTATGGCATTTCTAAAAAATTGGACATCAAAATGAGGCTCTCGGTTTCAAAAATCTGGAAAAAATCTAAAAGTCGATATTTTTCAGTTTTTTAAAACTCAAATTTTTTCAATGTCGATATTTTTCAACATTTTTTTTTCGGGTTAACTCCAGATATCGATGTTTTATGAATTTCTAGAACATTTGGCATATAAAAAAGGTCTCAGTTTCGGAAATCTCAAAGTATATATTTTTTTCGTTTCGGAAATCTCAAAACTTTCCTAAAGTCGGTATTTTGTTATCGGGATAACACAAGATATTAAAGATTTTTGCTTTTTGAGAAAAAATCGGCATGAAAAAATCTCGGTTTCGAAAATCTGAAAAATGTTTCAAAGTCGATATTTTTCAGTTTCTGAAATCTCGAAATTTTCCCAGTCGATATTTTTTGAGTCTAAGATCTCAAAATTTTCTCACTGTCGATATTTTTCTAATTTTGTTTTCGGGATAACACCAGATATCGAAGTTATATACATTTCTTAAACATTTGCCTTTTACAAAGAAATTCTCGGTCCGAAAAGCACTAAGTCGATATTTTTTTCGGTTTCTTAATTCTCGAAATTTTCCCATAATCGATGTTTTTCAAATTTTGTTTTTGGAATAACACCAGATATCTAAGTCCTATGGCATTTCTAAAAAATTGGACATCAAAATGAGGCTCTCGGTTTCAAAAATCTGGAAAAAATCTAAAAGTCGATATTTTTCAGTTTTTAAAAACTCAAATTTTTTCAATGTCGATATTTTTCAACATTTTTTTTTCGGGTTAACTCCAGATATCGATGTTTTATGAATTTCTAAAACATTTGGCATATAAAAAAGGTCTCAGTTTCGGAAATCTGAAAGTATATATTTTTTTCGTTTCGGAAATCTCAAAACTTTCCTAAAGTCGGTATTTTGTTATCGGGATAACACAAGATATTAAAGATTTTTGCTTTTTGAGAAAAAATCGGCATGAAAAAATCTCGGTTTTGAAAATCCGAAAAATGTTTCAAAGTCGATATTTTTCAGTTTCTGAAATCTCGAAATTTTCCCAGTCGATATTTTTTGAGTCTAAGATCTCAAAATTTTCTCACTGTCGATATTTTTCTAATTTTGTTTCCGGGATAACACCAGATATCGAAGTTATATACATTTCTTAAACATTTGCCTTTTACAAAGAAATTCTCGGTCCGAAAAGCACTAAGTCGATATTTTTTTCGGTTTCTTAATTCTCGAAATTTTCCCATAATCGATGTTTTTCAAATTTTGTTTTTGGAATAACACCAGATATCTAAGTCCTATGGCATTTCTAAAAAATTTGACATCAAAATGAGGCTCTCGGTTTCGAAAATCTGGAAAAAATCTAAAAGTCGATATTTTTCAGTTTTTAAAATCTCAAATTTTTTCAATGTCGATATTTTTCAACATTTTTTTTCGGGGTAACTCCAGATATCAATGTTTTATGAATTTCTAAAACATTTGGCATATGAAAAAGGTCTCAGTTTCGGAAATCTCAAAGTCGATATTTTCTTGGTTTCGGAAATCTCAAAATTTTCCTAAAGTCGGTATTTTGTTATCGGGATAACACAAGATATTAAAGATTTTTGCTTTTTGAGAAAAAATCTGCATGAAAAAATCTCGGTTTCGAAAATCTTAAAAATGTTCCAAAGTCGATATTTTTCAGTTTCTGAAATCTGGAAATTTTCCCAGTCGATATTTTTCAGATTTTGTTTTCGAAACAACACCAGACATCGGAGTTTTATGCATTTCCAACACATTTGGCTATCAAAAAAAAAGTCTCAAAATATCTCAAGGTCGATATTTTTTGAGTCTAAGACCTCAAAATTTTCTCATTGTCGATATTTTTCAAATTTTGTTTTCGGGATGTCGAGGTTTTACGCATTTATAAAACATTTAGCATCAAAAAAGTTCACGGTTTCAATAATCTCAAAGTCAATATTTTTACGGTTTCTAAAATCATAAAATTTTGCTAAAGTCGATATTTTTCAAAATTTGTTCTCGAGATAACGAGGTTTTTTACATTTGAAAAACATTTGGCATCATAACAACCAGTTCTTGGTTTCGGAAATGTAAAAAAAAACTCAAAGTCGATATTTTTTTCGATTTCTTAAATCTCAAAATTTTCCTAAAGTCGATATTTTTTTAAATTTTGATCCCAAGAGAACCCCAAATATTGAAGTTTAATGCATTCCTAAAACGTTTGGCATTGAAAAAAAGTTCTGGGTTCCGAAAATCTGAAAAATATCTCAAAATCGATATTTTTCGGTTTTTAAAATCTAAAAGTTTTCAGGAATCGATATTTTTCAAATTTTGTTATTCTAATTCGATAATCTCAAAGTCGATATTTTTTCCTGTTTCTGTAATCTCCATATAATAGTCCATATTTTTGAAAGGTTTAAAATGGTTTTAATGATTGATAACACAAATAGGTGAATAATTTGTTGCTAGTTAGTTGATAATTAGTTACGATAACTTTAAATTTGGTGCTCATTTTTTTTTTGAGTACTTCTCTAAGTTCACATGAAGCTAGCGAATCATCTCTGCTAAATAATCTTAAAAACAAATCGAAACCCAGTGGATAATTTGTTGCTAATAAGTTGCGCACTAGTTACGGTAAGTTTGAATTTGTTGCTCGATTTCGATTTGTTTTCAAAGCTTATTTAGCTTTAGGCCTTGAAAACAAATCGAAATCCAGTGGATAATTTGTTGCTAATAAGTTGCGGTAATTTTGGATTTATTGCTCAATTGATTTTTCATTGTCCGAGTACTTCGTTACTTTCATATGAGTGTCATGAAGCACCCCTTCTCAATTAACCGAGTGGATAATTTGTTGACAATTTAATGTTAAATAGGTTTTTTATAAGTTACGACAATTTTGATTTTGTTAGTCGACTTTTTTTTAGTACTTCGCTAAGTTAGTCTGAACTCTACGAAGCGCCTCTTGGAAACGAATCGAAACCCAGCGGGTAACTTGTTACTAGTAAGTTACTAATTAGTGAGCTTAGCGAAGTATTCGAAAATTACTACCAACTACTTAGCAACAAACTATCGACTGGCTTTCGATTTGTTTTTAAGCTTATTCAGGAGGGGTGCTTTGTTAATTTAATATGAGCTTAGCGAAATACTAAACAAAAATTAAACAATAGATTCAAAATTATTGTAACTGATTTGCAACATTGAGTTTAGATTTGTTTTTAAGCTTATTAGGGCGGGGTGCTTCGTAAACTTAATTGAAACTTGGCAAAGTAATCATAAAAATAATGAAATTCAAAATTTCTGTAACTTATTAACAACTTATTAGCAACAAATCACCTACTGGGTATCGATTTGTTTTTAAGCTTCTTAAGGAGGGAAGCCGATAAAAATTGAGAAACAAATTCAAAATTACCGCAACTTATTAACAACTAATTAGCAACAAATAATTCACTGAGCTTCGCTTTGGTTTTGAGCATTTTTAGAAGGAGTGCTTCATTAACTTCACATAAACTTAGCGAAGTACTCAAAGAATAAGAGATAAATTGTATAACAAATTCAAAATTTTCGTAACTCATTAACAATGAATTAGCAACAAATTATTCGCTGAGCTTCGATTCGTTTTTGAGCTTATTTAGGCGGGGTGCTTCGTTAACTTTACATGAACTTAACGAAGTATCAAAAAAATGAGCAACAAATTTGAAATTACTGTAACTAATTAGTAACAAATTATTCACCTACTTGCGTTATAATTTGCGATTGGTGCTTCGTTAAGTTCAGGTTCATAATTAAGAAACGCTTTCTGATATAGTCAATTTCCGCGGATTAAATGAAAAAATATGAATTTTTAATTCTTATAAAAGCATTGAGCGGAAATGCAAAAAAAAACAAAAGCAAATCACCAAATTCAACTGTTTGCAAAACATGATTAATCATCCTCTTAAAAACCCGTGCGAATAAATTTCGGGAATGAAATGTCATGAAAATTCTCGTTCTCACAGGGATAATGGAAAACCCCGTCATAAGCTTTTTGTTTTTGGCATCTTTCGATTATTTTTATAAAACTTTATCTTTAGATTGTCAATGATACTTGACACAAACAATCTCTAATTCTATCGGAAATTGTTGAAAAGATATTACCAGATTAATTGAGCAAGAATGTAAGTCCTTTTGTTTGACTTCTTCAATCAAGTTTTGCACAGTCTTCTAGGTTATTTTCCTCGCGACAGAAACAAATTTACCTTGAGTCGCATCTCTCTCACAACTGTGTTTCCCGTGATCTTAAGATTCCGCCGGACAATGACCCAGTTGAGCAGAGCTTCGGTGTATTGGAAGACTACGTAGTTCGCGGCAGATCACTTCATTGCCACTTCTACAGTGGCAAGATGCTGAATCCATCCGAAACAGAACGAAACAATTGTGTTTCTTGTGGAAAGGCAACTGACGTTTTTTTTCAGAGACTCGTGTACATTCATATCCTGGTCGCGATGAAATTATCACTCATAAAACATAGAGAACAGATGACTCACCACACGAGATATTTATTCCCAAACCTCGACTGGCACCTTTTTTCCTTCCAATTGCAGTAGGAAACTGTTGTTTCATTCTCCACCGGCATAGTTTTCCTGGTTATCGACAAACGCTTTCTGAACACTTTTATTACTTTGGTGACACATGATTAGGCGACTTCATTCAACAACTTCGTCAACTTAATGCGCGAGTAGCTTGAATTTTCGCAATGCACGAGAAAAACTATGGACGTATTGCTTCTGAAATCTGCTCTGTAGTTGCAAAAAGAACTACTGAGCAAATTTCAGTAAACAAATCCAACAGTAGATTTAAAGCTATACAAACACACATGTGTGACGGGAAAACTACGTCAAGTTCAAGTTGATTAATTTTGGAACGTAAAACCCTTCACTATCTATCATAAATGAAGTACTATGAAAAGATTTAGTCCCATCACTCTACTTACTACAGTGTTTAACTGATTATTTTCAGTGGGAAATTATTGATAAACCCATAATGTGAGAACTGACCATTCAGCATTAATTTCAGGGAATCCATAAAGCTGACCTAAGCGTGGTCGGCTATGCTAAACTGAGGGTTAATGAATTTATCCGTTTCAGTGCAAAATGTCATTGGAGTGTCAAACTTTGATATGTGCAGTAATTCTTTTTCTGATAAATAGATATCCTGCTTAACTCCATGGCTATGTTCATATCTGTGTTATAATATTGACTTTGGCTCTATATTGAGCTTTCCTGTGAAATATAATCTAGCCGATATCGTATCTGGTTTTAGTGGGCCAGTTTCGAAGGAATTCGTGCTAGAATTTTGCAAGTGAAATGTAATAATGCCCCTTATTTAACTGGAAAAATGTTAGGTATAGAGTTTTATGGAAGAAATCGACAGCTGTTAGGCGTTAGGCGATTTTATCGATGACTCATTTTTTTTCCCAAACCAACAGTCCCATGTGAACCGACATCGGGTGCGATCGGTAGCAGTCGCACACGTGTTAACCATAGTAGCTATCAGCATATTTGTACATAATGACAGTTTTACTTTGTGGGTTCCGCTGCTGCTCGATTGAACGATGCAGCCGGTCACCATAGAGACAATACACCAAGAAGCTATAAAAGTGTCAACATGTTCTACTCATAGCCAACTAAGCAAAGTGCTCATTGTTCAACGTGTTTTTTTTTGTTGCCTTTCGGTGATAGTTTATTTTTATACTTTTGATGGTAGCAACAAACTGTTGATTGTCATCAAACGTAACTATTCTCTGTACTGTAATGACTAACACAAATGTTTTATGTAGAAACTATCCGTTTTTAATATCATTATTTCCGGTTCCAATAAAAGATTCACCTTTACCTTGAAAATAACTGTATTGTAGTTGATTTTGAAGCAGAAGGAAAATCCGCAACCGCATAAAGCTCATTTCATAATCACTAAACATATTCATTATTCGTAAATTTTGAATGATCTTTAACTTCGAGTCCGAATCGATCTCGCTTGAATAATTATGTATTTTATATCTAAGATTTATAAAGATTATAAAGAAATATCCATTAGAAACAAACGAATGCAGTATCGAGAATAGTGTCGTTTTATGAATTTCGTATTAAAATATCTCGAGAAAAGCTGTTTCTAAGAACAAATATACTATAGAAAAATTTGTTGCTTTTTAGCTGTCGAATCACATTCTACTATCTTTTCCGAACAAATAACCTAGAAAATGTATGATCTGGCAAGCAGTTTGCAGCTGCTGACAAAAAAAAAACTCAATTTTTCATTACAAATAAGTGTATGAACTCAAACCTCTTCAAGGAAAAGTGCCTGATAAAAGGTTACACAGGGCTTTTGTCGAGAATAGTGTCGTTTTATGAATTTCGCATTTAAATATCTCAAAAAAAGCTAATTCTAGGAAAATTTCTTTTTTGAGCAAATTCTACTGTTTTTTTCTGGCTTTTTTCCGGACAAATTAACTAAAAAATTTCTGATTTGACAAGCAGTTTGCAGCTGCGGACAAAAAAACTCAAGTTTTCATTACAAATGAGTGTATAAACTCGGACCTCTTCAAGGAAAAGTGCCTGATAAAAGGCTACACAGGGCTTTTGTCGAGATTAGTGTCGTTTTATGAATTCCGTCTTTAAATATCTCGAGAAAAGCTAATTATAGGAACAATTAATTTTTGAGCAAATTTGTTGCTTTTTATCTGTCGAATCATATTCTACTGTTTTTTCCTGGTTTTCTTCCGGACAAATTAACTAAAAAATATCTGATTTAGCAAGCTGTTATCAGCTGCTGGCATAAAAAATCAAGTTTTCGTTAAAAATGAGTGTATGAACTCGAACCTCTTCAAAGAAAAGTGTCTGTTAAAAGGCTACACAAGGCTTTTGTTTGCTATGCTGAACGAGAGAGTGCAGTGTCGAGAAAAGAGTCGTTTTATAAATTTCGTATATAAATATCTCGAAAAAAGCTAATTCTAGGAACAGTTATACTAGAAGCAATTTGTTGCTTTTTACCTGTTGAATCATATTCTAGTGTTTGAGTGGTAGCTTTTTTCTGGATAAATAAACTGGAAAATTCCTGATTTGGCAAGCAATTTGCAGCTGCGAACCAAAACACTCAAGTTTTCATTATGGATTAGTGTATGAACTCAAATCTCTTCAAGGAAGAGTATCTGGGAAAAGGTTTCACATGGCCTTCGTTTACTATAATAGCCAAAAAAGTGTAGTGACGAGAATAGTGTCGTTTTATGAATTTCGTATTTAAATATCTGAAGCAAAACTAAATCTAGGAACAATTATACTATGAACAAATTTGATGCTTTTTATCTGTCGAATCATATTCTACTGTTTTTTTTCTGACTTTTTTTCCGGACAAATAAACTAGAAAAAATCTGATTTGGCAAGCAGTTTGCAGCGGCAGACAAAAAACTGAAGTTACAAATCAGTGTATATACTCGAACCTCTTCAAGGAAGTGAGTCTGGGAATGGGTTTCACACGTCCCTCGTTTACTATGATAAACGAAAAAGTACAGTGTTGAGAATAGTGTTTTTTTTTTCAATTTCGTTTTAAATAGTTTTAGAAAAGGTAGTTCTACGTGCAATTATACTATGAGTAAATTTGTTGCTTTGCATCTGTCGAACCATATTCTAGTGTTTGGATCATGTTTTATCCGGAAAAATTTCTGATTTAGCAAGCAATTTGCAGCTGCCAATGAAAAATTGTAATTTTATGTGACAATCGGATCACGGAAGGATGCCTACACTGTATTTCTTTTTAAGAAAGTATTTTTCGTAGTTCCGTCGTAGAACTGCTCTTGCAGTAAAATTATATACAATAAACCATTGGGTGCGCAATAGCATTGATGTGCGTTGCAAGTGTGCAAAATTAAACCGAATATCCTGTTTTTTTTTTCATATTTTCAGGGTATAAAGAAATTACTAATGAATTATGAATTACAATTTTTGTTGTTTGATTTCCTCGCGATTTTCCTGGGAGTGGGTCATTTCGTCGAAAGCCATTTCGCCGAATGCCATTTCGTCGAAAGTAGTTTCGCCGAAAGGGTCATTTCGCCGAAAAAATAATTTCGAATACATCATATTGTTTTTTGTGTTATTATGCCTCCTCTATAACTGATGTGGCACAGCCACATAACCGAAGCCAAGATGGCTCGGCGGCACAAAGCCTCCGAGGCGACGCCGGCAGAGTTGGCCGCCGACCCGCCGTCGGAAGCGGCGGCCTCTTGCTTACAAACCTGTAACCGCCTCGTTTACCCGGTCTACTCAAAGCTAAGGTTCTTTGCTTTATTTAGGTCCGAACGAGCAGGAGCGAGGTCGGACAGCACGCGAATCAAATCGATGTGGCGAAGCCGCATTAGATATTTTTTCACTTAATAAACGGAAAATACCACAAGCATTGGCTTGGTAGATACACCTATGCAATTGATTTGATGCTTAGTGACTAATAGTCAACAAGTTTCCAATTGTAGATAAAAAACGGGCGTTGACGTATTATCATTCGTTTGTGTTTAATTTAAATCAATTCCAATTATAATATTAGGACAATTGTAGCAATCGGCGAAATGGCATTCGGCGAAGTAGCCCATTCGGCGAAATAACCCTTTCGGCGAAACGGCTTTCGGCGAAATGACCCTGATCCATTTTCCTAGTATTATTTTATTTGCTTGAACTCGAATTCTCTTCAGCTACGAATGGACATAGTTCCAGTGTCCATTTGTTGTGTTTAGTATCTTCTGGAACAAATCTATTTTAGTTTTCTCGGTACAACTTCGACACATTTCGGATGGAGGATGCTAAATCTACCGAAAATAGATTCAGTCCTTTGTGCAACCTTATGACTGACAAAGGACGCTTCTTAGGGCACTCTGCCGTGTAAATCAAACCGTTGATTGTTCCGGGAGTGCTTAGGATTTTCAGGATCAGATTTTCTGATCGAAGTGATCTTGAAAACAACATAGATTGTATAGGAAAGTGGATCCCGCAGAGTCGAATGGGATACCTATACTAAGTGTCTAAGAAGAGTCCATGAGGGTACCGAAATAGATTCTCATCGGTGAACATGATTTCAACCTTCAACCAATTTGCACCCCGTGAAACAACAGTTCGGTGACCGCAGTGAGCTCAGAGTGGAACCTAGTGACAACCCGCTGGTGTGAAATTTGAAACCCACTTAAGTATCTTTCATTCCAAGAGCGCGCTGTTCGCTAGTTGCCTGTCAACTTGAAACACTGAATCGATAAGTATAAAAATAAACCGTCAACCAGAGACAGAGCAGGCCATCATATTTAGCATAGACAGACGTTCGTTTCGGTGTGGAGAAACGAAAAAAAAAAGAAATGGAGGTGGAACGAAGGATGCGGCGTTTCGTTTATGGCAGCAAACGATAATAATCGGATCGATCGTCGATTCTTTGCACGTCAAGACAATCGATAGTTTTCCAGAATGATTTTTTGGAACCGACCACCGCCAACAAAGCAGCGGAGGTCACATGGAAACGACCATGACAAATGGAAGCAATTTAGGAATTGACGGGCGACCGGCCACTCGGGCTCCGCTCAGCAGCGGTCGATTTTCGAGACCAAATAACGTTAGACTGAACGCGTATGGTGAATATTAATAGCCTACTCGTGACGGGACATCGCGATCTCCGACTCAACCGAATGTGTGCTACGAATATCCGAAGCATATCGGTGAGTAGAATGTAGATTTTTTCTCCCGATGTTTCGGACGTCGTTTCGCATCAGCATCACTCCAAGGTGCGTCCGACTTTTTTGCACTTTTTTTTATTGATATTGTTTATTTAAATCACCGAGACAGGGGACATTTTGTCAGATTCTTAGAACACTTAAACTCATTCGAATTGAAATACTGAAGTCTGAAACCTCGCATTGGTCCGTTGTGATTCCTCACGAATTCGTAAATGAAAGCCCGCGTGGAGCAACCTTTTCTAGATCACCAAAAGTTCAATGCCATGTTTTTTTTGGTTTGGTGCGGTCCAATTTGAATTGCAAACGGGTTCCTTAACGGTTTATTTTGACATCCACTGCCACGACCGAAAGGGAGCGCGAATCGGTGAGTGTGCATTCAAATGCACGGACTGACATTAGCATTCACATGTGGCCCGGTTTTGACCATGTCCGGCCTTCTGCCTCAGCGAAACGGCATTTATCAATCGTTCATTTATCACTGGATGTTTTCGCTTCTCATACGAACAAAAGGAAGAGAGAGAGAAAGAGAGAAAGGCTGTTGATTCCGGGAGGGCAAAAAAAACCGTCCACTCCAAAACGTTGTCGGAAAACAAAATTTATTTACCGTCCCGGTTCATTTTTTTAAATGCATTTTGATGGTCGCCTACGACTTTGTCGAGGCTTTTCATAATGCGGGTAACGCCTTCTGCCTAATTTAGAGAGTGGTCCTTTCCGAACGTTAATCTTTATCTTAGTACGTAATTCAAATTTATTGGAGGCATTTCAATGTTTTTTTTTCATAATAATCATAAAGTTGGATTAAAGGTAGAGTGCACAAAAAAGGGCATTTCAGAGGCTTTAGTTCAATGCAGAAACATTGCATATCCTGAGGTCATCAAAACCAATCCACACAATGCCTTTTTTCTCAAACAGAGAGCAGCTGAATGTTAGTTTTGTTTGCACTAGTTTGTTGGAAGAATGCTGATATAAGTGAAGCCGCTGATGGCATTTCTTCTAAATCATATCTCAATGTAGCTAGCGGTATTCCTTCTAAATTATTCCCCGATCTTGCTGACTGGATGTTGTGTACTTTCAATAGACACAGGTCGTTATGAATATAATCGACATGAGTCGCAAATATGCATTGTAGTATTCACAGTAATTGTTTAAAAACAGTGTTCAATCATACTATCCGCTACTTTATGACTGGACTTTATGAAGGTTTTCCGTTATCACGTTATCTACAACAATGATATTTCCCATCATTAAATCACATTGATTGAATACTATAGTTTTTTGGTGGTAGTTTTCATACTGACGCATTGTATTTCAAAATGTGTTTTCATAGTTGGGTGTAGATAATCTTTTATACCAGAGGAAAACAAGAAGACCCCGATAATCGATAACCTAAAATTTTTTTTGTCAATATGGCGGTTACTCCTTTCTTGAACCAGTGATTTTTTTAAACCAATGATTTTTCTTCGATTCAGTTTTCAAAATATCTCGAAAGCAACTGCTCGCATTGTCTTGATGTCAAATAATTTATTTAAAATTTCATAAGGACTACAAAAATAATAAATTTGGTGATGGATAATCCAGCCTAAATTAAAAAAAGTGCATATTCTCATGAAATATCAATTTTCTCGTTTTAATTTCTCAGATATCTCGAAAATGACTGCATTTGGGAAGTAGCTTCCTATGAGCTTTTCCATTGAACGTAGCTTGGAGAATTATATTTCATTGCTCAGATACATTTATTCCTATGGAAACATCATTTTTCGAAAATTGTTAAGAAGTTTTTCCTCGGGAAACTTTTTTATTAATCACCTCTCCAACTTTATGAAACATTCATCAGTTTCCTTGTAACTTGACGTTTTTTGGGACATAAATTTAAAAAAATCGAACTAAAACAACTGAGAATTTTAAAAAAAATATTTTTTTTTCGATTTTACTAATTATGGGAAGATTTTTTCCGAGTTCACTTGATGACCTACAAATTCTTCTTAGACATATTTTTTGTCGAAGCTATAGATTTCTCGTTATAATTGTTTGAAAATAATGTGGCTAAAAACACATACTTCCTTATCAAAAATTATTCTTGTATGAAAAAAATCTCTAGACCAGTGAAACATACTTCATTTGCTATAACGAACATACATGCAAAGTTTCAAGCAAATCGAAAGGGGTCGTACCAGAGTTTTGCCATTTATGGATGATTTGGTGTAGAATTGCTATAAGTTTTTAGACACATGAAGAGCCGGATCGTGAAAAAAAGCAAAATTTGGGAACCAAGAAACAGATAAGCAAATTTTATTGATGACGATTGTATTTGAAATAAAACCTATTTTAATCCTCTTAGTTCTCAAAATCATCAGACTCATAAATATTACTATGGTATTTTTAAAAAACTTTTCATTAGCTTTTGAATAAAAACAAAAATGTTTGTTCGGGCATAAATCTACAAATTCAAACAGTTTTGAGCCTACTTTAGAATATTTTCTGCCCTTACCAGTCATTCGCCATAGGTCGAAACAATTGGTAATCGGATGGAACAATGCTCGATGAATATAGTGTGTGGGGTAGAACTTCCCATTCCAGCGTTTGCAAAGTTTTTAAGACTTCCGAAACATACATACTTTGTCTTCCAAGTCAAAATTTACAATTTTGAACCGCGCACAGCCCATTGTGCATGTTTGCTCAGCGTGAGCAAACTCACAGCATACCACCAATATAAAATTTTGGACACAAAACACTGGCATGTTTGGTACTGCACAACAAATGCTACAAACGGGCTCCTTAACTAACGATAGCAAAAACTCAACAGATCGAAATTTGTTCCATAACTACTCTGTTATAAATTCGTTTATTTCAATGAAAAAAATATTTTTTGGAATCAATTTATTAGCTCTAAAGAGGACCAAGCGACTAAATTCTAAGTCAAACAAGATAGAGTACATTTTCTTCAAATAAGAGAGCTTCTGCTGCTGAATATTGATGGCTATAATTGCCACTCGCGTGGTTCAAAGAAAAACAATAACACATGGGACCAAGGTGAGGCATACTCAATACTCAACGATACCAAGAGAACAGTTTACTACCAACTTGTGCCGCTAACACACTTTTCGCTAACTTCGAAGAATTAAAACAAAATGGCTCGGGATTGTTTTTTGCGAGTAATCATCAAATTGTCAGGAAGAAAGATGTAGTTAGTATTGACCATTGGAATGATATTCGTTTATTTCAATAAAAGAGAGTATCACTCACGGTCCATTGAGATCGATCCATTGGTCCTAAAAAGGACTGAGCAATTAAATTTCACCGCAGTCAAATAAGTTAGAATGAATTTTCCACGAATAAGAAAACTTCTGCTGCTGAATATCGATGGAAACCATTGATAGGAAAATGGGTAAAAATGGAACTAATGAATGAACAAACTAAACAGCGTTTTTAAGCACCCAACCCAAGTGTATTGACCGGATATCGGCCGCTAGCTTGGATTGATAAGAGCCTGACCTTTTCCACGGGGTAAACGATTAGTGTTTGCGAATTTGATTGAAAGTGAAGCGGAAGTTTGGGAAGCTAATCGTCAGATGAAACCAACCGTAATCTATTTTTAAAAGTAAACATCGGTGGACTCGACGGATAGGAAGTTGGTATTTGAAAAATGTGCTCGCGAGGTTGATAATTTAGTAATAGGTTTTTGCATTCATTCTACAACACACCGCTTGAGATGAGCTTTGAATAAGTGTAATTTATTGCAAACGGAACACTCAAGGAATGAACAAATCAATACAAGCGATAGACAAATTCACTTAACATGCACATTTTAACTACCCTCTAATGCCCACGAATTGGTAATTGAATCTTCCGTAATCGATAGCTTGATGAATATATGGGTTTGCAAGCGTTTTGTTTGATTTATTGGAAAATTATAGCAGCTTTGAACTGAAAATTATATTGGGAAGAATTTGCTAGAATGCTGTTTTTTAAACGAACAATAATTTAATTTGTTTTGTTGAATTTAAATTATATTGTGATACTATCACTATGGAATTACTTTCTTCTTTCATGAAATATAAAATCATGAAATTACTATCCTACGAATATTCAAAGCCAGTTTACACCGGCTTATGATTTTATTGAATTGAGTCATCCCACAGACTCATCAACGTTACAACTTACTTTGAGTAATAGTTCCCATAAATCATTGGAATGGCATCCCTTAATAGACCCAACCCACCACTGTCAAAATCGAATATCCGCTTGTTTAATATTCTATCTCCGTTCGATATGATGAATTCTCTCGGCATTCATTTTGCCTAACCCACCGTTCGCTTACCAAAACAAAGACACAATGTGATCCCACCAACAATGAAGACGGTAGGGAATGAGTAATTTGATTTTCCGAAATTGGAATCTCTTAATGATCGGCTCTCTTACCTTTTCCCTGAATCTCTGCTGCCACCGCATTCCCCCTGTGTCGGTGGTCGTTGCTGCTCCGGCTTAATGCACCGATCGATGACGATGCACTCGAATTAAATAGATCAATAAATACTACGATAAACACTAGCACTTGGAACAGACCGGAACGGCCGCCCCGTGGACTGCCTTCCGGTTGCAGTCGCTGTCGCTTCAACCGATGGGGCCGTCGTCGTTCTGTCGCTGGTTCACTGCACAGCGTTACGCCACTGCTGCACTGCCCTACTGCCCAAGGCCTACCACGATCCGATACTTCAGGGTCACTCTGACAGTCGAAGACCATTCTACCGAGAGCCAGTAAGCTCCCGGTCGTTATCATTGCTTCACTGTCAACAACTCTTCTGCTAGCATGTTTCCTGCTGTTGTTGTTGTTATTCCATTGATTATGATGATTATTGAAATTTTGCTGGCGATTATTGCTGCGACTGATTGCCGTATTATTATTATTATTAGTAGTAATAGTAGTGGTGACAGAATTTTTCTTTGTTTTCATCGGCGGCGACGGAACGACCGCCGTGCCCCAAAACATGATCTTAGCTGGCGGCACAACAACGAATCACTGTCGAAAATTTCACAAACCGCATTTGATTGCACTTTTGCTTACACTGACAGAAGAAATTTCGAAATTTCAACACACAGCGGAAACGCTTCCACTTTTGCCCAACAAACACAGAAAAGGCCACAATCTTTCACTCATTGGAACACCCTCTCGCGATTTTGCTTTCCTTCTCCACCTTGAGGTACCTCGTTGAGACTCACTCCGATGGTTCGTTTTCTTCCTGCCTTCGAGCACTACAAACTGGTGGTGTTTCGACGTACCGCGCCCTAGGGATCAAGATTTCCTCCGACGCCAGGAGTGCTATGAACTTATGCCCGATGAATAATAACACAACCAAAACTAACTAGAATTAATTCACTTCTCTGTCTGCGGGCACAAACCGAAACGCTAAAACCGACCGCCGTGCGATAGACATACGTCCTCCTGCGAACGCATGCTCTTCACATCTGACTTCGTTCGAAAATGACAAAACAAGCAACGATGCGAACAATAACAGAGCGAGTTGTGTGAGAGAGAAAGCGCATAGAAGCTTGCGCCACAGCTTTTGATGCCGTTTCAAAACTTACTGCCACATACGTATGCTTTGATGGATGATTCCACAACTACCTTCCCACATACCGAACAGTGCTGGCAGCAGCGAAATTGCGCTATTCAAAACTGTGCGATTCAGTCCTGCTTAGCACATATTTTTAACGCTTTGAAGGTGAATTTAGAAAAGACGACGAAATGGCTTAAACCGGTTGATAAATTACTAATGCTCGAGTATGATTCTGAAAACATTCTTATAGAGAACAGAAATATTCTTATTAAATGTAGAAGCACCCGTGTAGAAATGGAGAATACAGTTTGGCATAAATTTTTATTGTTTCTGTGACTCGATTTCGTAGAAGTTTGTGACATTTTTGAACAAAATAATGTTATGCAACTGTAAATAATAAAAGAAAAAACATTAAAAACTTATTTTGAACAAATTTTGTTGCACATAAACCAAAATGTTACAATCTTTCTAGTGCTAATATTTCTGGCGCTCACCATGATAAAGGGAAGATTGACGAGCATAAAAATTACAGGGATGTGATTAAGACGCGACCGGTCACAGGGACATGAAAAAGTCAGTAAATTTTCAAACTATTCGAAAATACTAGGTCATTTATGGCCGCGGTCTTGATACAATACCCATTCAGACTTCAAGGTTCAGACTTCCGTCTTACGTGGACTTAGTTGTTTTTTTATTTGCTTTGTCTTTTTTGACAGCTGAGACTCGCTGGACTTAGTGGTTATTAAATATCTAAGGTTACAAAAACTGAAAATTCTAATTATTTTCTTCTCGAATCGATTCGCAATTAATTTATACGAAAAGATCGAAGGATGTTTTTATTATGAAGATCTGTTTAGCGCAGCAAACTGCTTTCACGTTTCAAAACAATAGCTGTTTTCTTAGAATTGTAAGTAGAACTTGAACGCCTATCAAACCCGAAATTACTATCTATAATACTGCTGTAGTTATTGTGCATCATAATGAAAACTAATATGTATCTGCGCGCTACGTATCGTATCTTAGAATGGAAACGAATGTGCTCAAGTTTTATGGAGTTGTTGTCCTCACATCGGTATTCCAAACTATGAGACTATTTCAAGCGTTTGGATTTTATACTCACACATTTCTTGATGGCACTGAAAACGTTTTCGAAGGTAGTTTTCAATTGTGTACTATTGAAAGCTTCTACATTTTCTTATTACATGTTTGAGTAAAATGATCTCGAATCTAAGCTGACTAACGTTATATTTTTAATTGACACTCAGCATCCATATAATGAAGAATAAATTATTTTAACACCATAAAATGCAAGTACGCCTTTGGTTTACTTGGCATTGAACATGCCTTAGTTTTTATTACAGCGGGTCGGGTGTGGATAAGAAAATGCAAAACTAGCCACGTCACCTTTTTCTGTCATAATTTTGAACGATAACTCATTCATTTGATGGTGGATTGATGTAATCTAACATCCAATCGATTCGGAATTTCTAACTTAGACATGTATGGCAACGTCCGAAGAGGTTCTGGGGTGCAATTATTTCGATTTGTCATATTGTTCACACTCTTTACAGCCAAAAATCACAGATTTTCAATATATCGGTGGAAGAATGAAAATTGAAATTTTACTGATTCTCCCTGAAATCGTTAGTTTGGTTTAGTCTTGTCATGAAGGAACGAGTTATGTTGGCAATTACTTTCTCTTTTGTTTGAACGAGAGACGAAAATGCTTCGTCTCTTTTCGTTTGTTTTGGATGCGGTCATTTACGAATGGGACAGTAAAAAAACGAATATGAGGCTGTTGGATTGGATTCTTTCATTGAGAATGCGCGACAAATTTAAGCTCTGCTCACGTATACAGAATCATTAGATATAATTTCCCACAGTATTATAAGTAGACTCTGACTAAAAAAGCAACGCGGAAGCAAATGATGGTCATAACTAAATCATGCAAGTAATAGAAAAAAGTCGCCAGTCAAATAAGAATTTCTGAAAAAGGTATAATCATTTACTATGGAAGAATCTAATCGTCAATTTTCTTACTTGCATAAAATCTATGCATTTTGACTAGAATAAGTTTTCAGCTTCACCATCATCAAAAATGTGTACCTAAGATTTGTTTCATTTTAAATGTCATTCTGCTCGTTTCTTGTATATAACTGATATGTCTTTCTATCTCAAATTACTTTATTTTTCAGTTTTTGATTTATCGGCCTATATAAACTTGTAATATCTACAAAAAATGGTACATTTTCAAGAATCTATAAGACTGACAAATCCTCGGGCCATGTTTGGGAATGTGCCAAAGGTTCAAAAGTGACATAAAAGAACTACGTGGATCGAGTAGAATGTTAATGCTGGGATATCATAAATGAAACAATCAATCAGCAACTGAATAAAATGCTTTATACTGAATCGTGTGTTGCAGTTGAGAAATATTGTTGCAACTAGCAACACTGCCGAACTGGATGTTGTTAATGCAACTCCAACACACACTAGCGTCTTTCCTGCCAACCGTTGAACTTTAAGCATGAAGAATGACAGAAAAAGTAAACGGAACAGTGAAACGTATCGTTCCCGAATAAAGCGAAGCGACTGTCCGAAACTAGCCAAATTGTTTTCGTTTGTACATTGAAAGCTCGTCGGCCTTTCACTAACACACAGAATCGTCCGTTGGTTAGCCTACCTTTATAGGCCGGTTTTTCGTTTTCGTAACGACTTTAAATTAATTTGAACCCTGTAACGCTGTACAAAGAAAAAAATCACAAACCGTTTAATTCACTTTGATTATTTTCTTTGTTTTGTAGCTGCACGTTATTAAATTCAGTCTGTGGACTGTTACACAGAAACTTTAACGTTAATTTTTTAGTTTAAAAGAGGATTTGTCTGGTTCTGTCATATACTATCTAGAATTACTACCAAAATGTCAAATTTTAACCAAAAGTTATTAGTTTATGTTTCGCAAAATGGTTCACAGCCTGAAATGTTCAGTACATTTGACTACTTATAGAGATTGAAATTGATAAAATATGATTGAAAATACTTTTAATTTAGTATCTCAAATTCTCGATGATTTTAAATATTTTTTTACGTCAACGTGCCACTAATAATTATTTTGGATATTCGAGATTTAAAAACAAAATTCTCAAATTCAATGGTAATATAGAACACTCAAAACATCATGATTAGAAATTAGGTTATTGAAAATGATGATTTCATCTTCTAACGACACGAGACTAGCCGTTCATGCGACTAATTCCGATTCGTATTGAATACCAGTTTATTCTAGAAAAGCATTAGGGATGTCAAGTTGTTATAAGAAATAAATAAAGTCCGATTTATATCCAACCATACGTGACTAGAATTTTATTTAGGCGAACATTTTTTTCGAAATTCGTACATGACCACATATCTAATACACAAGAAAAAAAAACGTTTGTATCAAAAGAGCTAAAATCTTATGGTATTTTATCTAAAACTACAGGCTAGTTGTATGATTAAACTAGTAATATTCTAGTACTAATTATTCGTTTATTCTTATGAAAATCTACCAGAAGCGTACGGGTTCCTGAGCGATGGTTGCCTTGGCAGGCGCCGTGGACTCGACGGATGTTGTGCTACGTGCGTGACGTATCCAACGGAAAGCTGAGCAGTCGAACGCACCGAAACCATACTGTCCAGGTGGGCATGCTCAACGAATGCCGAAGGGTTCTTCAGTCTTGCGATCGGTGTAAACTGAGGACCGTCCACGTCCCGCGTGGAAGAGCACAGCTTCGGTGCGGATATCTCGCGAACTACCGCTGAATTGGACGACATTGTATGGACCAGTTTGTGTCGGCGATGGGAAGGTGATTGGAACTTGGATATGGATAGCGGATTTTTACATCGATCCGTTCGGCAAAAGCGTACTGCGATGTAGGCAATGAATAGAGTAGTTACCACTACTCCTACGACTACGAGGGTGATTAATAGAGCTAGGTAAGATCTCTTGGATGCGGGACCACTATCTAAAGAGCCTCCGACGCCAGCGTACTCACAAAATGGTGGAGCATAACCAACTTGGCAGTGGCAGTTTCCTTCGCTATTACAAACTCCGCGTCCGTTGCAACCCTTCGGGCAGTGTGTTCCTATTCCACGATTGTTGAGACTGTTAATGTCCCAGCACTGCTGTTGATAACACATTCTATTGACACCACAAGGAGCTCCGTCTGGAACTAGGGTAGGTTGTTTACCATCCCCGAGATCTATGAATGCAGAATGACAGTGAACCACTTCTCGGCCCTTCAGGGTACTGGCGATACGTTCTTCGGTAAAAACTTTTAGTCCAAACTCCAGATTGTCCTCATTCAACTGTTCACAGAACAGCAACCCACATAAAACATCTTGCTCGGCACATCGTTGGAAGCTATGCGTATCTCTATCGTATCCACAGTTCGCATACTTCGTCCCATTCACATTTCTCGCATAACACAATTCATCGGATTCCTTTCCTGAAGGACCCCAAAGCAGTCGGCACTGATCATTTCTTGTTCTGCAATCACCATCACAACAAAATGCTGTTCCATCAGCACAAACTTCGGTGTCCCGTTTGAAAACATCCGCTGGACAATGCTCCGAGTTTCCAGTACAAAATTCCGGCAGATCGCACTCTCCACGAGCTTCCCTGCAATCCACTCCGGCTTCTTTCAACTGACAGCTTTCTAGATCGCAGCATTCTCCGGTAGCACACATGGCACCTTCCTTCAATCGACAAAACTTCGGATCACAGCACAGATTATCACAAACCTCCTCCAGACCACAGTCACACTCCTCTCCATCATCTACAAAGCCGTTGCCACAGCTTGCCGAATAAACACCGTCCGGTCGATCCTTCAGGCAATGATTCAAACCACGGTTGAACGCCAGCGTCAACTGCTCTACACTGCAAGAACTCCAATGCTTCAGGGATCGCCCGGTAACCGTCGCTGTCATAATACACTTCCGTTCCGGACAGTAGCACTCTTCGTCCACATCATGTTCCATGTTGAAGCTATGACCCATCTCGTGTGCTAACGTGCCAGCCTGTATTCCGATATTATCCGTGTGGACTACAATCACCGCGCCGGAACTGTTGCTGGTGCACATACCTCCCAGTTTGGCTTTCCCAATGACATGGTCCTGAAATTCTACGACCGTCAACAGCTGCGCATGATCGTTCGGATGCTGCCGAAGTAGTTCCTTTCGACGGTACTGAAGAAAATTGTTCAAGGTATCGTCAGCTCGCCGAGTGACCTGTACATGATCGAAGCGATCCCACACCACTATACCGGTCAAAGCGATGAAGATGTTCAGCGGATTGAAAAGCTGTAATGAAATCAGGTAATATGTTGAGGTATTCGAAGGACTGCCATAACAAGGACTTACCATATTGATGTGGTTCACGACATCCGTACAGTAGCGATGTACAACCCATACATCAGAGTCGAATTTCCGGTAAAGAGAGTTATCGACCACTAGAACCAGTTCTACGAACTTCGAATGGTGATTTGCGTTGTACGGACCGACTACCCTCTTCAGATGATTTCGTTTAACTCTACGTCGATGGTTCAATCTAAAATTGACATTTTGTTAGCACATGTTTCCATGGTTACAACACACACAAACCTTTGTATGAAATGATTCCCGGTTGATTCGTCAAAATCCAGGTAGTACGTTTGGTCTAGGTCGTAAACGGTTCCGCGAATCTTTCCCTCGCAGGTCGACACTGCAACCAAACTGCCCGGTCGGTCCCGGATCCATCCCTGATAGTAGCAGTCCTCGTCGAAATACTCCACTATTGACTCGTTCGGTTGCTGACCTTGCCGTTCGAGAAAGGTTCTCCCGGCCAGGCTCGGACGTAGCTCGACGCACACTCGGTGCTCCGAGGACAGATTGTAGGTTAGTGTGATACCAGAACCTGCTGGCATGTGTTCCACATTCGGCACAATGTAATTTCGGTCACTGCCAGCGCTACTGTCGGCAGTTGCCCGGTGCCATGCTGTGAATAGAGAATGAAATAATGGAGAAGGTCAGCTTTAAATCCCGCGGGTAATTGATGGCGATTTGTTCTGGCAATCCCCAACAAATTGTGACCAGCATAAAAGCACGTGGCATGTGCTGTGAATTTTTATAGTAATAGCATAAGCAGAATCATTTCGATTTAGAGAAGCGCTTTGTTGTCTGTCGAAATTAAAATTTCGAGAGTTTCAAATGCATACAAATATACAGGTAGCTAATGTACAATTTTATATACTAAAGCAAAGTGTCTCACTATCGTCAATATACTCTCTTACTCAGTCAGAGAAAATATCAATTTCTCTCATTCTCTTTCGCTAGTGAAAAAGTTGATGCAATTTGAAACGATTGCTGCTAGAGCTACTATACGGGTTGTCATGGTGACGGATTGATGTGTAGACTGTGATTCGTTGAGAATCAGCTGTTTTTCCCCGGTGGGTCGTTTTTCCTCTGACGGGACCGAAGGTGAAGAAAGTGGTCAAAGTGTACTGCAAGCAAATGAAAGCCAATTACACTCGCAAGACTGCACTTCATAGAGTAACCTGTCTTTGAACTAATAAGAGAATTCGAAGCGACACGTCATTGGAAAATAGTGTGCAGGGAAAACAAAAATATAAAAAAACGGAAAAGTGTTGGCCGTGTGCTCCCCGAATTCAGGTGTTGGTTCGCTGTTAGTCACTGTGGGGTACGATTTTGTTTTTCTAGTTCGTCGTTATCGCCCTGTTTGAGGGTGGTTTGCCAGTCCATGAATGCAAGTGGATTTCCAAAAAAAGATATTGGGCTATAAAATGACAATTTGCTAGTCTGGCGCACGTAGGGATGGGTTGTAAATAGAGATGGAACAAAGAAAGCCATTGAAAATATTTGATACCAAGCAGGCTTTGATTCATGCAGCTGCTCTGTTTTTTGGGTTATCACAAATGCCTTGGTTACTGTTGCTATGAACCATTGGAATAATATTTCAAACATTTGATTACTCAGTCATTGTAGTGTTGTTTTACTGTTCAGTAACAACGAATTTTTTTTAATTTAATAGTTCTAGTGATCACAAACATGTTTGTTAAATACTTCAAAATTCCAAATGTTTGTAATTTTCGTAAGTTGAACATTACTCCATTTTATTGCAGTGCATCCTGAAATTTAAATTCATTCTCGGATTCTACGAAACTTTGAAAAACAATTTTTCCCCCAAAATAAAGTGAACAAAATTTTAAAAATATTCAATTTGACTGGAAGAAACCGATACAGCGTGATGGGTAAGTCGATGTCTCACTGCTCGCCTATCTTCGATTCCCAACCCCGCAATATAACAGAATTTATTTCGAAACAACATTTTCCGAATAAATTGAATTTAACGTGTTTGAAATGTTGCAATCAAATCAAACCAGTCAACTCGTCTGGAATTTTATTCGGAATTCTGTATGATTTCCAAATGGATACCGAATCAGATACAACAACGATTCTGAACCGATTGGAGTCGGAATCGGTTGTAGCATTTGATTCCGATCCATTCGGAAATCATACTGAATACTGAAAAAATTTAGAAAATATAGGGATCTCAAATCTCTAAAATCCAGTAGCTTTTTTATCAGGGGCTCCTTTTTTAATTACACTGCTAAAAATCAACACTTTTTTCAAAAATGTTTCTCTGCATGAATTTCATGTTGCTTATCGCACTAAAAATCGAGTACGCTCCATTTGTTTTTCAAAATTTTAGCGCATAAATATGAAGTATGTCGTCATATGAGATGTGCGAGTGTCATCACATTTCTCGGTTAATTTTTCAATAGGGCGTAACAGTAACAGTTTCTCTTTGTTTACTTTCTCTTCTATTAATTACCAAGCGGGTTCCACGTTTATCGCTCAACTCTTTGCATGAAATGATACCCGAAACTTTCGGTTTTTAACAGAATAGTGATATCAAAGAAAATCTTTTTAATCACATCACAATAATCGAAAGAGAGAGTGCTTAAAGAGAAACTGTCACTTGCTTATACGCCCTGTGGAAAAATTACCCGAGATTTGAATCTTAAGTGTGAAGATGTTGATATCGAACGCTTTGGACATAAGAATAAAATGTGTAACTTTATGACTTAGATCAATGTCTGAACATGTCAGTTCGAAGTGTCGCCGTATTGATAATTTTTATTATTATTTAGGTTATTTTATTTCACCCCGGTTTTAACCATTAATGGTCAATTTCCGGGGTGTCATCGCCGTATTGATGTTTATATATGTTTTCTCAATAATCATTGTATTCTCTGACAATTGCGGCAATATTAAGTGCCAAACATAGGAATAAAAAGTATTGAACAAAATGGCTGCAAGAATCTTCGTGCAACATCGTGAACTGATTACTAATCTGACTTTAAATTACTTTTTTTTTCAAGAGATTGTGAGCGCAGCGATGCCAACCCTACGGAATTATCCGTAGATCTACGGATTTCTGTCTTTTCTATGGATCTACAAATGAATCTTCTGAAATCTACGGATTTAGCACAATGACAATTGTATTTTACATCGGCTGCTATGGGGAACTCATTTCCTCCGCATTTTATTTATTTGGTAGAATTTTAGGATCTGTAACAAGCACCGTTCATTTTAAAATGTGAGAAACTTTATTTCCTTATGTTTGGTGTGATTATGTTTGATTTTATAAGATAATATGTTCACCAATACGGTCCGAATTCCGAATCAATTTCCAGATGAGTTGATTGGGTACATTTTACCCACATTATTGAGATGACAGAATGACCAATGAATTCTTAATCGACTGCTCGTTTTTGGGTGCTCGACAGAGATGCCAGGTAAAAATTTCAAATATCTGCAGACAGAGTTTCAAAAGTCTGTAAATGTGTAAAAAATCTGCAGTCAGCAAACATGCCTTGCTGGTAGCAATTTCTGTATTAAGTATGACACGCAAAACTGACTGCGATAAAAAAAAGGTCGCAGCAATTTCAAAAGTCTGTAAATTTGGACGAAAGTCTGCGAAAGACTCGATTTTCAAAACTCTGCACAACAACAAATGTCTGCAGCACTATTCCCGATATCGGCAGATTTACAGACAAATCTGCAGATCTGGCATCTCTGGCGCTCGATCAACAAAAACGAATGACAGTGACATTAAAAATGTCATTGATATTTCGCTCATTCATTCGGAATCGATTCCGCATTGATTCGGATTTCATACTGAATTCCGCATGGAATTCTGAATGAAAAATTTTCGCCCATTCAGATTTGATTCGGAATTCATTCCGAACTGAGAATGTGAGTAAGAGCTGAATCTTGGTAGAAAATTGACAGGATAAACACTACCACCTGCAACCCGCTTGTGCGGGACTTCCAAAAATCTGTAAAAAGTTTTACCGAAAACTGTTAGTTCGCCAAAAACACGCAGAAATAAATGACTGAACCATCGATAGCTGAGCGCAGAAATGATTTTGCTTGATCATCGCATGAAACAATGAACACGATAACTAGAATTAGATAGTTTTTTCAATATATCTCATTTCAATTTCAAGATAAAAATAAATACATAAGTTACACGGCTGGAAGCATTTGTTCTTTTCAATGCTTCTTCCTGGAAATAAGTAAAAGTAAAGTACACACTTAAATTTAATTGCTGAATCTAGGCAACAACCCAGCCAACTCGTCTGGAATTAGATTCGGAATTCTGTACGATTCTCAAATGGATTCCGAGTCAGATGCAACAACCGATTCCGACTCGGATCGGTTCGGAATCGGTTGATGCATCTGTTTGGACATCATACAGCATTTCGAATCAAATTTCAGACGAGTTAAGGTCAAACCGCATTCGGCCGACATTACCATCGCCGATCTTAGCAGCCGCTCAGCCATAGCAGAAGCAGAAAAAAGTCAACGCCGGAAGCTTGGATCGGTCGGATCGGCCGAATGCGGAGAGACCTTTAAGTGGAAAAGTGCCGAGAATTGCACCGCCAAGTGTTCGATAATCTCGGAAAAAATTATAATTACTTACAGACGCGGCAATCTTAAATTAATTAACTATCAATTATTGCTAAACTAGTCAACCAGAAATTTTTCTGTAAACTGGGCAAAAGCCGCATTGAATTGCGTAGAATGGATTTTGCTTAGTTACTTTATGAAATATTTGTCACAAAAGCTAAGATTGGCAAAAGGGGGTGCTCTATTATTGTTCATTTTAATTCAGAATGCAACAGAAAAAGCAAACACATCACCAAACATATTTATTTCTAGTGCTCCTCAACGACTCAACCTGGAAATTAGCAGATATTTATAAGTGTATAGAAAAAGTAGATAGTTTTTTATTTTGCTTGTCTATTATCGAAACATCGAAATCTTTTCGCTTCATCCAGTTCATATATTTTACAGCTCCACGAGAAATTGCGACGTGGTGCTTTGCAAAATTGATGGGCATAAGGTGATATTAGCTGACAAGTGTCACCGATTTCCAGTAAATGCTAACACACTGTTCTAAATCTCGAAGAAAAAGATATGCTGATTACTGTATATTTGTTGTTTACTGACAAGTTCAGTACGGAATTTCGGCGAAATAATACGCTTTACAGAAATGTCAGAACTTTCCTTTGACGAATTTCGGAAAAGAACATGTGAATTACAACACAATCGGTAAAACGTCGTGTTGCCGATCTAATTCGGCATTTCATCAAGCCGAGCTCGAAAATCGGTTTTAACTGTGTGGCCTAGTCTTTAATTTCACTCTTAGGATAGGTCTTCGCCAATCTTTTTATGAAATATTGCCTCACGTGAAATGGCGACGCGATGTGATACAAATCGGCAAATGATATTAGATGACAAATGTTGCCGAAATTTCGGTAAAAGCTAACACGCTGTTCGATGTCTCGACAAATGCATTGGTGTTTTACTGACAAGTACATTGAGGTCTTAATTTTACGCGGGAGGTTACGTACCGCGTAAAAAATAACCGCGTAACTTCGGAAATCCGAGTAAAAAACGCGTAATTTAAGTAATCCGCGTGATTTGCGGGTAAATCTTACGAAATTTTTTTTGATGTCAAATGTCTTAGAAATGTATGAAAAGTCGAGATCAGATGTAATCTAAAAAATTTGTTTCTTTGAATATCGAAAAATTTGTGTCAGTGAGTTGACTAAAGAAAATCCGAATAACACCAGATCTATATTTATGGAAAAAAAACACCAGACCTCGGCGTTTCATGCATTTCTAAGACAAAAAAAGAAAAACCGTGAAACTTCGGAAATCCGCGTAAAAAAACGTGTAAATTAGGAAATCCCCGTAAAAAAACGTATAAAAAACACATGAAAGAACACCTCAGTGTACAGAAAAGTAATATGGCAAAAATAATATAAATGGTTTCAATGAAGATGGTAAGAAACCATGTTTCGTGTCGAAGTTCTGATACTGAATTTTTTTCGTAATTTGTACTCCACAATTGGTTTTAGGAAGAATGACAGAAAGTAGCACAATCAATTGTTTTAAGTGACGTTTGCGAAGTTTTTCGCAACGGACCAGTCGAAGTAGGCGGGAAAAAATAATTCTGAAAAAGTGACGTGCCACAATTAATGAGAGAAAACTGAGAGTATTTTCAAATATTATCACAAGTTCCAGAAGCGAATCAAAGAGCTAATTGTTTACATTTCAAAGTAAATAGCTGTACAACTGTAGAACTATGACAAATAATAAGTTCTCCAGCAGGAAGTGTGTCATCCCTTTGTCAGCCCATCGTAAAGTTCTCTATCACAACCGGTCGCCCATAACTGTCCAGAGCGGAAGAAACATTTTGCATAAACGGCGCACATATGCTGGAATGGTCGGTCGGATGTGTTTGTTTAAATCGCTGCCTGGCGGAAACTTCCACAGATGGTAAGATGATGTCGCTGGCATCCATTTCCAATCACTTAAATCCGGCCGTTCCCCTTCTTCGGCTTCCTGGTGGTTGAACGGAACGGAAGAGTGCATTGCGTTTGGCATAGCTGATTAAGGTGCAATGTGCGGCTGGCTGGCTGGCCGGCCGGCAGACCGAGAGTAGACCAAAAAAAATAGCATGAAATGAACGATGGTTTTGTGATGTTATCGGGAAGGAAATGGAATTATAGCAGAACGTGCCCCGTCGTGGCCGTCGACTCGACACAGCGGCACCGAACGAAAAAAAAAATATTATCGTCTTCGTTCGTTGTGTCGTTGGATGCATTTATTACATTATCGTACCGAACGGGACGAGCCTCCAAACGTACTTACCGATGTCGTCTTCGGAAGCTTTGTTCGCATGATGAGTCAATCCGTACACTGTTGTTCCACAGCTGACGAGGACTAGTAATCGTAAGGCACCCACTATCGAAAACGCACGTTTCATCTTTACCAACAATAAATCTTCTTTGTTGGGTTGAGTGATTCGTCAAACGACAGTTCTCATGGTCAAGAATTTTCACTTCCACCGCAACCCCGAACGACGTTTACAAGCTCAATTGCACGAAAAAACTAATTAGATTCAACGTCCATGGTCAGCTCGGTTTAACCTAGATTCTAAATCTTACTCACGACGGGAAAACACCCTCGCTGTCGCGAGTCAAGCTCACAATAATTAATGATAAACGGAAAATTATTCGTTTCTTGCCAACCGCTCCGGTTAGCATCCGGTCGACACGAGTTTCGTACTGTAACTGACTCATGAATGAACGGATTCAAGCATCAACACCCAGCCAGGAGACGATCCTGTCTCAACCCGGGCGATGGAGTTAGAAACAAATATTGTTGCTCTCCTCTATGCTGCTGCTGCTACTTACTGTTTCTTATGGGAGAACAAAATAGTAGCGAAAAAAAAGAGTTGATCATTTGCCAATCCCACCCATGCACATCCTCTCGCGAACCCTCCAGCGCCGTTGTTCATATCGTAAAAATGAGCTACTCCTTTCAAATGTTTTCCCAGCATTACTATGCTGAATGCCACCTCCTCCTTCTCCTGGTACTTGGTGACCATGTGCTGAACGTAAAAGGAGACACAAACGCGCTTGCCGTCGGTAGTTTTCCACCTACCAGGCAGCTCCACTGAATCGTGTTCCGTCGCGACAGTGATTGGTGGCGACAGTCTCAACATAGATGAATAGTTCGGTTTTCCTCGCCGTTTGCGACTGCGTATCGAGCGGTTAATAATTAATGTTGGAAAGCTGGAAGTTTCATATTTTAAACTAGACTGGAATAATCGATTGAAGTATTTGCTTAGTCATTTATAAAGTCTTTTTGTAGAATAAAGATTTTCCAAGAATACAAGAGTAATGCAAAAACTATTAATAAATAACGGTTATTGCATAGGGGAGAGTGGAGCAGGTTCGATCTCTAGCGATCGTTCAAAATGTTGTTGATATTTTTTAAATTAAGTTCCCGCCAAAAGTTTACTTCTCCTGTAACTTTATTTCATACATGCCAAAGATGACAACTTTTCCTATTACAATTCTGGAAATATTTCTTGGTTTGATTGTTTATTTCTAATTTTAGCACTAATATATCAAATTATCGATTTATACTTCATAAAAAAATTCATTATTTCTTGGTGTATAAAACTTTATTGATGTCCGATCGTACGGTGAAAATTTGCATAATTTTTGAAAAATAAAACTTGTAGTAGGTAATGTTAGAGACATAACCGCGAGATTGACGTAGTACTACTGTCGAGAGGGAGCAGATCACTTTAAAAAATGCACATTTATTCTGGTACATTGTTCTACTAATAAATCATCCATATCAAGGAAAACCTCATTAGATCTTTGTAAAATGCTTTGGATTCTGAAAAGAACCGAAGGTTACCATTTCTCAAACTTTCATAGCAGTTGATAATAATTTCCACGAGCAAAACTCCGAACAAATCGGTAGCCTCTAGTTTGGCGAACGGCGCACAAAGTAAATTTGCCTCATGCTTGTGTACCCTTCCCTACAGCGCTAACGTGCCTCGCCGAGCCGTGGTACCCATAAAGCTGGACGTTGTATTGATTAGTGACGATACTTATTCTGATTGAAAATCGATTTTATAAAATCAAATTAATGCATATGAGAAAATACAATTAACTCTTTGCTTGATTCTATGTGGAGACAAGGGAAATAGTTTGGAACTAAAGCTTGCTTCAGATAGAATTGGAACAAAGACAATTGCCTGTATTTAAGTTATTTATTATTGAATTCAAGATCTATTTTTATACAAATGTAGCGTTTTCTTCATACTTTTAGGAAAAAATACGGATAAAATTATTCGTCACGGTTTCGAAGGAATTCTCGAATTTTTCCTGTAACACGGCTCATTAGGCGGCGCACACCTTCTTCGTCCATCGTTTTAGCTATCTTATTCCACCAGGTCGTCATCTGATTGATGTCTTTGACAACCTTTCCCTTTGCCTTGAGTCTCCTCTTCATGATTGCCCAGTATTTCTCAATAGGGCGGAACTGGGGGCAGTTGGGGGGGTTAAGGTTCTTCGGAACAAACTGGACCCCTTTCTCTGCATACCATTCTTTTGCCAAATCTGGCCAAAACATTACGGGATGGTCGTGGTATCGAATGAACGGTAAAATTCGTTTTTGGAGACACTTTTTTTGGTATGGTTCCGATGTCATTGTCTTATTTGTAACGAAAATTTTTGTTTTTTTGCCGCAGCTGCAAATGCCCTGCCAAATCATAAATTTTCTTGCATATTTGTTGGCAAAAACAAATTTAAATTTGTTTGGAACATCCCACCGAGCCGTTGCTAAGTAAAATTTTTGACCTGGGTTTTACCCGAAATCAGCCTTGACATAGGTTTCATCGTCCATCAGAAGACACCTGTCGAACTTGATCAGCACCTGGCCATATAGTTTCCGAGCACGAATCTTGACCACACTATTCTGTTTTATGGTCCGATTTGGCTGTTTGCTAGCTCGATATGACTTGATTCCTTCCCGGAGTTGAGTTCTCCTCACGGTACTACGGACAGCACCGAATTTTCTGGCCAAATCACGGTCCGACAGATTAGGATTCCTCTTAATCGTCTTCAAAATCATACCACGCAGTTTCCGGTCGACAGTTCCACTCCGACGATTGGCTTGAGGCTTCCGAATCGTCGTCAATGTTTCCTTATACCGTTTGATAACGCGCCATACGGTATTTCTGGGCAATTTCAGCTGTTTAGCTAGTCCAGATGCAGACCACAGTGGATTGTCCAAATAACTGTGCACAAACTTTTCCCTTCTTTCGGCTTCCATGTTGATTGTTTACAAAGTACAGTCGATTTGAGGATTGTTAAAAATCATACGTGAAGCTGACAAAATTCCGCGCCAAAAACTTCCAAATCCGTCCACCAGGAGCGCCACAATATGAGCAAAAGTTTGTTCCAATTTTAAATGAAGCAAGCTTTAGAACTGCACACAGTGCGGATCAATTCAATACTTAAGTAATTTTTGTGAAGGGTTTTTCTTTTACGGGATTTCGTTTGCACATTTTCCCAAAAAAGTGGTCCTAACGACTACAAAAATAACAGCATATAGAATTTTTAGGTTGACTTCGATTAATTTCGGATTATCATTTTTCATTTTTCGGGCCGATTAAATGTTTTTTTTTCGCAACGCAAACGTCCAGCAGCTGAACGATATAATCGCGGGATTCATTTCAGGCTTTCAGAAGGGGGTATTTTCTACGATATTGATATGCCGTATGCTGGATTTATTTGCATTCGTTTGGTGCAAATTTCGTGCAGCGAAAGGTGCACAACCAATCAAATCATAATATCAAGGGGAACGTGCCATTTGAGCCTATTTGTTCTGATTCCTGAATATTAATAGTTTTTTAGATAACATTAAGAGCCATTAGAACGGCTGATTTTGAATAATGTTCCCCATCGTTGTCCACTTTTCGTTTTCTTTTCCTCCAATGCAAAAGATCATAGGCTGTATGACGCAATCGCTCTTGTTTGAAGTAGAACTGGCTGCATATCTGCTCACATTGCTGATCGATTTCAAACTGAACTAATTTTGGTTAAGAGCTTTCTTATTATGTTATTTTGTTTATAGCTCTTTTCGGAAATGGGCGGTCCCAATGGTCACAACAATTATAGCAACAAATAGTATTTTGATGTCGATTATGTCGTTTCTGATTTGCATATTTCAGTGGAAAAAATTATCAATATACTGCACTTTCTGGCATTCAGAAGGACCTTATTTAATTCTCTACAATTTTAAACACTGTTCGGAACATTTTTCGCGAACGCGATTCAGCAAAATGATAGTTAACGTTCGTTTGGTGCAACTTTTACGCAGCAAAAAGTGCACAAAGCTAATCAAATCATTCAAGATTTGCTCTAAACTGATGATGTTTACCTTCGATTTACAAAGAAACAATCTTGATAGTTCTTTAAATAACATTTTGAGCCATTAGAACGGCTGATTTAGTAAAATGTTCCTCATCGTTGTCCACTTTTCATGGTATTTTTCTCCAATGCAAACGACCACAAGCTGGATGATGCAAACACTCTTGTTTGAAGCGAAACTCAAACTGCGAATGTCCAACAGCAGATATGCTCACACACGAACTAGTTGTTGTTGTTTCTGCGTTTAGGCTTGAGGAACGGAGTCTCATATTCGCCATTGACTGAAGCACTAGTTGAATAATGCCGGGTGTAGTTTCACTGTTTTGGCGTAAATGGAGGCCCGCGCACTTGATTTGTCTCCGTTCATGGATTTTCATAGACTGAAGTTAGAAAACGTGCAACAGGGTCTATTTACAGATTTGGTTGATTTGGATGTTTCGTGTTTGGATCTATTTTTCACTATTTAAACAATGTTTACGTAATAAACGTTGATTTAATAACAATGTTAAATCTTTTTTTATTCGTTTCGTGAAAGAATTAAAGAAAATACTCAAACAAGGAAAAAGTTTTTAAAAAAACGAATCTGCAGTATTTTGTTATACTTTTGTGTCGTAAAAATTTTGAAAATGCTCCCAGATGAGCATAGTAACGAAAGACGTGGTCCTACGTCAAAATTCATTTACTGAAATATCGGTTATCGGCTATTAATAACCGAAAGTTTTCATAATTTTTTATTTATTCACATCCAACAATCGATTGCTCTCAAAAATTGTTACTTGGAAGACTGGTTATCAATTTGAATAAATATGCACATATTTTTTAATATAAACATTTCGTTTTTTTCAGTGGTTTAAGTTACAATCTATTTAGCTGTAATCTACTTAGTTATAGTTCAGTTATCACTTTGAATTCGAAGAGAATGCCGAATTTCCAATATGAGGGTTAACACGTCACAGTCGACCAGTTATGTTGCCAAAAAGGAACCGTGCTAAAAAAAAATCTATCCAAAATACTGTACTGTGCTGGAGAGTACTACATCCAACCTTTTCAATAACTCAGAAATGATGGTATTGAAAGTTATGTCCAGTTTTGATTCCAATCGTCGTTTCGTCGGGCTTCGTTCAAACCCCCACCTGTTGGGATATGGCGAAAAATTCGCTATCACCGTGATTAGTTGACGGATTCTTACAATCTACGACTTGTTTGATTTGTATTACGAATGGTGTCTAAATTTAGAATTTGATATATTTAGTTTTCAATTGTGACAGACATTGTCAAGCAACTGTAATTTTTGATATTTGAAGAGGTATAGATTTGATTGAAAAAACACAAAAAATTGAGAAAATCGATCAATACAATTGAATGTTTTGAGATGATTTCATGCAAATGTTGGTCGCGGCTCCGCTTCAGATGGCAAATTTTGGCACACTCTCTGCAATCAGAAATGAGTTAAATTATACACCATGATTCATAGCTAAATTATACACCAAACTGAATAAGTTTGGCAATGACACAAGACACGATTCACGCGTGATCTGTCAAAAACAGTATTGCCAAAAAGATACTAGCAAAAAAATCACCCATTAGTTAAAAAGCTCCTGGTGTCAGTCGTTACAATTATTTACTAGGTGCAATAAGCCAGTAAGTTTCACTCTAGTTGTAGATAAAGCAAATACAAACTATTTGTATTTGGATAAAGTATGACCAATATAAGTTCAGTGAAAACTGACAGGCAAAAACACACCATAATTATCCGCAAATGTTTATAGATGTTTAACTTTTTTTTTTTAGAACACAACTGACACAATAAATGTTACAGATGGCTTGAAAAAGGCCCTATAAGAACCGAAATGTCGAAAGAAGAGAACACATTTAAGAGGAGTTCTTGATTTTCTTACAAGTCGTTACATGTCTTAATAACACCTAGAACAGTCAAAAACAATTTTATTCATTGGTTCGAAATTAACAAAAAGTAAAAAAAAAAATAGGCAGTTGAACCAAAACATAAAAAATTGCAATAAATCTTTATCTTATTTACTGTTTCACTATTTTGCTTTTTAACTGGTTTATTGTCCTAAAGTTTTATTGTTTTACAGTTTTACCGACGACGTTTTACTGTCTCATTGATTCCCTGTAAAAAAAAGTCTGCCCGGAACATCTGCTCAGACATACGAGCAGCAATAGTCCACTAAATAAGACAACTCGTCACAAGCTACTACAGGTACTGCAAACAACGTACCTTGTAGTCCTTCCTTTATTCACTATGTACTTCTAGGCTTAGTTGTTTGTTTTTGCGATCAGTCAGAAGCTGCGGTTTTGCTTGCACATCGGCTGACACATTTGACTTCCGACCGTCAAAACCGTTTGGCATAGGCCGAGTGCAGTAGGAAACGAGTGAAACGCAGACTGCAATATCAACAACATCTTGACGCAGCAGGCGAGATAAAATCATTAAAGGAAGTTCGATAGTCCCGTCTAAGTAAGCCGGGTCGTGCTGTGGTGGCGGCGTATGTTTAACATAAACAAAGAAAATGCCGTTGGTTTGAGTTTGTTTCCTTTTCCCAAAGTTCATTGACATTTCCAGTGGCATAAAGTCACTGTCGAAAGTTCAAATCTAGGTTCGGAAATTGCAAGCACATGCTCGTATGAAGGATGGTTTGCCTTTCACAAACCTGTAACCACACAGTTTTCCGGGACGTCTCTCAGAACTTGCCACCTCCGTAGCAGATGGGACGTGGTTTTCATAGTCTATTTGTGGCATTTGATAGCTATTCGTTTGTCTAGTCTCGCTTGACAAAAAAATTCAACGAAAAAAAATACATCCATAAAGAACTTTCATCCATATTACATGATTCGGATGGTGTAGCGTGTCAAAACGGAAGCCCTTGCGCTGTAGTTTCCTCAATGCATTTATATATATCGTTTTTTTTCTGTCAGTCTAACGATGTGAAATTGCAAGTAAATTCCATGGCGTGGTACAAGCTTTCGAACAGTGCGGTAGATCAGGACCGTACGGCCTTGTTGCCAGCTCGGTAGCTGGGGATCCGTAGAATTTGACATTACAATGTTGTTTGTAGTTCATTGAGCTGAAATGTGTTTCATTTTAGAATTACTATTTCAGATTAGGTTCCAATTTCCGGGTGCAAAAAAGTTATCACACGACGTGACTGTTACTGGCAACTGCATTCTGTGTGACCCAAGAATCTTAGGAAGTCTGGTGAAACCAGCCCCCTGCTATGACGTCATGAAACTGTGGCCAGCATCATTCTGCGAACACCAAAACAATGAAGAAGAAGTACTAACAAAAAATTGGATATTACAAACTACTTGTTTATTCAGTACCCTTTACCGCACTTCCCCGCAAATTATCGATCAGAATATCATCACTACGAGAAGGAAATTAAGATTTTACTCGATTTGAAATGCTCGAATGTTTGTTTACCATACTTTGAGCGCTCTGATTGCCCACCAAATGCCCCAGATGTTGGCTACGATAGCACTTGCTGGAGCGCCCTATCCTTGCCACCGGGCTGGGTGAAACTTTTACCACTTACCCACTCTGGTTACCACACCTGGACTCAATCGCAGGACTCTTGTCTGGCTCCGTCTCCGTCTCCGTCTCTGCGGGACGTTGTTTCAGTAACCTTGTCTCGTCCGCATGGCACCGAAGTTCAAGACAGTGGAAACGAAGGTGGAAACATTTTATTGCTTTCAGTCTTTTAATCAAATACTTTACTCAGATTCTCTTTAGTATATTTGATTAAAATCAAGTACCATTTTTATCGTGACATGTTTTTGGTCTCCACCTATTCGCATAGACACTGACTACCTTGCATTACAGAGAGAGAGAGGTAGTACATAAGCTCCTCTCTCTCACAGGACGTGAAATATTTCTTTGTTGTAGATTCTGCTCTGGTTCCGAAAAAATACGGGATTTCGGGGCGTCGTCACAGTGAACCTTTGCGAACGATGGCGGGCGCTTCGAAATGGGGTGAGCCCGAATTGTTGGGCCAAGTTCAATGCTACTATTTCCTTGTGCGGGACATACGATGGAATGCGAAAGCATGTCGTGGTGAGCTTTTTTATTTCTTTTTTTTTGCTATCTTTTCTATTCCGATCCAGCGCGACTCGGGGTTCGATGACTTTGTGTTCTCTTATTAAGTCGACAACTACGAGGGCAGCAACGGCGAAGACGATTGCGACTGCAAAATCCTTTGTGCCAAAAAGGAGTGGTGGTAATAATCTGAAGAAAGAAAATGTCGTTAGTCTGCTGCAGGTGTGCATTATGCTTGCGGCAGTCGATGGACGAGTTTCGTCGCCATGGTAACGCTGGAATTTCCAATAACGAACTGCAGAATTTGAGAGATAAAGTTTTAAACAAGTTCAGTGTTTCACTTGCTGCTGTCGACATAACCATCGGACCACTAGCACGATTGTGTAGGATTAACTTCTTATCTATAAGTTATTTTTGGTTCCTGTCGGAAGTAAAATACATTTTTGACATTAAAAAGTTCTTTTGTCTTCCACCGAGAATTTTAGTTGTCTGATTAGTTTCAACATCCTTAAATCTTAAACCTAGTTTCGAATCATACAAACGTGAAAATCACTTCAGCTGTCACGTCACGTGCTGACATATGGCGATAAACATATGAAGACAAAAAGGAAAAAAACTTCTGTCCAAATCTAAACGTCTGCTTGCTAAGACCAGATACGTGACAGCTGACAATCAATTTATAGCCAAAATTATACCAGAAGTATAAACGGGGTACGTGAGCTGGGTTAACATAACCAACGGAGCAGAGGAAAAACTTTACTGGTCTCAAGAAAAACAGCACTTTTATCTTTATTACCGCCTATTAAAATAAATCATTAACTTAAACAAAATAACTTCAATGTTCAATTTTGATTCGATTAAATGCCTGTAGACAGTATCAAACATATAACCGAACCACATTTAACAGATCTTCAAGTCATGTTTTCAATGTGAGTAGAAAATTGAGCTGTCATTTTTAAAAAGTGAGATCGGATTTGCGTACCATTCCACTGAGAAAGCGATGAGATTTTGTTGGACGTTAAGCGTTCGTTGGACCAAATACTTGTTCAGTTTGTTGGAATGGTTTGTTGTTGTTCTTTTTTCATACAAAAATAGTGTGACAGTGTTTTTTTTATATTATTCAAATGAGTAGTTGGAAATTAACGACATTTTCCAGTAAAACTAGTCCAACTGGGCTCCAACTTCTCAAATATCACAGTTACACCATCACAGTTACACCATCACGTGACGGAAAAGGTTACTAATTCAAAATTGTTTATTGATTTGCATTTAGCATGTACAAAATTCTGAAATGTCAAAACTAATTGAGCATGATCCTGCCCCTCTTAGAAAAAATCGTTCAACGGTGGTCCTTCATTGGTCCAATACGTTGGATCATTGGTCCAATGAAAGTCCAATCAATCGTTCAACGGGAGGCCAACACGGGACCTTCGTTTGTCGATTTTGAAACAGACTGTTGAACCGATTGCCATTTTTTTGTTCAACAAACCCGGCATTGTTGAGTCATTTTTATTATGAAGAATTGGAGCCCTGTTGGACTAGTTTTACTGGACAATTTCCGAAGTTTTTTCCACTTATTTTTTAAACTAACACTACATACCTGTACAATACTTCTACTTCACGTAGATTAACAACAAATCTTCTTTCTATATGAAGGTAACACGTAATTTTCACGCTATTTTTGCAAAAGAAAAAACAACAACAAACCGTTCCAGCAAACTGAACGAATATTTCGTGCAGAATGTCATTCAACAATCGCTCAACGAACAACAAAATAGAACCGCCTGCTGAGAGTGGCTTGTGAGAAACTCTACACTAGTTATAGTTACGTGAAAGCTTAATATTTTCCACCTTACTTTTCGCGTAGGTTTTAATGGACTGGCATTTAAAAGCTGTTTAATGCATAATACAGTAAAAGTTACGTGTTTTATAGGTAAAATGTAATGTACTGTTCACATCACATTTACCTATCAGTTCATTTCAAATTTAGGTATCAGAGAAATACTATTTTATATATTGGTTGAAGTCAAAAGGGAAATATTTCAGGAATGAAATGAAAAGTAACATGAAAAATAAAACATTTTTTCAGAAAATTAGCATAGAAATTCAATGACTAAAAATAAAAAGCAACTAATAACGTAGTGAGATCTCGAATCGACAAGCCTCCAGAAATCGTGAATGTATTTGTGTTGTGTCGACTCACTGTGATGTTTCAAATCAGAAACAAACAAACAAAATGAATGATTTCGAAAACGATATAAACTTTTGTTACGTACTTCTAGAAGAATTTGTGGACGATAGTGAGCTAATGTGCTTTTAAATGAAACTGTATAACTCAGTGCAAAATATTTACAGCTCATATTGACAATTTCTGGGATGTCATTCTACGCTTTGACATTTCGGAAATCATCATCAGGCACGGCAACTATGGGAGAACAAAGCACTTTTTGTCCCTCCAAAAGATTTGTTGGAGTGGCCAAGACCCCCCCCCCCCCCCATATTTCATAGAACTTGCCACCGCTGAACGTCATCATCATAAATCTGAATACAAGTGGATTGATTTCTAAAATAATGAAATTATAATACTTTCTTCGGAAATGTTGGCGAACTTCTGGAATTAGCATTACGATGAATTCCTTTTTTTCTGCGTTAATATTTAGAGTTTTACATAGACTCAATTTGAACTGCTCTGCACTGATGAGTCAAAGACAAAACGTAAACATATTAAAGAATTTTTTTTCAAAATTTGATTTCCTTGCACTCAACATAAAGACATTCTTATTCGTAAATGTTAATCTACAAAGTCATTCTTCTTTTTTTAAATGAGAGGCCCAAAAAAGTGGTTCAAAACCGTTTCCTTTTGATCGATTTTGGGTCAAAATTGAACGATTTTGATATCCTCATATTATACTTCTCCTAAGCATAATTGAAACCACAAAATTTCTACTGAAAACATATATAATTGGTGATTCTTGCATTCCTAAATTCCATAAAAATATTCCAAGCTGCAAGAAGTATTTTTTTCACTCAAATGTTTGAAATCTCAACGCTCAACTCAACTCTAATGTATGAACAAATGCGAGAGAACTCATGGCCTGAGAAAATTTTACTCAAATTCATACTCAAATTTTGACATATTGTTCCAATTTATGAATTTCAGTAATCGCAACTCAAACCATGAGTTATGTTCAAAGAGCGTGTGATGCAGAGATGCCAGGTCATATTCGTCTGTAAATCTGCAGATTTCGTATATAAAGCTGCAGACCAGAGTTGCCATTTATACAGATTTATCTGTATTATACAGATTTTTACATGCTCTTACAGATTTTATAAAGATTTCCTCAATTTTACACAGATTTATACAGATCTCACAAAAAGTAAGAAAGAAAAAATTAAACTTTTCTGTCTGAGCTATCTTTTAGTATTTGATTCCAGTGACGAGATAAAAGTCTGACAATCAACGGACAGATCACAAATTAACATGGAAATCTGTTGTGAAATCCATTTATATTATAAATTGAAACCAATTTGAACTGATATTCAAGGAAGTAATGGCATAATGAAATTTTACTGTCAAACGGAGAGTTGTATGACCCGACTTGACGTTGCATATTGGGCGCTGAAATTCCATGTCAAATTATGAGGTCAACATTTTCTAACTAGATAAATATATGGAATTACAATTCAATTGTTGCGGATAAAAAAATTAAAAAAAACTATGAAATTTCGTCGTTGAATATTCTTGTGAGCGCGACAATGACTGATTGAATCTACCATTCTGCAACCACAATCTATTGGAATAACATCTTTTAGCATCATTTTGTTGTAAGAATTTCATTTTGTTAGTGAATACAGATTTTTTATTCAAAGCAATACAGATTTTCTATGAAAATATCTGGCATCTCTGCTGCAGACATTGTTTGTTGTCAACTTTTTTCGCAGACTTTTGAAATTACCGCGACGTTTTTTTTTGTTTGCTCGTCAAGTCTGTTTAGCGTATCATACTTTATAGAGAAATTGCTGTGCAGACATTTTTTCGAATTGACTGACTTTTGCAACCCTGTCGGAAGATATTTGGAATTTTAACCTGGCATCTCTGGTGTGAAGGGAAAAGCTGTCATATGTGTATAAAAGAATTTGTAGTGTATTCGTAACCTTTTTTACCACCGCAATGTTACTGTAATGTCTCTCGTGAATCGCAAGAGTGATCCATATTGATATATAATATTTTTGATTATTTGTCCAATTTTCTAGTCAATCGAAGCATAACTTTTGGGCCTGTGCGCCAAGCTCTCGTCTCTTCGCAGTATGAGATAAGAAAAGATAAAGGTTCATCACTTTCAAAGTTTTGGTCCGATATTCTTGAAAATTTGACGAAACATTATTGAAATGTTTTACTGTAAGAAAACACAAAACACACTTCAAAATTGTTAGAACCTAACCGCCCCTTAGCTTTTTTTAATCATTATCGAAGTCTTTTCCTTTTATTTCTCCATACAAATCGAAAGATATTTTTCTTTGGTCGACCATGCAAATGTAGCTGCTCAAAGCTAGGTATTTCAATAAAACTGCGAAGATATTATGCTTTGTGACGTTAACAACTGATAAAGAAAAGCGCATACGACGCAAATAGCGGATTTTTTATTCCAGATTTTTGTGTGTGTTCGAAATTAGGCTACTTTAAAAAAAATCAAAATTATCATATAGATTCGCTGTGGTAGGCATAACTATTTTCACTTGCATACTAAATGCTTGCTTCGTTCAAGCAAAGCTTGCTTGGATGCGTCTTTTCCAAGGCATGACATTAATGTCGTTTTCGCTTGATGCCAAACCTAACCCCGTTTCCTGCTGTCAAACCGTTTGTTTGAAGCTAGATTCGAACCTAGTTTCAATGTTGTTGAACTAAAAATCGAGTCAGTTCCCTAGGTCAGTTTCAGTTCTCTCAAGCGAAAACGAAATAAGTTTGAAATTATCTTTCGATTTGCGAAATCAGAGATAGGTAATTAACCATTTAAATCAAGCTAATCAGCGAAACAAAGCGCGAGCATTTAAACAAACAAATCTAGGCGTAATTGAGGGCTTCGCGGTACTCTCTTCATTCAAGCGAAAAAAAACATTGTTCCCGAGAGGTATAGAGTGCCGAATTTAGATTAGCACAACTACAAAAGTACTTTTTCAGCAATCAATAACTCAATTGATTCTTGCTATGTTCGTTGAGTTCCGCTCAGGCTTCATTTCCCGAAAGGATATTGACAAAACTTATTTTCACCTTTCTTCCTAATAAATAAATAATCCTTCTCCACGAATCGTGTACCGAACCGACGCAACGAATGAAAGAAAGCCAAGCTAATTATAAAGTTTCGACATTTATAGAATTGCTGTGTACCTAATTTTCATGTACTGAAAGAAAAACCTGCAAAAGTGACACCCTCTCAGCCACCGTAAAACCAGTCTCGTAATCGGAACACAAATAATTTCGCGAAGTCAGGCACAGGCTCAGGCTCACGGTAAGGCGCTATCGAAAGGACTAAAATAGAATTCGTACGGTCTATTTTTAACCAGCATAACCCGGGTATCGTAGTAGGCGTAGAACAGAAGCAAAATACGAATCCCCCGTTGACGTCATCATTCGCATGCGATATTGGACCCCACCGGATTCCACGTCAGCGTCGGTGTATTATCGATGAATCCAAACCCATTTGCCAGCGACAAAATGGGACAGCTTGTGGGGCTATCAATGAATGATTCAGTAAACCGGTCACCTAAATGGACGAGAAAACCCACAAAAAACACAGCCTATTGCACCCATTTTCATGTTTTTCAACGGAATGTAATCCATACTAATTAGCGCAGAACACCCTCTGGGATGTGATGCCGTGATATATGATATAGGCTGCGATCCACCGCGGGCTACCGAAGTACGCCTACGTCAGGAAATTCCACGGGACTGCCCCGGAAAGAACACATGACGTACGCAGGCCACTGTACGAAGTCCGGTGACATACGCCTCGAACACGATGAACACATGCAAATCGAGACGTGCTGTCGGCGTGAATCGTGAACGTAAACACGGGTGACTCACCAACATCCCGTCCGGTTCCGATGCTTATCGCGGGTTGTGATCCAACCGATGCAGCACCTCCTCCTGGGTGGCATTCATTTTTCAGCACCTTTTCTGTGTTTCTGTTTTTCGGAAAAAGGTATCTGTGTTCTGAGTGAAGCCGGAATCAAAACTAATAACTAAACATTCAAATCATATCATATTCTCCAAATAATTAGGGGAACGTGTAATTTGAGCCAATTAGTTCTGATTCCTGGTCTAAACATTTTCGACAGCGTCGACTTCGAAAAATTATATGGGCCAATTTCAGTCGATTTCAGCAGTGTTCGTTTGTAAATTTGAAGCGACCAAATCCCGCTCTGAGAAGCATCACTAAACATCCGGATGTTTGACAGTGGCTCGAACGATATTGGTACTGTTTCCTAACCAGGCACGCTAAACTGGAATTCAAACTAAAAAATACGCTTCTCTCGAGAAAAATGTTTTCGTCTTATTGTGATCTTTTTTCCTTTTCTACTTATCTCAAGTTCCTATATTTAATATACACTGAAGCAGACCCTGTCAGCTTGGAGCGATCTCAATCTTCAGTTCAGCAACGCCATCGCACGGCGTCTCATTCAACATGTCATGTCAATTGTATGGGTGCGCAGCCCTGCTATTTTGGCGCGTACGAATTTGACATTTCTCTCCCCTACTTCTATGTATGAGATTCGATGCGGACTCACCTGAGGGCGACATGCTCGCAAAAAAGGATGTTGCCAATTATTTGTTCGGGAAATGTGAGAGCTGGATATCTTGTTAATATGATGTCTTTGACTGAAGTCTATTTTTATGCAAGTTTACGTACCGCATAAAAAAACCGCATAACTCTGAAAATTCGCATAAAACTAACCGCATTACTCTGAAGCTTTGCATAAAAAAAAACCACAGAAGTCTGAAAATTCGCATAAAAAACCGCATAATTTTGAAACTTCGCATAAAAAAACCGCATAACTCGGAAAATTCGCATAAAAAAGTCGCCTAAAAACTGCATAAAAAAGACCTCAGTGTATAATGTTTTGAAGGAACTTGGCTATAAGGGGTGATGCAAACTTGCAACAACAAAACTCATTGGCTTGAATCGATCTCAAAGAATTTATTTCAACAGTTTTATTCATGAACTGAGACAATAAAGTAATCAATCAAGGATTATTTAGCGGATTCTCTTTACGGGTCGTTCATCTCACAGAAGATGCAATTATATTGGTGTTCTACTGGTCTTCCGCATTCGAGGGAAGTGCCATAACGCTGTTACGTAATGAAGAAGTTTAATTAATTGATGGTTTTTAGTCCAAATAGATCCCAAACCACTGATTATTATAAGTTTGGCTGCAACCAAAAAAAATGTGAGTTTTGAAATACAATGTTGCGCAATGCCTTTACAGATACTTATTTTCTTTTTGCCTTTCTCAGATTTATTTATTTATTTGGAGGCAGGGAAAAACCTTCTGGAGATGAAATTTATAATGTCTTTCTCCAAAAGGCATAGAACCTCCTCATCTTTTGTACTAACTAAATTACATTATAAATTAGCTTGTAGAATTGCCCTAGCTCTACAACTAGACAGATAAGGAACAATCGCTTTTATACTATTAAATAAACGACATATGCTAGAAAAAAAGTTGGTTCTAGCTGCTGTAATTCTGACAAACAGGTGTGAACGAAGTTTGCGACGATGAATGTCGAAATTGATTAACCGTAAGAGATTAGAACAATCGAAACGCGATTGTATCAAGTTCACGATGAAAACGGCCTCGTCGGCAGATTCAAGTCAATAAGCCGGCAGCGATCCTCGTAGCTTGGAAGGTTTAATGGATCCTCTGAAGCTTTGCATAAAAAAAAACCACAGAAGTCTGAAAATTCGCATAAAAAACCGCATAATTTTGAAACTTCGCATAAAAAAACCGCATAACTCGGAAAATTCGCATAAAAAAGTCGCTTAAAAACTGCATAAAAAAGACCTCAGTGTATAATGTTTTGAAGGAACTTGGCTATAAGGGGTGATGCAAACTTGCAACAACAAAACTCATTGGCTTGAATCGATCTCAAAGAATTTATTTCAACAGTTTTATTCATGAACTGAGACAATAAAGTAATCAATCAAAGATTATTTAGCGGATTCTCTTTACGGGTCGTTCATCTCACAGAAGATGCAATTATATTGGTGTTCTACTGGTCTTCCGCATTCGAGGGAAGTGCCATAACGCTGTTACGTAATGAAGAAGTTTAATTAATTGATGGTTTTTAGTCCAAATAGATCCCAAACCACTGATTATTATAAGTTTGGCTGCAACCAAAAAAAATGTGAGTTTTGAAATACAATGTTGCGCAATGCATTTACAGATACTTATTTTCTTTTTGCCTTTCTCAGATTTATTTATTTATTTGGAGGCAGGGAAAAACCTTCTGGAGATGAAATTTATAATGTCTTTCTCCAAAAGGTATAGAACCTCCTCATCTTTTGTACTAACTAAATTACATTATAAATTAGCTTGTAGAATTGCCCTAGCTCTACAACTAGACAGATAAGGAACAATCGCTTTTATACTATTAAATAAACGACATATGCTAGAAAAAAAGTTGGTTCTAGCTGCTGTAATTCTGACAAACAGGTGTGAACGAAGACTGCGACGATGAATGTCGAAATTGATTAACCGTAAGAGATTAGAACAATCGAAACGCGATTGTATCAAGTTCACGATGAAAACGGCCTCGTCGGCAGATTCAAGTCAATAAGCCGGCAGCGATCCTCGTAGCTTGGAAGGTTTAATGGATCACTCCAAGGTAAATGGCGAAGTGCGAATCTAATGAATTTGCGTTGAATAGCTTCGACACGATCGATGTCAATTTCATACTGAGGTCAATAAATAAAAAGCTTCCAAGCAGTGTATGTTACGAAAATCTTCAACAATTCGATAGATAAAACTGAAGAGTTTGGTTAGCCTTTGAAAATAGACGTGATTCTTGAAATCAAGTTTGCTGTCGAATAAAAGTCCTAAGTGTTTCACATACGATATAACGGAACCTTTAGAGGCATTCAGGAGGATATCACGGAGCATTTAGAAGCATTCAGTACCATCGAGATAGGGTAAGAATATAAACGGTCCTAGATGACTTCCTTGAAGCACTCCACAACTAACAGCAAATAGTGTTGTTACCCTGTTTTCTATTTTCACAGACATTTCACGACCAGTTAGATTTGACTGCAATTATTCCAGTTTAGTTATTGCTATTTTATTATCTATTTTATCAAACGCCGCCGTAAAACCTGTGTAAATTGCGTCGACCTGTAGACGCGATTGTTGAGATCGAATGATAAACGAAGTGTAGGACACCAGGCTTTGTAGATGTAGATCATTTAGGCGGAAATCTGTCTTGCGTCTCAGATACAAAGTCGTTGCAATTGTGGAGTAAAACGACAAGAACAATTTTTTCATATAACTTTGAGGTAGCGCAAAGCAAAGCTATTCCACGATAATTAGTTATGTCGGATTTGTTGTCTTTTTAAAACACTGGGAAGATAGATATCTTCTTCCAGGATTGGGACAATATTCCCGACTCGAGAGAGCCATTGAGGACTTCTCAACAGAAAACGCAAAAACAAGCACCTTATGACTTTTCGTTTGAATATTAGATCGACGAAATTGGTTCAGCCATTTACGAGCAAAATGAGTGACATTATTTTAATTTCATTACATTACATTACCAGAAGTCGGATCCAAATGAAATTCAGAAATCTTATATGGGAGCATTGGACTGTTCATATGAGTCTTAGTTTGTAGAAATCAGTAAAGTCATCTCCGAGAAAAAATAATGAAATTACTTTTCACACACAAATTTCTTCGAATGGTATAAGGGTGAAAGAAGTTGTGTTCTTCCAGCAATTATTGCTGCAAGCAGTTTAAATCAATACAGATATGAAATTGTTTTAAATTTGAAAATATCTTTCTAATACAAAGGGCATGTTCGAACGATTATGTTGCCAAAAACGGACCGTGCTAAAATCGAAAATCATTTTAAAAATGGGTACTATGCATAGTCTTTTAGGTTCTAAGAAATAATTGTATGAAACAGTATTGAAAATCGTGTTTCACTTTGCTACGAAACATCGCTTTATCATCAAGCGCGAAACTCCTACTACTGAAATAAGGCGTAAAGTCGCTTACACAAAAATATCGGTATCTCCGTTGAAAATGAATGGATTTCAGCAATGTATGACTTGTTAGATAGCTATTGCCGTGCGGAATCTAAGTCTAAAAACATATTCTATTTTCAAGGTCAATTGTGACAGATATTCTCAATAAACCGAAAGTTTTGACATAAAACTTCGTATAAACATTCGATCTCGAAACCCATCAATAGCGTTCAAGGTGACGTGGAGACCTTTAATTTTCAACTAGCTTGATCATAATCGGTCCAGTCATCTCTGAGATCTCGACAACACATTGTTGACAACACACACACGGACATTTACTTAGTTCGTCGGGCTGAATCGATTGGTATCCCAAGTAGCAATTCGCAACTAGTTCTGATGCGACTAAGTCCAAACTATGTTGCAAGAAGAGCACGAATATGTTTTTATGTTATACTGGTTAAAACAAGGTGACAGAGCAATGTTTCTTCATAACATAACTAGTTACGAAATAGTTATTTAGGTTTCAAATCAGCACATCTTTTTGTCATATTGAATCAATTATAAATTAATTATAAATTTTGAGCTATCGTTACTTAATCCAAACATATCTTTAATAACAACTATGCTTCTAGCTACTAGTTGAAAATAAGTTTATTTGACCAAAATATTAGCAACCGGTAACTAGTTCTGATACCACTTAGCCCAACTATGTTGCAACAAGAGCACGAACATGTTTTTTATATACTTTATGTTTCGTCTTCGATTCGTCAGTAGATAACAGTTTATGTTGAACTGTTATGTAACCTAGCAGCTAAACATAAACTGCTAGGCAGACATAAAACTTCTGCTACTTACAGAACACTTTTTTTATTTGCACCGAAGTGCAACGTCTTTACTGTCGTGCCGCACGTAAACGAGTTTCGACTTAAGCTGGCCGATTCAGGTGATGGTCATTTAGGGGTTATCCTATTTTGTGCATTGGGCACATACTTGATTCCTATACTTACGTTTCGTCTTAGACTCGTCAGTACATAACAGTTTATGTTGAACTTATTGTTGATAGAAAAACATTATGGATTCATTCAATGTTTATCATGTTGATGGCAACAAACTTTCAACTAGTTTACTTGAAAATAAATTATTTTCAAGTTATGGAAAATAAGTTATTTCAGTATGGCATTACAAAGTAACGACAACTTATTTTTAACCGACTATTAACTAGAAGAAACTGCTCTTTTTGAGTCACGCAAGTGGTTGGATGTTAGTAACAATAACTCAAATTTCTGGTTACAAACTAGTCACAAATAAGCTAGCATAACATAAATTGTTACTTGGGATGTGACACTCGGCCTCGGAAAATTTTTCTAAAGTTTGACCAAATTCTATACCTATTTTTATTCAAAAAAATAGGTAAAAATGAATAAAAAATTCGATAGGCTAATTCAATGGTATTTGAGGAGAGTAATTAAATTCATCGCAAAATCCTTAGCTAGTAAACATTGGCTCTTATTTATTTGCAAAGCCAACTGCGATCAGTAAATTATAGTTTGAAATGGCAACGATAACTTAGTCAAAATCATGCCTAGAACATGTGCCTATCGGCCGACTTCAGAATCGGAAGTAGCGATTTTATCGCTCGCACTCATTATTTGTATCAAAATAATGTCCATACTACCGGCAGAAGCTAGTGAACAGCAGCTTACGCTCTGATGGGAGTGCCGCTGGATATTCGATTTTATGAATGAGACCTGAAACGGTGCTTCCATAAATGCGGCTTCAGTATCCGAAATAGGCGATAAGACGACCACGGCTTGCTGTACAAGTAGTTCTTGAAAGTGGTTTGTAACAAAGTTTTTCAGCAGTTGATATGTTGTTGTGATGGATGAGGACGAGCCCCAGTTCATATCAGTCAAAGCAGGCCGCTTGATATGAATGAAGCTACCGCAAACCTACACAAAAAAAAACAAATAAGAGACACAGAGAGTGGGGGAAAATGAACTCCTATCGTAATGTGGTGGCGATGAATCCCAGACCGCGGTTTGCTCCGTACAAGCCCTCGTTAATCGTTCAGACTACTATTATAACTGCCAGCTGGCGGTGTTTGATTCAGAAGTTTAGCGACCGCGACTGGATAAAGACGCACCGTTTGTTCGTTGTTGTTGTGATGATTAGGCTCGAGTGAGCGTCCTCCGCTGGTGGATTCCGAGAACGAGGTGGAAACCAGTTAGTTAGTCATCCATTAGCACAGGAACGGCGCGTAGAAATTCGACGAACAGAAATACGATTTTTTGGTTCGTGCGGTGCCAAGTGAGTTCGCAACCGAAAACCGGCCTGGTACTTGAAGGTGGAATTTCGCCTGGGAAACAAGCTCTTTCAAGTTTCGGGAACGTGCCATTTGCAAGTGATTTGACCTCTAGAGCTCTAGAGCGATGAGTTTCGGCATCGCCATCATCAGTGGATATCAAGTGCGTTCAAGTGGCTAGTGAGCCGTGCGGGCGAGTGTTTTCTTAGTGATAATTCTCTGTCCGGAAGAAGAAGCATACAAAATTCTTTACGACCCGAGTGCGGTGCAATGTCATTAACGAGTGCCTTCTGTTTACTACTGTCTGTGATAGTGGCGGTTAACGGTGAACTAAAGCTCAGCGGACCTTCGAACGCTGGATTGTCCGGTTGGTCCCGAAATCACCAAAGTGAAGGTAAGTGAAAATTATCGGTTCGGGGAATCGGCTTGGTTCGAACGTCCAACAATCGTGCCCCGGATGCATTTCTTAGAATTCCATTACACAAAACGGTCGTCTCACTGGTTAACGCGATTCGATGAATCATCTGAGTTTCCTATTCGACATCGCACAAAGCGAAAGGAAAGAAACATTTACTTCACTGTATATGCGGACCGCTCAGTGGTAGTACATGGCAAAACAAAAAGGAGCGATGATGATTCCTCTTCACTTCAACTTCTTCAACAAAACACGATTGATTATGATTCATTCGTTCATACTCTCACGTCGTCGGTTCCATCTGCGGTTGCTTCCGGTTTTCGCATTGCTCAAGGCACAACTATTAGAATGTGCCCACAAGTGCGGAAGTTGCTATCTGCTATCAGAACACAAATAGAAGAGGGCTAGCGCAAACAATTCTGATGGGTTCTGCTGCTGCTGGAGCGTAAAATGAATGTCGAGGTTTATTGGCAGGGTTTCACCACCGTCAGTCGTCAGGCGCCGAGCCGAGAATCGGGGTCGGAATCACCTGTTGCACATCGAAGGAGGCTATGCACATTCATTCGCTTCGCGTGTGTTCACTTCTCGATGACGTTTCATCCCCGGGCACTACTTTCTCTGGGGCAGTACACATTCCGGGGGTTTCCCGTTGCCATTCGTCACACATTTGAATAATCGATGATAAATAAATCGTTTTCACCTGTATTTTTTTTTGGTTTGTTTGCAGGAGGCTTTGAACCTTACGCTAGAATATTTCCGGTTTTACTTCAAAACGGCGGACAACTTAGTGTAAGTTATGTTCTGGATGGCGCGAATGTGACGCTGGATTTACACCTCAACGATGAACTGGTGCCCAACGAGCACTTTCTCAGTGTGCAGACGAACGGTGTGGAGCAAGTCCGACGTTTGCAAGACCATGAGGTGGAGCTGTGCCACTATCACGTGAGTTTTGAATTTACGTCTTCGGCATTGTTCAACGTCAAATATAACATATTTAACACACAATTCTTGCTGTCTTATATATTTTTAAATGTTGAAACATAAAATATTACGGTTCTGCACTGGGCTGTCATTGAACCAGTCACGTACCCAGAGGGGGGGGCCAAGGGGCCCGGGCCCCTCCCGAAATCAAAAACAGACATATAATTATTTAAAAGGTCTAAGACATGTGTTGCAGAAATAACAAGCCAGTAAACGCAAAAAAACGTAACACAATAACAGTTCCAGTGTAAAAGTTTAAAATGTCTGTTAAAAACACCCGTAAAGGGCACACCGAGAATTAGGTACATAAGCAATCTTCAGTAACATTATTTTTTTATCTTTGGGCCCCTCCCGAAATGAAATCCTGGGTACGGGCCTGCATTGAACTATTTGCGTCAACTGTAAACTTCGTTGCATTTTGCTGTCCAATCAGTAAAATATGTGAAATTTGAATTTCGAAAAATTCTGCAGATCTACGGCTTTCGTAAATGAAGTTTAAGAGGGTAATCCAAGATTTTCCACGGAAACATACGCATTCTACAATCAACATCGATTTAAGACACCTACTAAATTTACAACTGGAAATCCTTTTCCTCGATTAACAATTTACGTAGAAATTGATTCCGCTTCCCAAATGTCATTTTAAATATTAATAAATACTTGTAGCTGTCTTCAATGCTACATAATAAATCTTGCATTTAAACTTTAAACTCCACGAAAGCCTACTGAAAACCTTTATAAGAGCATGTTCCCGTCAAGTGGACCATTCTTCATAAGGTTTATATAGCAAAATGAAGAATTAGCATGAACCTGCGTTAAAACTTCAAATTCAAAAAAAAATTGAAACCAGCTTTACGATCAACATTAAATTTATTCGGATGAAATGAACTCCGCTATGAATAAGCTGTCGTTTTGATGATATTTTTCTTGACTATGTGTGTGTCATGTCTGCTTTGAATGCAATTAGTAAGAATATATTAGATTCTATTTACAAGTTTGAGGCTTTTTCCGAACGTAAAAACTTTCTGCGCTTTTATTTTTATCGTGAATGTATGGATAGAAATAAGAATTATAACTAATCTCCTTGAAATAAATGCGGTTTCTGCGAAAATCTCCATGATTTATGAAAATTATTGTTTGTGATTCGCCATTTTTGTATAAAACTATTTCGTGGCGTTAAAACTTCTGCATAAGTTCTGAAAATGAATCATAAAAGTCCATCATATTTCCTCGTTTTGCATTTCGAAGTTTGTTTGATGTCAATAAATGCTACGGCAAAGAACGTCATAATGGCGGCCTTAAAATTTTCTTTATTGCAAATTGCTCTTAATCTAAGAAGCGATAAATCAAATAGCCCACAACAAATGTGGCATAAATGTACTTTGGAACCCTCAAATTTGCTCTAAGTGAAACTGTCATCCAATGAACACGCACACACACACACACAAAACTAGATTTTTAAAAGAATTTAACTGACAAAAATGTTTTTTAAGGAAAACGTTTGAAAGCAATATTAGGATTGTTTGTATGGTTTTATTCTAGTACAAATTGTTTTATTTTTAGTCCAGTTGTTAGTGTAGGTAAAGGGTTTTATAGAAGCTTTAAAAATTACTTGTCCAAAGGGACACTTATTATAGTTGTCATAAAACAGGTAGTGATTGAAAAATCAATTACAAAACTCCTACAAATTATAATCAAAACCATAAGGCATTCGAATTGTTACTTGGGTTTCGCGGTGTTTTTCCAG